>NC_052017.1:34391901-35017526 GCF_015832195.1 Motacilla alba alba
AAAGGAAGTTGTAAAAGGTAATAGCAAACAAGAGGCACACCAGAGATAGGGTCTGAGTAATGAATGAGTCTCATACAATAAATACAAAAAAGACATCAGGCTTATTTTGTCATAAAGGAATTTGAGGGAGAGCTAGATTACAGCGTACAAATTCCTCCACAGAGGAGATACAGAGTGCTAAAGGCTTTTTTAATTCAGTAGAAAATGAGTCATAGTCATAAACAGAAACAAGATAAAGTCAAAGTAGATATTAGGTACTCGATTAAATGTGAGAAACGATGAATGAGTGAGGAAGTGGTGGCAGTGTCTATCCCTTGATTTCTTCCAGTCAAAACTGAGCATGTCTCAAAAAGGGGCATTTCCATAAAATAGTATGAAAAATAAAGATGTGATATATTGGACATTATGTAGCTCAGGCCTGGTGAAACTTAATAAAATGACCAGATCACTTTGGCTGAAGACAGTGATGTAGCAACTTATCCACAAGTTCTACACATCGACCTATTGGAGTGCTAAAGTAATGCAATGGTTAAACTCATGAGGAGAATTAGTCACGAACTTGTCTCAGTCTTACATTTTATGTTTGTCTTTTAAAGCTCTTATCATCTTACAACAATTTATTTGTAAAGCAGCATTTTTAATTAGGACACACATGATACTGAAAACGGTGCTAGGCAAACATTGCTGAAAAGCCAAGAGAGAAAGAGTTAAAATACAGTTTTATTTGCAGTTCCCAATAATTATTTGCTTTTCTTAAATTGAATGAATGGCAGTGGCCATGTGGATGCAGAGCAAAGTGTGTGATGCTATTTTTCTAAAAGTTTCTGGCTTTAGGATTATCTCAGGATTGGAGAAAAGGAAAGGAGGAAGGAGGTGGGCTTTTCCAAAGAGTTAGACAAAAATGTTTCAAATGGTATTTTAGGGTTAAATGGCTACAAAAATCATACTGATTATTGTTAGAGCAACTGCAAAAACTTTTTTAAATGTCAGTCTTTATTCATTTTGTTCTGAAGGAGGCTTTCATGAAAGATTATAGGAATTTGAGGTGTCACATTTACTGCACTAATTTTTGGAATGAGAAAGATGCTTCAGTAGCAGTGCAGCAGCCATAGTGATTTTTTTTCCAGTAATGTTATGAGGGGTTTTCTTGCTTAGCTATATGGCCTTTTCGTTTCTTTAAAAGTAGCTGCAGGGAAAGGTCAATTGAGGGAGTACAGCTGATGCCTCCTGGGAGGGGGACATAGCTTGATGTATGAAATACCTGATCATTAGCACCCTCCCCAGAAGGATTTGAGTGCTGTAATTAAATGCGGTGCTATATTTTTGTAGTCACTTTAGTTTTGGTAAGCATTAAATACCCTCAATTTTAACCACACTCTGGTCTGAAAATGACCAGTTGTAGGAGCAATTCATGGTCTTACATGCTCTGTACCTTGTCAGACTTTTAAGGGTATCTACTCTGCATCTTGACCTCTGCCCCTCGCACACTGATCTCTACAAAAAGGACTAGAAGACTGTTATGTCTAATAAGAAGGACATAGCAAGAAATGTTAGATAGGTCTGGAAGAAGAAAGCTGTCAGTAATACATGGTATTTGATTCCAAATATCATGCAGTGCTATAGTTTTTAATTTTCTGTATTTTTTTCTTGCTCCAAAGTTGTACTATGTTACGTGTCAAGTGAAGCAGCTTGTAATTTTTCTTATTTTTGCCATGCTAGTCATTTAAAGCTAAGTTTGGGTCATGAATTAGAATAATCTTCTGTTTCCTTCCCTATCATTAGTGGGGCTTTGAGTGCTGAATGGCATTTTAAGAGAATTACGCATTTCCTTTTACTTTCCTCTCTGGCCTGTAGAATAAGCTGCAGGGAGGTGAATTTTATTTCACTGAAGCATTCCTCTTGGAAAATAAAATTAAAACTGTGCCACAAATCCAGCCTCAAGCATCCAATCTGAGGAAAGGCCAACATTTGATAATAACTTTGTGGGTTCTGATGGGTAGTGTGGCAGTTCCAGTTTCCAGAGCCATCTTTGTGAGGGTAGCCTGAGCTGCAGACCTGGGGATGGAGAGGAGAGCATCTTTAACAAATGAGTAGCACATGAGAGGAAAAAGTAAAACTTAATTATTGTCACTATTCATTTGGTGGAAAAGCGTGTTCTGATATCAGACTTGGTGTTGGTAATTGCCATTTACTGTCACCCTTTTCCATTTTCTTTGTGAAGCATGTGCCCACTAAAAAATGAGCAAATGGTCGTCATGAAGAGAACTCCTTAAACTCAGGATTTAGAAACTAAAACAGTGATTTCCTGTCTCTCTGTCAAGAGAAATCATTTTAATTATTTACAATTCTGTTCCCATTTCCTATCTTTGTTTTAGATATGGTTGAAAGAATTCTTAGGTGAAATAAGTACATATGCAGATAATTTTTAGCAGAGCTACAGAACAGCCAACATCTAATTTATAAAATACAGTTAGTGCGTCTGAGCTGCTGGAGGTATTTGGGGTTCTTCTTTACATCAGATACATTCAGTTCCTTTGGCATTTTTAGAGGTCCCAATGTTAATAGGAAGTTGATGCATAACAACAGAAAAATATATAGCAAACTTTTATAATGTGGATTGGAAATTGATTTTCCAGTGGTGATTTCACATAAATTAAAACTCTTGAGGGGCAAATTTTGCACTCCTCTGAAATCAGTTGGAAACTGATCCTTTGAGGTCTTTTCTCTCTCAGAATTCTCTTAATTCACATGGGGAACAGCATTTCAGTTTTAGAGAATTGGAAGTGCAGCCTTGCTCTGAGCAACATAGATAAAGTCGTGCATATGCATATATGTGTTCTGCATCTCCTTTATGCATGAACATGTTCAGGATCTCTTCATAACCTTGGATGATAAATCCTTGGCTTCAGAATCACGTTTCCAAGAGGCTGAAAAATTTAAACAACATTTTTATCTTGTCTTTATCTTCTATCTTTCAGCACACAGTCTCATAAGCAAATTCTGTGCTGTAGAGATGAAAATCCTCTCAAAACTTCCCCCATTATGGACCACTTGTCAGAGTGTTCTGAAATGGCTTCTTCCCCATGGAAGAAGTGGAGAGATGTAGCTCTCTTGGTGGGAGAAGGGAGTGAAAGAGGGGTTTATTCCATCCATCTCGCACAGAACTTAGATACATCTGGAAGCTTCTCTTTGGGCTGATACTTAAAATAGCCTAAATTACTAGCTGAGACCTAGATGCACAACTTCTAGGTGGCTAGGTTACAACAAACACTTAGAAGTATTTTGTTGTGCTTACTCTGCCCAGACATAGCCTTTGGACAGTCTGAGGCCTGACAGAGGAACCAAACCAGTTTGGTCACCAGCTTACCAGTAACTAGTGGGTTTGTGTCCAGCTGTCTCACTGCACAGGTGTACCTAAAGTGTGGTAGAAAGTAGATCAGATTAACCTGTTTTAAATAAGTATAAATTAAATTACATGCCAGTCTGACCCATCATTTCATTGGCAGATCCAGGCAAAAGGTAGTGTTGGTTTTATCATCTTTGGAAAGAATATGCCAAACACAGCATCAGTGTCTGTGATTTATTCTTTGTGACTTTTGACAGGGTTTCAGCCACTGGTTTATTTCTGCCAGTGTCAGACCATCAGAAGCTCCTAGCTAAAGTTTTGACAGTTCTTACCTCTTTATCCACTGTCATGACACCATTTACTAGCTTTGCTCTCTGTATACTTACATGCATTGGATCTTGACTAATCAGCTGATTGGATTGTGTTAACCAGCTTTTAAACTGCTTTTATTGGAGACCTTTGGCTGAGATGTTGGAACAGGGTCAGCATGGTTGGAATTTCTGCTTGGATGTAGTGTAGAGAATTTTAAACTCCAGATGTGATGAGTTTCGCTGTTTGAGAAGTGTAGTGTATGTCAGTGAGCTGGATCTGTGTGTTTGGTTGGAAATCAGAAAAAAAGAGGACAAGACATAAAACTTCTTGCAGCTGTTTGTAGAGCCACTGTGGGGAGGTAAGGAAGGTGTAGAGCTCGTGGTGTACAGAGAGCAATCCTGGCAAAAGCTAAAAAGTGTACAGCTTCTTACATAGCTGGTTTTGCCAACTCTGAAACATGTTGCAGCTTTTTTTTTTTCCAGCCCATCCTCAATTTCTTATCATGGCTGTAGTGCTGCAAGTAACTATTTTCTCAGATCTTCCCACAGATATGCTTATTTAAGATGTTTCCTGACCTTGTTCCATCCAAAACAAGCTTGGTTAATTTATGCAGCCTGGAAAACATGTCTGTATTTAACCCTACCTGATGCACTTATGTGGGCTGAGGCGTCTCAGTTTGGACTTGATGATGTTGGTGGATTTTTTTCCAACCTTAAGGATTCTATAATTCTATGGTCTGGCAGGAGGGAGGTGTGAGGGAGCTGAGCAATAATCTTTTCATTAAATCAGAAAGTTGGATGGAAGTGGCCTTTGGAAGTCTTGAATCAAAACCATTTCCAGCACTATCTCTGATGAACCTTATCTTTGTCCAGCTTGAAAACCTCCAGGAATCCATGTTGCACCATCCCACAGGACAGCCTAGAATTCTGTTAATCACATTTGTCAAATCTGAAGCAGCCAAGCTGTAGTTTGTGATATTTACCACTTGTTGTATTTCTGCTACTACCAATGTGAATTTGGGTCTGTCAGCACTCCAGACGCTCTTTAAACCATTGTGGGCTGATATTAGATTGCCTCTTGACCTTCCCTTTGCCACACTAACAAAGCCCAGCTCCCTTAACCTTTCATTGTGGGTCATATGCCTTCTGTGTGGTGTTTGTATTATTTGTGAAGAAGGCACACTGTTGGTTCCTATTTATTTGGAATGCACCATGACCTCCAGGTCATTTCAGCAGGGCTGCTACACAAGCAATCAATTTCCGGGCTTCAGTGGTGTATGGATTTAGTCTGCTCAGAAACCAAACTTCACACTTGTAGTTGAGCATGATGAAGTTTCTCTTGTTCCAGTCCTCAGTTTAAGGATAATTGGGATCTCATTGGATTCTCAGCTGAATCTCTTAGGGAAAGATTGAGCTAAAAAGTAATTTGCGATTGTCCACAAAGTTGCTGAGGGGTCTGTTTTGTCAGTCAATTAGTTGATGAAGATACTGAACAATATCAGCCTGCTACTGATACTGCACTATGCTGCTGATTACCAGAGCAGTTGTAAAGTCCCTTCAGGACTGTCAGTCCAACCAACCAGTTTTCAGCAGACCTAGGAATCTGTCCTAGCCCTTACTTCCTTAACTCTCAAGTAAGTATGGGAGAGTCACAATATCAAGAAGTGTAATAAATGGAGATATATCGTGCTCCCCTCTCTCTCCTCATCCCCAGAACAGGTTATTTTTGTTACAGAAATCAGTCAGCTCCATGAAGCATGGTCTGCCTGTGTTGAGTCTTTTTGATTGCCTTCTTGTCCTTCATGTGTCTGGAAGTAAACTCCCAGGAATATATTTCCTGCCTGTACAAGGACCGAGATGAGGCTGACCGACCTGTTGTTCTCTTGGTCCTCCTTTTTGCTTTTCTTAAAAAGAAAGTCTTTTTCCAACTCTGAGGACTTACTCTGATCATGTGCATTTTCTCATACATAATGGCCACACAATCACATCAGCCAACTCTTTTGGCACCGCTGGATGAATCCCCTCCAGTCCCAGGTGTTTGAATGAATATATTGAATTTTGCTGATGAGTCCCTAACCAATTACTTACAAACTGTCAATTGCCCAAACTTTCTAAAACTGTAGTGGTCCATGTAGGGGTCTGGAAGCAAGTTTTTCCATATTGTGATTCTGCTCCAATAATCTCTGGACATACATTTCCCCTGAACTTCCTTTTGCTGCTGGCATTGCTTGCAGAAGCCCTTCTTGTTTCCCTTTGCCTAGCTGGCTGATTCAGCTGTAGCTGGCCTTTGACCTTCCTGGTGTTAACCCCTAGTGACCGAGCAATGTGTTTATCCTCCTTCTCTGGTGCCTTTTTAGCCAGCAGAACTGCTTGTTGGAGAGGATGTGTGCCAGCAGCTTGGGTGTTCATTAGAGCGCCGGGAAGCTGTGAGTGCACAGACGATGTTCCCGTCGCTCTCCCTCCAGGGCAGAGGAGTGCCTGCTAAAGATACCATCTTAATATTTACATCATTTCAGTCACTTGCTTTTGTACACATGTAACAGGTCATGAGAAACTATTACTTTCCATATCCCTGATGGCTATTTGCAGTATGACTAATTTATCTCAGCAGGGACTCTGTTATAAATATGTATTATATTGGGATAGTGCTGTAAATGACCATGTCGTTCAGAGGAATTGCTCTGGTTCAACATAATACTTTTCCAGTTACACTACAGTGCTACCATTTTTAATTCAGTGCGGTTAAAGTGTCATAAAATTGAAATATAGGAAGTGAACCTATTTTTTTACTTCAGAGCCCACATAATAGTACAATCCTGATACAATGTATATTTTAAAGTTAAGGTAAAGCAATGCATACATAAAACTTTGCCCATGCTTTTTCTATATGGATAATGATGTATGCCATGGAATTGTTTATGTCCAAAGCACTTCAGAGTGAGTGGGTGTGATGGAGCTCTGATGGTGACATGTGGCAAGAAATCTCCTTCAGTTTGGTTGTCCTGCTCTGGCATTCTTTGGGAACTGTGGGTCGGCTGAGACAGGCAGTTTGTCTTGCCTTAGTATTGCTGCCTCTTTGTTCTCATGACTTTTACATCTTGATACTTTTAAGTTTCTCTTATACACATTTAGTTTGAGTGAATGTGTTTTCTAGTACATTTTATTGGTAGCTACAATTTGTCAATAGGATGGATAGATAAATGATGTTGTGAAAACTTTTCAAGTCAAACTTTGAGTGGATGTGTTTTGTAATGCATTAATGGCAGCACAAATATCCACTGTTTCACTAATTGTATGTCTTGTTCAAGCTGAGATGACTTATTCCTGGGCTCTTTTCTAGTATCAAAGTAACAAAAGAGCAGTTGACTTTGACCTTAATTGAGTTTACTCAAAGAGACATCAATGTGCAAGGTCTGTTGCACAATTGTGTTTCAGAATTATGTTTCTTTTAAATAGACATCTCAAAGGTCACAAGAGACACTTCTAGAACGATTTTCAATAACAGCTTGTTTGCAAGACAAAATTCCAAATCAGTAAATGAATAGAGTTGGAATTTGATATATAACAATAAGCTTTAGAAGTGGTTAAGGTAGAACATGTGCTTGAACAGGAAAAAAAAAATGTGCACTACTTGAAATCAGAAAAGACACCTGAGCTGTACAGCTGTTTGAGATTTAGCTTTTATTACTGGATAATTCTGTCTGTCCCACCATACTTAGATGATTTTTTTTAGTAGGGGGCAGGGGGTGGAAATTTTTTTTTTTTGGTTTTGTTTTCTGGTAACTTTTGTCTCAGTACTTCAGTTACTTCCTGCACTTATCTGCTTCTTTGTGGAGTTAGGGAGTACTTTGTTATTCATGAGGAACTAAATCAATCATCACTTTCTCATGTCATCTTGCATTGCATCAGCTTCCTTTTTCAGATGAAATGGATGGGTGTAACTCCTTATGGAGTTTAGCAGTGCTGTTTGCTGTCTTGGTTTTGGGTGGTGGTTGTGCAATATTAGCTTAAGCATTTAAACATTGCAGTTAATTTATGTTTACCCATGCCAATGCGAGGCTTGGAGTTTAAGCACTGTTGAGGTAAATGGGCATTTTTACTGCAGTAATGTTGTACCATTATCCCTGCAGTCATAATTACAAAGATTTGCATTTTCAGTGGAAGTGGGTAAGGATTAAGAACACAAGCAGGAGAGAGGTGGGCTGTAGAGATATAACTGAGAACACAATTTGTCCTGCCAGCATCCTATAATTGCTAATGATGCCTTAGAAGAAATTAAAGAACTTGGGGCTCTGCAAGATTGCCAATTAGTTTGTTTACTAGGGGGTTGATGGAATATTTTATAAGGTATGAGAGCTGACAGGTAGCAAAAAACACCTTATAATTTCAAGTTTACTTTTCAGTCTGGAGCTGCATTCAGGTTTGAGTAGAATTGAAATTCTATTGAAACATAAAACCAGGATTTTCTTCAGTGCATTGTACGGTCTGCTCCACTCTGATTTAGTTCCCTGATGCCATATGAGTCTGCTACCTAAGTTATTACATTAATATTCATTGGATAGATCAGTATTGCACTGCTGGAGCCGATAAATTTTGGTTTAGTTTAAAATCAAAGATGATATTTTATACATTATGTTAGCATACAATTTTTATTAGCATATCAGACTGGGAAGAGTGATGCATTGCAGTAAAAAGCCAAGTATTTCAAGTTAATTGCTGTTCTATTAAGTAGAAGTGGTGGTTTCAGCTTAAAAGAGTGTAGAGAAATGTTTGGCTAATGAAAAGAGCACTCAGAGTGATAATAATTGTTTGATGTAGTGAAGCTGCTGGCTGAAAATACTCACCTCAGCAGTCAGAACTGAAGGCCCTCAGAAGGAGGTGCTGAGATGGGACCAGTCCAGCACGCAGAAGTACCTATGGGATGAGCCTAAAAGGCAGTGGTGCCCACCAAGGCCCATTGTGGTATTAAAAATAAATAAAGAAATAAAGGGCTGCCAAGATTCAGCAGCAGGTTTGTCTAACCTGACCTGCTCTTTTTGTCCAGAACAAGTTGTACAAGAGAGCCAAAACCACATTAAAGCACTTGGTTGGAGGGTAGCTGGTAGATGCAGGTGTGATCCATCAGATTCTTCTGCACCATGGAGTGCTGGTGCATTGCCAGCCCACACAGACAGGCAGCTCCTCTCACAGGGCCACAGTGAGGGCAGGGAATGAAGGCAGGTGGTTGTCTTAGCTGCTTTCCTTCTCTTCCTGCTGTGCTTTGGGCAGGTGTGGAGCCATCACTTCTTGGAATGTGCCACCAGTCACTGGCAGCTCCCTGCCAGTTCCCCCCAGTTTACATACTGAGCATGATACTCTGTAGTGGGAAACATCCCTTCGACCAGTTTTGGATATCAGTGTACTATCAACATTGTTCTCATCCTGAATCCAAAACAGCACTGTACAAGCTGCTAAGGAGGAAAACTAACTCTATCCCAGCTCGAGCTCCTTCTTGATTTCCTTCCACACCCACACCCTGAGGTTCTTACTTCCTCTACCATGACAGGGTTGCAGATAAATCTAGAGTGGAGGAAGGGAATCCAGCTTTTGCTGACTGCTATGGAGATCTCCATTCAGGAACGCTGAATGAAAGCTCCTGAGACACATTTTTATTCATAATACAACAGCAGTTTCCTTCCCTGTGCTCCTCTTCAGTGATGCTCTCAACAGCTGCCACAGATTTCTGTGCACTGATTTCAGCATTGCAGCACCACAGGGTTATTTTTGTCAGATTAGAAATATCCAATCCGCTGAACTTTGCATTGAAGATTGGATTTGTTTACTTGAGTCTCCCTCTCGTTCTGTTTTTCTGCTGTAGAGAGCTGCTTGTTTTTGAAATGTGTCCTATTATTCAAGGCAGCAGATGTATTTATGGCTCATTTTGTGATGATGTCCAAAGGCCAGATTTGAACAGGGATTCTGCTGCTGCACAAGACTTGGGGTAAGGAGGCTCTTTTCCCAGGAAAGCTCAGAGAGGAAGTTTTTCTCTCTCTTACAGCAGTGAAGCATAACACAGGGAGCATTTGGAAAAGTTAGAAATTAAACTGTGTCTGAAGATTGAGTACTGTCCTTTAATTGCAAACTATTCTTTATAGTTTTCAGATGTCAGGGTGTTCCCTCCTATTACATCCCTGAACTATGTCACTGGTCTGTCTTTTGTCTAGCTGGACCCATGAAACTCTGAGTAAAAAATTGGTAAAACCATAAAATTTATTTTGGAAGTCAGTGCAAAGAGGGAAGAAAACTTAGTGATTCATATATTATGAAAAATAATATATGAATCCAGTTTTCCAGTGAAACTATAAGGGATCTAAAGAGTTGTAGTGAGCATGTGAGAGGGATGTAGTACACTGATCATATGTGTAAAAATAAAGATCAAAATGATAATAAGTAGATATGGTAGAGAAATCTACATCTATACATGCTGGTAAATGTATATGAGCATGTTCAGAAAAAAAAAGAAAGTTGGACTTCAATAAACTATTTATCTACATTATATCTACATTGGAAACACATCCATTTCAAAATCTGTTCGTACAGCACTGGTGTTTGGTCAGGTGTACTGTCTTTTACTTTGATTATAGGTAAAAAATTCAGCTTTCTGTTCTAAAATAAGGTTATCTTGCCTGTATTTAAGAATGAAGGAGCTGAACTTAAAATGGATTTGTATCAAAAAGTGTTTGATACTGCTTCTATTTTGGGATCTTAGTAGATTTTTAGGTTAGCTTTCAAAGAGGTTTTTAATAATTGTTTGGGGTTTTTTTCCATCAGGCTGGACACTTCCTTCAGTGATTGTCAGAATCTGTATTTGTCCAGTGTATAGTTCGCTGAATAGCCTTCTGTAGTTCCATAGGTGCTTTTAAGCTTTACTGCTTTAACAGTGCATGCAAATTCTGTCGTAGGAGAGTACTTCTGTAGACCTGGACATGCAAAGATCAAGTGCCCTTTCAGTGGCAAGAGTCCTGGACTGTAAGGGCTAATGAGAGGGGCAGGCTCTGGCTAGCATTATATAGTGCATGAATAAAATTATTATAATTGGTAAAGGTAAGTAGAATATATTGCAGTCACTAGTACTGAGCTTACCAAAAGAACATGAGAACCTTCTGCAGTTTAACACCATGACCACTGGGATTTCTGAGCTCACAATGCTTATATATAACTCTGGACAGCTCTTTGGCAAATAAATCACTCTCACCCTACTGAAATCAATGGAGCAGTTGTAAGTTTTATAAATCAAAGTTTGGCCATTTCCGATATAAATTTTTTTATTGAGTTGAGACATCATGGAGGTCTCAGTTGTAGGCTGCATTTATTTTTTTCCTCTTAGGAGATGTTTCTTCAGTACTAATTATGCTAATTTATTCCCACCTAAGTTCACTTTTTGATAAATTTTAAGCAAATGCATATTTTGTGGCACTTTTTAAGTAGACCATGCAAGGATTTGTTACCTAATGTGCAGAAGACAATAAATATAACAATTGAGATGCAGAATAAATAGTGCATGAATACTAGGATCTGCAAAAAATAACACTTCTGTAGAACAGCAGGAGCAGTCAGGGCTCAGCTCTGAAATCCTTGTTGGAACTGGTACAAAAAGATACTTGTACTTTGAAGGACATTGCAGCCTAAAGTTGAAACTGATTTAAGAGAAATAAGAGCTGCAAAGCCTTTCTTCAGAGATGATATCAAACCATTTTGGCACCTAATCAGTTGTTTCTCTTGTTGTTATAAAAACACTGAAGCATTTTCAAGTGTTTTCAGAACAGCATTTGTACAAGGCTCTCCTGCTGTATTAGAAGTGACTGCAGTGCATTTCTTGGGGAACATGTGATTTGCAGCTAATGATCATGAAGAACCACCTCATGTTAATATTCTTCCACTGCTTTCGTGCACAACCACTGGGTTGCTTGATGGAAGCTCACATTTCACGTCTCCTCCTATCCAAGGGTTATGTCATCGTAAATTGCCTGCGGCAGAACTTGGCATTCTCCTGGATTTCACTGTCTAATGGCACCAGTTGGTGCCTCATGGACCTCATCAGCTATACATGACTGCTCTCAAATCTGGCCTCCTCATGCCGCCGGGGACTGTCTTGGACCCTAATGAGTGAGAAGCTGGGAGGAAATGTGGTTCTTCTAGGCAATAAATTAGGTTCAGAAAAGAAGCATTTATCAGTTGAAAATGTTTACCTTTTGGGGTCTCTGGACCACACTTTGCACAGCAGCAGTGTAAGTAAATTGACTGGCATCAGATGAAATGATGCACTGAAATCTAACTGCTGAGCAATAGGCTATAGGCATGCCTTTGAAAATACAGTGAGGTCAGCTGCTGTTCTCTGTTGCACCTTAAGTAGGGAAGGATATGCCCAGGGTGAGCTGCAGTTTGCTTTGGAATAATTCACTCTTCTGTAGAGATAGGTTATTATAAAACCTTCATCCAGAATAATTCTTTTATTTATGTGGTGTGTCACTTCTATAAAAATGTAACATAAATGTATTGAGGTTGTTTTTCCTTGTGATCTCAGAAGAAACTAATCTCCACCATTTTTCTTAACATTTATAAGCAAACCTCTCTCATGTAGTAATAAATCAGCTTACCCTAAGTTATTTCTAGTGTATTTATGTGATGCTCTGTGCTGCCTAATTTATTTTTTTACCGACATCTTCTTCTGTTTTCTAGTTATCTTTTCATTACATTCAGATGAAACTATTCTCTTAATAGTTAGGGGAGGATGCTGTGAGTGGTACTTACGGCTGACATGGATAGCACTCTTGTTACCCTATTCCTTTTCCATCTCTTTTCCTTTTATCTGTTGGATGCTTGCCACACACTATAGTCACTAGCACTTTTAGGTCAGTGACTGCTGTGTTTTATTTTTAAACTGTACTTGGTAGCAGTTGGACGCAACACCAAACCTGATTTTGGGTTCCAAATGCTGCCATAATGGGAATATTTAATGGTAATAAAATGCTTTGCTTCTCTTTCATTTAGAGTTCCACCTAATCTGACTAAGCAATCAGCAGTTAGTAGGCCGAACTAAATGAAATATTATTTCTCTATAAAGCTGTTTAAATTTGAATGACCTTTTATTTAAGATGCATAAGCATTTTTGCAACATTTGCACTGTTAAGCAAAGTATATGCTATAAAAGAAGCATTTATTGCTTGCTTGTAAAAATAAAATACAATATTGGTAAGTTAGCTGGAAGCTTATAGATATCCTAAAAAGATGACAAAGTAAGATAAGCAGTAGAGCTAAGCCAAAATTGCTCTGGAGGTCTTTCTAAATAGCTGTCAGTATTATGTTCTCCTAGCACAATAGTGGGCACTCCCAGGAGGTGGGAGTCTCATGGGATAATTATTCTGCTGAGGTTTAGACTGGTTTTTCTATGCCTTTTCCACAGAATGGTAAGACTGCCTTATAATTATTCTCCTCTTTCACCAGATTTTTCTAATGTAGAAATTAATAGAATTAAATTTGTATACATGCACTGTACTTACATTACCTAGCTTATTAATGAATTTCAAGCTATATTGAATGCTATCAGATGGCAATAGTAAGTGGTCTGGTTAGCTTTTATCTTGCAAATTGGATTTAAGTCTCACTGCCCTTGCCTCTTGAGATGTGTTTCTTTTTAATATTCAGGTCTATTTTCTGCTGTCATAAGTAGGCATATTTACTTTCTCAGATTGGTATACCTTTACTATCCTTGAAAACAATAAGAACAAGAAATATATAAGAAGTATATTTTAGAGCTGTTGAATATTTTTATAGTTCTCGATGCACAAAGCTGACACAGTTGCTCACTGTCTCCCTTGTGAGCATCAAAAAATGTTGATGAAATTAAGCAAAAACCTGGCAAAACCTCAGCTTCCTTTGGGGTGAGTTGTTGGGCAACACACTGTCTCAGTCATTAGTTACAACTGATGTTGCCAATAAACTCATAGACAACCAGCAACCTTATCCTCTGGGCTCTCAAGGAAATCTGTATTTTGGGAGGTTTTGCTACTGGAATGATCTGACAAGCTCTGACAGGCTTGCCTGTATGATATAACGAACATTCAGGAAAAGCAGGAAAAACTTTTTCGAACAAGATGCACATGTATTGGTGTATTTCCAAGATGAAATACCCATTCTAGCTGTGGTGATGTTGGACCTGAGTGAATTAGCTCATCTTTTTACCCAGCTTTTGTGTCTCCCAGGATGAGAGCAGAACTGCAGAGCAGTGGTTGCTACTAAGACTTGCAGTTCTTGCTCAGCACCAACCCTTCCCCTTAGCTTAAAAAAATGGCATCATTTTGCTTTGGGCATTTGCCAGATCTTTCCAAAGGAAAAGCTTGAATTTTTTTTTTTCTCCCTTCTCTGCTTCAGAGAACATTAGTCAGTTTTGAGTCTCTGAGCATGTAGACACACGTTTATCCTTCAGGAGTAGTGAAATACTTGAGCGTGAGCCTTGCTTGGATGAAGATCAGTATGTTATCAGAAGAACAAAGCTCTCCTTGGTTTCATTACTGGGAAGCAAATGATGGAAAGCATGTATTTTGTGTCCATAGGTATTGATCTGCCAGAGTACTGGTACCTCCATGTGAGCCCTGGGAGCTTGGGCACAAGGACAAATTACAGCTTCAGTAATTCTGCCTTGCATTTGGCCAGGTTTCATCGTCAAGGCTGTGGTTATGCTATGGCATTTAAAGAATTCTGACTCATTTGCTGTTTAAAGGAAAAACTGTGCTGGATCATATACGTCAGCTGCTGATTTTTGCCCACTGAAAAAAAGTGAGGATATTTGATGTCTAAACTTCACCATTCAGGGTATAAATCACAGTAGAAAGTGTACTTGCTTAATGGTATTGTATTGAATATTGTTCATTATTTCCCTGCTGGAAGCTTACAGCAAATACATTTGCAAAATTTTGATGACTATTGCTTCTTTTCCCAGAGCCTTTGCAATGAAATATATTAAATACTGTGGTGCCAAAACCATACCTTATTCATAATTAATTGTCCTTACACAAAGTGTTTCAGGGGGATGAGTTAGAGGGTTTGTTCAAAATTGTGGAAATTTGGTATATCTTTAAAAATAACAGGATAGAAGAGGGTATTTTTTTCCTCACTGATTTTATGATCAAAGATATGATGGATGGGCTTTTAGGCACTAGCTTTACCATCTTCTGAGTCTTCCTGTAAGATAAGTGGGGTAAGAAACAAATTATATTTGCTATTTTTACAAGGGTGAAGAACAATTCCAGAAAAGTTACTGAGAAAAATTGTGCTTTCTCCTTCTCTTGTAATTTATTTATGTAAAAATAACCAGCCTATCTCAGATTACACAGAAGCAAAATCCATTTTAATATAGGAATTACTGTTTCCATCTATTTGATTTACTTTTCGCATGTAAAGAAATTTCACATGTTCTAAGACACCTAAATACGGTATTCTTGTGCTGTCTGCATCTTTAAAATTTGCAAAGTAGGAAACTGAGATATTATCCAGGCTGCAGTTGCATCTTCCTTTATACACCTATCCTCTCACTCAGTACCACTCGAGACACTCATACAGTTGTCCTGTGAGCACCAGTTTGAAATTTGACCAATTTTAATTTGACAATGAAAATGCTAGAGGGACATGGGGCTGGCATTACAAGACATGCTGTTGGCCAAAGCTTCTCTGGGGAAAATGCTGCCAGCATTGCAGGTTGCAAAGAGGAATTGTCTCACCTATGCCCAGGTATCAGGACATTTTGCACATTCCTGTTGGTTAGTTTGATAAAACCTGTGGAAGACCTAAGTGTATTTTAAATTTTATAGGATTTCATACAAGGTATTTTGTAAATACATGATAATGTAAGAACTCATTATCAACTGTTAAAGTGCCAAGCTGTAGTAAAAAGCTCTTGGAAGAATTATAGACTTCCACAAGGCAATTAAAATTCTTCCCAAGTAAGGAAACAATACATAAACCATATTCTTCTGAGGGCACATACTCCATTATAGTATTTTAAATACTGGTAGTAATCATTTTATGGCTAATACTGCAGAGAAGAAGGTGTAGTTACATAGATCTTTCTAAGAAATCAGATTCTTTCCAGGGTAAACATACTATTATCATGGAGCTGAATTTTAAGAAGGTCAACATTTCTCCAGTATTCAGATCCGAAGTAGTAAGAGCAGGAACAGCTGTAGTGGGGGATCAGTTAAATAGTGGATGTTGATAGAAAAGAACACCCTGTGAAGTGTTTGTCCAACTGCACAGCATACTTGATGAGAAGGTGGGTGCCTCAGTAATAGCTGGCCTTAATCCAGCCTATTTTCTTAGAAAAGTTGAAGATTCAGAGACTGATATCACATAAAATAATAATTCAATTGACCTTGAATGCAGTTGTACACTTACATAAAACTGCCCACCAAAGAATGTGATTAATAGTGTCACATTTTTCTAACAGGGGAGGTATATAGGTACAGTGCTGCTGCTTATCCTAGAAGTCCCATTAATTTCAAGTTTTACCTAAGAGCTGTGGGAATGATAAATATGCTTTTCAGGTGGGTGGTGTTTTTCCTGTTTTTCGTGTTTTAATGTGGAGACGCAAGTGCTGCAGCAATACTACAGGACCTGAACAGCAAGCCAAAATAAAATCTAATTATTTGCTAAGATTTTACTCTTCTGGAGATCATTATGCCTGCTCTGAATGGCGGGATAGTTCTCATCTCTGATCTCCAAGGCTTGAAGGTGTCTTTAGGCCACAGAGTTCATTAAGGTCCCTGGGATATGCACAGCCCCTGTGGATTTCCATTTCATTCTGAGTGTGCAGTTTCAGTCTTTTCAGTACGAAATGCTTACATTTTTGTATCTATAGAGGGAAATGTAGGGCTACATGGGGCAGATGGGAATGATCTCTAAAAGCAAATGAACAGCCACCACAGTCAGTTGCAGGACTAGGACCACCTCACATCCTTGATCAGACAAACACTTGTGCCCCTGCTTAGAGGGATGATAAAATGACTCATGTCAAAAATAACAGAGTTACCAAAAGCAATGATTTGGACTTTGCTAAAGGTTAATAAGTTTTCAGGGAATCTGCTGTCTCTTTTGATAAGCTGGATAAAGGGGTATCATGTCAATATATGAGTGAATTTCTGGAACTGGGAATGTGCTGGCAGTGCTTCAACATAAATGTTCTAATTTAAATACTTCATGGTGTCCATTTTAATGCCATTTTTCAGCCTTATTGTAGTTATTTCTGTCATATGCCCTTTCCTACCATGCCTGAACTGCTTTGCTGAGTCCAGGGATTATTGGCTGGAAGGTTGGGGGGGGGGGGGGGTTTGGGATGCAGTAAGTAAATGACTGGAAATGTGTTGCCATGTCCTGTACAGTGATAAAATGACTGCATCAGAACTATGCTCAGATATGCCGGATGATTATCTGGTTTTGATTTTCAGCCAGTAACTAACTGGTCATTAGTTAGAAGCTAAAGTATACCTGTGCAAGATCAGAGGTCTGCTAATGTGATGTGATTTAACTTATGCCATGTGCTTATTCCTAAAAATTTGTGGAATCTTTCAGTGAGGCAGAGCTCTGATGGTCCCATTTTAATGCCTTGATACCTCTGGTTTATAGATGAAAAACATGAAAAGGTGAAAATAACTGTGTTAGATTTTAATTACACTGGCCTTAGTGTTAAAACAGAGAATGGTAACAGTCATTTGGGTGTAATTTTTAGGGACCAGATTAGGTTTAATGGCAGCTAATAATGACAGCAGATGTTTTGATGATGAAGGATGCAGATATTTTTGATGATTTTTCATTGTCTGCCTTTCTAGTTTTTAGACACCAATCTTTAATAATCTGTGTAAGGAAATTCTTCATTATTGCTCTGGGAAAAAAAACCTTTCAGAACACTGAGATTGTGGAGGTTCTTAAATGCCATCCAAGGGCAATAGATTCAGTGTGATTCAGCATTTTAAAGGACGTACCTGTCTAAGATTAGGTAGTGTGATTACTCCTCTGCACTCTTAAATCTTGCATATTTCCCAGGAAATATTTAAAGCATTGGGAACATTTTTATCAGCTTGCTTAGATCCCTGTCAGCTTCTTGGATTTGCACTCTTGTTTAATTCTATTTTTTGGGCCCTAAGAAAGACTAGACTCCTAAAGAGTTTGAAAACTAGAACTGTACAGATACCCTTCCCTTTTTCGCTTCTCCTATTCCTATTGAGAACTCTGATTATTCTTTCTCAACTTCAAAATTTAAAATTATATTTTCAATGCTTTTAATTATATTTAAATCTGTGCAGAATAGAGAGGCAGATTTTTTAATTAATGGAATATTGCTCCAGTCTGATGGTCATACCTGGCTGAAAACCACTCACCAGCTACAGAACATGGCTCCTTATAATTTTGTTTTACGAGTTTAGTTGTGCATTTAAAACATTCGAATCTCCTGTGATCTGTTGAAGTACATCCCTAATAACTCAAATACTTCATACTCATATTTTATTTGATACTTGGTAACTCTTCTAAATTATTAGGTTTACCTATTTGCATGATCTTTCACCTGCATTTTAGTAAAGCAGACACGTACATTAAAAAAAAAAGTAACCAGGGACTGACCACCTGTCTGTGAGAGGAAAGATACCGTTTTGAAATCTGAAGCAAATGCAGGAGAGAACACAATTTGGAATGACCCTGATTCATAGAACTGGCTAAATGAGCTACCTTCAGAGCAGTGCCTTCTAATAGCAAGTTTGTGGTAGGCAAAAGGAAAAGATACAAAATAGCTGTCAGTTTATATTGTGGTTATTAGCAGCTTACTGTTTCAGTCTAATTGCTGTGTGAGAGAGAACTCCACTCCTTTTGTGTGCTTTTTTTGACATTTAAATTACACACTATTGCTGATTTTTAATTTTTTTTAGGCGAGAACAGCGCAGTGGGAAGCTCCCATCATCTGAATTAATACACCAATTATGAACTGTGTTGCAAGTAAACAGTTTGATCATTTCTGTACCTTATGCTGAAAGCTAAAGTGCCTCATTAAGACAAGAACTGAAGTCTCATTCCATATTTTAGCTGTCCATGTACTTGTGATGAGAAAGTTCAGTGATAAAGCTGGCAACTGCTCCCTCCTCCATGGGCAACTATTCATTCTGAATGAAACATTAAACAGAGTTTTTGACATGCTGAAATATTTCAACAGCTCCATTGCTAATTATTAACTGCAAGGGAGTTAATTTTGCTCTTCACAGTAGCAGTGACTTTTCAGGAGTTAGAGTGGGGGACTTATTTGACAGTATGATTATTTGCAACTTATTAAAAATAATAATATTCTTTCTTAGAGTGGTCAGATGTGCCTGTAATGGTAGTTACCATATGTAACAGAAGTCATCATGATGTCCAAAGTATATGCCAAATGAGTGCCATCAAACACAGAAAAACGTGCCAATTTAAAGTAGTTTGCAAAATGACTGCAAAGTGACATAGTTATGTGTGTGTGAATGTTAATTGTTGAGAGGGCAAAATAAATTAAACAAGCCCTTCATCAGGACAAGATTAGCCAGTAGGGGATCAGATAAGAAGAAAATGAACTTCTGTAATTGGTATTTTTCTAATAACAGAGTAATGGATCTATGTTTTATGTATCAGAAAAGAACTGGTTCCCCCTAAAGAGGCCCCCTTATTACTCTTTCACTTTAGTCTCCATCCACCCGTGTATGCCAAGAACCACCCAGCTTGGAAGAAAAGGACATGGAGGTTCTGGTGGACCCCAAGTTCAAAATGAGCCAGCAATGTATCCTTCCCTTGAAGGTGGCTGGTGGAATCCTGGGCTGCAGTTAGGAGCAGCACTGCCAGCAGGTCAAAGGAGAGGTGATTCTCCCCCTCTGCTCAGTGCTGATGAGGCCACAGCTGGATTGCTGTGTCCAGTGCTGGGTTCTCCAGTGTGGGAGAGCTAAGGAACTGCTGGAGAGATCCTTATAAAGGGCTGCAAATGTGTCGCAAGGCTGGAGGATCTCTCCTGTCAGGAAAGGCTGAGCCAGCTGGGACTGTTCAACCTGCAGAAGAGAAGGCTCAGGGGAATCTTATCAAAGTGTATAAATATCTGAAGAGAGAGTGCAAAGACAACAAAGCCAGCTCTTTTCAGTGGTGCCCAGTGACATTACCAGTGGTGATGGGCACAAAAATGAAACACAGAAGGCTCTGTCAGAACATCAGGAAACACCTCTTCACTTTGAGGGTGACCAAACACTGGTACAGGTTGCTCAGTGGGGTTGTGGTATCTCCATCCCTGGAGATACTCAGGAGCTATCTGGACATGGTTATAGGTGGCCATGCTTGAGAAGGGGGTTTGGATCACATCCCCTCCACAGGTACCTTCCAACCCCAATCATTCTGTGGCTCTGTGATGGCCATCCACATTATAGTAAATTGAATAATAAAATTCTGTCTGTACCAAGAAAAATATTTAAAAAAACCTTGTCCATAAAGAGTGCAAACACTGTTTATCTCACAGAACTTCTTACTCAGCAGTCTTCTATTCTATATATAATTACATATATAAAAATAAGAAAAAATGTATTTAATAATATATGCTAGCTTAATGTTTTGGAAACAAAGCAATAAATATGAAAGTGTACGTGGTAAAGCTGTGAAAAAGCTCTTTAAAGGAAATATACAAAGGGCATTAAAGCATTCATAATTATTAGTCTTGGTCCTAAAATAACAATAGAAGATTAAAAAAATTAGTAACTAGACTTGTTCATCCGGTGAATCATTTATCTGCACACTGCCAGTAAACCAGTGGCTTCCAGATTGGCTTTTCCTCACACACAAGTGTCTTTCCTTGCACATGCAGGTCATAGTCTTAAAATTAGTTGTTACTGGAAAGGAAGTCCAAAATTCAGACAATGGTGGCACAGAATCCAGGCTGAGGCAGTTCTTCCAAGGTGAACCGCAAAATATTTTTTTATAATCCTTTAGTAAGGACAGAGGCAAAAAAATGAAATCCTTACTCTTTTTTCATAGAGACTATAAGAAATCAGCAATGACAGTTCCCCTTTGGTAGCTGTCCTGCTGCTAGTCTGCTTAATTCTTTACTGTCATGGGAATCACTAATACTTTTTATCATATCTAGAACTGAGCATGACATATAGCTACAGTATGGATATTTGTTACTGTTTTCCTTATGCTTAGAAATACCACTTATAAATATTTGATTCATGTGGTGTAATTTGTGGGCTTTCCTGTAAAACAGAGTTTATGCTTTTCAGTGCATTACCAGTCATGATAGTCAGAAGAATCACTTTGAACTTAGTTTCTTATTAGATCTGCTTTAGCCAAATCAGCCCTGGTGCTGGTAGCACAAACCCACACGTGTTGGCATTACATCATCATTTTCAAAGTACAAGGAAGTAGTAAAAAGCAATTCTGTCATTCCTGTGTCTTTCACAACTACATCCAGAAAGGCGTCACTTTGGTACAGGGCCAGGCCCAGAGAAGAGCAAGGGTTGAAGTCCGTGAAGTCCACTTTACTGACTATATACTTAATGTAAGATCATTTCTCAGAAATTGCTTAAGAATGGCTCTGAGTAATGTATTCACCCTTTACTCTCCACTATTTGGCAGTAAAACTGTATTCTGTCTTCATGTTTCTTTAAATAAAAAATCTTATGTAGTTTTACTTTTTATCTGTCTGCTTAAAGCTTTGTCAACTTTTCAGTCCTCCCTTTACTGTAGTGTTTCTACACTTACTCAGCTTTAAGTGTTCCATCAGCTTTAGGAAAGTATTTTTTTTCCTAAGATCCTTTTCATCCTCTCTGCTCTGTGAAGAGTAAAGCAAATAAAGTGAAGAAATAAGCTTTTTGTTCCTTACTCCCGTTTTCCAGTTCCAAGTATCATTTTTGGTTTGACAATTTTCTCCAATGTCTTTTTTGTCAATTTTGCATTATGAGAAACCTTCTCATAGCTGTAATATTCCTCAAGAGTCAGCAGTCTGCATTCCTTCTCCCCTACTGTTTAGCATACAAGTGACTTCTAGTACTTTTTTAGGTTTAATAAATATTCACTTTCTTAGCTGATATATTTCAAAGCTTTCTATATAACAGTATTGCCTGTAATATTATTTGTGGAAGTCTCTCATGTGTTTTTTGCCAGTTCTAGTCTTTGCAGTAAGTACTGCAAGGTTTTCTGGTTTTGCCAAGGTCATTTATGATACAGTTTTAAGAAGACTTAAAAGAATTTAAAAAATACCTTAACTGGACATTCTGTAATTCTTTTACAGTGAGTCTTTCTTTTGCTGACATTCATAAAAGTATGTCACAGATGACATTGGGATATTTTGTTGGGTTTTTCAGAGCTGTTACTCATCTTGTCTCCTTTGACAACTTCTTTCAACCTTAGCTGGCACATTTTCTGAATCTAGACAAGAAGTCACTGTAGAAAATATGAACCTTTCAAGAAAAGAGCACTAGGAAAGACCCTGTCTTATCACCTGAGAGTACCTCAGTTAAGCTTTTTCCCCACGCTGCCAGTCAGAGTTTTGATAGTCATTATGATCAAAGTTCATATGAGGGATATCATTTCTTGAGACATCAATGCAGGGCATTTGTCATTTGTGCCAAGTCTGATTGATTGGTTGATTGATTGACTGGATTGATTTTTGCTAAGTGGCTCAAAACTGAGGTCTGCTGCCCTTGCTGAGACCATTGCCATGTGCAGAACTGAAAGCACAAGTTGTGTGTAGAGTTGTCCTGTAGTAACTGAGCAAACCACCCAAACTTGCATTGTTAATTTCTGTGAGCCAGAGCAGCTGTTTAAAGTCTCGTGATGGAGAGTGGAACAAAATTTAATGAGTAAAGCTGCTGTGTACTACAGAAGAATAACAAAATACAGAAGAACAAAAATTTCAAAAAGGACAAATAGAAGTTATCAAATCTGCTCAGGCAGGATTTGCCTCTTTTGACCTTTGATTAAGAATGGTTGAAGTTCAGTGTAATCTAGTCAACCAGGATTAGAGTCCTAAGACTTTACCATACAAGGATGAGAGTTGTTTAAACAGGGGCTCAGCAGCTTCCTGCCACAAAGGAAGAAATACATTTCTATCTGGGTTCCATTAGACCTCTCCCTGATCCTCAACCATGACCCTTGTCTCCAAGTTGTATTTAAACTAATTATTCTTTATTTCCCTACAAATGAGTGCCATCAAATAGCTTGACAATGAGCTCTATTAATACTATCACCATGGCATTTTGTTCCCTATGATTTAGGGACATGCTTTCAGCTGAACGAATCACAGAGGATGTGGCAGTACCTCACCAGTAATGGTGAATGTGGAGCTGATGACACATGGCTTTCCTCCGAGTGTGCTGTCTTTTAGAATTATTCTAGCTATTGAGGAATGGTTCTGTCCACGCTTTCCGAGGCTGACAGATTCATAATTGTGACAAATCAAATGCAATCATTGGAAGTTTTGTATTATGATTTATCTCCTGGATGATTCTCCATTTTGGCCGCAGTGTTTCCTCACTATCAGTCTGTCTCCAGCTAATGAAGCATTTTATAGCCACTTGTACATCAGCTTTCACTGTTGAATTTACTGTGCAGTTTTTAATTAATTTGGAAGACTAAAGCAACAACTGATACTCATTGGTTTTCGTTGTTTCTCCCGCTATTACTTCCTTATCTGAAGTCACAAGTACAGATAATAAGATATTTGCATTATCTCAGTGTTTCTTCTGTTGAAAAAATAATGTATGTGAAGAAGGAAATTCAGAAATTCTCTTGCAGTAGCACTGAAGTATTGACAGAAGAATTTAATATACAGCATTATGGTGGTGTGGTAAACTATATGTGAAGCAATAGATGTATGGGGGAAAAAGAGTGACATAATACTATTAGAATTTGAGAAGAGCAAAAATTATTTCTTTTACGAATAAATTTCATTTGTTTCATGAATAGCCTCATACAATTTAAAATAAGTCTTCTGCATAATGAACTTGCAAGCTAATTACTCTTGGATTGCCACAGCACAGTATAACTCTGTTGGTCTGGGAGCATTTTGAACTTTGTCTAAGTTGAGAGGTGGGTTCAGTTGTGACTGAAACTGAGTGGGTTTCCCAATCGATATCTCTATAAATTGTTGCAGGATACTATTCCAGGCAGTAACTGTGATTGTTGCTAGATTTATCCTTTTCTAAAACAATTGAGTTAAAATTGTCAGATGGTAGTTAGTGATTAAAATTCCCAGTAAACTGACTTTTGCAGGGATATATTTAAAGTAGTTGTGTATATGTAAATAGACAAGGAGCATGAGCTATGCAACTATAATTGAATTGTATTAGCATAACTTAAGTAGAAGTTTAGTAAATAGCAAATACCTTAATTAACCTGCACAGTTTTGGCAAGTTAATGACATACCCTTGGTAAATGACTTTAAAGTTTTTGGCAGCATGACAGTTCAGAGCCAAGCTAGTACCCAGTACCCTACCCTTTGTCACTGGTGTTGCTCCTTCTGCTCCAGCATGGCTCCTGCTGGGATTTCTGTAGGTTACAGCAATTGGCTTTCTTGCAGAGAGCTGGAAACCTCCCCGTGGAGTGGTCACTAAGAAAAAACACCAACTCTTTGTGCCTCTTTAGTCAATAATGTTAGAATAATGTAACCTGTTTGTGATGGCAGGTTTTGCAGTCTTTCCTTTTTCTATCTTTTTCATATTGTTTTTGTTGATTCAGCTTCTGGAAAATATGCCAATTATATATGGGTTCAAGAAGTGTAGTTTCATTGAAACTGTCAGGTCTGTGCATCCGAGTCCAACCTGAGCTGTGCATCTTTTTAGCCCCTGTGTGTGTTACTCATTGATGCTCATTTTCAAATCTTACTAGTGGGGTTAGAAACCACATTGAAAACTAGTAGTGATTTATCTGTTTATCGTGCCAGGTAAAGCAAATAAATAATGTAGTTACCAGCCCAGTTAATTATTTAAAAAATACTGGTGATTGGTGCAAATCGGTACAAAATTATTTTCTTTTACAGTTTTATTTTCTTTTACAGTTGAATAATTTGGGAAAAGAACATTGGATCCACAAGTGGTTGAAATTTGTATTCTTCTCTCACATAGCAAACTGTACTGTAAATAGGCTATCATCTCTCTTGGGAAAGAAATGTGAATTTTGCTGACAAGAAGAGGTCTCTCAGCAGAAAAATGCATGCTGACAGTTTGACCCAGTGGCCAAATGACTGATTTCTTTCTCCCTTTTTGCTTCTATTTTAGATGCTGAAGAATACCAGCCTCCAATATGGAAATCATACTGTGAGTATACAAGCAATTTGAATAATCTAGTGTCTTTCCAAGGTGTCAGTCACTGTTAGGTATTTTCTCCTTTTTTTGTTTGAAAGGAAGACATAAATTTACTAGATGCTTGTACAAATTACTGTATAGGACAGCAGCAAAACCTGAACTTTTATGGATTTTCATGGAACAAGGGCAGCAGGATATTGTGTGCCAGATTCCCTCCACTGCCTTAAAAGTGTGCAGCTCCTGGGTTTCCTGGTTTATCTGCTGAGATTTTCGGGAAGGATTTCAGAGGTAGAGGTTAATGTTTTGTATGTTTACTAAAGGTCAGGCTTGAGAATACTTGTCTTTTTATACGGGTCACCAAATCACTTTAAGATAATAATATTTTTGATCCTTAGCAATAGAAACTGATTTTTGAAGTGGTGGTTTAGAAGTTGGAGACAGCATTATCAGCTCTTTGAACCTTCCTGTCTGCCTTTAGAAAAATCATTTACATAGAGTGCAGTGCAGAAGTGCATATTTTATGCTCTTTTGCTTTGTTCCAAATGTATTTTCTAATAGAGCTGCACAGATCTAAGACAAAATATTGGCTTTTAAATCCCTTATTAAGGACAGCCTTTAAATTTGATCTTTTTATTTTAAACCCTTCCTGGAACTTTAATAAGACTGTAGCTTCGGGTATAGAGAGTTGTTTTATTCTTTATGTTTTCAGATACAGAGCTATCCTAAGCAAAAGTTCTCTCTTTTATTGTGGCAAATTCCGTACAGTGCCATTACCGAAGTGCAACTACAAAAACACAGTGATCACAGTAGCTACATGCATGTACATGTGTAATTTTAAAGACTAGAATAAACTTGTTTACTTCACTTTTATGCACATTAAACTGTCTTGCTGACTTCAAAGACATTACCTCTGTGTTACCTGAGCATGACATTCTGCCCTAGAATGGACTGGGATTTTTTTCAAGCCAAATTTAAATATGCCCTTAAATTACAGAACTTGCTTCTCAGAACACTGTTTTCTAGACATTCTGTTGTTGTTGTTAGGTTTTGAACATGTAAGAGACATCTCCTAAAAAGTCAGCAAGTGTTGGACCATTCCAGCATTCTTTGCTGAGTGCTTGAAAAGAAGCAGACAGTTGAGTGATTTTTTTAAAAAGAGCTTACTCAAAATCAATGAAAAAGCTGCCATTGACTCTGAGAAGACCATCATTTCAAATGACAGATGCTTCCTTTTCAGCAGTAAGTTTTCATTAAAAAGTCAGGAAATAAGCAGCTACCTTTACTTACCTGCTCTTAGTTGCCCCAGTTGTGCAGCAGACAGATCACTGCATGCAGTGAAAAAGTTTGGTTACTTTTATCTGATAGCTGGCATGTAGTCCAAGGAAACATTTTTTTAAATGGAAAATGTAAACCCAACGCAACCAGAATGGATGAATAGTCTATGAATATGTAATTTCCTATTCTACTATGTGTAGGATGCCAGTATTGTGGTAATGACAAAATCATGGCCTCAGTGTCTAAACTCCATGCACGGGTGACCTTGGAAAAAGTTGCACAGCTCCAAACAGCGGAAAATAGTTTAAGCTTAGAATGATTTACTCCTGAGACTGCTTAGGCACAGATACACATTTTTCTTTGCAATGATAGGTGATGTATGCTTCTTTACTCAGCAGGAAGTATTCTGATCTGGTAAATTAATTATAGACATTATGTCCAGCAATAGTTTTTGTCTATGATTCAACCTGCTGTCCTATCTCATGACAGTTTTGACTTATGTATATATTTCATGCTTAGCACTTTGAGTTTACTGCCTATTTAACAATTATTTTCAAGGCATTTTCCCTGGTAACTTTTAAAGTTTGCTAACATACTAGTAAGATACTTTGCATACAGTTTTGATTTCTTATTTAAGTCCTGGGTAAATTTAGGTGACTGTGTTGCCTTTTACTGACATCAAGATCAAGGCTTCAATCCTTCTAGCTTCTAAACAAAGGCAGATTTTCCTGTTTCTGCCAACAAATTATTCAAATAAACATTGTTGCATGTGTCCATGGACAAATACTAATCAAAGTGCCACAGTCTTCAGATCTCAAGCCTTACTGTTTTGACATAATGTAAAAATTTGATTCAGCTATATTTGTAAAACATGAACACTTCTAATGCAGAAGATCCTCCCTTGCTTATGAGGAGCTGTTAGAATTTCACATAGATTTTCACAAAGTTTTTCAGACTTTTTCTGATAGCCCCAGGACACAGACAATAAAAGAAATGGCAAAAATAATTTTATATTAACAGGAAGGAACCTGGGGAAAAGTTTGGAAAGTTTCTAGCAGCCAGCAGTCTCTAGGCAGTGGGTTTGATTGCATTTTTACCTGAGAAGTAGATCAACAAATAACAGATTTCTTACATTGCTCCAATAACAGATTTCTTTTTGTAGTCTGCCATATGTTGGAAGTATTCTAGAAAATGGTTTTTTTTGCCATTTTACCATCACTGAGGTAGTAAATAAAGGAAGATAAGAATCACAGAATGTGGGTTGGCAGGGCTTCTGGGGTGAGCTGATCTGGCTTCCCGCTCAAAGCATGACTGTTGTTGGCTCTAGAGCTGAGCAGCCATGGCTTTACATAACTGAGTCCTGAAAAGATGCAAGGGTTGAGCCTCTGCCACCTTTGTGGGTAACCTGCCCCAGTACTACACTGTCCTCTTAGAGGACAAACTGCTTCTTACCTTACCTGCTTCTCAGGAGGAGTAGGCAATTTGTTTGACTGAAGGAGCATAGTTATTGCTGGTTGCCAGCCTCAGCATATATGTGCTTGAATTTTGAAGATATGTAAAACCACTTTTTTCCTCCTTTTACCCCTGTTGAGATTGGCATGTGCTGAGTCAGTCATGTGTCAATGCCACTTCAATGTTTGTTTGCATTATTCAAGATGAGTGTGTTGGTGGGAAGCTAAGTGGCAAGGCACAGAGCATCAGCTGATGCCATGCTCCAGCTCCTCACGAAGTTTCCCTGCCTTCTGTCCTTCATCAAATAATAGGCACAGTGTCCGAGACTCATTTTTGTTAGAAATTAAGTCTTTGTTTCAGCCAAGCACTTAGGTTCCTAATTAAGCATGTGAGTAATCCTGCAGAAATAGGACAGCTCATATTGTTCAAGCTCAGCACATGGATAAAAAATGCCTGACTGAGATGAGGCTGAGGAGGTAAAACTGAGGAACTCTGCGAAACATTCTGAGACAGAAGGCAGAATGTTTCCTTGCTGCTTTATAAAAACCATGATAGGATTTTTTCCTCTTCGCTGGAGCATCACTGAACACTCATCGTAGGTGAGTTAAAGGAGAAAGCTTGAGGTCCTGACACAATGCAGAATGAAAAAAAAAAAAGTATGAAGAAATGGGCGATAGCCCTTCTTCCCTAGCAGAAAATGACTAAGTGCTGATTTTGCATGTGACCCCTTTGTTTCTTAGGCAGATTGCATTTTGGAATTAGACAGCTCTTCCTAAAACATACTGTAGAATTTCCCTATTTCATCCCCTGAGACAAGACTCGTGCTCTAACAGGAACAAAAGAGAAAAAGATATATTCTAACCAACTATTTTACATCTCAAAGAAATGTTCCTCAAGTAATGCAATAATAAATTTAAGTTTTGTTAACGCTGTAAGTTCCAATGTGACTGTGATACTATGAATGCTGGCAAGCTATCTGAAGTATGAACCTGATAAAGGTGTTCAAGGGTCAAATAGAAGCTACTGCATTTTTCTGATGCAGTGCTGAATTTTTGCCTAATATTTAGTGTGTATTACTACTGTTCATTTCATTTGCATCTGATGCTGAACAAAAAACCGCTCCCAGTCTGATGCAGTTCTCTGAGAGCAGTAATAATACATTTTCTTTTTGCATGCAATTGACTTTTTATAAGGTTAATTTTCTCAGGGCTAAAATAATAATGCATCATTATGTTCGAGTGTCATCTTTCCTATGATCACAGTGGGTTTGTCTGTAACCTGCCTGTCAGTTCTAAATGCTGGAATTGACTGGGTCAGATGTCAATCACCGCTTGCCACTGCATTAAATAAGTGTGGTTTGCTATTATTTCACTTAACCATGGTCTTATACATTGAATTCTGGTTTAAGATTTTCAGAGATGGGAAAATGAGGCAGAAAGGCAAAGATTGTTTGCCATTTGAGCAAGTAGGTGAGGGATGTGTGCCTTCTGAATCTCTGACCATCCCCTGGACTGTGCTGGGGGTCTCAGCAATGTCAGCCTCAGTGTGAGTGCCCAGCACTTTGGAAAAAGTGTATAATGAGATCAGGCAGAGCTGCAGGATGTTCAGCACTTCTGAAAATGAGGTCACTTAATGAGGTGTCTGTGCTCATTGGAACTTAGCTGTAGGGCACATTTTTCTCAAGTCACCTTAGCCATAATACTGCACTGTATTCATAGCCCATTAGCAGGCTTTCTCATAGCAATCATTTGAAGCAGAAACAGCAGAGACCTTTCTAAAGGAAAAAACAGCTTTTGGTAGGGTCACACTGGCTTTGCTCCTTAATGCCTTAGTCTGGGAGACACTGCCTTCCCTGTTTTCCACTTAACTGAACTTTCACTGTTGTTTTACCTTTTCCACCCTTGCCTTACTGTGTGTCCTTACTGGACATCCTTGGCAGCTGTGTGTCTGTCTGTCTAGTCCTTCTCTGTTTTTTGTCTCCCCCTGAGCTGCTCGATGTCCCTTACTACAGTGCCACTGGTAGTTTCCAGTCCTTTCTATCAATCTCCAATCTCTCTTCTCTCCCTCCATCTAATGGTTCTGTATCTCCATCCAATTGTTCCACTGTTTTGTTTTTCTGTCAGTTTAATGACTATCAATTTAAAGTTAATATAGCCAAGTCTGAATTTTTTGTCTTTCAGAGGAAACCATTTCCCATTTCCAGCATTTTCAGTCTTGATCATGCTTGGGCCATTTTCTCATCCAGTACATTTAGCACATAATTTATAATTATTTATTTGTATAGTTATAATCTATGTTTTCTTCAAATGTATTTCTAAATCAGATATGTTTCTTGGTTCATATTATTGCACAGATTAATTACCCACCTCTCTCTGAGAATGACAGCAACCTTTTCCACTCTATTCAAAATACAGTTGTTAAGATGATTTGTCTCCCTTGCACTCATCATGAATCCTTGCACTGATTTATCCCACTACATCCTATAAACATCCAATTTTTGTGTTTGCTTTCAGGTCTTTCATGTCTGTATCTGCCCTTTCCTGTTAATCATTCCTTCCTTTGTTTTGTGAAATGCTGACTCTTCTCCCCACCATTGCTTATTTGGTGTTGTCAGCCTCAGAGATCCTCTTGGTCATGTTAGAGAGCTCTTTGCTTTTTTCATTTCTCAAAAATGTTGTGATGTCTCACATCACAGGGTAGGATTCCTGTGTGTCTTCTTCAGACCTACTTTTATTGCATCACTCTTATCAAAGCTGTCTTAGAAACTCCACTAGCTTAATTTGCTGTGTCAGTCTATGTTTAAAAGATTTGATTATTTAAAAATGGAATTTTTATGAAGTATGATTTTTCAGTTAAAATTCAAATTAATTAATTGGGGAAATAGATAATTTAATTTAAATGAGAAGCAGTCATATTCTTGCCATATTTTGAATCATTAGAGTTCCTTCTCTCCACTGGAAATGGGGGGAAGGAAAAAATTGTTATTTTCCTCTTGGATGTGTTTAGTATTCAGCATCATTAACTTGCTCAATCAATGGTTATGCTCATTTCAGACATTCAGAAGTTGATTCTGAAATCGTGATATTGGGCTCCAGAATAATCAGAGGTTTAAAAAACAATCTGTGATTTTTGAACAAAATTTTCATGCATTGTTTGACACTTTATTCGATACACAAGTTGTTTGATCACAAAAGAGAAGAAGTCTTTGAATCTTAGTCACAAAATTACAAGAGGTAAGAAAGACCATATTTATCATGGAGTTATCAAAATATTGTCAAGTTATCATAAATCTTGTGCAAAAGTAGCAGGAGATCTGACAGTGCTGAATGATGCAGAGTAAATCCAAAGCCTTAGTAGAAATTTAGAGCTGGATCACAGCCAGCATTAAAATTGGTAGGGAATATAAGAAATTATGAGTTGTCTTTCTGTGCCTCTCCCAGGAACCAGGGATGAAGGTTGGATCAGTTAAAGAGGTTATGGGTTTTTCCACTTTGACGTGAGCAGGAAGCAGGAGCCCCCAAAGCTTTCACATCCCATGTTTGTGTGACAAACTTGGGTGCAAGCTGAGGATTTTCTGCTTTCCAGATTTCCTTGCTTCTAGCCCCAGTTAAAGAGAAGGTGCAGAAGGTGGGAAAAGGTGCCGAGGGCTAACACCTACCTTTTCAATTCATCTTCTGCAACAGAGTTTCTGTGTTTATCAAACCTAGAGACATTTCTATTCCTCCCATAATTTACCACCTTTCCGGGCATAATTCTGAGCTTCACTAGCATTGTGAATAAACGTGTCCTGGGAACTCAGTCTTTTAAAAAAATTCATGGACACGACATGATCTTTCCAAATACAAGAAGGTCAGCATACAGAAGGCCTTTCTCGAGGGAGGCAATCCAAACCTCTGGGATTTTTACTGGAGTTACAGAGAGACAGTCTGTCTGTGCTGGAATTGATTACTGTCATTGCATGTCAGCTTCTTCTCACGACTCTGGAGTGGAAGGCAGGGAGAGGATCTCATTAAATACATGCAGTGAAGAGTCTGGGGCCAGGCAGCAAGTACCCCTAGCCTCAGGTTTCTCTCCTGCAGTCCTCAGAAGATTTGCAAAATTGATCCAGGGCCATTTGAATAGGGCATAATTGCTCTGAAAGGAATGTTTGCTTGCTCTTCAGTAATTGCCAGTATATCTTGAATTGTGATGAGCCCATTCAAAGGTATTGAACTTTTTCTTGGCCCATCCAAAAAACTGCTGGTGTTACTGGTAAACAATCTGTTCTTGGGTTGTTACAGCATGGTGTATGCAAAAGTGGGATTTTATCCTGAGACAGACCTAGCAGGTCTTTCTGGCTAGTCTTCCCTGGTATAGAAATGTAAAACCAGTACAAAAGGATAGTACTTCTAACAGTTAAAGCATTGACCACTTCAGTTAGTTCGCCAGTCAACAACCAATTTTCATATAAATGACTTAGACACACTGAAGTACCTCATTTTGCTGTCATCGTCTTTACATTTGCATTTTTCTCTGCAGCCCCTGGCTAAAAAGACTCATCTGAATAAAAGTTTGTGTATGTTGCCATCTTCTAATGATCTGTACATTTTTGTGTTTGACAGTGTATCAGTTGCAACAAGAGGCACCACGTCCCAAGAGAATCATATGTCCTCGGGAGGTCAGTTCTTTTGCTCTACCTTGTTATATCTGATGAATTGTCAGCAGCATATGATCACCAAAACATCTTTTTTACAGTCTAAGGGTGTTATTTGCTTTAACTTTTCTATGCCATTATTTTATATAATCATTTCCCTTAAGGTTGATTAATTAAAGCTGGATAATATTTGCTAATTAGGAATGGCAGCCTTATTCTACCACTAGAAGCACCTTTATTAGACAAGTACTTACCCATCATTGTTTAGTGTGCTTTTCTGTGTTCTGCCTAAAGTTTTGAGTTTCCTCATCATGAAGGTGTATTTTTCTTCCTACATCTGCATAATAACATCTGTGTGATATGTTTGAACATGATACACATAGCTTCAGTTTGTTGAATGCTTCCTGCCAAGTACTATGTTCAAGTTAAAATACTGAAATGATAGCCAGAGAGCTCTGGTCTCTCACAGAGACTCTGAAAATTGTAGAATATTTAGAAATCTGCAGGGCTGCAGGTTAGCCTGAGTCATCTTGTCCCCTTGTTTTCTTCTTCTGTATTTATTTCTCCATTGCTACTTGCCTTAGTGTGTCAGTTCATCACCCTGAATGGCATAATAGTAACAGAAAACATGTAGATGTCTCTGCTCAATGAAAAAAGCTGCAATAGCTTTTTCCCTGTGATGTCAGGGACAAATTTTGTGCAAATAGACATGCAGTACTAACAGTAAAAGTACTAAACACGTGAAGTGATTGCACAGAGTGTAAAAGATGATGTGCAGGAAGATAGAAACTGCAGCTCATGGGTGTGATGTTCATCTCTACTCCCGGGCATCAACCTGATCGCTGTCCTGCTTCCCACAGTGTGTGCCCATGAAAGCAGAGTCCTAGCACTTCTCAGACATTTACATACTGTCTCAAAACACTCCTGTGTGAGGCAGGAGGTTTTGTTGCAAGGCACAGGTACTTGCCTGGGTTCATGAAGAAAATCCATTGCAAACCCAGGAATTGAGTACAGTTTACCAGAGTCCACCCAGAACCTTAACTAAAAGAGATCTGCATTTTTCTCTCAAGTGCCCTCTACTAGTTGCAGGGAGAGTAGGCTCTTGGCCTCAGTCTGAAAGTCTTCAAGTCCTGTCAGTTTGGGATGGTCCCAAGACATAAACACAGGATGCTAAGAAGGACAAGCAAAACACCAGTGTGGGTAAACCCTTGTGTCATCCTTTCTCCCTGTCAAAGACGAGGCTTGGGGAGAAGAAGTGTGTGCTAGCCCTCTGGGACTTCAGTGCACATGTGCTGACAGGTTTTATCAAGACCTTTCTCTCTGAAATCCTCATGCAAACCAAAGCACAGTTAGGCTTCTGTGGCTGGTATTCTTTAAAGGAGAGGATAGTAAGGTTTTTACTGAACTAATAACAGAGATCAAACTAGTCATGGTGTAGTTAAAAATATAAAGTTTTTAAGGAACAAAATTAAGGTAAATAATTCCTTTTCTTCCAGCACAGTCTTAGAGGAATTTCTTTCTTTTCCTGATATAATAGTGTATCTATTTTACCTATTTCATATTGAGACTAATTTGAGGAAGAACTTGTCTTTAGAAAAGCTGATTGATAAGCACTGAAGGCTTAGAAAACCATGTCTGCAATATGAACTTATCTTTGTGGAAATACAAGTTTATCTGTAAAAGTTTAATCCAAAATACATTACACTAACTCAAATTTAAGCATTTTCTATTTTGCCTCCATTAGAGAAAATTTGAATCAAGGTAAAATAGTCAAATTTGTGGAGCAATTGTATTCTTGTTCTAGAAACAAGATTATCTACACAAGGGAAGTGAATGTGCAGCCATGATCTCCTTGCCAGTGTGCTTATTTCTTTGAACTCAAGACCATGTTATGTACGACTGAAGTTATTCTCTTTACCTGATGTTTAAAGACTGTACATATTTCGTCCCTATTCAGGTCACCTCCAAAGATTTGCAGAAAGAAACTAAGGTCTTATTACTCAAATAAACACATAATTGACATAGCAAGACATAACAAAAAAAGCAAAAGATGTCTGTTTTACACGGTCTGGGTTTGGTTCTAACTAATGAACCATTTTCAGTTGCTCACTTCATAGACTGCAGAGTCCTATTTTGAGTTGTTTGGAATTTTGTCTTAAGTTAGTTAAAGAGCTGAAAATACAGAGACTTTGTTTAGGGGCTGGTATGTAAAGCAGTATGAATTCCCACAAATATTACCTTTGATTCTTGTTACTGGGATTTTGAGCTACTTTGTGTAGCTCAGTTGTATGTGTTCACAGCCTGATTGCCAGAAACACAGATTCTCTGACCCAAGAGCCAAAAATCCACAACGACACTGCTGATGTGCATTATTTTTGCATATAGCTGGGGAGGTGGGGCAGATGGGATGTCCTGATACTTAGAAGATGTCAACATACGCAAATATGTGTTTCATATTATTAGTTTGTACTACGAAGTAGAACTTCACAGTGGTTTTATAAAGCATTGCAGATTATTTTAGAGAGGAAATTCAGGACTCTGTTCCTATGGCACCTATTGCCTTTTCTTAGCATGCCATTTCTTAGTAAGCTGGGTGTTTTGGGGTTGTTTTTCTCAATTCTAGTTTGATTTCACTGTCATCTGATGATTTTACAGGCTTACTTCACTAAAGGTGGTGTTTTATTAATACTGACTTTGCTGGTTACATAGAAAGATCTCAAAATCTAATTTTGTGTTGTTTATTAATTAATAATAATTAATTGGAAATACAATAGTTATTTAGTACACAACTAAATGATGGTTATCCAGTATCTGGAGAGAAGATGTCAGCAGTATGTGTGGCTGATAGAAAAGATTTATCTCTCCATGTGCATATCATAGGAAGTGGACTTTGCTGAGGGTGTTCCCATGTGTAATTTAGTATTCAAATTAATTCAAACAAATCTAAAAATTGCAAATAATTTGAAATCCTTCATGCTTGTGGGAAGATGTCTTTCATAATTGGCAAATTCCACACTGTTTGCAAGGAAAATGAAGCATCTGCTGCAAACCAAATCTGTAACAACACATAAACAAGGGTAGGTTGTTTTTTTTTTTCCTTTCACCATTTAGCATTTTCATCATTCCTCCATCTTTTCCATTGTTATCTTTCACATTCTCCACATCCATTTGCACTTCCATTACTTCTCTGTTGCTCCATAGTCACAGGGGTTTCAGCCTCAGATCTCTGCAATTCTACCATCTTATGCAGATTTCTTGATAAACTATACTGTGGAGACAGAAATCACCTCTCCTGATATGTAAACCACCAAACTAAAAGCTGGGACTGTAAATAAAACATGAACATTTATATCTTTGTGTCTTTGAGCTTTGCTATCATAATTTGCCTTTTCTTCTTTTGGAAGCATAAGTATCTTGTCAGCAACCAGCAATGGGAATCATATTGAATGAACCATTCAGGCTTCAGGTATCCAACGTCTTTTAATTAATCACCACTGGCAGCAGGATAGTGTGAATATCCTACCTTCCCAATAACATTGGATTTCTGCCAATATCCTCATTTGTAACCATATTCCCTCCAGCAGTGTTTTAATGATTTAGCTTTTAAATAGAAGAAGTTCCGTTTAAAAGCGCTTTTCAGGTGGAGGAGTAGCTTTTAAATATTGAGGGGTGTGGTGATAGGCAGCAAAGAATCCCATCCATGTTGTGAGGAAGTCATATTATAAGGTATTTTTTAGGGTTTATTCTACAGAAATGCTTATGAAAAAAATACATTCTCAGAAAATAACTCAAGCTTTCAACTTCTTTGTTTTATTCAAAAGGAACATGTCAAATGATTCTTAATTTTAAGAAGTATTTCAGGAGTAGATTATTCAAAGTTAAAATATCTTTTTAAGAAATTGAGGCTTTAACAAAGTAAAAGAATTAAGGAAGGATGGTGACATTACTTTGGACTATTTTTGGTTAAACAATAGGCACATTCAAAATTTTTTTCGAAGAGGGAGTGAGTCTTACTCATGAGTTCTTGGGTTATTTGTGTAGAAATATTCATACCTGTGAATGGTATTCCCATTTTGTTCCAAGAAGTCCTTAATTGCTGATAGCAATTTCTGAGGCTGGTGGATTTGTCTGCATTAGACCTTCCACATTCCTAACAGTGCTTTGGCCAAGGCAGTGTCAGCAACATTGAGAAACTTGTCTAAATTTCCCTAGTGTAGACAAAGCCTTAGAGCCCTAACTTATTGTGTAGAAGAATGTCAGTTAATTGCCTTCCTTGTCATTCTGAATTGCAAATAGGTTGTGTCAGAAGTGAGAGATTATTGTTTCTGCCTTTACATCATAAAAATTATGGTTTCTTGACTAAAAACAAATATGATTACAAAAGGGAGACTGTTGTCTGAAAAAAAAATCCCTTTTTCTTTTTGCTTAGGTCATTGTAAGAGATTAAAATAATGATGGCATATTAGAGTGTACTGCTGGGAGTCTTTAACTGTCCAGAGGGTCAGAAACTGTTCTGACCCTCTGGGTATCCATTACCCAGATTCATCAAAACAAGTGTACAAATAGTGGCATTTTATGGAGCATAACTGTTGAAATGGTCACTAGCAGATCTCTAAAGCTGTTGCCATCTTGTGCATTACTAGCTGCAAATATACAGGATCATTGAACTTCTCCAAAACTGAACTGTTGCAAATTTGCTCAGTTGTCCCCAAAGTTTCTTCTGAAGCATGGGATTCAAGTTGAGAACAATTCAATTAGAAGAGTATCATTTAAACAACTGCAATATTAAAAACTCTGGTACTTGTATCAGTCCTTCTTTCAGATACAGCAATACTTTATATTTGTACATTAGGAAAAGTTTGTGATTAAGCAAGCTTGAGCAAGGTTGTTAAAATTCAGCCTTACTAAGATATTTGAATAGTTTATCTGAGTGGGTAATAAGTATTTAATCCTTGCAATAAGTCTTCCATGAATTCTCTTATTCTGCTCACTTATTGACCTTTACAAGCTGAATATTTCCTCTTTGCCTCTGCCCTCATCTTTCTAAGAACAATTTCTATGCTGTGGTAAAGTACTGGAGAGCTGTAATAGGGCATTGAAATTGGCCATAAAATTGGTGGTAAATAATGGGAGCAAATGGGAATTTTCATGGCAGTTGTTCAAATCACTCTACTGCAAAAAGTCAGACACTGCCACGAGGTGTCTTTTACTGTCAGTCCTGAGAGCTTATCTGAGATAATTCAGAATATTATATTATCTTTCCCTTAGAAAGAAACCTCAGAACACACACAGTGACACACCAAGATACCCCATTAGCCAGCAATTAAGTGAAAATGAGCAAAATAGTGCTGAAAACTGTTTGTGTTAATGAAAATGTTTGTACATATAAGACTTAATGGAGCCTATATTTTCAAATTCTTATAATATTGTTGATGCTTTAATTTTGTGTTTATAATCCTCTTTATGATAGAAACAAAGAGGACACAGCAGTGGTCTGTGGACAAATGAAGCTAAAGAGCAATTTTGAATAGACATTGACAAAAGGAAGAAAGTTCTTCAGCTGAAACCCATAGCAAGGGAGTGGGAAGCCTGGCTGCACTGGTGGTGGCTGAGAATAGTTGAAGGCCAGGAAGGGTGTTCAGTTTAACTGGTGCAGAAGGCCTGTGGAATGTCAAAATATATTGTATCCAGCATCCCTCCAAACTGGCTACCTGCAGGTTTTTCTACATGAATTTCTAAATAAAAATGTTATTTTTCTGCAGTATCTATCTCCGTAGTGAATTTTGCCCCACGGAATGCCTGTGGTTTGCAGCTGAAGGGAAAGAAAGAAGGGGGCTGGAATATTGCTTGCCCAAAATTCCCTTGTATTCATCATATGAGAGAAATTTGCTGGTGCTTTTTTCCAAGGCATTTTAGTGACTGACAGGAAATCTCGTCTCTCCTAGAGTCCATGAGCAGTCTCTCTCTGGTGCAGTAGTGAGGTGGTGGAGCCCTCAGACGAAGCCACATTATTCTTATTTTAACAGTCCATTGACTACTGAACAGAGAAGAAAGCTTCCCAATTATTCTGCAGGCATGATAGTAAATATTTCAGTTAAGTAGTTACAGCTAAACAAAATAGAAGAGGTTTATCTGTTTCACTTGACTTTCCTCAGTTTCGATTTGCTAATGGTCTAGGTTATGATTTGCAAATTAGACTAGTGTTCGTCTTCATCAGAGGAGTACAGTATGAACCAGTCGGTGCATTCATTGATCACTGTGAAATGGAAAAGTTAAAACCATCTTTTTGGAAGACGTGATGGCAAGCTCTACTTGTTTGATGAGCACAAACTGTAGGTAGCTGTCTTTATGGACTGATGAACGTGCTAATTATCCCTCTGGGTTTGCTTGAAATCTTTGCAAAGTTTCACGCTCCCTTCCATCACTCCTTGGAAGGGCGTGATGTGTGTGTGTGTGTCTGTGTTTGTGATTTTTGCTATTCTCCTAGATTTTTATTTCCTTTTACATGTCCTTTTTGCATATCACTCTTTTAAGCTGGTTCTTTTTATTTAGACATGGTGTTGAATATAAGTCGTTTTCAAACCAAAAAAAAAATTAAAGCCTCTTTCATATCTTGGCCTAGATAAAGTTTATCAATAAGCTTACGTGTAGGTGAAAAAGCTATGTGCTTGTACAGGTTTACATACCTGTTTCAATTCAGGCCAGTAGAAGGGGGTCTTGCTGTCTCTGCTGTCTGACTTAGTGTCTGGTATCTTTTTTCAAGTTTCAAGATGAGGAACTGTCCTGGTTTAAGCCCAGCCAGCAGCCAAGACCCACACAGCCACTCAGTCACTGCCCCACCAGTGAGACTGGGGAGACAATCGGAATAATAGAAAGTAGAAAGCTCATGGGTTCAGATAAAGACAGTTTATTAGGAAACGCAGAAGCTGCACACACAAGCAAAGCAAAACAAGGAATTAATTCATCACTTCCCATGGGCAGGCAGATGTTAAGCCATCCTCAGGAGAACAGGGCTCCATCAGGTGTAACAGCTACTTGGGAAGATGAACACCATCACCCCAAATGTTCCCCCCTACTTCCTTCTTCTCCCCACTTTAGGTACTGAGCATGATGTCACATGGTCTGGAATATCCTTTGGTCACTTGGGATCATTTGTCCCCACTGTGTTTCCTCACAGTTTCCCATGCAGTTTCCCCGGCCCCCCACCAGCATGGCAGAACAAAAAGCAGAAAAGGCCTTGGCTCTGTGTAAACGCTGCTCAGCAGTAAAAAGAAATTCTCTGTGTTGTCAAATGTGTTTTCATCACAAATCCAAAACACAGCCTCATACCAGCCATTGTGAAGAAAACTAATTCTACCCCAGTCAAAACCAGGAACTCAAAGTATTGAGCAACTGAAGAATTTGTATTTCCTAATATGAATAAATACAGAAACTCTGCACATCTCTGTCTTCCTTCCTATAGTTCCTGTACATGTATGTATATAGCTAAAGACAAGAATGATCAAATCAGTCAGTCACACACATCTTTTTGGAACTGTGGACTGTCATGGCATGCATCATAGGAATGTTTTAGTGCTTCTCAGTTGTTACAGAAGGATCCAGAGCATTGATGTGGCTTACTGCATTCATCTGCTGCTGCTGGGGATATTTTTCTTCCCGTTTAAATGACTCAACAGATCATTTTTGAAAAAAAAAGAGCATCGTTTAAATGTCGTATTCAAATTTTTCATCCTGCATTCAGGGTAACATCGATATTCCTTTTACATTTAATGATGCCCTTACTGAGTGAATGGAAGCTGCACAACAAAATAGATGATTCCTGCTTTTGCTGTTGAAATTGTTTGAACCTGACCCTGTGTCCCCTGAATGTTTAGCAGCAGCTTTCCTGATTAAGATTTATTTCACTTTATTTTAGCTCATGTTCTGGGGACCAGTATTTACTGCATGAGAAAATATTTGGATTTTCTTTTCCTATTCAATCTTGATCTTTTCTGTTAGAGCTGAGTATATATAGAGATATGTTATGGTTTAGTAGCAATAGAGATGTCCGTGTTGGGAGAGATTTTTGTTACCTTCTGGAGTTTATAGTGTTTTCTCTGGTGTATTGATTATTGGCTGCTGGTCACTTTGTTCAAGGTCATAGAAGGGAAACAAACCTGAGTTAAAAATATCCTCAGAAAAGGTGGCTTAAAGCAGCTCTTTTGAAAATTTGGTACAAGCAAGTAAGTAAACAAATGGTTTAAATTATTTGAACATAATTTGTCTTTAGAAATGGTAGAAATATCCTTGACTGAGTAGAAATCATAAGTGCTGCAGTAACAGTCACATCTGTGGAGCTTCCTGTGTTTCTTTGCTGTGTGTTATCCTTCTGCAAAAGAGTCATTATGCATTTTGCCTTCTCTGTAGGTCGCAGCATGCCATCAGAGCAGAGCTGTGCAGCTTTGAACAGCAGTTAATAAAAACATTCTTCGTGCTCTTCACTCTTGTCTTATATTATTTTACATTCTTTCTAGTGGTGAAGAACACTCCTACCTTCTCCCTGGCACTGTAACATTTTCCACAGAATTATTTTGTTAGAAGATACTAAACACAATTTGGCACTTCATTATGACGATGATGGATTTAAACTGGCTTCTGTTATTTAGTTAAGTGGTGACAAGTTTATCACTTGAAGGCTTGGCTTTCTCCTCCAGATCAGTTCTCTTGGTGTCTTGCCTTCTTGGTGCTTCCTTCTCTCCTGAGAGCCTCCTAGAGATGGGCAGAGTATTATTGTTGTTTTATATGTGATTTTTAAAGCCTATTCAGGTCTGCTCCTTGCTTCTCCCTATCTCCTGACGACAGTCCAGGCAGAGGTGAGGAATAGGCTGGACTGTGCTATCTTGGGGCCAGAGGAAACTCAAGATGTCATTCCTGGGTCAAGAAGATATGTTTGCATATTCATTTCTTAAAGCCTTGAAAAAGGCTTCTTGAGGATTTCTTGACTGTCTCTGCTTATTTAGTTAGTGTTTAATTATTTTTAACATTTTCCTAAGTTCTGTCTCCTTTTTAGCAGTTTAAGCCTATTTCTTCTTGTCACATCTAGTCAACACAGAGACAACAAATTTATTTCCTCTGGAAAGCAGCCTTCTTTGTACCTTTCTGCAACAGCCTCTCTCTGTCGTCTGTTCTTCAGGCCAGTCTTTCTTCATGTCTTTTCACAGTTGTTAAATTCCTGCTCACTCCGTTTGTTTGCTCCACACCTTCTTGAGATGTGGTGCCGAACCCACAGTCAGCATTCCATCTAGAGACTTTCTGAGTGGACATCACAAGGAGAGGATTATTCTAAGGCGTCTTGTCAGCTGCATTCTTGGCTTTGTTCCTCAGTGTGACATTCTGGGTTTGGCAGTTTTTGCTGCAGACAGCATCCAGCAACTCAAGTTCATTTATTGATCTGTAAGGATGGCAGGATCCTTTTCTGCAGAGATCTGTCTAGTCATCGGCCCTCTGGTGTTTTGAATGGATTTGACATCTTGCTCCCAGGTACTTTCCTACAGGCACTGTAATCCCTTGCTGTCTCGTGGCTAAATGCACATCCTTCAAGTGGCCATAACGCTGGTGTCTCCGTGGCTCTGTGACTGACTGATAAAAGGACATGCACACTTCCAAACCATTCCTGTCACCTTTCTCTCTGCACAGCTTCTGGCACATGGGCAATGCAGATGGAATATGTTGTGGGGACTTGGGCATTGCTGGTTTCTTCCTGAGGAATGCCTTTGCTCCTCCATCACCCCACAATCAAAGTACAGGAACATACTCAGTAAGTTACACATGACAGTGACTGAAAATCTAAAGGGAGAAAACCATCTTTTCATCATGTAGGGGCACTGTAAGTTCCGCAACTGGCCTGTCCTTGGCTGGGGACTAGAGATGTTGTGTTGCTGCTATTCGTACTGCCAAAATTAGTGACAGGCTTCATTTTGCAAAACCAAGAGTTTTTTTTCTTTGAAAACACTGGTGCCAGAGAGCCTGATAAGGTAATAAAGAAAAAATTTGTTAAAAGGTAAAAGAAAAAAAGATAAATATTTCCCTTCCAAAAGAATGTTTTCTCAAATTGCTTAAGAATCATTGGTGTGAAATAATTTTTCCTATTTGGAGAGAATTTTAGACAATTGATCAAAGTAGAATTTTTCCTTTAAAAATGTGGAGGCAAAAAAAAAAAAGGTTTTATAGGAGTAACGAAATACAGCATCGTTTTCCTTCATTCCATTTAATAGGGGCTTGCAATTTCCCTTAATCCATTTTGGTTGTTGATTGTAGGTATAAAGTTTGCAGTGGGCTTATGATAAATCTGCCAAAAGCTGAACAATACAGACAATAAACTCCTTTTCTTTACAGTCTGTTTTTTACTGGGCTTGTCTTGAAAGCCTCTCTTCCAACACTTCTATTTCTCTTTATGTCAAACTGAGCTGAAAAACATATTTATATCCAGTCAACCAGAGTTACTGAAAAATAATTAAGATTGTTCCAAACAGAAAATATATCAGATTAAACTTCCTTTGGGAAAATGCCTCACTGCCTGCGCTGAGTAAACACACCAACATTATTAACTCGTGGATCTTGTTTCCCTGTTCTTTCTATATTTTGAAGAACAGAGAACCAGGTGCAGCTACCCACCTTATTGTTTCTTTCTGAAACAATATTTATATTCTCATCATGGGTGTATTAAGGTAGTGGCTGAAATGGGTCCACAGTACACAATGCTACACTGTGCTGGCCCTTCTGACTTAGAGAATTGCTGTCCTAGGGGGATTTCTAAACTTTCATTCCAGCATTTCTAGATTTCAGCTCTGGCCACTGGATAAGGAAATATGTCTTGTGCAATGAAGCTGAAGAGAAATTAAATTTTTCTGAAATTAGGGTTGTTTTATTTCTGTGGTAGTACTTACGCAGAAAGAATTCTTCAGGGTATCTTGAACTCTTCAGTGCAGTGTGGCTCGGATGTCAGTGCTTGCAATGAAAATCTGTCACATTAGGGGATGCTCACCTCCTGCCTGAATGATTCCCAGTAGTTTTGTGATGAGTTATCTTGCAAGTGGTGTGGGATTTTAATACAATAATCTGTACATTAGAGGGACTATGTCCTGCTAGGGCTAAACCATCCTGGCCAGAAGAGGAGCCACAAATCCCAGTGCACTGAAATTCAGTAAACTTTGAAATTATGTGAACATAACATATTGAATTAGCTCAGATAGCTAGTTCATTTTAAGAAGGCTTATTTTCTTCTCAGTGTTGACATCAAATTCAAGTGCAGCCTTGAAGGATATGCTGTAACATTGTAAAAAATTATGTAAAACTAGACTGTGAACAATTAAGGGGTTTTTGGGGGGTGGGGAGAGGCAATCAGGTTGGGCAGGCTGGCAGTCAAGGCTGTAGTATGCAGAGTCTCTCAAACACGACCTTCCAAAGGCCTTTGTAGAGTGCCAGGAGAGCTGTGCAGGGTTTCATTTCTCTTTGAGCACGCATCAAGATTAGATGTCATTGAATGTTGCTGGCTTTGTAAGATTACTGGATTAGTAGTGATTTAGGTTGTTTTACCATACATCTTATTTCCTGATCAATGTGACATGCGTTTTAAACAATTCTGGCATTCGCTGTTTTTTCGCAATTTATACAACTATGAATTTTATTGATGATTTTCAGCATATTCCCCATGGCTTCTGGAACAAAAGCCAGAAATGCCTACTCTGGAAGAACATTTTTGGTTTGAAATTGGCAATAATGCCTTTTTTCAAGCCAAAAAAATTATCATCTCACTTTTGAATTGAAAGCTGCCACATACTTTTAGTGGAGAGGGAGAAACCGTGTAATTTATCTTCTGTATGGGGGAAGTAAAAGCAAGCTGTGATTCTCTTCAAGGCAAAATATGTTTTCACTACTGAAGAGCTGTAATTTGCCTTATGTAATTTTCCTCATTTTTGTACTTTGTTTTTGTCTGTTAGCATAAGGATCCATAAATGACTCAAACACTCTGATCTCTCCCCTTGCTCCTTGTCTAGGGAGTTATGCATTAGAGCCAACTGGTTGCCTAGGAAAGGTGGCTCTTTTTCAGCAAGAAAATTGTGAGGACCGTACTGAAGGTGACATAAGTGTTCTTCATGGGCATTATCTATGCAAAAAAAAACCTGAGTGTGTACGTGTGTGTTCTCAGAATAGGGCTGATTGTTCTGGGCTCCTACCACCAGGAAATAGTCACTTCCCTACCTGTGGATTTTCTGCTCTTTCTGCTGCTGAGAGTTCTTTCAGGTGGATCTGCTTGACTTTGTGTGTGCGAGCCCATTTATAACAGGAGAGGGAAAGCTAATCCCAACTGAATTTCCAGTCACCTTTGCCTTCTGCAATATATAGAATTTCCCTTGAAGTTTTTACAGAGTCTGCAGTCTGCACAAAACAGACCTACTGGCTCCTTTGATATTTTTAAGCCTCTGCTTCATCAATTGTACAGGCTTTTGGTTTATTTCCAAGTTCAGTCCAACGTTCTGGTTTTGATGTAGAGACCCTGATGTTATTTTTGATCTTTTATCTTGCTTTAACTTTGTTTCCTTGTGTTTGTTCCTAGTCATAAATTTGGTTAGGACAGAAATTATTATTTCAGGGCAAAGGTTGCAGTAAGCACAAGAGGGGATTTTTAGATTCTGAGGCACCAGGATGGTCTGACAGATCAGGAGCTTCGTTTCAGGAAATACTACAGTGTCTTTCCTGTCTAAAGCCAAATACTGAAGTTGTGGTGATTTTAGACATGCGAATGCTAAAAGATGTTTTGGAATGAAGGTTTCTATTCTATGGAATCGGAGGAAGAAGAGAGAAGTAGAGACACTTTGTGTGGATTCTCAGTAGAGCAAATCTTTTAGCTCATGATCAGCAGGGAAAGAGGAAATCACATTATCCAGGGTGGTTCAGTCCGTTGCTAGTCAAATGATGAAAAATTCACAGAAAAGTTTGTATTTTTGCATAAATAGTGTGAGAAGGATGAAAAAATGTGCCTCTCTGATCAAGGAGTTATTTCCAGATTGCTTTTATACTTTATACCTATATTGTAACATATTTATACATATATGGGGAACCTGTGCTTAAAGCTAGTTTCGAAGGTGTGTCCAAGTAACTCTTTAATTTTTCTGAGGCAGATTGAAAGTGTTGGGGTTCATTCTGTATATAAATGCAATCAAGGTAAATCAGTCATTTTAAATAGAAGCAGATTCTGACTACGAAACTAAAGTCATGCTTTACTTCTTCTGTCTAAGTGTTTTATTTGGCAATTTTCAGTGTACCGAGTAGCCTTTGTTTCCATGAAAGAAAAGATTGCATGTGGTGGTCTGACATAACCCAGCTTCTGATACCCAATTTTTAATTGAGTTGCCAGCTAAATCTATGCTTTCAAGGGTTATTATGGTCTACAAGGATGACAGGAAGGCTGCACAGTTCCAAGATACTAAAGTCATATAGTGCTGTTGAAGATGAACATATGAACAACCTCCTTTCAGAAGTAATACATCTTTTGTTGATATTAATTTTTACTTAAAAATAGAAAGTTAAATTGAATTAATGCACTTTCTTCTCTAAGTTCCTTTATATGCACATAGAAACACAGCACCTGCACTTGGCAATTCCTTTGATTTTGCTCTCCCTTCAGTTCTGTGTATTCTTTTCTCTCTTATTCCTGCCTCTCAGAGCTCAGAAATGTTTGTATCAAGGTATTATTCCTGGGCAGGAGTTCCAAGGGTATGATACTGCTATTGTTAATGCCGTGCTAGAAAAGAAATGCCGAGCTGGGAAAGAAGCACAGTAAGGACTTGATTGAACTCCCATAGGGCTTCCATTGAAGATTCTCATTATCTTGTACAGACTTTTGTTCATCTTGTGCTGTGTTGTAGCCCTAGTGACTGCAGGGTAGAAAGTCAGCTGCTTCTCTTCTGTGCTTGGCGTGTAGAATCAAAAATGTGACAGTTATGCATTTGCTATTCTGAAGGAAAAAAAAAGTAAAAAGCAAACCTTTGCCAATTTAAAGTTTTTATGAGTGAAATAATAAGAATTCATGAAAACAAGAACAAGAGCACTTGTTTCCAGTCAGAGAAGTGGAGGGAAAATCACTAAATGGGTTTTATGCTAAAGAATGAAACAGTCTTGAAACCACAATTTGTCATACACGTGTCAGCACGTATGAAGCAGTAATTCCACCGATTCTCCATCTTCATGGAGATATGCAGAGCTCGGATAACCTTCTTCAGTCATTTGGACACTTCATGTGTGTCTTAGAGGAAGTCCTGTCTCTCTTACTGATGAAAGCACAGCCCGAAGCTGCAGCCCGGCGAGATGACACTGTCGGTATGCTCTGTAGCTGGCGAGGGAGCGGCTCTCCCCGCAGACCCTTGGCTGCGGGCGCGTTAATGAGCCCCGGCCGGGCCGCGTTAATTGGGGCGCCCGCGGGAGCGGCCCCGCGCCAAGGCTGGGCGGGCGGCGCCCCCTGCCGGCCGCGCCGCGGGAGCCGCCGGCCAGGGACGCGCGCCGGGAATGGCACCGGGAGCCGGGACTCGCCGTGCCACGCCTGCCCAGAGCTCCTGGTGACGCTGTGACATCCCTGAGACTTGGCTCAAAGATCTCTGAAATGATTGGCAGTCTTCCCGGCGACTTCCAGTGTGCTTTGGGTCAGGCCCACAAAAAGCTTGAGACTTAACGGAATTTAGGACTAGGTCTAAATATATAAACCCGTGGTTTTTCCCAAGGATATTAAGCATTTTGGTTTTGGTCAGTTGCTATATAAAGGGGAAAAATGTATATAAAGGGTATATACATGTCTGTATTATATATAGTATATATACATTATGTATATGTAATATAAATAAAGGCTATACAAATGTATACAAAGGGTATATAACAAAAATACATTATAAATACTAGATTGGCAAAACTGCAGTAAGATTTTTTTTTTTGTCTGTTTGGTCAGATTTCATGCAATTATGTGTAGTTCTATTTTTTGACCACTGATACATTTTTTACCTCCCAGAAATATATCAGTAAAATCACCTCTTCTGTTTTCATTTTTCTGTTCTTCTGTGTAGTCATGTTCCAGTCACAGTTTTGAGTCTGCAGAATGTTGTAGCTTAGATGGGTGCAGTAGTCCTTCTTATTAATCAAGAGTAATTTATTTTTATGTAGTTTATGTAGAATTATGGTTTTAATACTTTTTTTTTCTTTCTTTCAAAATTTAGGTGGAGAACAGACCAAAGTATTATGGAAGAGAGTAAGTGTTTTTCTCTTTTAAGTGTCTGTTGGGTATATCCAAAAGCTGTTACACTAGAACTAAAAAAAAAAGGCGCAACGGAGGTCTAATAAAATATTTTATTTTACCTTTAACTGGGAACCAAATACAGTGAAAGCCTAATAATATAGCTGTGTTACAGTCCATTGCTGCTGGTCACAATCCTTGGATTACGCTGTTGTGTGAGCCTGCATGTTTATTTTACTTCTCTCAGGAGAGTTTTGAACAAAAATTGTTGTCTGGGGTATTCCTTCCTTTTATTTTAGTAGTTGTTTAAACCTGCTAGTGGTTCTGCACTGGCCTGGGGAGGGGAGAAGCAGCTTGTCTCTCTCACTGCCTTTTTGTGTATGTTCCTATGCTTTCACCACCTCGCTGAGTTGTGGAAGTATGTGTATCCTGCTGCTTGCGTAGCTGCTGTTCTCCCTGCTAAAGTTACAAGGTCCAAAATACCCAAAGAAGATGTGTATTTTTCTTTGAAGAAAAATGCCAAACCACCAGAGTGTAATTTCTTTGGGCTCAGCACTCCTTTTTGCCAAAAAATAACTAGGAAGGGGCTGTGTTGTGCATTGGCATGGAGATCTAGGCAGGTGAAGGGGAAAGGCACAGCAGCTGCAGCAGCCCCCCAGCCTTGGCATTTGGCCTTTACTGGAGTAATATGCTGAGACCCCAGCTCTTATCACTAGCTGAATTACTTAGATCCCATGTTCTATTTGTCATTCTATCCCAGACAAACCCTTTATGTATAATGATCCTTTTCTACCACCAGAAACCTCAAGAACCAGTTGCTTTGCCCCTAATTACTGAAGTTTCATTTTTTAAATATTACCTTTGCCAATGAGGAATTCAGATCTAGCCACTAGAGTACAACAGAGCTGAGGACAGCAGCTAGTTGAGTAGCACATCACACTTCCTACAGCAGGACTTGTAAAACCATTGCTGCAGTCTCTTACCCAGCAACGTGCCTGGGTTTGTGGGGCAGCAGGACTGACAGGAGCTGTAAGATTGAAGGAACTGTGGGTTTCGGGCTGTAAATCCCCCCGGCTAGTTTGGGATTTAAGCCAGCACGGATCCTACATGGACGAAGTAAAGGACGAGAAGCGCTCTTTCTCCACGTGGTTCTGATGGCCTGTTTTATTAGCTGGAAAGGGACATCTGCATCGGAGAGCGTCCAAGTGAAAAAAGAGGGTGGATTCCAATCCCAAGGGACATTTATACCTGCGGAATGGGAGGCAGGGACAGAAGGCCGCAGCCAAGGGGACACCAGTGAGGAGGGGCAAAGGGAGAGGCTACAAGGGACAGATCACCTTAGAGACAAACCATCTGAGGGGAAGGGGAACCATTCATGTAACATAACACCCAGTGCAAAACGTCTAAATAACTATTCAGTGCGTCACAACATAAGATGTCATCTTGGTGAACCTGTCCAGGCAAGATCACCTAAGTTACTATCATTCAGCAAGGAGATTTCAGAAGTACTGAGGTAGTCCTATAAAAGCAGCTGACTCAGTACTCAGAAGTACATGGAAAGAGAAACAGCAATTTCTAGGGAAACTGAAAAAGCCATCATTACGTTACTGTATAAACCTGTGATGTGGCTGCATTTTGGGTAGTGCACATATTTCTGTGCACTGTCCCTCTCTCCCCTTTCCTCCTCCATCCTTTTCTCGAAGGTTATGGGAGAAGAGAAAGGTGCTGCCAGGGGCAGCAACGGTGCAGTGAAGGGATGCAGCTCCTGCCACGGGAGGTCACCTCAGTGGTTCCCAAGAAGGGGACATGCACAGTACCTTTTCAAGTTCGTTGTCAGAAGCAGCTGCAGAGGCCAAAAGCACCAAGATCTAAAAGGGTTTACAAGTGAGATTCTCAAATACATGAAGGGTAAGGTCACAAGTGATCAGACATGATTGTGTCTAAAGCAGTGATGGATAGACAGGGATGAGAAGTGAAAGAAATATGTCACTGCTTCCTGCACCTTTTCTGTAAGCATTTCTTGTCAGGTGCTGTCAGAAGCAGGCATTAGTTCAGGGCGTCTTGTACCACATACAAGCTCTTTTCATGCTCTTATAAAAATGTACTAAAAGTATCCGTAAGAAAGCCCAGATTACCCGGTGCTTACCACTCATGGTTAAAGAAATTTCACAGGTGCCCCAAGCATCACATCCAAGTGATTTATTAAATTGATCACATATATTTTGTCCTAATATCTAACCTAATGTCTGCTGTATTGTGTGAGGAATACCTTATGCTTATTATTTTTGACAAAAATTACCAATTGCCCTGAGTTTCCTGGTTAAAATCATGTTTCAGTTATGTCATTTAGAGGCTGTTCATCCCCCACCTGTACAGAGAGAAAAGATTAATCAATTCACATTATCTTTAACATAAAGTCACTCTGGAAAGGTCATCTAAACCTAATATTTTCAACATATATTAGTTGTGAAAAGACAACTTAGAGAACGGAACAATTGCATTTGCATCCAACGTGTTTTTCTTCTCTTTCACTACCAAGCCAGAGGCAGTGTTAGGAATGTGCCACTTCATATGTATTGTCAGAAAAGAGAAAATGCTGAAGGCCAGTACATTTTAGTGCCTTTTTTTAGACAGCAGCAAAAAATAGAAACTTTCAAAATCTCTGAAGAGACCCTCAGAGACTTATCAGCTAGCAAAATGTGCGTAGGAGTTAAGACTCAAACTGCTGTCAAGACTGAATTTGTACTTATGGAGAGATCACTGCTAAATATTGGTTTTCATAAGGTTAATTGTGCATCCTAGGCCCCCTTTCTTTCTTAAAATAGCAATGACAAAAGAATCAGAGAAGTATTGCTTTTTTCCAGCACTGAATGAGGAGCTCCTTGACATGAAGAAAACAATGTTTTTCTCAAGACTTCTCTGTACCTTCTTCTATTTTAATATATGCAGAATAGAATTTTGAATAATTGTTTCCATTTTTGTCTCTGTTTTCCTTACAAATTTGAGGAAGCAATATAATATGAAAATGAAGCAAATTGATTATCAGAAGACCTATGATTTTAATTATACTTAAATATTTATGTATATAAATACCGACCTTTAAATAACTACATATTAAAATGCAATAATTCCTTTTTTTTAATGCCTTTTTGCCTTGTTTTCAATTCTGTTGTAAGGCCACTAGAAAGGAAACAAGGAGGAGGTAGACTGGCATAGACTGGTAAAAGAGAAAAGTTGTGAAAAGACCAGGCATTTACAGAAAATAATCTTTGGGTATAGCTGAGTTTATCCTGACTGAAATTGCATTTCCAGTGTAATTTTTGTGTCTGTGCTGAACTTGTCCAGGCTGGGTCACCATCCTGCTCCTTGGATGCTACCCTGATGGCTTAGATCACGGTCCTTGAGAGTGCTGAAGTTTTCAAATGTTTTCTGGGGTGGAGAAGGGTGTTTTTCTGATTGGATTATTCTATAAGTCACAGAAGTATCTCCCCTTAGGTTTCACGGGATCATTTCTCGGGAGCAAGCAGATGAAATACTTGCTGGTGTAGAAGGAGCGTATATTCTTAGAGAAAGCCAGCGGCAACCCGGCTGCTACACCCTTGCTCTCAGGTAAATGCTGGTTTAATAGACACTTGTAGTTCCAATGTGAGTGTGCTTAATGGAGGGGATTATACTGGTCCCTTTCGAGTGAAGTCCGTCTCCACCATTACCTAATACACTGTGTGACACCAGAGTGCTTTTACACCCTCTTGTCAGCAGTTTGTCCGTCACGGTACTGCGGCAACCCAGTCTCTCCTTCAGCACCTGACTAGGTAGTCCTTTTTCAAAAGCAGTGCCCATTTTCAGATTTTTGTTTGGTTTTTTTTTTTTATCTAGAGTTAAGTTTTGTAAAGATGGGTCTTCTCATTCAAGACTCTATAAAAATATGTGAGTGAATACAGAATAGGAATGCGTCCCAGTAGAGGACACAGCCAAGTTGTCCTTGGAGCTGTGTTGTGTACAAACATCAACAACTATCTGTGATATTAACCCCAAATAAAGCTGGAAATGACATCCAGAAGCTGAAAACTGGCAGTTTTCTTCCCCAGGAGGAGCTCAAGTTTTTTGTAGGAATGCATTGTGAACCATGGGATGCTGCTGCTCAAAGAAGTAGGAGTCTGCTGTTCAACTGAACAAAAAATGCAGTGGGAACCCAAGCTCCAAACTCACTGCCCCTCACAGGTGCCTTTCCTGGTTTAGCATTCAAAACCTGCCCACTCAAGTCTTAAAGACACTATGTATTAGTGGCAAGAGAACAAGATATTCAGTTGGGTTTTGATGAAACAAACTCCTTGGCGATATTTTGCAACTTTTTATTGCATTATTACTCCTGTGAGATATACACAAACTACAAGTCTGCATTTTTACCCTTCTGCTAGTAAGACATGAAAAAAAATCCTTTGAGGAGTTAGCCCAAGTAGCTGTGATACAGTGCTGAAATCATGCTTAGAATTTGTATTGATGTGCAGATGGTAAAGCTGGAAAAGCTGGTGAGTCATGCCAACTAAAAAGTGGTGTAAATTAAAACCAATTTGTGTCAGCTGAAAAAGAACAAACACAGTTTTTTAGGGTTTTGGAGGAGATTTCAAAATGAAGAATAAAAAAATAATAAAGGATAAGAATTATGGCAAAATGCCTATTGTTTTGATGAAACAACATGTTTTCTAACTCCATCTGGATAATTATTTGTAGAATCAAAAACTGAATTTAATTATAAATTGGGATTTTATGTGAAAAATCTGGGTGAAAAATAAAAGGCTTAAACCATGTGATTTGAAGTCCCAACAAAATTTGCAGACATGCAGTTTTGATGCAAAGTAAGGAACATTTAACACAATAGTGTATCTTTGAATACTTTAATCAATGATGGGATTCCAACCTCAGTGTCACAAACTGAATGTGCTACTACAGCACTTGGATTATTAAAACACTTTAAAAATCCCAATGAATTACACCTGCTGTAAATAGGGCTATAGTTTTCCCACATAGCTGTGCATATTTGATTGGACCCTGAATTAGGAGCTTGGTCTCCCTGTCTTCCTGACAGAGTCTGATTCAGACCCTTAGGATTTTGATTACTTGGTAGATGTCCATCTCTTCATTGACTGTAAATATGCCCATATGTGGTTAAGCATCTGCTTTCTGCACCTCAGAAACGCTTCATGATGGAAGAGCTTTCATTGAATTCTCCCTCTCTTTCTTCTCTCCCTCTGTTTTTTCCTGGTGTTTGCAGATTTGGTAATCAGACCTTAAACTACAGGTTGTTCTACGATGGGAAGCACTTCGTTGGGGAGAAGAGATTTGAATCAATCCATGATCTGGTTACAGATGGCTTGATAACATTGTACATAGAAACAAAGGCTTCTGAGTATATTTCCAAAATGACAACAAACCCCATATATGAGCACATTGGATATGCCACTTTGCTTAGAGAAAAGGTGTCCCGGCGGCTGAGCAGAACAAAAAATGAATCAAGAAAAGCAAGTGTAACGAGTGAAGAAAATACTCAAGTTGAAAAGGTAAGTACTCAGTTTAAAATTTTTGTAATAAATACCAGTCTTTCTATGAAACCTGAGAAGAAAAAGTTTTTTCAGAAGACCTGTTTCTATTTTCCTGTACTTTATAAAGTATTGCTGTCCCACTGCAAAGTTAATATGACCTTGAGTCCCAACTAATATTTGACTGGAGATTATGATAAAAACTTTCTGATAAGTACCAAATGTAAATGTTTTCACCATGTAAATATATGGGTATAAACCCATACCATTTACCTTAGGAGCTACATCTAAATTGGTCACAGGTTATATTTGTCCATGTATATACTCAAGCATTTTCCACAGTAGGGTTATGAATCTGGTTCCCACCGACCCTTCACCACAGCTCAAGTTTGTTATCTTTCTGTACATGGTTCAAAGCTTCTCTTATCTGACAAGCCTTTGGTGGATGGGTCTCAAATTGGAATATTGTGTGTTTTCTTTCCTTCTCATGGATCTGAAATTGGGATGTTGTCTGTTTGCCTCCATTTCTTCTCGCTCTTCTCATTTGAAGTGGGCTTTGCTTGATCTCTTTCTCTTATGCACTCGTATCCCAAAGCATTGTGTGGACTAGGACTTACATTATGATAAACTGAGAATTTTGTGCAGTTAGCAGCCATCTGAAGATTTATAATTAGAAATTATTTTACATATGAGAAACAGCCTTGTAGGCAGTGACATGTGGGTATTTTCATTTCCCAGGTGGTATAGCAGCAAGAGCTGTCAAACAAAACTTTGGTTTTGAGTCTGGTCCTTGAGCTGAATTGACTTACTGACATTTGTTAAGCATACTTCTGCAGAGTGACTGTTGATTTTAGTGTTTGTGTGCTGGCCAGCTAGTTGGGAGCTAGAGCCAGTTTTTATTTGGAAAGCAGGGAGTGAATTTCCTGTCATATAGTCATGGCGAGTATGAAAGAGATGAGCTTTTTTATATGTATCCTCGTGTCTCTAGGGCATTTCTAGCAAGATCATCTGTTGGGGGTTCACATATCTGCATTGGCTGATTATTTACTGGTTTGGATTCCTCAGTAATAATAATTGCTTGAGTAACTGACCTGACATGTAAACCTATACATCCTTTATAACAAATCAATTCCAATGACAATGACATTTTTTAGCAAAGGCATACTGATGCAGGGAAGGCCTTTGGAGAAGAGCACCACAACAAGTCCTCCATTCACGTTTCATTTCAAAATAAGTCCACTGGTGATGGCAGTTTTTGGTTCAGTTGGATGGTGTTGCAATACCTAAGAGGAGTAGATGCTATTGAGACTTCTAATACTCATTCAGTTGATTCCTGTGATTGGACACTGGGTGATTTTGAATGCTGTAACAGGCCTAAAAAAGGAATTTTTTTCTTTATTTGAGGCACAATAAGAAGTAGACATAGTGCACTGTGACAGATTTTTTGGTGTAGGTGTTTCTGCATGAGTAAGGGAATGGTCCAGAGGATATTCTGGAACTGGGTCATTATTGGGATGATTGTAAATATTATTGCATGCGTGTAGTGTAATAAAGCAATCATGAAAATTGAAAACCATGCTACATTCTCTAGGAAATCAGAAGAATTTGATCCCTACAAGAAAAAATACAGTTTCAAGATTGTATTTAGTTTTACTTACAGTTTTTGTGGTTGAGGAGCAAGACTTCTGTTATTCTCAAAGTCCTCTCAAAGGCTTCAGAGGGGTTTGCTCGAGTACCAGATAATCCATAACAGATTATGTTTTCTGTTGTGCTTGCAGCTGGATGCCATCCTTCAGGTTGGGCAGCTTTAAGTAGGCATTGCACAAACCCTTTTAAACCAACAGAAGACAAACCATTGCTGAAGGGACCCCTGGCCTCACATCTTCACCTCTACCTTTTTACTGACGTATGGTTTTGTGCAGCTACACAATAGGCAACATGAGCAAACAACTCCAGATTAAAACTGACTCAGCCAGGAGAAAAAGTGAGTTTTCTACCACATCTGCCACATGATCCACTTCATATGAATAGAAATGCAGTACAAGACGCTTCCCTGACAACAGCTCAAAAAACTATTCTATTGGCTTGATGTGAGAGAAGTGCTGCAGTCTTAGTTCCACATACCTGTACTTAAAAATGTTTGGAGTTGATGTAATGCACTGGCAATAGTGAAAACACACCTCTGGACCTCATTAATGATTGTGTTAGGTCTTCTTTTGTATTGCTGCTGAATTAAATTTCAAGTGTTGAGGGGATTATTTGTCTCTGAGGTGGTTCTAATGTGAAAGGCAGGTCCTTGGCCTACAAGGACTTGTGCTCATCTAGATTTCTGTACATGCAGGCAGGAGCAGCCTGCAAGGCTGGGCTCTGTGGCTGTGCTGTCATGTAAAAATAGCTGGCTTCAGCTAAGCGACTACACTGTTGGCAACCCTCTCTGCCTTCCTCCCACAGAGGGGAAGAGCAGAAGGAGGAATAGCAGCTGTTTCTAACATATTTTACTTGCCAGGAGGACTAGGAGCAATCACAGCTATAAGAGGAGTGGGGCTAAATAGGCAAGGGGATCTGCTCAGGCTGAAGACCTGGTGTAGCAGCTGAAGCCTTGATATTGATGATTAGGACTCCCAGTGGGCTTCTCTACCAGTACTAGTAGTTTTCCATCATCTCATGCAAATCCGTGTGGAAAAAAAAAAAATATTACATCAACTAAAATATTAGCAACTAAAAAAAAAGCTCACAAAAGTCTGTATGATGAAGCCTACTATGTCTGCTTTTGATTCAAATGCTCCTGGGGGAGGGAAGTCAGGAGAGGTTTGGTAGCAGAGACTCACTGATCATCTTCCATTTTGTTACTCATAGTAGCCTCAGATAAAGTATGGGCTGGGCTTTGGAATAAACCTGTGAATTATCAAGCCATTGTCATTAATAACAAATAGGGATAAAACACGATAAAAAGAACTTCATGTTTGTTTTTATATAAACTTCAGAAGTCCTCTAAAATAGAATATTATGGGAAAGTGGTAGTTCAGTGAGAGTTCTGTCTGACGTTTTGCTTGAGGCTGATATGTCTTGTACAGCATTTTAAACAAAGGCCATGATTTGCCCACAAATCACAACCTTCACCCACTTCAGTAACTCCAGTAAATTTCAGAACCCTAGAAATAAGATAATGAATATTCAGTATGACATTTTTCTGCAAAGTAAATTCTTTGCCGCTTGTGTGAAAAATCATTCTTTTTTTTTTCCTCTGGCCAGCTGAACAGGCAAAATGTTAAAAAATAAGATTATTGGCTGTTTTATTTGAAAATGCTGCCTAGAGGTTTGAATGATCCAGAAATGGTGGGGGGAAGCCCTACATGCAGGACAGAAACTTCCATTATTTCTCAAGAGGAGGATGAGAATTCAGTGCTCTGAGGTTAAGCACCAGTACTCTTCTAAGAAATTAGGCTCTTTACAAGTGAGATTTTGTTTCCTACTGAAACTAATTCCAGAGTGTGAAAGTGCAGCTGATGGGATTCATCTCCTCGGTGGGTTTGTTAACACCGTCCAGGGAGTCTGTTCGTTCTGTCACCTCCCAGGGTGGCAGCGGGGGTTATTCAGTGTCACTCCAGTGCCACCGCTTCCGTGGGGTGGGTCAGCAAAGGGGGGCCACCAACGCACAGGCTGGCAGGAGGAGCCAGCACTCAGATGAGATGCCGTGGTACTGCCTGGGGTACTTGTCTGTTCCCATAATGATAATTCCTTTGAGGTTGTAATTAGTGGAGTCATGCCCATTCCAGAAGGGGATGTGATAATTGGGCTGGATTAAGCTGTTGTTGTTCGTGCTTTTTTTTGTCCAACATTTTTATATCGGGGCTAAGAAAGCATTTATGCTTCAAGATATTTAATGCTGGTGTTTCATCCAAAAGTTATTCCTGTCTGATTTTGAAGAGGTGCTTGATTAGTAGACACGAATTCCAAATTTTAGCCTGAATAGTTTAACAGATCTGTAATCTGAAAGGAATCGCAATGATTTTTAGGAATAAAGTGTTTTGGGGGAGCAGCATCCTGCAGATTCTTTCCTAGCAAGGTAGGCAATTGTCGCTTTAACAGGATCCAGGTTCAACAAGGATTTTGGTTAGTTTTTTTTGTGCCAAGAAAATTTGAAGATCACATGTTGTCTGTTTAGAGTTGTGATTTAAGCTTGGGAAAGTTGTGATCACCTGCTTTATGTTTGCTCTGCTTACAGAATGCTGTACTTGGGGCAAATGAACACATACCAGAGAATGTAGGGCAGATAAGTACCTGGTACTGATGCAGCCTGTAATTAATTACCAGTAGTTCAAGTTAATGGTGAATGTAGGAGAAGTGTAACCTGCTGTAAGCAATTAATCTTCACATATGAGAGTGAAAAAAATTGCAGTAATCTGTCAGTAAAATATGTAGTTCTGAAACATTTATTGCTATTGCGTTTTCCTGCAAGTGCTGTCCTTACTGAGTCAGCAGTCTTTGTGCCACAGACAGGGAGAAAATAATACCCCTTTCTAATCCTATCTCAGCAAGTGTAATTTGGAAAATATATTTGAAGAATTGAAATGTGGGAAGTAAATACAAGCTGCAGTTTCATGAATGCTCTGATCCGGTAAAAGCTGTCCCAGTTGCTGATGGAAAAGCCATCCTGGTAGCCTGCTCTTGCAGTTTCAGTCCCATTCCTGTGACCTGCCCTGTGCACTACTGCAGCAACCCCATGCCTGAGTGAGACCTGGATGCTGTGACACGATGCCCTGTGTCAGACAAAGGCTGTGCCCCACAGCTTATTTCTTTGCTGTGCTGGTCTGATGAGAAGAGCAGGCTGGAGTTAAAGAAAACCCTTGGCAGCATTCAAGCTTGAAGTGTTTGCAAAAAGAATGATCTTAATCTATCTGAAAGAGGACAAACTGTTGTAAGTGCAGTGAAGATTAAGGAAGGCTTTTTCCAGTGCCAGGTCTCTGCTTACTTGGGTCCTGGCAAAGCTCCCATCAACTTCTCTCCTGGTCGGATCTGGCTCAGTCGGTTCAAACATACCGGTTGTACGTGAAATATGGGTTTGCTTGGAGCCTGGGCTGCAGTGCTTGTTCTGCTCTCTGGCTGCAAGTACATGCCAGAAGCAGCATCAGGCATTTAGCAGTGATGGTCTGTACAGAGCAGGGCAGAGTTTAGGCTAAACCAAGAACGAGCTGTTTGCACTTAACAGCGGGACAGCGCAGAAAACTTGTGTTGCTGTTTGACATGGCAACCTCTCTATATTTGTTTTGGTGGAACTCATCACTAGACATTGAAGTGCAAATGACAGAGCCCACAGTTAATATTGTGGCTAGAACTAAAGAGCTGAAATGATTAGCATATTATGAAGTCTGGGAGGCTGTAAGTTTCTGTGGCAGAAAATACCACACAAGTAATACACAGATAAGAAAACTATTCCTATTAAGGCAAAGGTGACAGAAAAGGAAGGATAACTTTGCTAGAAGTTGATATTACTGTCCTCATTAGTCATGCTGCTCACACACAGCTTTCCATAGAAGAAAATGCAAGACTTCCAGGAAGGACTATTTTCCAACATCCCATTACTGGAGATGTAATCTGGTTATGAAACTAAATTTTTAAGGGCACTGCTGTTTTTCTTACATCAAAATTGCACAAGAGGCAGTCAGTTTTAAGACAACCTATGATTTGGTTCAATTTTTGTACATATTTGACACTTTTCAATTGTTATTCACACCACGTCCCTTTCTCAAGGCTTTTTAGCCTCATCTTACAACTCCATTTTTATCTCTTCATTGAATTTTGTACAGGTACTGCTATTAGCCAACAATAAAGAAATCTTTTCAGTCTTTCATTTATTCATTATTCTTCCCATTCTGCAGCTCCTCTAAACCTCTAATGATCCTATTACAGGTTGCTAGATAGTGTTTAATTCTCTGCTGGGATGTCTATCCAGATGTTGAGCATTTCCTTCCACAGGAGGGCTGCAGGGTACTGTGCTGGCCCAGCAGCAGATCCTGGGGTTAAGAAGGTAGTGAGCAGAAGCATCTGTTCCTGCAGGCTCTGGGCTGGAAAGGCACTGATAATTTGTTGTGGTGTATTTTACATTGCCCTCAGCTCCCTTCTTTTTGCAGCATGTTTGGTCAGAAAAAAATTAAAATGCTCAGTTCTACATGGATGTTAACAGCCTGCCATTGTCTTTTATTAAGGGTTACAGTCACACTCCTGTATGCATGGCCACAGAATTCACAAGGGACTTCTCCCTGGCAGTACTGATTTTTCCCAGAAGATTCTCAGACACCACACTGATAAAAAGCAACATAAATCCTGTACACAAAGGTGGCCTTTATCTGCAGGGTTAAGTAATACATGCAGTGATAAAAGGTGTGTGGCATTTTTGCTGCTAGAAGCAACAAACTAATACATCAAAATGACTTTGGGAGTAATGAATTCCTTTCATCAGTCACTCAGGCTTGTCCTGCAAGAGTAGTATTCTACACACAGGTTACCACACGTACGCACTTAATTGTAGCGTGCCTTGAAATGAGTACTTAACTACCTAGCTGACTCTCTTTAAATAACTGTTAACAATTCAGGAGTGATTCCATCCAGAATACTCTTTGGTATTATAGCACAGCAAGGAGGAGTTTATATCAATACAGTAAGTCTACAAGCATATATATTTTAATAATTTTTTTTTTCAAATGACAAACAGCATCATACCAAAAATATATTCAGCTGATAATTTTCTTTTGTCCTTCAGTGTTGGCATTCTTTTGTATTTTCCAGCTGTGTCTCTGCAGCCTTTTGTTTATTTAGTGCATCATAAATATAAAATAGACACTATATAAGAAATAAAAATAAGAAAGCTACCAAAGTAAAATTCTGGAAAGTGTCTGTTTCAATTCCTTCCCTCTGGCTGTCTATGTTTAGGAAAATGGACAGTGCTTTATGGTTGACTGTGGCACTCCTAACTATTTAGCCTGATTAAAGAAGGATTTTTGAAAGGAATAATTCTTATCAATTATAATAGCAGTGGAAATTGAGGGAATCGAGAGAAAGAGAGGTTCCATAGCAAAGTATTTGCTTACATTGCTTCCCTGAACTGTCAACATCTCTCCAGGTTCCTGGTTTATGTTATAACTGTCAGCTTAGAATTCATGACTTTTGCCTTAAGCAGAATAAGTGATATGATTATGCCTGAAAAGAGCTTGTAAGCTGGAGACAATACTGATTTACACAAATGACATGGTGCAGTGGGTATAATCTGATCCATATGCTGCTGAATTTAGGGGAAGACCCCCAAGGATTTCACTGAGTCTTGGAGCAGTTCAGGGCATTGCTAAGCATATGGATCAAAGGTAAATATCCAGTTTGTTACCAACATGGTGTTTTCCAATCCAGTGTTTTTGAAAGACAGCCAAATGGAAGTAATGTGAACGTCACAACTAGGTTGAAATTTTCTCAGAATTTCAGTTTAGTACTAAAAAATTATTCAATACACCAGAAGTACTTCTAGTACCCCTAAGGCAAATGCCACTTCTCTTCAAGTACAGTATTGTGTATCTGCAGGTAGGCTCTACCAAATTCATAAATGAATCCCTTTCTCTTGAGTATGTTCCTCTTATGATCTTATTAATAATTCTACTAAAGCTAAATGTTTGTTGCATAAAAACCATGCTTAATTTGATGTACTGAAAATAAAAGCTTATATGAGGGTTTATTATCTTGACTTTTATACTCTTTACACAGTTTGATGGTGTTCAATTCATATAAACAAACTTCCACAGGGATTGGGATGGAGCCTTCAGCATAAACATTTAATTTGTCTAGCCACTGGAAAATGAAAAGGCATTTTTTTAAGTAAAAATCTATACTTAATTATCTTGTAGGAATAGCCACTAAAATTTTACAAGCACCTTTAAACTGCCATGTTTTGATATTGGAAGACAAGTGTTCAACTTCTTAAATATAAGAGAGATTAATTTCTGGTAGTGGAGAACTCTAAATTAGTGTTAAAAAGAGCGTATTTAAGTTGTGAGTAGTATTTTTCTTTTATATTTTAATCAGAAAATAAGTATTTTAAGTGATGTGCATGTCTAGGTCATACATTGGCTTGGCTAATTATAAGGAAAAAAACGACCTGTCCTCTGTGTTCATGCTGAATATGACAAGAAATGATAAGACTGAAATACAGTGAAAAGCACTGCAGGTTAGCTATTAAGGGAGAAAAGAAAGAATAATGAAATGCTGGGCTAGAGTGCCTGAGGGGGTGACAAAATCTCCCTCATCGGAAGGCATAGAAACATATTAGAAAACATCTGGCAGAAATGGCACAGATAGCATGGATACCTGAGGCAGGCAGGAGAAAAACATCTCTCAGTACTGTCTAGTCCTATTTCTCTGTGGTTTTCTGTGTCTGAAAATATATTATCTAGGCTCTGGTTCACCTTGGCTAGATGAAGACAATGTACTAAAGTAGCTAAGGACTGGTTATTTGATTCCTCCTCCTGGGACGAGGGGACATTCAACCTTCAGTTCAGAATTGCCACTGCACTAGTGAGGCACTAACTGCAGCCGCAGTCCTGGTGTCCAAGGCTTTTTCATCTGGTCTCTCACCACAGAGAGGCGGGTTAGTAGCCTGCATCCACATCCTGCAGCTGGGATACTGGGAATCCTGGTGGAGGTATCTCCCTGGTCACCTTTAGGCTGGGTCAGCAGCAGAAAGTTGGGCACAGTCTCAGTTAACAGAGCTTGATGCTCTGCCAGGCAGGGGAAGGCAGCAGCCTGGGCAGGAGGACAGCTGGTAGTGGCCACAGCGAGGCACGTGCTGTTGGCTGTTCTCAGCTGAGGTTGGACTCCAAAGTTCGGGAACCAGTTATAAAAGCTGCTCGTATTTGGAAAAGAGGACTGTGGAGTGACAAGTACAAATGGTAACAGTGGGCTCTTCCTTTTAATGCATTCTCAGCTCTGGAGATCAGTGGGACTGCACACAGGCGTCAGCATGGTTATAAAGAAGGAATGCTGCCAGTTAGACTTGATTGCCTTTTTGATAGATTTACAAAAGTACCGAGTGAAAAGAATGCAGCAGATGCAGAATAATTGGATTTTTAGTAAAGTAGTACAATCTCTCATGAAACTGCACTCTTGACATTAATTCAAATTTGGTTGGCTCATGAACATGGTTACACGGACCAAAAATAGGTAGAGGAATTTCAAGCAAAGAATAGAGATAGACAGCAACTTGATGAGCTGGGGGAAAGTGGCTGATGAAGTACTGCAGGAACAGGAGTTTGATTTAAGGTTTGTATTGATCTGAAAAAAGTGCAAACAAGACATTACCAAAAACTCAGGACAGTTTGTGCTTTGATGTCACTTAGTACAGGAATTTAATCCCTAGGAACATAATGAGCATCCATGACAGAAGCATCAGGAAAATCTTATTAAGATTTGTAAGAGGGGAATTTGGTGGTTTTTAAGTGCATAGAAAGGAGCCAAGTGACATATGGGCAGTAGCTCTTCTTTGGGGAGGGTCGTTTGCATTTAAGCCGGGTGTGTCACTATTGAGCAGGAGCAGACAAAGGAGGAGATTGCCATGTCTTCAGGGGAAATTGTCTTTGCTTTTGAAGATGTTATGCTTTGAAAGCATCTTTCCCTAACTTTCTGCTGGTTCCATCTATCAAACCAGTACCTATAGCTTTGGTAACTCATCCACTTTTGGCAAGCTGTAAGCTAGAAATAGTGCTTCACTTTCCTAGGTGAATAATTCTGCCCAGTACCTTTAGGCAGGGAGATGTGGGAAGTCTGTGCCGGATGCCATTTGGCAGGTGGTACAAGGCAGCTTTTCTGAAGTCTGTCACACTCGTCTGGGACCTTGACAGCAGAGATGACCCTCTGAGGTTCCTTTTCAGTGCCTTCTGCATTGCTCATGGCAGTCTGAGCTGTGGGCTCCTCAAAAAAGGATGAGCTAGGAGTGTAGCTTGGCGGAGTTTATGGGTAGCAAAACAGAAGTTGAGACGGGGTTTTTTTTTTGGGGGGGGGGAGGAAGGGGGCAAATCTGGAGAAAGCATTTCCAGATAAATCTGCCTAGACTCTGTACAACCTGGACTTGCACGGAACAGCTTGGGAGGAATCAATCAAGATGATTTATGAATGAAATTGTCGCAATTAAACACTAGGTGGCATGTTTACTTAAGAGTTTCTGGGGACTGAATTAGGGTATCTTGCACTGCTGACACCCGTTTGTGCTTGTGCAATGAGTGGTTTCATGGGAACATGACCACTCAATCCCTTTTTTTGACAACAAGCATTCATCTTGTTCTTAAAAAATGTGGCACAACACCATTGCCTTAGAGTTAGTCTTTAGCTTCTCAAATTCACTTTTGTTTTAAAACAGATTGTGAAATGCAGTGCTGTAGGGAATAGGTGTGTACATGGAGATGGTCCTACAGAGGGGTCTAGTTTCAGAGGACTTATGTAAATAGTGGCAAGGGTTAATATGCAAAGACATTGTATGATTTACTTGTTTTACTTATCTGAAAAGCTAATGTGGGAATATATAATGCATTCAAAAATTCACAGGAAGCACACATTTATTTTTACGTGAACTAAAAGCACAAGTTTGATTTCAGAGCTGGGATTTTAAAGTAATCATATTCAATGATTAGGGCTAAATACTTACTGGCAGAAAATATGTTTTTATTCTGCATGTCTGTGTGAGACATTTTACATCAGCCAGGCTGCAGTTTTAACGTATGCTGTTGCTTCTCTGTTGGTGAAAGAATAAATGCAGCTGTCTTCTGTTGTGTGAAGAAAAGCCTTTGCACACAGTTCATCCTTTAGAAAAGTCAGGACCACAGTCATCACCAAGGCAAAAGCAGCTTCTGCTTTTGCAAAAAAATACTGGTCAGTATGCCTGCTCTAAGTTGACAAATTGATCCTTTGGACTAACTGCATATACTGTGAAGATAAACTTTGTTGATGCTGGAGATATCCATATTGCTGATTGCACAGGTTTTGCAGCTCCTCCTGGAAGGGAGTTGTAGGTGCCCCACCAGCAAAAATTCTAGGATGAATCCTATTGTCTGTCAGTCTGCTCTGCCATAACTCATGTGTGGACCTGAGTTGACAGAACTGGTTTTAGCTGTAGAGTGTGAGCTCATACAAACAAGGCTGGCCATATAAAAAGGGACCTAAATATGTAGGGGTGTGCTTATTATGCCAGTGCTGAGGAGTGTGGAAAATAGACTTTGCCATAGGAACGAGATTCTGGGGATAGATCCCCTCCTTGTTTAACATTAGGTGTGCCCCAGACATGCCTGGTGTTGGACTTAGGTGATCTTTAAGTCCCCTCCCACCCAAGCCATTCTATGATTCTGTGATTCTATGATTTTAACAGCTAGCATTAGGACATCAAAACTGTGTCCAAAGCATCTGTGCTCTGGCATCAGGAGAGTTTTTGTGGTTTGTACCTCAAAGATGAATTTATGCCTGTTTCCATTTTCAGTAGTTCTGATGCCCATATTTTGTAAGGGATTTTATGTCTGTTATTTTTGCAGGCCTCAGGAAAATACTAATAGACCAGCACATAGTTTGGACAGTGAGCAGCTGTACTGCATGTCCATGGCTGGATCCCTGATTGCTGCCAGGCTGCATTCATAAAACTGGTTTGCAACCTAAGTACATAGAAGGACACCTGAGAAACTGTTTCAAATAAATTATTTCTATTTCTTTATATATTTTAGGAAGCAGAGGAAAAATATTTTTTCTTTATTTCTCTCTTGTTCTTCCATTAATTTGATCAATCCAATCAGTGGACTTTCCTAAATCCATCTGGTCTATAATGCATTGCCGCAATTGAAGCCAAGTGAATTTGCAGACAGCTTAAGGCACTTCCAGAATGGCTGAAATTGAAGTATACTGCCAGAGATTGAACTAAAGAGAGTAGTTTCAAGGACGCTATTCACCTGATTTGGTTCCTCATAGACCTCAAAGTACTAGGAGTTAAGAGAAAAGTCTGGATTGTGGTTTCTTTGTGAACTGACAGAATCCCAGTTGAACAGAGTCGAGTCATCATGTGATATAACTTGCTTTTTATGAGACACCGCATTCAATGCAGGATTCATATAACTTCCACATGATACTTTGTAGGGAATTTTTCCATGTGTGATTTTTTAATGAGCTCTCAATTCCATGTCTTGTTTCCTTCTCCACATGCGAGCAGTGTACAAGCTCTATCATCCAGCTAGAGACACAGAATTTCATGAGCAAATACAAAACTTTCTCCAATTTCCTTTGTTCTATTTCTCGCTAATTTTGACATTGCAAATATTAAAGAAAAAGAAAAAAGGAAAAGGTAGCTAGAGTACCTCTAGCATTTTATTTCTTTGTAGGTCATAGTGTATGCTCTCAAACAAAGGTGTGATACTGAAATAAGAGCAAACCTGCATAGCCACAGGTTGAGGCACATTGCTCTCCCATTAGAGCTGCCCAGGACTAGAAATGTGGACCAATGTGTGGTGATGCACATCTCCAGGGCCTTGGGGCTGTGCTGAGCCAGCCTCCTGAGCAAGCACAGCCTGAGCTGTCTGTGGAGTAATAAACATTCCTATCTTCTCAGACTCAGAAGAGCCCTCTTTGGTGCTAGCAAGTGGAGGTGGGGAGCTTGATTCTTCTGCAAGTTGTATTTGAGGCAGAAGACTTCAAATAAAAAGACTACTGTCTGAAATGTTAATGCTTTTCCAGTTTATTCCCTATTTTCCTTTTAAAATACGAGTTCAAGTACCTGAATAAGGGTAAGAATCATGACACTAATAAGAAAGAGGAGATTAAAATTTTCAGCCACCAGCAGGCTTTCTGACTGTATGTAAATTGGCTTACCAACTGTGGAGGTTTGCACTCTACCACCACCACCTACTTTTATCTTGTCAGGTGCTGCTAAGAATAATTTAGTATTTTGAATAGTTGTGTGTTTAGAGATGTGGGCAAGAATGCAGAGAAAGTTCTTGGATATTTAATATTCCAGTGAACAAATTAAAAAGAAGTTAATTCAGTTTTTGATAGCACTTCCAATCTAATATAATATTATCAGAGTCAATTGAGGAAAAAATATATTCCTATAAATTATTTATATTTTTTTCTTCTGTAAAAATTTAGCAGATAAATTTGTGCATAGGAAATAAGTCTTGATATTCTCAGCTTCATATGACTTTAAAAAACACAAGTTCGGCATCATCCTCAAGGAAAAAAAACAGTACAGTAGAATTTGGTAACAGTATAACTGAGTATTTATTGCAACAGGGAAGATGTATTTTTCACAAGGCTTAAAAAAAGAGCCAGGGGAATAGGGGGATGTGGGAGGAATTGTTTGTATTCCTGAAAAAGAGAAATTGGCAAATAGGAAACAGTTCTATAATAGCTCGTGTGGGACCATGGAGCATTTTGGATTAGCCATGCACCACAGGTAATACTAGTTTATCTTTTTATTACTGTTGTTTGGTTCACAATTCACTGTATTCCAAGACGCTATCCATGGCCTTTTGGGGCATAATTACATTTTTCACTTGATCTGTAATTTAGTAGCTGGAACAAGAAGACAAAAGGTTATTTGGAATCAGACCTGACAGCCAGGAGGCTGAAGTGCTGACATTAGTCTGCCTCTGACAGGTCTATGCCTCATGTTTTGTCTATGCGTGTGTTTGTGATATATTTAAAAAGCAAGAAACCTGGTAAAAAGTATTCTCAGCCCACAAGCAGGTGCAGGCAAAATGCACAGTAATGACCATTGAACTGCCTGTTTTATTTTTAGCAGAATGACTTTTTTGGGGGGATGCTGGAGGTTTTTTTGGCTTGCTGTTTCTGAGCCTGGTAAAGTAACTGTCACACAGAGCATCAGAAGATGCTTTTCTCCTTCCATTATTAGTGCACTTTGAATCTATATTACTGAGCTGGTTGTCTGCCTTGCCATTTTTACACAGCCCAATTAGTCCATTGGTGGACCTCTGTACTGAGAACCCATTGTGTTGTTGTGATTGGCATTTGCTAACCAAATAATGGGAAATTCTGCGCTATCTGCCCTTCACCTCTATATGTAGCCATGAATTAATGTCTGTATCTCAGCAGCTGGTGAGATCCCCCCTCATGGCTTCCACTAAGACCTTATCTCCACTGCTATTGCACAAGAGACTTTGCATGTGGACAGAGTCACAGGAAGGAAAGCAGGAATGCAAAGATGCACAAACAGTGGCTTTAGGACAGAAGTGCAGATCTGTCTTGTTCAAGAGTGATGTGTCAGTGGCTATGGTAATTAGGGTTGTTTTGTAAATATGGTCTCATGATGGTTTATTTGGAATAGTAATATTGATGCCCAAGGTATTTTGTATACTTAACAGCTCAGAAGAAGTCGGTCTGTAGAGGAGGGCGTGTGGTGGAAGGGGGGTGTTAAGGAGGCACACGTGTGCCAATGGAACTGTCACTAAAGGTCAGGCTTGTACCCAAGCATGTCTCCATGACAAGCCAAGACCAAGCCTATTTTGGCATTGTAGTCAGGGCCAGTGAGGTGTTGCCGCCAAAGACTGTGATAAATCCCGACAGAAAAGTACAACCCCCAGCAGATTTTCTTTTAATTAACATCTCTTTATTGATCTCAGTGGCAAACAGAAAAGAGAGCTATTGTGAAGAAACTATGGAGCCATGAGAGACAGAAACAATAGCAGAAATGGCATAAAAGCCTTTGAAAAAATTGCTTACTGTTCTCAGTCATCAGCCTTTTGCCTTGAACGTTCTTCTGTGGCACAATGCCAAAGTCAAAACATTTTGCCTTAATTACACTTCTATAGATTTCTTGACAGTTCAGACTTCTGGACCTAAAAACTGCAGAATTTTTAATACATCTCTGTAAGTAAGCATAAAACAAATACAGAAGAGATAGAGCTACAGATTTCATCAGGTTTAGTTGCCAAAGCCTGAATTTCCAAATTCCCTTGACTTTATTAAATCTTCCCTGAGATGAGTAGACAAGAATGCGATTTGCATCTAGACACAGCAGCACAGGGAGGGGTGAGCCTTTGCCTGCAGACAGTGAGATGGGAGCAAAGGTTGGAATGTAGCAGCTTTTGGCTCTTAGTTCATCCCTTGGTTCAACAGGTCCCACTACCTCAGTTTTTCAGCTCTGAGTAAAATTTCACATTGTATGCTTAGGAGAGACTTAGTAAATAGAGTGTTCTTTTTCCAGTTAAACATTTTGCAGCTTCCACATCTATAACTTTGCTGAGGCCTTGTGGGTGTATCTCTGGTAATGGTGCTTTACCTTCCTTAGCTTTGGGCCCTTCTGTTCAGTCTAATTACTTGCTTTTACAGGGCTTTACTTTTTTTCTTCTCAAAATCAAGCTTGAGAACTTCTGGTGGTGTAATAAAGGAGTCCAGGGAACTTGTTCTGACGTATGACACTGTCCAAGCCAGAAGCTGGGGAGAGTGATTATGAAATACAGTCTCTAAAAAAGTTGAAACCATGGATGTGGTTAGATTCCACATCTTTTGAAGGAGACACTTCAAAACAAGGAGCTATTGTTGAAGCTAAAGATGTGGTCTGTATATGTCCCACGGCAATAATCAATTTTTTCTCTATTTTGTATTTTGTTAAAAATACAACTGCTGTGCTGTCGCTTCAGAAGAAATTCTGCTGCTCTGTTCAGGGAGATAGGCAACAAAATTGAACATTGTCTTCCATTACTGCAGTCACTTCAGGCTATGCTTCAGGCTCTTCCACCAGGCAAGAGGGACAGGAGAGGCAGAGACTGGTAACTGCACGTCTGCACTTCTGAGCTGATGGGCAGCAGGAATACAAAGCCACTGGGTTTTTAAAAAGCCCCATATACCAGCTGCTACAAAGAGTCCCCACCAGTTTGCCCCAGGATACGAGATACTGAGTTACTGCCATTGCCGCCCTTCAGTGAAGGGCTAACTCCAGCAGTAGGCTGCTGCTGATAGTTAGAGGAAGAAATTCAGGTGTCTGGACCTTGGGAAGAGGCAGCACCAAGCTCTGATGTACTGTCCCATCCTTTGCCTCTCTGTGGGATGATAAATATAGCTGTGTTGTGGTGTCTAGCCTAATGCCAGAGAAGGAAGAATGTGTATCACCAGATTTTATTTATACCTCTTCCCACTGGATATTTGCAAATCTTTCCCATTGTTTGGATACTAACCTGAAGGGCAGGAGATCAGCCTCAGTGCCTCTTTAGCAACATGAATCTCTTATAAGGAGTGAGATGACAAATAATTCTGGCGTAATGGGGCTTGAGTTTTATCTGGATTCTGTTCCAAGAGAAACATAAGAAATGTGACTTCCTGTTGCGGCTGCTAAGGAACAGAGCATTAATAATTTCTTCTGACAAGTGACATCACTTCCAGAAAAGCAATGAGAAAAAAGCAAACATCAAAAATATGAAATAAATATCTGTCTGGGCAGATCTTAGTGGCTGTTGACTTCCCTTTTTGTTTAAACAACATATACACATTTCTAAACAAACTCTCAAGGCTCAAACATGGGAATTTTTGAGGGATATGCAGAAATTGCGTTCTTATCTGTCTTTAGTCTTAAGTCACATTGAAGGCACAGAAATAAGTGGAAAGAAGTCTTCCAAATTCAGAACAAAATGGCCATGTATTACAGACATATATATAAGATATAATATATAATAAAGGGTTGGATCCAGCTAAGCTACAGTATTTATTTTTAGGACCAACCCTTTAAAATACCCAAGGATTGTGATGAATGTTGGGCTAACCATTATTTAAAGGAAGAAGATTATTTAGAAATAAAACTAATTATTTTGGGCCCCAAATGGATACCATAACTGTTATGTAGATGTTGCATACAACTAATATATGACTATGAGATTTATGTAAAGTAAAAGAAGTTTCAGATGAAGAAACTGTTTGATCTGGTTCTCCAACACCTTGTATCAGCTTGAGGCTGGTGTAAGATCTGCCTGTCAAAAAGAGGCACTGAAGAATTGGAGCGTTATTTTTGTGAAATACACATATTTTTTTTTAACAATAAATTTTAAGGAATTCTATGTCCATGAATTTTTTTTTTCTATAAAAACAAAACCTTTTTTTAGTGTGTGCTCATATACACAAAGAGGGGAAAAGTGTTGGTGCTGTTGTTGTTGCCCTTTTTTAACTTCCTCAAGGTCATCCAGGCTGGTTGTAGGAAACCCTCATTGGGAAGTATTTTCATATCTGACATTAAGTATGTGGCAACCTCAGCTTTTTCCTTATTAACTAAGGAAATTATGGACATCACAGTGTGTTGGTCATAGCCGGATTAATCAGAGCAACATCAGGACAGACAGTCTCTATAAGGCCGCTCTTGCTGGCTTGTTTCAGAAGTCAAAGTGGGAATGGGAGCTCTCCTGAGACTCTAGGGAGAAGGATGCTCAGGAAAAGTGTATAAAAGGCTTTTTAACCCAGTCGATGACTTTGTCTCCCTCCCTGAAGCATATGTTTACCAGAAGGCATGCTCTTTTATGTGTAGCTTTTTTGGAATAGGAGCATGGAAGGGAGAGGAGAAAGACCAGTGACAGCGGAGGGATCCAGACTGGAAAAAAGGCAATTCAGAGCTGCTCCATAAAAAAAAAACCTAAATACACCTGCTCTTTGGGAGCCAAAATGAACAGACTGACTGAGAACACAGCCTGCTTTGTGTTTCTCCTCAGCCTTCTACATCCCCTGCCAGCAAGCAAACACGTTGAGCCCCAACATTTTAGATGGAATCAGATTTGGATTCTCTGTTGGGATTCTTCCTGCAAAAGTTCTCAGGTGTTGCTCTGAGTAATCTTGGAGGAAATGACAACTTTCACTCCAGTCAGCTGTGATAAAGGGCACCAAAGGTTGCAAATTCAATTGCTGTATAAAATTGTCTCTCAGAAACATCCCCCAGCAGGAACTTTGCCTTAACACTAAGAATTTAAGGAGAGAGATCTTGGTGAAAACATCATATGAGAAACCAGCAGGCTTGTCTGCTGCACTGAATCTGATGCACCGAAATATCTACCCCCCTTACCTTTTGGGTTTTCCTTCAATCATTTTTATTTCCTTTATTTAAGCTATCATCCTAAAAACCACTTTATGCCACCCTTAGTTTTCCTCATTATTTCCCCTCTTGCCTTCCCAGGACAAGAAAAAGTCTTTCTTTTGGCTTTTTCCCACTTTATGCTTCAGAAACCCCAACACAGATACCCTGGTTTCTGCCTATGGAGCACCGGCACAGCAAAGGAAAACTGTCACCTTCTGCCGCAGCACAGAAGATGCAAGAAGGACCAGCAGCAAAGGGGTTAAAGGGAGTCCCATAGCAAAGATATGCAATGCCTTGAAATTTTAAGCACTAAAATCTATTATTACATAAAAGAATAAATCTCTGCAGTTCCAGATATTTCTGGTTGACACCAAACACTTGGAGCCAGTTATTAAAGGGAGCTTTTTTTTTATTGTGAGCATTGGAATTGGTGATGCCTGGCTTCCCTATGCATTTGTGCTCTATCTTTCTGCACACTGTACTCCCACTACAGCAAGCCCAGCCATCCTTCCAGACCTTTCACACATCCATCTCCCACCTCCATTCCTCCTTCCTCTACCCTCTTTTCCCCTCATTTCCTTTTCATTTCACCACCTGCAAAGGAAGCAGAAGGCATTGCTGCCAGGCTGGTGAGGAGAGAGCACAGCAGCTCAGACCACATCTCTCACCTCAATCAAGCTATCAAGTTTCATGAGACTCGGACTGTTGCTCTATCAATTTTGGCTAAAATCAGTCAGTTGGTTCAAAAGATAGTCAGGGCAAGTGGCAAAAGAGATTGACATACATTGCAATCACATTTTTAAGGCAGCTTGGCTAATTTGAAGCTGATATTACTTTTTCCTTTTAATAATATTTTAAGCTCCATAGGTACAGTTTCCAGTCATATTTTTTACCTTCCTGAAAGTGTAAGTGTAGTGATAAGATATACCTCTACCTTTTATTCCACCCTATCTTTGTAAACAAACTTTTATCTGCAAAACACATGGCTGCAGGGACTCCACTGGTGTCAGCCAGTGCCACACAACCTGCTTCTGGGTGTTTGTGACTTGCCAACTTATTATATTTCTCAGATTGGCTTCAGGTGGCTTAAAAAAAAATGCCAATTCTGCTTTTCCCTGGATACCACAGATGTAGCTGACCACGATTTTCATTTCTTGATAGCTGCTGGCAGAAAATGTGTCTGTGGGGGAGTTGGGCACTTCACCAAAAGTCTGAGACCTGCTCATTCGAAATTGTGAGGAGGGTGAGTCCTTCCTCTCCAAAAAGTGGCTGGTGTTTTTACATGGTGTGGAGGAAAAAAAAAGAGTTTTTACTTGAGCTGGTTTTCACACAGTTGAGTAGCATGTGGCTCACAGACTTCTCTCTTTTCAAGTGGACTGAAGGGAAGAGGACTTTAGCTCCTGGGAATAGCAGCTTTGGGAGGGACAAAGAGCCCTTATCTTTACCTACAGTGGATAAAATTGAGGAAATCTCTTTCCTTTTCCTCATCTATCAGAGATCTCTGAGAAATTTCTCATTTTTAGCTCCTTCCCTCAAAATGAGGGCTCTGGGGGAAAAAAGCTTCACCCTTCTGTGGTGGAGTTAGGTCCCTAGCTAAGGAACATACACTGCCTCCTTGCAGAAGTGGTGAAAAGGGCCTCCAGAGTGGGTCTTGTCTTTGTATGTGAGTAGACACTAGAATCATTCAGGACAATCTGTTCTGAACCAGTTTGCAAACTCCAGTTCCCCAAATTATGCTTGGAGTTACGTGCACTCAGTGATACAGAAAAAATACAACAGGAAAATATGCATCAAATGGCATCCTCTAGGTTTGGTTTGTTTTAAATCTCTGATTAGGCTACTTCTAAAACTTGTTCTCCATTTTTCTGATTGCCCTGATTCCAACTGCGATCAGAAATTAAGCTTTCTTCTTTTCTTCAGTGGCACTCTTCTCCAGGTGAGTTACTGTCTTGGTTGTGCAGAGGGATAAATGTGTGATTTCCTCCATTTGAAAAAGACCCAAAACCATTCTTCTGCTCAGCCTCAGCCATTTGGCTGGGAGGTTTCCACATATGTGTCAAGCTGGATTTTCTTCTCTGACTGCTGAAAACTGCTCAGATGAGGCTGAGGGAAAGTACAAGCTTTTGACAGCACACAGAAGATTCCAGCTGATGCAGTTCATTGGAAGTTTTTCTACACAGCATTTTTCCGTTGAAAAATCCCAATTCCTTGTAGTGGAGGCTCAGCTCCAACAAATTGTTTACTTTAACATATAGAGCCTGAAGGAGCCTGAGGTTGGCCAACACACGACACTCTCCCTTTTAGGACTTAAAAATTCTGGGTCCATAGTCTCATAATTGCCTGTTGTCAGAAAAAAAAAAATTATGAAAATTCATTGATTCCTTCTGCTCTTCCCATGATTGACCCATCCACAAAGTTATCACCTACTCCTTGCTGAGCTGTGCTGGGGGTGTCCTTGCTTTTTTAAGCTTCGGTCTAGTCTGGGCAATTAACCGTGTTGGAGTCATCAGGATACCCCAGCTCACACTTTCAGCCTGGGAAAGGGATTCACGTTGTTGCAGGAGTCCAAAGAAATTAGATTAAAGAGCCGATATTAAAAGAGCTTTGAAGGCACAAAATTAAAATAAGGAATGCCTGACTGAGGGTCACCAGTACAACCTCAGCTGTGCATTTACATGAAGGGGGAAGTTTTACTTACCGGATCTTTTCGTTAGCGTGGGTTTCCTGCCTCACTCAGTGCACTGGAGAACCTTTGCTCCACTAAAGCACCATGGTTATATGGTTAAACGTGCTGGGTTCAGTTCAAGCAGTTTAAAAACAAGAATTTCAAAACTTTGCTTTCCCCTGAATGCCACAGCTCTAGCTGACTACTATTTCAATTGTTTCCACTTTTTGATGAGCATTAAGTCATGGCTGTGAGTGAGTGGGTTGCTGTGGGCAAGCAACTTTTCCCAGCTATTTATGGAAGTGAAAGGCATGTGATAAAAATGAAAAAAGAAGTCTACTGCAGTGGTGAAACTGGTTGGAAGTTGCACAATAGGCTGGATTACATCCCTGCCCAGAACCTTCATTTTGTGTTGGCAAGTAGTTCAAACATGTTAAGAGGCTAATGAGGCTACCTCTGCTCCTGAGTGCACAAATTAGATTCTGCAGAAGTATTGAGTAAGTGCAGGTGAAACTAATGGGATCTGTTATCTAAATATAGAAGATAATATAGCCTATTAAATTTTATTTTAAAAATGCAAGCTGCAGCTCCAGTTAGGTGCCAAAAATGAGAAAATACTAATACAACGAGTCAGCCTCTTGTCAATGAATCAGGAATAATACCAGCTTTCTGATGAAAACTGTTGTGCAGCATCCAGACTCCACAGCTTCCCAGTTCCCTCACAAGCCAGGAGGGAAGGGAGGGTTATTAACATTCTGGATTCTGAAGAGTTTGAAAGGAACATGCACGATGTGAACTAGCTTGGAGAAAAATAGTCTGTGCTCATGTAAACACAGACTGCATCGTTAGACTTCAAGGGTCAGAGCTCAGCTTGAATTAAGACAGATCTCTCTTATTTAATATTTAGCTTTGGGGGGATGAAAGAGGTATTGCCCTAGAAAAATCAGTTTTAAAATTCTGCTGGATGCTGGGATTTCACTTTAGAAAGAAATAGGGATGTTCTTTCCTTTGCTTTGCACTTCAAAGATTTCCATACGTGACAATGAGTAATCAGCTGTTTGCTGAGCGCAAGTCAGCGTGATGGAAAAATAGCCACTGGTTTGTTCCGTGAAGTCATGGGAAGAAACAAACAAAACAAATGGCACAGGGAATGTTTGATGGTGTTTTAAGAGCATAATATGGCTGATTAAAGCATTTTTTAGCTCTAAGGGTAAGAAGTAATTTTTTTTTTTGTGAGAATACTGTAATGAAAAAGAAAATAATCAGCTTTTCAGAACATGCTCTGGAGGGTTTATCCCTAGACCATGCTCACTGTGACCCTCAGTTTGTCACTTGCTTCCCATCACCCAGAAGCAAGTATCTGCTCATCTCATAGATATCCTGAAGAATACTATTAATAGTTTCTCTTCTTATTAATATCTTTTTTTCTTTAGTAGCACTGATGTGTACTAGGCACTTTATATACAAATGAGGAAGTGAGTTTCTTTTCCTAGAAACTTGTCATCAATTGGGATTTGCCTGAAGTAGGGCAAAATGAATCTTTCTGGGCTGTATTTATTTATCTATTACTTGTAACAATTTATCTTTCATGCCCAGCTGTGAGAGGTCTTGTTTTACAAAACCCAAAAACATAGTAGGTGGTCCACAGTAGAGTCTAAACATGTCCTACAATGGTATTTTCAGGGAGATAAAAAACCAAACAACCAATCAAACACCAAAATTAAAAAAAAAAAAAAAAAAAAAAAAAAAAAAAAAAAAAAAAAAAAAGATGTTGGCAGGTCAGTCTTGCTTGGTACTCTTCTTTGCTATTCACTCTCCAAAATCCAGCCAATCTCAGAAACCCGTCCAACAGATATTTCTGAGCCTGACAGGTTTAAATTTTGGAAGGAAATGGGAGATGCAAAAGTTCCCAATGCTGATGGAGAACCACTGGATGGAAGTAAATCCCAGGAAGCCCAGTGCTGGATGCTCTGGGCATCCTGTCCTCACCATGAAGAGAAGGCTGGTGGCTACAGCCTGGCGTGCAGAGCCTCAGGTGGGTGCTCCAGGTTTGCTCCTGAGCAAATGGCTTGGAAGTTCTTTCACCCTGGAGGTGGTAAAGCAGGGAAGAGTCTTGTAAAGTCTACATGAGAGAAAAAAATTCACATTCCCCCTTGGTGTTTTAAATTATGTAAGGTACTGTTCTTCCTGATGGCTTAGGGGGGATACTAGCTCTAATAAATTCTGCTAATTGCTGCTACCATTTTAGGGAAAGATGATTTATCTTCCTTGGGTAGAGAGTTTAGGTTCTTACCAAACACATTCGCTGACACAGCTGCTGGAGATTCCTATTTTAGTTGGATGCTTCCTTGCACATTCTTTTTTTAAATAATAACATTTCAAAGGTATGCAGGAAGAATAGGTGACATGTTTTGCTAAAAAAAGCTTTCTTTTGGTTTGACTATGAACTTAGATCTGATTGACTACGAACTTAGATCCATGTGAAAAAAATGTGGTGAGTCTTTCTAAATGCTGTACTTTTTCCCTACACATTCACTACTATAAAATACAGTTGTGTGGGGCTGTAATATCCAAAATTGTGTATCCAAAAGTCTAAATATTTGCATATTTCTGATGAAACCTCCTGATTATTGTATTTTATCCATACACAGTTTAGCACAATAACATCTAGTTTGGAGTCAGACTGGGTATACAAGGGCAGTATTTACTGACTCCAGTTAACACGCCCAGTCTTTCTTTTGTCTTTAATACATTTTTCAAATATGGACAACTAATTAAATTTAGATATAGAGGTTTTTGGGTACTGATATGCATATTATATGTATATATAGTATGTGTGTATATGTACATATGCAGACATACTAAAGACAAATAGTTAATGTTATATTACATGCATATAATAGATTCATAAATATAAAATACTTTCACTGTTCTTTGGTTTCCATGCAGATTTACGGTCTATCAAATGGATTAAAGCCTGTGGCTGCTGCATAGTCAAGTAGGCAGCTGCTCAATATTTATTTTTATCTTCATTGCTGAAAAAGTAGGCCCACTGCTCATTAAATTAGTCCTGGTTCTTCCAGTAAGCACTAGCTCCTTCAGCAGGAATAGAGGTTAGAGATATTTGGAAGTTTTCCAGCAATACTTAGGGGTATTTTTCTTTTTTATTTTTCAGAAAATATATATTTGAGTCTGAAATGTTTCAGTCAAAAGGTTTTTCAGAAAAAAACCCAAAACTTTACTGAGTCCAAGTGACCATATGTATTCACACATCACACCTCCACCCTCAGCATTCACACCTCACTACTTCCTTGGATTTCTTTGGGTGTCCTGAGCCTCAGTTTAATCTGCCTGATAGATGGGCTAATTATGTTGAATGCTAATGATCCCTGGGCCTTAGGCAGTCTGCCATTAAGCTGAGAACCCGAACCACAGTCTGGCTGGCGTATCTTCCCCAGGCATAGCAGACCTGAAACTGGGCCATTTTTTGCCAGAAGACTCCTTCCATCAAAAGTCCACCACTTCCCCTGGAGTTCAGAATTTTGGAAGAAATACAAGAAATTTCACAGAGAACAAATCCCATGCTTTTCAGCCAAATCTAGTCCACTCACAGTAGGATAAATCATCGTGTTAATCCACAGCACCTTTATATTAGTATTTGCCTTTTCCTATTATGTTCATGGAATGACAGACTCTGTGAATACATACATATATATATAGATATATCTATGTATGTGTATATATAGCTAGACACACACCAAATTAGACAAAATATGTTGTTTGTAAGTAGGTAAGATTTCTGTGGTGCCCAGAAGGGCAGGAGGGGAATTCTTCAGATAGTTCTGAGCTTTGGTATTTCTTGGCTCCTAAATGTTTTAGTTTGCAGTCTATTTATAAAGTTAGAAAGTTATTTTAAAGATGTATTTTAATGGAAAGTCTAAGAGAGGCTCATTTTGAACTAAATGACTTACGATTTTTCAGTGGATTTTCTAAAAATAGTTTTGTTGTGTATGTGATGTGTACTGCAGAGTTTTGCAATAGCAGGATTCTTGGGCAGATTGGAGTTTGTCAGGAATTACAAAATGCAGTATCGGGTTATAAAATAATCTATATCCCATGATAATACTCAGGGAGAACTCCAGATTCTTAAAAACATTGAATACATTTACTGGCCATTGTTATACACATTCTCTCTTAAACCTATGCTGTTTTATTCCCTGAAGAAATAAGGGATCTGGTTATTCTGGGCTCAACAGGGACAGCAAGGAGAACAATCTTTGAATTAAAATGGAATTTCTACTTCTGTCTTCTTCATTTGCATTTTAGTCAGGAATTCAGCACTTAAGCAGAGACAGGAACTTTATTACTTGGGGTATTACATATAGTGCACTTTTAAAATACTCTTGTAATTTACTATTGAATCTGATCTGATATTTGAAAATTCTTCTTTACAGGCTCAAGTCTCTTGTGGTTTATGTTTCATTTCATGTTTTTTTCCTTGTGTGAAAGAGAAAAGTGCTTGTTCCGAAGGTGGGGCAGCTCTCTAGAGTGTAAGCTCTGCAGGGCAGGGAACGTCTCCGAGTCCATGTTTGTACCCCGTCGCTGTTGCCTTGACCTGGTCAAAGGCTTGAGCTTCTGTGCACTGTTGCAATGCAAATAATAAACACTACTGAAAAGTAAAGAGTCTGTCCGGTCAATTGGGTCTTACCCAAGTATGAGCTGAGGGAAATTGGGTGTCAGAGTCAATGCTCTCCATTGTTGGTTGTTTTAACACATAGTGACAGTTTGAAGTAGTAATGAGTTTTATAAATTAGCCGTGCAGCTACTTGATAGTTTGCAGACTTTAGAAGATTTGCTGATGGTAAATATGATGACAGTTCTTGTTAACAATAAATAGTGAGACTGTACAGATTTACCAAACAAAGGAGAATTCTTACTCTGGGATCCTGTCCTAAAGGGCTTCTGTAAGTATAAATCCCTGTAAACTGCAGTATTGCTAAAGCATACAGCTAAATACTTCTGTAAATGCAGAGTCTAATCACTCAATTTACTGCATGAATTATCATAATTTTTTTTTTCTAAAAAAAAGTTTCTCTAGGCAATGGCTTAATGTGTAGTAGTGATTCCAGACATCATAGCGAATAAAAATGGAAGTTTACAAGCTGAATTAGTTCAGAAAGTATTTTTCTCATTTAGTGCTTCATGAGGTTATGGGTCCAGAGTCATCTCAGCTGAATGTGAACAGGAAATCATGGGAATGTTGATGTTGTGCATAACATGTGTAAAACTGCATTGAAAATAGTGGCCCAAATGTGTTCAGTAGGATGGATGGCCCATTTCTAATCTGAGAAAGGCAATTACACAAGGGCACGCAGCAAGCAGAAGGTGAAAAATATACAAAGTAGAAGTTTGTCAAAATAACAAGGCAGAGATCACTGTTTAGAGCTGGTGCTGAACTGCAGAAGAGTCTTGACTGAGCATTCACTGAATTCTTCTTCCTTCCAAGTGGAACATTATATTGTACAAAAGTAAAAAATAAAAGATCTGCTGTCATAAGTTGTCTTTGACATTAGAGTTTTGAAGGAATGTTTTAGACATTATTCTGTCTGCTCAGGACAACTTTCTGATTGCTTAGATGATGTTTTTCAGATATGGAAAAATCTGCTAGAATTGCCACTGTTCTCCTTCACTTGCAGGTTAAACTTCTTTGACATTGGTCTGTGTGAAACCAAGCTAATCTCCTTATCTCTGTCTGATCTCCAAGGCTCTTCTGATCTCATTTGGTGCTTAGCACTGCTACGGTTTTAAGAAGTGATGCTTCCCCATCCCCGTCCCTATCTTTTGCACCCTGCCAAAACGCAGTACCTGGTCCTTATGGGCAGGGTGTAGAGAGCTGATACCTGGATGGTTCCTAACTCTTCCCCTTATCAGTAAACATGTATGTTTTTCACGCTGCTGAACCCATCACGGATCACACTGTCAGTGCAAACAGTTGTCAGGGAAAACAGTCATAATGGCTTTTTAGTGACTTTTTTGCTAGCTGAGAACAACCACTTGTTTATTTCCAGGTGTTGGTTCTTCGTCCTGGGAGCTCCCTGGGACAGATGTTCCCCCTCTTTTCCACCCTGCCAGAGGCCAGGCAGCTGTGGCACTCCAGAGGTGGAGGGCTTTATCTCACCCACAAATGGTTGATTTGTGTCTTGTAGATGGAGGCAGCAATGTGGAAGTCAGTGGCACAGGCAAGTTCTAGATAACCTGGAGCTGAATCTGGGTGATGTGGTGAAGCCACCTGGAAGTCTCTTGAGGGTCACAGCTCCTTCAAGTCCCAAGGCTTGTCTGTGGCATGTTACTAGAGCCTGCAACTGAGGTATTGCTGCACCTCCTGCTCCTCTTCAGCATTTCTAGGCAGTGGTATCTAGTAAGGGCACTCATTTGTGTACCTTGCAACCACTTGGTGATTGCAGCTGTGTCCTCTAGAAACAGTAATTGGCACCACAGTCTGCTCTGTTGCTGCTACCAGCTGCTTGTTCCGGACAGCCAAGCCAGAAATGGGTGTTGGAGCAAGAGCCTCTGTGGTGGCTCGTGCATTGCGGAGCAAGGGGTACGCGCGGGTTGTAAGGCACATGTTGCCTGTTGGTTTGCAAACAAATTTAGCATGTAAAGGCTTAAAAGGCTTAAACTTATAAAGCTTGAGGTGATTTGGAAATTGTTGCCTGTAGAGGCACCCTTTCTCTTACCAACATTTTGCCACTGCTGGAATTAATGAAGAAGGTTAGTAAGGAAGCAGAAAAAGCACCAGCTGGGAAGAGCTTGTTCTACACATCAGGAGAGTATCCAGGTTTGATGCCATGCAAGTACCATGCAGCACTGATGGCTGTGAAACTGGGATGCAAATGAAACATGGAGCACAGGGAAAATGGAAGCAACTGGCTTGCTATCCATGACAGTCTGTGACATTACTAGGAACCCATGTTGGCAAGGAGCAAAAAATTGCTATAAATTAAGGTAAAACAAGGGCATCATGCAATCGTAATGATGTTAATAGAAGATGGCAGGTCATTTAATGAAATCTCCCTGTATTACAGCAATAGTAAACCAACTTGTTAAACTTCTGAAAGATTAAATGGCTTAAAAATAAAGCGAAAATGCATTTAAGTGATGAATTAACTAAGTTTTTTTTTGAATGAACAATAAAGTGCTCAGATTATTTTTCAAATGTAGAACCAGTGAGCTGTTATTTTTAATGTGGAAATAAAAAAAATATTTTGTAAATTGATGTCATATAAATGAAGTCAATTGGTTTGCTGTGAAAACATACTACCCAAAAGGACATACATGGAGCCGTGGTTTTGTCTCAGTGCAGTGAAGTCACTCAGCAGATTTCAGTTTTCTTGTGCTTTGGCAAGTTTTTGTCTGATTTTTGTGAACTCCAGGTTTAAAATGCTGCGTTGTCTGGTCCTGGGTGAGTAGGAAGCTTTGTTAATGCTTCTATATTAAGTGTGTCTGGCCCCTCCACAGGGACTGAAGTGCGATACTTTGCAAACAGCTGAGAGCCTTTCCAAAGCATTCCTTCAGGAGCACTTCTCATCCCTCAGCCTTCACAGAGGAATGGCTGTGGTGTGTCCCTGTACCTTGCTGGCTGGGTTAAGTCTGTTTTTCCATCGGAAATCCCCAGAGAGCAAAAATGAAAGCGGAGGATGGCCATGATTCACATCAGCCTTCTAGGACATGAGTCTTTTGTTACTGCTTTCTTCAACTAGGAGAATGAGATTCTTTTCTGCTTGAAATTATAAAGTGTTTAGATATGTGCCTTTTGTTTTAATAGCAGAAAAGGCATTCTCAGCAGTATTGAGTCTGTCACCGCAGATTAAAAGAGCCCAGGGGAACAACTGATTAACAAAAAGAAAATTAATGTAAAGCCTTTGTGTCTCTGTATTGAGCTCATACAGGGGAATACAACTTGCTTAGCAGTCATCATTAGAAGCTCACCTTTGAAACTAGCATTTTATCAGAGCATGTAGTGGAGGATTGTAACGGGTAATTTCTGCTCTTTTGTTTTTACTTCTGTCTGATTTGCGATAAAAGTAAAACTCAGCTTTTCATGACCGAGCACTGGGAAGGCAGGATAAAGGCAGAAAAATATTTAAGTTAGATTGACTGAAACTGTTCCAACTACTTTTAATGTTTTATTAATTGCTTTTAGCAAAACATTTCAAACTGGAAAAAGAAAATTGGTTTTTAAAATACTTTAAACCAAAGTGTTTCCACATTTTTAAAAAAAAAGCATAATTTGGCTCTTGGTCAGAACTTCCCTGTGCAAAGTCCCTGGTCTGATGAGTCACATGTTCTGCAACAAAAACTGTTTCCCTGAAAAATTCACCCCTGGGTTCAAGCATGCTGGCTGATAAGATGTTCTACTCTTCAGATTAGCAAATAAAACATGATAGTAGTTTATGAAGAAAATGAATCATCACTCTTCTTAATCATCGCCTCTGGCCTACCTCTTTGGTTTGCTGAATTCTGTCTACTCTGAATTAATGATAGTGAAAGCTGTGTAACATACTGTTGGTTCGAGGCCTTCCACTCTATGCTGATGTTGCCATCAGCATTGCTGAGACAGTAAAACTCAGAGTATGTTTGGATGGGAGCTGTTACATCTCTTGTCTCATCAGCATCGTGGTTTTCTGTGCTCCTATCCACTGCTGTGCAAATGTACTGAAAGCCACAGCTTTGCTCCAGGAGTCTCCCAGACAGAGCTGGTTTGTACAGCTGCGCCCGAGGGAATAACCTGAACCTTACTCTGGGTGGTTACACGCAAGGAAAGGCTCTGCTTCGTTCTTTCGGCAGAACCACAAACACACAGTGATGTCTCCCAGAGATGCTGGTCAGCACTTAGGAGCAAAACCATCCTCAGGCCCGAGCCTGATTCTGGGGCTGAAGCAGGAGCTGTGCCAGAGTACTGTCAGGTGATGGGTCCCAGCCCCAGCTCAGGCTGCATGGAGGAGTGCATCTCTGATGTTCTCAGATACTCAAGGAGAGAAGAAATTGCTTGCTTTCTTTCCTTTCAAGGAAAACCAAACCAAAAAAAAAAAAAAAAAAACAAAAAACCAAAAAAACACCTGGAAGGAGCTTTTTATTCTTTATGTTCTTTCTGGAATGGCTTTGCCTTCACGTGGTGGCATTCCTGCTCATGTAGTGCCTGCCAGTAGCATAAAGAGGGTGGTAGCAGCTAATGTGGCCACTTTGACAAGCGTCTTCAATGAGACATCTGTTGCAAAGCAAAAATCTTTCCTCTGGAGAAAAACATTGGTGCAGATGGCACCAAGCACCACACACAGAGTGAGGCCAAATTCCCATCTCCCAAACGGTAATCAAGTAGTGGGCTTAAGATAATAAATAAACTCAGATAAATACCTTTTGTGTGTGATAATCACAAAAAGAAGAATTCAGTGATTTCATACATCTGGAGCTGAATTCAAGGCAGAAAAGTGACAGCAAAGCTCACTACTTCCCGAACTAAAGCTTTGCGCTTTTTTGGTTTTTTCTGTTCAATTGACTTAAAGGGGTCTATGAGATACAGATTAAATCTTTTAGCTACAAAGTGTTATAGCAGGAGTGGACCTAATGGTGAAAATCATTTACTCTGTATGATGTTTTCCCAGCTACATTTTATGAACGCCTGGTCACAAGTGAAACAAAATAAATAAGCTTTAAACCAAGTTACTGCAGTTGAGCTACAGCCGTGGATAGGAGTACAGTGTCAGTCTTGCTTTCAGAGTACTTTAGAAGTGCTGCTGCTGATAGGATAGTATATATTCAGATTAACTGAAAACTGTTAAAGAATATAAGTATCAGAGTGTTGGCAACTGTATATTTTTTAAAATGTCTTTTAGTCTGCAAAATGCAAACTTTTTTCCCTGTCTGTGGGCCGAGTCAACTGGAGTGTTAGGCCATGCCACTGGTAGCCCCACAGGTCCCATGAATTAAATCGCAGGCTGAAGAGTGATGTCATTCCCTCAGGTTTTTTTTAATCTCCTTTTTGTGCTGAGAGCAGCCATCTGTCCCTCTCCAGACAATGACGGAAGCAGCTGTGCACGGTGTGCCACCAGCAACAAAAGCCTCTGCTTCATACCAGAGGGCAGCGGGCTGCAGGTCAAATGGGGTTATAAGGCTATCAGGGTCAAATGACACCTGTACAGAAAAATAAAACTAGGATTATACGGCCTTTGTGTGTTCATTCACTAGCAGAGAAGTGGGGTCAGCCTTTGTCTGAGTGATTCTCCAGTGGCCATGGGAATGCCTGTGTGTTTCCAAGGATAGCTGTGCTGCTGCTTACCCAAGGAGTAATGGAGTAACAAAGCCAGCTTCAAGCAGAGGGCAAAGCAAACACGACACGAAACAGTTATTTTGAAGGGAAAATAAAACAGTTTGGATGCATTCTGGTATTTTATGCAAGTTCAAAGAGTGTGATTTCAAATGGTTGGCATGTCCTATAACATGCTCTTCTAAAAGTGCAGTGAACCGTGCTTTTCGTGTGCAGTCTGTGGCACACAGGAGTTCCCTTGCTGCTTTGTGAGAAAAGGGAAGCTGAACGAGGGCCAAGGTGCTCAAAACCTCATCTATGAGAAGAGGAAGTTGGTTATGCTTAGAGTGGCTTTTTCTGCAAGGTGAGCTGGAAGGAGCTGGAGGAGGGTACATCTCCCATAGAATGAAATTGCCCATTCCTGCAGGTGCCTTTCTACTTTGCCATGTGTGGTGCCAGCCCTGTCCCAACACTTCTCTTCTGTGCTGGGTCCATTTCAGAACAGAAACTGATACAAGTGTAAGCTATAGGGACCCTTCTTGTATAACAAGGAGGAATGTCATACATTCCTGGGGTAAAGTCCAGGCACTTAATGAAATAGGTAAGTGAACCTGACTGAGTTCAGAGCCTTCTGTCTTTTCTTTAACCACATATCACTTTTTTCTGCATTAATTCCTTCCCTGTTTCTAATCAAACACACATTTTGAAGCCAGAGATATACCAAGGACCATACAGCCTTACCAGTTGTTTTGGGATGACAGCTGGGATTTGACACTGTCTGTCACTACCAGGGTTGATGACATTCCTTAAAGGTGATGGGACAGAAGCACATGTTTCGCAAACAGGTAAGCTGTAAACACTGTGCTCCTGTCTCAGGGGAACATGTCCTGGGGCATTCATGGATCTACAAGTGAGCTCAGCCAAGCTCTCAGACAGCCATGGCTGGGCCATCACCAAGAACAGTGATCTTCTCCAAGCCACAGTTTCACTTATGCATGTGGACAACGGTTCCCTATTGCCCTCTTTGTTTTTTTTGCAATGTAATTGATAAAGGATACTGAAATGAAACTTCACAGTCATAAACCACAGCATTTTTATAAAACTAGCATTTCTCCCTTTTTTATCTGGTCAAGGGCTGTTGGTTCAGGCTTGTTAAAAAGTATTCTTTCAACCTGAAAACATGCTGGGTTCTTATTTGCTAATTGCCTACTTTGTTTCCTAAATGGCATGAATAAGTCCTTTCACCTTACATTGTCTACTGAGTTTATGCTTTCTTAATGGAAAAAAAAGTCACAAGATGCTGCAGTAAAAGGGGACAGAAATATTACTAATGATGGAAAACACATGACTACATTTCTAGGTCATTGTATTGTGTAGTTTATCTGAAGGTGCCACGACTGCTGAGCAGCAGTGTAGTTCAATCATGTGAATTAAGTTCGAGACTGGAGCTTTAGAGTTCCTTCACAGCACCGAGAAACCGCCAAAACTAGAGAAAAATCCTGTTTTGCCACTTGATGATGATGTTGGCACTGTCCCCCCTGCAAATTGCTTATCATTCCCATCTCCCTGTGAGTGCTAGATGAACAGAGCATTACACCATTGAGAATCCATTCCTGAACTGTTAATGTCCGGAGAGAATTTTACAGATTGCCAGTTTTTTAGACAATGTGATCACCAGTTCATGAATCACTGGTTCACAAATTATTTGTTGGCTTTCAGGCTGCATAAATCTCTATTTAACCCACAATAAAGTCTCTTGTTTCAAGCTGTCTTAAGCTAGGGCAAAACTTGGGGCGCTGCTGTTGGTTCCTGGGACTGCCACAGCATACTTTACATTCTGGCAGCCCTGTCAGCATCGCTTTACAGCTCCTCCAGAGATCTGCTGGCTCTGCTGAGCGGTTAGTGGCTCCGGACATAAATACCATTGCTGTCCAACTGTTGTTTCTGGGAAACTTTCATGAAGCCTGTTTTTCTCCACATTTTATCATAATCCCAGGAGGAGCAGATTTTTTTTTCTCTATATGAACAGGCACTCTGACTGCACTGTATAAGTTTCAGTCCAGAGCATGTGCTGAAAGCTGAGTTGATCATGCTCCAGGACAATTTTACTGTGACTAACATATAGTATCAGAAGTCAAAATGAGAAACAGAAGGACTTTCTAACTTCTGTTTTCTGTATTGTGTTTATTTTTGTTGTGTTAGGTAGCACTGTGTATGGAGAAGATAGACAGTCATTGTGTTTCTTTGGGATAACACCTGGCTCTAGGGTGTAGGTGTTTGTGTAGGGTACCGTGTGTACATTTGGGAGCATAACAAGGCATAAGGTCAAAGATCCAAGCCTTATGCCCACTGTACAACATGGTATCTGTATAGCACTGGGACTTACTGAGAAGCTGAAATTACACAGACTTAATGCAGCCTCACAAAACATGGTCCTCAGTCTAACCCTGTGTTTGAGCATGACATCCAACCAGCTCCATTAAGCAGCTATGGTTGAGGACAACCTTAACCATAACGTGAGCAAGCCTAGAAGCCCCAAGAGCAGGTCTGCTATTGCCAGTGGCATCTCCAGACCTTTTGCCATCTTTTCCTTTTCCACTTATCACATCCTTTCAAGGACACTGCACTACACTCACAGGACTCATCTTTCTCAGAACAGACGTTCTTGTCTCCCTGCCTCTCCCCAGACAGGGAAGTTAAGAGCATTAACTTCTCCACTTCTTTGTGGCAGCCCAGTGGGTTTGGCTCTGGTTCAAGCTCTGCAGTCTCCTCGCAGGGCAATGATGGTTTTAATCAATGGCAAGCTGGCTTTCCTAAACAAAGCACTGTTTCTTTGGAAAGCAAGAGCTTCATGGTGAAAATGTAAAAATATGAGCAGGTTGTATAGGCATATAGCTTACATGGTGCTGAGCCAGTATCCACTGAGGAGCTGGATAAAAACTGTAATGTTTACGTTATTTTTTTAAATCTCTGTCTGTTGACTAATAGTCCCATATATTGTAGACAGCATGAGTCACTTCCTTCTTAACTCATTGAGGCCATTGTGTGTCATATTAAGCTAATTTTGTTGTTAGGCTCTTTCCTCTGTGGGTGAGTTGTCAAAATACTGGCTACTTAACATAGTCAGTGTGAGAAATCTGTATTAACACAGACTCTTCCCTCTATAGTTACAATTCTTGAAGAAGTTCATTCAGTGAGCCCAGATAAATCTATAAAGTTGCATGCAGCTCTGTAACAAATGATGTAGTAAGCTGAATATTCCATGTTTCCAGAGCACGAGTCTTAGCCAGTGTGAAGTATGGGGAGTATTTATAGCCAAAACAAAGCACAGTTGTTAATCTATAATTACTTCTAGATATGGTTGAGGCTGATAAAATAATTCTTCCTTACTTAATTTATTCTGAAATTGAATAACTAACAGAAGAATAGATACAGAAAATAGTACAGAGAGATATTCATTTCACCTAATTTTGAATATCTTATAGTAAAGCTTCTGTTTCTACCAGAGCCGTCGAGTTTTCCTGTATGATCCATAAATGACCTGCAAGAAGGCAATTCAAGCTGATCCATTTTAGACTTGACCTCTCATAGAAGAGGATGAATCACTGTCTGGAGGTTTCTGTTTTTCTCCTTTGTTTATAAAGCAAGAACATGTTACTGTTTTAGATTAGACACCGGCTATGCATCCATCCATCCATCTGTCCATCCATCCATCCATCCATCCATCCATCCATCCATCCATCCATCCATCCATCCTCTTCTTAAATGTCTGTTGGTTAGAAAAATACTGTGTTAGTTCTGCTGTCAAAAAATACCATAATCATTGACAAAATAACAGGATCACTGCCAATATTTTGCAAATATCAGGATAAATATCTGCTTGAATTTTCAGTTGCCTGCCGGCCAGATGTTATGGACACACATTGATCTGTACTACATGTGATAACCATACTCATGGACAGACACTGCAGGCAGGAAAAATCAGTCACTTATGCATGTTGTATCCCCAGAGGGAACAAGAGGTATTCAGAAATCAATCCAGTGCATTTTCCCTGGGCAAGCCCTCTTTGCAGACGAAGCAGCTCCTGGCAGCCCTGTGGGGGCTGGTGTTCTGTGGGGACGTGGTGTTCCAGCACAGCAGCAGCAGTGGCCGTGGTGTGTGGTTCTGCTCTCGTCTCCCCCCACTTAGTCTTCATGCCTCTTCTGTCTTGTCCCTCTGCTACCATTTTGGTCATGAATATTAAGCACAGAGGAGAGGATCATGAACTTAGCCAGGAAAACGTCATTAATAACCTTGACAAGTATGGAGATGGATTGGGAAGGATAAAGGAGAGAGTGGGAGGAAAGGAAGTCGAGACAATAAATAGGCTAGACCTGCTGTTACCATGTTAATCTCTACAGGGTTATTTGAGGGAATTGCTGTTGTAGTTCATACTGTGCCTAGGTCCTTTCCTCATTTCTGCACTTTTTTTTCCATGATACTGACATTGCATTTGTAACACAATGCCTATTTATTATAGTTGACAAAAAATAAGAAATCAAAATACTATTTCAGACATATTGAATACAAAGGTGGATAGGAAATACACAAATTAATGCATTCAGTGGTAGAATTGCCTAACATAGAATCTTTTAATCCACTCACTATTTTTTAATTGAAGATGACTATGTAATTGCATGCCACTTAATTTGATCTCCAGTTGTTGTTCTAAAATAGACAATAGTTTATTCTATTAATACACCATAAGAGGCTTATAGCAACTATTATTTTTAATAATAGTCTCACTAGTGCCTTCTTGATTATACACTATTTCACCTTTGGCTGTTGCATTGTTTGGTTCATTGCATTGTTTTGAGAAAAATAATCATGATGCATACAGAAAAATCTGTTTGAGGAGGATTTAGAAAAGAGATCTGGCGTTTAAGGGAGATTATATTTCCATTTGCTGCAGGTAAATTATATTTTTATCTGTGGAGGAATGGACTGAATACATACATGGTCAGAAATAAGTGCATATAAATGACAGCTTGTTGCTGAGATGCTAATAAATAATCAATCATATCAATTTAGGAGATGTATGAATATTACAATTTTAATTACTTTTAACATCAGAGCATGTACTTTGGAAGTTTTCCTAAATAAATAGTTTCTTTTGCTGTGCAATATCTGCAAAAGATAGTGGTGGTGGAAGTGCAACCAAGAAGAATGAAGAAGAATGGTGGTGGTGGAAGTGCAACCAGGTTCTCCAGAACAAGAGCCCAGTATAGATGTCTGCTGTCTAAACAATTATGCATGTTGTTGACAGCTGCTCAGTAATAATTTTCAGAGATACTGGTGGTTATTTAAAAAAAAAAAGTTGAATTTCCAAGTAGTAAAAAGCAAAACTATAGATAAATGTTAATCCTTAAAAAAAAAAAAAAAAAAAAGTGGTTTTTTTGTTTGGTTGGTTGGGGTTTTTTTGTATGAACAGTGTCCAGTTTACTGAATGACAATTCACCTTGAAAAGAAGTTTTCTGTTGGAAATAAGAGACTGTTGTGTTGGGGTGGGGAAGAGGCAAACCAGAGAGCAGCAGCAGCCCAGTAGCTGTGCAATCTGATTTCTCCCCTAGCCCCTGGCCACATGTTGTGGATCTTCCTGGCCCTGCTCACCTCTGCAACCTTTGGTCATCTAATTGGCACTGGGAGCCTTCCCGCAGGAGAGAGGGTTTCTTAGGAAAGTGGGTTTTGTGAGATCAGGCTGGCAAACACCACTCTTCATGCATTGTGCTTGGCTTTGTGTTCAGCATGTTTTCTGCTTGGAGCTTGTTTCCTCCCACCGTTTCAGTTGCACAGAAGCCTTTTAGTGGCAGCTCACAGTGCCGTGGCAGTGGGAGACACGGACTGGTGGGATTGTGGTATGACAAAGGCCTTTGGCTGACTGGCCTTCAGCACCATTTCCCCTCTGTGCCCTGTGTCTTGCTAAGAGATTTGAGATTTGCTACGAGGTTTCTTTGACGTGTTCTGAGTGCATCGTGGGAAGAGCTCCGTGGGAGAAAACTAGGAAAAACCCAATAGCTGCAAGATTCCTGCTCTGTGTGTCATCTCCACCACGTGTTTGCGATTGAGCAAACATAATCTGTCTGGCAGATAACCCAGTGTGCCTTGCCTGCAAGGAAACAGGCCTCTCTTTGACCTACGACTGTATCTATGTGCAGAGTTAAATGTATTTAGTTAGAGATAAGTCATGGATTTGTCACAGTTCCACATCATGGAGAAATCTCCGTTTCACTTGTGGTGTCATCTGAAGAGACATGCCCGTGCTCTTCCTTTTCCCCCCACAGCTGTGTCCTTCTGCAGAGAGAGCAGCAAGCCAAGGATGTGCTGCCTGATCTCCCCTCCCTGCCAGCCACAGGTAGGCATGGTGGCAGCTCAGGGAGAGGAGCCACCACTCCCACAGTGTCTCTTCCCACCACGTTGGAGCTGGCACAGACAAGCAGGGCAGCATGCAGTGTTCCCCCACCGCTTGCTTCCAGCAAGTCCTCTGCGCTGCCCACACGACTGCAAGAGAAATCCCACCACATGTACAAAACCAAAAGCTTTTCATACTTCAATTTGTTCTTTCCTGTGCCCGAGGCCTTTGTTAGCAAACAAGATGCCAATATTTGGGGGGAGAGACAATGGTGTGGTTCAGCTCATGCTGCGGAGGCGTGCTGGAAATGGTGCAACAGCTGAGTGGTCACCCTCTTCCCCCCTGCTCCGCCCCTTAACTTTCTTATTCTGATCCAGTGACATTTATTTGTCTCTAAATGCCCAATTTCCTATACAGCAGATCTGTTTTGCAAAGAGACTAGTAAACTAAAACTATATGTTAGGCAGAAATTCTGTGGTCTGAAAACATAGATAACCCATATTCGCCTGCCAGCCTTCACTGGCTTTACATTCAGTGACAACCAGCAGTAATATTCTTAGCCAGTGGCCTTCTCCTGTTCAGCTGCAGGCTAACTCACTGAGTTGATCAAGATATGCTCTTTGAATGAGTTGACACCATGTGCAGCCAATTTTGTATTAGGAAAAAGAAAGCAGATCAAAGAAGAGCACTGGGTTGAGCCTGTGGTATCAGGAACTGATTGCAGCTGAGAATTTGTCATTTCTGAAGTTTGCATTGTATTTAGAGAAGGAAGTGGTTGTATGTGTGGTCCAGCTTGTCTGAGGTTTGCAGCACCATTTAGACACCAAACCTGTCGGGGCTTTCATTAAGCTCCTTAAGAGGACAGAGTCACTGCTGGCCTTCTGTGCACATCCTGTGTCTGCAACGAATGCCCCTGAACAACTGTCTAAACAGGGCCCAAGCAAGGCAGATTCCCAGGGGATAAATAAAATTTCATATATGATAAGCAGTAAATACTGCTCTGCCTTAGTCATATGAACCGGTTTGGCTGAGTTTTACTCCCTCAAGTCTATTAAGTTTAATGCTTTTGTGTGAACACTCAGAGTTTCCATTAAATATGTCTGTATGTCTGATCCTAGGATGACACTCTGATATTCCAAAAATAGTTTAATAAATTGAAATTCCAAGATGTACCATCATAAGCCTGTCACTTGAGTATCAAATCTGCCATGTTATGTAAAAAATATTGGTTATATAATGGGATTTTTATCAGTCTAGTGACATAAATGCAAATATTAGAGCATTATTGGGAAACCGACCTCTCTCTGACTTTGGATGTGTTATGCTGGAAGTTAGAGAAAAAGTAGCTTATGTATATGTGGGGGATTTAGATGCTGTAGCTTCAGAGGTGTCTGACAACTCAGAGCTAGTTTGGGGGTTTTCTTTCTGATAAATATAAATACATTTTAAATGGCATTGAGGAAAGAAACTGGAATGTGATAAGAACTTTGAGCAACTCCAAGGTTTCCTTTGTGATGGCCCAAACTGATGCCATTGCCGCTGACAAAAAGCAGTACTTTCTACCTCTTGAAACACATGGAGAAAAAGCTGGGCAGCTATAGCCTGCCTTATCTGCTGGAAAGCAGATAAAGGTCCCGAGCTAGCAGAAACTGGGACTCACTACAAGAGGACATATGGAAGAGCAGCAGGGATTTCCTGCAGGCAGAGCAATGTTCATGCATGCGTCCACACCCAGTTGTCACCAGTGGTCAGATAACAGCGCCAAGCCTCAGGGAAAGGCTGAATGGGCAGCAGCTGCTCAGGGAGCAGAGGGTTTGTGTGGAAGTCCTCCCTTCTGGGGAGCAGAAGCTTTGAAGTATGGAAGTGTGTAAAAAGTGCTGTTGTGAGTTACCTGAAAAAGAATGGACTTACATGTGCTATATATAGAAATAAGTGCATGGTTTTATGAGTGAGAAGCTGATTTTGCTGGTTGCACAAATTCTTGAAAACCCTAAGTAGGGTACTCTCTGAAATTGCACAGCCTGATGTTACTGAGGGACAACCATCTGTCCCCATGGGCTTTCAAATCAGCAGAGCATCACTTTTACTAAGCTCAGGCAGTCTGTGGGGTGGAGGGGTTAGTAAGTGAATTAAATGAACCTTCTGACTTTTCAGCCTGAGGTAAAAGCAGACTGAAAAAAATAGATGCAAGGTCAACTTCCTAAGTTAATATAAGTGAATTAAACACTTCAATTTCACATATTTTCTGGGTTAGTTGAAGTGGGGCAGACTGTAAAAGGCTGATGCGGTCTTTAGTGTCTCCAGTTCAAATAGGCAGTTTTCCCAGTAGCACTGGAAACTCCCCACTCTGCCCTATCCCAGCACTTTGAGCATGAGGTACACCTTTAAACTTAAATCTCACCGTGCTCTGCTGAGCAGGTAACTCCTACCCTCCTCTTATGGATGGGGAATTGGAATACTTAGTAAAGGAGTAGAAGAGGGGAGCTGGAGGGAAGGAAACCAGTGGGGAGGGGGCACTGAATGTGCTTCTCAGCAAATGCTCAATATCAGATATCCATGTCCTGGGACACAGAACTATATGCCTGTAAAAAAGTGGATGACATGTCCAAAGTAACACTGAAAGCTGTTACTGGTCAGGGTCCCCAGGCCTCCTGTCCCTGGGCTTTAACTAGAAAACAGTTCCCCTTAAAATCTACAGATGCAGGTAGCCAGAGTAAAGGACAGCCACTCTTGCCCCTTTGAAGACCCTGTTCTGCAAACAGGGCTCCTGCATCCATATGAACTCCCCTGCTGCCTTCACCGAGTGCTGCACGGAGCTCCAAGGCTTCCAAGCCCGCATAGTCCCAGCTGGGCTTTCAGCTTTCCCTGGCAGTGAGCTACCTCAGTGCTACCAAGTGCACACTGACAAAATGCTTCGTTTAAACCATGGCATAAAAGTGCTATTAATGCTTGGAGTGCTGCTGGATTTTTTCCCTTATACAGGATAGGAAAAGGGGGAAAAAAAAAAAAAAACAACAAAAACCACAAAGATTTTTTGCCCTGTAAGATTAAACAATCATCATGGTTTTAAGGGCTTAATCTGCTAGTATGCAGACTGCTGGCTGATAAGTCTCAGAGTCTGAGTGTAATTGGATGCAGCATCGGATTTGGTAGTGTGGGCTTTCCAGGGGCTTTCTGTTTGTTTGTTCATTTTTTACCACGCTGCAGAGTTGAAGGGATCTGTCCCTGGAAATGCCTTTGCGGGGGAAGCTGTAAAACTGTGTGCCCCTCCGCCGGTATTTCAGCAGCACCTATCTGGAGACCCCCTCTGGGGGAGCACAGTGGGGGAGGCTGCTCAGTGTATGAATTCGTGCCATTGTTGGAGGCACACATCTGCCTCAAGAAACTGCTCGGCACAGGCCGTTACTTATTCAGATGCAGAAGCTCCTTCCGTCCCACAAGACGGCCCATTCAAGTCACATGCCAGAGGTCTCAGCAGAATGGGCTGCAGCTGCTTCAAATCTGCTGTCTAACATCAGAAGCAGTTGGACAAACTGTACCGTGCTGACTACAGTCAGGCTCCCCGGCGCCGAGGAAGACAGGGAAAAGATTTGGGATCCCAGCACTATGTTCTCAGAGGACCTGTGGCTGGAAAATGAGAAAAACTGTGCTGTTGTTCACAAGTCGAAGCGAGGAAGGAAGCGCCAAGAGCTCCTGGCCGTGGCCCTGGGGGTGAAGGTGGGAGTCAAGGGGGCACTTTTGTGGCAACCTCTGAAACTCTTTGCCTATTCACAGATCACCTCCCTGGTCAGAAGAGCAGCCTTAACTCAGAACGACAACCACTTCAACTATGAAAAAGCACACAATTTTAAGGTAAGCACAGCTTGCTATTATTTTCAGGTTAAAAGTCCTGTTGAGATGCCTCACATTTTATTTTTTGTTGTGATTTGCATGCACCTATTTATACTAGCTCTAAGAAAAGTGTTGAAAAATTAATTTTTCTTTCTACTTTAAGTTCCATTAACTGATTTCTTAGTATGCTGTTACATAGGCTTTTAATCCAAATAATGGTTTTCCTGCTAAATGACTGGCAATTGATTGGCAATTTAACTCTTTTTCACTGATTCTTTTTTATTCAGAAACAAAGTACTTCATATTTATTGTCTTCATCTTAAGTGTATCTACTTTTAATTAAGAAAAAGGCCCCTTTTCAAAATCCAGCTATTATCAGAAGCCAGTAGGATTTTACCAGCAAATATTTTGCACCATTTCAGAAGAAGTTGAGAGAGCTCGGGTGCTCCTAACAATAAAGCGAAGCACAGTGGTGGGTATTGTCTCCCAGCTTTTGTTCCCCCACCATATGCTAAGAAAATGTTCTCAGAGTCCCACTGAGCTATAGGATCTGAGCTTGTGTTTGCTTGTCAAACTAAAAGAAATCGCTGGGCAAACACAGGGATGTTTAAATGGATCACCTCTCTGCTGTCTATACGTACAAAATCAGATTCTGAGGGATTCTTTTCCTGAGTGCTGTGTCTGGCAGACTGCAGCAGGGAAGTGACTCAGCTTTGGAAACGGACCTTCCAGGCAGCTTGTATTAAAATGTTTTGCCAAAAGGACTGTGCTGGTTTCAGAGCCTGCCAGCCAGTTACCGTAGCTGATGCTGTCAAATTTTATTTTGATGCTTATCGGGAAGAGCATCGAGAATAAGGGGCAGCAACAAGACAAGAAAGGAACATAGCTTTGAAACATCAGTTTAGTTATTGCTCCTTGAGGAGGCTGATCTCGGTCACTGTCAGAATAGCTCAACTCATTAGCAGAACAAGAATTTTCAGATACTCATCTAGGGCCTGTCAAAAAAGGAGATAAAAAAAGTGATCAAAATCATTTCACTTAGCAAAAAAGTTTCACTTCTTATTTTTCTACATACTCTGCTGTGCAGACATTGCTAACCTCTGCAGTGCTTCTGCTGTCGTTGGCAAATCAATAATTTAATATTAGTGAACAAAGCAAATAATGGCATCCCTTTTCTCATTCCCCTCCCTTGACCCAGTCTACAGAAAAGTCGATATTTATCTCTCTGATCAGCACTGAAGCAAATAGGGGAAGCAGTCTGTGTTTTCTTGCTTGATTAAGCCAACTTTCATTCTTTCTGGGTTTTGTCCTCATTATCATTTTAATATCAAAACTATTTTAGTTTAACTAGAAAGTATTTTCTCATGACTGAGACTTCTTTCCACTCTGACCCATGCATTCTTTCCTCTTCAAAATTTCCCCTGTTTTGGCTTTGATTTATAATTGGACCTGTGCCCAGTTAACTTTGCATTTGCACAATCTAGCTGTTGTACAGTTTCTGTTCCTTTCTGTTTCAAAAGACTCATAGTTTAACTGGAAAGCCACATGATTAAAATAGATATGCATTCAAAGACTTGACAGCAGAAAATAATTGTTCTATCCTAGTAAAGGCAATAATAGACCCTAGGGAACAAACATTTTAAAAGTAATTGTCCAGAAAGGTCAATCAAAAGTGTTATATTTGCTTAATGGACAAATATGTTCACTATGAAAATATAGCTACTTCCAAAGGAATATATTAGAACATATATGTTCAACAACTGGACAGCTGTTGAACAAAAAATGTGGATAGTATACTCAGAACAGAACATTTAAATTTAAAACATGGCTCAAGGCTAATATTTTTAATATATTCCATATTCATTACATAAAAGGGTTAAGAAATCACTTAAAAAGAAAGAATGGCTTTATGGGTCTTGGGGCAAGATGCTTGATGGCTTTTGACAGCACTTAGGCTATGATGATATGGAGTTTATCTGAAGGACAATGCTCTTTTGAAGACATTCAAGAAGTTGTCTTTTCTGTTTTTTAGGTGAACACTGATGTGCATTATATCATTCATCTCAGTTTCTAGGGATAAAGGTTACGTGTCACAGTGTCCCTCATGTCTTGTCATAGGCAATTCTTCATGAACAAACAGGCACTCTAGCTTTTTGTCCTTTAACCATGAAGAATCTAAAAATGAAGGGCACATTACTAGAGAAGCTGATGGGATTTTTGTACGTCTTATACCAAAGATCTTACTTACTGCAAGAGGGAAGGAACAAAAGCAAGAAATAAGGGCAAGGCACAAATTCAGAGCAAGGACGGCTCTCCCTCCATCCTTGCCAAGCTAATACAAAAATTAAAAAGCAGCACTGAAGCTGGGAGTATGAGGGCACCAGGTTTATGCTCTTCTGAGCATCCATGCTTTCTCATTCAACCTCTCTTCCAAATTTCAAGACACTCAAGGCAAGTGGACAAAAAAAGATTTAGTATCCAGGCTGATTTGTTAAGCTGTGTTCATCTTGAGCACACCACGCAGTCACATGAATTTAGGTTTGGAGCTGGCGTCTGTCTGGCGGGACAACTTTGCCTAAGCCAGTGCAGACATACCATAACTCAGGAAAGAGAATAAATCTCCAAAGCCCTGTTTAGAAAAACACAGAGGTATTTCTCTAGCTAAGCGGGTGTCAGCCTGACTGGATGCCAAAGTCCTCTTGTGTCTTGTTCCAGTTCGGATCCAGCAGCCTCTTTTGGATGTTCTTTACCTGCCAGCTTCAGTGGGGTCCCAGCTGGTGGTGAGATCAGCCTCATGCCTGCAGATAGCAGCATGGAGTTTGAAGATGCTCCACACTTTTTGTTCTAGGCTGGGAATTCATGAGAGGGCTTCTGTGCTGCTTTAAGTGAGCAAATACGGCTGAATAATGTGCATTTACCACAATACTGTGCCTGTTTGCCACTATAGCATGGGCAAATCCCACTTGCAGGCGGGCGAGTGGAGTGAAGGCAGCTGATTACAGGCAAGTCAGGAGATCTGCCAGGAGAGAGGGGTCTCTGGGATTAATTTCCCCTTGTGTTAAGCACTGCAGATAACACTGCTTCTGAGAGACAAAGGGTTTGAGGGAAGCATTTTATACAGACATCACAAAGATTATGTGCATTCATTTAAACAAAAATAACAGCAGTCAGCTTTTCTTCCCTTCAAATGGCTCAGGTTCAGCAGGAGTCCATAAAAGAGTTGAAATGTTTCTGTATTCAGGCAAAAGTCTGAAAAAAACTTATTTTCTTGGAAAGCAAATAGAAAAGTCTTCAGATCCCATCACATAAAACCAAGATTTTCTCAGAAACAACACTGTATGATGTCAATTAAAAAAAAAAAAGGCATTTTAATTCAAGACAATTGTTTTTGTTCATTTCTGCAGTATTGCTCACAGTATTATTTTGGTTTGCCACTGTACTGGCATTCCTTAACTTTGGTCTGAGTTTCCCCCTCTGTGGAGATGACTCAGACACAAACTGGAAGTGAATAAGGTAGCACCTGCAGGGGGAATGCTGCCATTTGAAAGCAAGGGCACCAGGGGGGCGAAGGGCAAAGAGAACAGGAAGGCAACAAGAAGAGGTATGCAGGGTAGTGTTGTGTGAGATTGTCCAGCAGAGAAGAGACAGTGAATGTAAGAATAGAATTTTCATTGGAAGAGGATGAAAGACTGAACAAGAAAAGTACAGTGTATAGTCTGAAACGTCAGGGGGTTGGCTTATTTTAAGAAATAATTCCCTGAAAATTCTTTTTTAAAGTTTGAATTATGCGTCAACTGTAGCTCAGGCAGCTTAAGTCTATGCTGTGTGTACACAGAGAGGTTTACTAAGACTTCAGGACAGGGTAGGAACCAGCAATAAATAGTTCCACATCATAGTTCTAAAAAATCTATGCCCAGTCTGTTTGTAATGATGTGGTTACAAAGGATGGGGCAAAAACTAAAGCTCCATCTCAAAAATCCATGACTTGCTGTTTAGGTCTCCCTGTTTGAAACAGAGATGAGGCCAATCTTGCAGGAAAAATTCCCATTTTACCATTCAAAAATGTTGTGTTCTTAAGAGCAGGCTTCCTCCATTATTTCCTTAAATTAATTAATGACAATCCATGAGAGACTTAGTTCAAAACTGCATCTTAGGGGAATTTTTGCACCTTCATCTAGAAACTTTTGAAGTTCTCTCTTTATTCAGTTAGTTTCCCTGTTTCAGCTTGGCCAGAAACCACCAAGACTAGCTTTTCACAGAGTATTTCAGCTGGAGGCTTGCCATTTGAGCTAAAATGCAGATCCGTGAAAAATTGAAGCGAATGAATGAAGAGAACTCAACCTTTGAGGGCCACCAAGCTGAATGGAACAAGGGAAGGATGCGCTGTCAGCACTTCTCTATTGGAGCCCTCAGTCAGCATTGATGACTTTCCAATTAATGGCAGGAAAGATCAAGGAATAATCAGCTGCCATTTTCAAAATAAGCCTCAGTCAGATCAGTTGAAATAAGCTTTATGTAAAGTGAGCAAGTAGGCCCCAAATATCCTAGCAACTGCAATGGACTTTATTTGTGAAATGGTGCATTTTTAAAAGTCCTGGCTGAGCTCTAACAACCCCTTCTCACAAGGTTAGCTTTTGTAAACTGCTGCAAAGCAGAAGACACAGCTAGTTATCTTCCCACAGCAGATGATTTTCACCCACAATTAAGTGCAGGTGCAGACCTACTAATTATGTGGCTTTCAGTCTATAAGTGATAAAGATGCAGGCATAATTAGTTTTATCTGTAGTTTTGTATCCACTGAAGGTCACATAGTGCATGTGACTGAAACTCAGGTCATCAGCTGTTACATACAGCCATGTCTGAAATTCATGCTACTCAGTCTGCAAAATGAAATGAAATGAAATGCGAAAGAAGTATGGGGCTATATCTATTAATGTCTATCTCAAACTTTATTGCAAAGTCTTGTTTCACAGATACGTGTTTTTCTGAGAAGTAAAATACCATCTCAAAAAAGTCAAACATTCCAGTTTTGATCTTTCACTGTCAAAAGGGAGGAAGAGCTACTATTGCTTTAAGTTTATTAACACAATTATTCAACTGTGAATAGTTGGTCAGGAGCCATTTGCAGTCAGGCACATTTTTATCTCAAAGTCAGGAAGAGAAGTCTCTATTAAAATCATAATACTTCATCTTTCTGGACTCAAGAGTACAGGCTTGTGTTGGTGTGATCCTGCAGACAAATGAGGCAAAAACATTAGCATGCAAAATGCTTGGCCTAAAACTTTACAGTTTATCTGAAAAAGGCCAGTGACTGTTTTTTCACTCTATGAAAAGCAAAGAGCAGCTTTTCCCATCCCAGGGGTGGAAGTGGCCTTTCAGCCATCCACCCGACGGGTAAACAAGAGCAGAGAGAAGGAAAGGATGCATTAGCAGCCAGAGTGTGCATGATTTATGTTTTGTTAAGCTCAATTAAGTCTCTGGCCAGAACTAGCTCATACCATGCCCATTCACAGGGGCATAGACCTCACTATTTACTCTTCATTTCAATGAAAATTAAATGCTTACTTTACCAGAATACACATCTTAAATAAAAAGATCTTCTGCAGTAGCCTTTGGAAAAGCAGTGGCGGAAGCAGCAGTGGTGTTGGTGTGGAAAATGTGGCTGGGGAGGTGTGGGCTCTGTCAGCACACAAATAATTTTATTCTTCTTTATTTACTTGTGTGTGAACTGTAGCAAAATGAAGTTTGATCGGCTGAAAAAAGACTCTATTGACATATTTTCCCTATGTGAGTTCAAATTACTTACTAGACTGGGGAAGGGTGCTTTTATCTACAGTTCTTTGGATTATTAGTTTTACTTATTTTTCTCCTGGTTTCCTCCCCTCTGCTATAGCTAGAATATCAGCCGGCAAAAATTATTTGTTTTCAGTGTCATCCACAGCCTGGTTCTCTGCTATGTTAAGCCTACTGAAAGATAAACGTCAAGATCAAAGCAAATTTCTGTTCCCATGGTTTATTTCATCTAGACGTTGGAAGGATGTGGGCACTATGTGCTAAAGATTTACTCCTACTGAGTCTTCTGTTGTTTATCCATTTCAGTTGCTCCATCTGTCAGACCATCTGCCTCCCAGTGACCCCATTTCTTTCCCCCACCCCCGTTTGTATTACAGGTCCATACGTTTCGAGGTCCACACTGGTGTGAGTACTGCGCCAACTTCATGTGGGGTCTCATCGCTCAGGGAGTGAGGTGTTCAGGTAGCACTCTAACGTTTTCTGTCATTCTCTTGAAATGCTCAGACATCTGTCCCACCCCAGCCTGCACTCCCTGGGATTTCTTTAAAGAACAAAGCAGGAAATCCTCCCATAGAACTTAGAGTGTTTTCATTTGCCTTGTTAGCTGGTTCAGAAATGAAGCCATCAGCTCTTGGTTGCTGAGTTACATCCTCTACTAGTACCTTGATCCTGCCTGTGCCTGTGCCTGTATACATTCACATTTGTTCTTTATGATTAAGTTATCCCTGATGTTTTTATGTCTTAAGATGCAAGCACTGGAAATGGCAAAGCCAGCCAGCAACAGAGCTTCATAACTCCTCTTTTTGCTACCAATTGCTGGGAAGTGCCCTTGTCTGCAAAAAAGGCTGCCACCTGTTTCCCATAAAAATACCATGCATTGCTGCAAGCCTGAAGTATCCCACCTCAAGATAAAAACAAAAAATATGACCTTTATTTTCCAAGAGGGATTTGTTTTCTGGTGCCTGTATTGGCATTTTAATAGTGCCTTAATTATTTTAAATTTGTTTGTTCTTTTGGGGAAAAAATTATTGTGCAAAAATGCAATAATCATCACATCATGTGCTCTTGGATTCAGCAAGTGAATTAGTATTTGGTGCATTACAAATGGATTTTCGTAACTTCTTTCTCCAGATCTGAAATCACTTCAAAAAATTGTTGGTCCTACCTCTTCCTGCCCTGCCCTCCAGGCATTCCTTATTTCAGACTGGCACCAAACGCATCCAACCCTGACATCTGCCTTTCATAGACAGAGGAGGTGGTTGTTACCTAAAGTTAATTTAGATCACAGATTGAAGGATCAAAATAGCTTTCAGAAATGCACAGTTTTAATAAGTGCAGTCTCAGGTGAGACTGTAAGTGAATAGTGGTAACGCAAAGAATATGAGAAGGACATTAAGAAAGAGGAATAGTAGTTTGCTTTTCAAGATATTTGATCTTAAACACAAGTGTGCAAAACCTGACCTCACTAATGCACAGCACTGTATTTGTTCACGTACATAAAATATTAAACTTATGAAAAGGCATATTTATTTAGTAGGAAACATAATACTCTCCCTCATAAAATTACTAGCATTTAACTCCAACTACACAGATGCATTTAAATTTATCTTCACATGCCTGGAGAACAGCACTGAACACAATGCAGGCAGGATCCTATTTGCAGCTTCTCACATTTGTTTAGAGTTCACAAATAATGAATTATGCAGTAATAACTGTATGGAGAAACACACAAAAACCTACCCAATTCTATTCAATGTTTAGGTGGGCTTATGATTTTGCTTATTAATATTTTATAGAGTATAATATTGAAACATGCTTCAAGTAATAGTCCTGCTTGCATTTTTAATAGCCTAATGTTAAATTAACTCAAAGAGTCATCAGTGATGAGCATGACAGGGAAGGCATTAAAACAGGAATCAGAGTTATATAAGCTAATGCAACTCATGGTGGTGGTGTTTGCTTTACTGAAGCTTATAAATTCATTTGGCTGAATACTTGAATCTATTAGAAAAATTCAATTTGAGGAGGTGAAGCAGTGTTGGTTTAACAGAAACCCACCTGTGCAACCAAGGGCAGTACTTGGTTCTGGAGTAAGACAGCAAGAACTATTTGTAAAATGAATCACTTTTTTACATCACGCCTTTCACAGCATTTTATATGCCTAAGCTGACCTACAGGCTAAGCCACAGGGGACACTTAGTCACTAGTGAAGTGATGAGCCATGGATGGGGAGTCTGCTGATGTGGCAGAGGGAGCCAAAATGTGACACTGCAGGAATGTGGAAGGGGGAGTGAGGCATGCTGGCTCACAGCACTGTCCCAGCTGGAGTGCTCAGGTGAATCTTAGGTTCTCTGGCCGTGATTACTGCTAAGCCACAGGACAGCCAGCAACAGACAGTCACTACTGTGCCTTATTTTAATTACAGCTAATCTAAAATACCCACAAGTTAAGTCTCACGTGTTTAAATGCAACACCTTGAGCTATGTGTCCAGTAAGGAACTGATCCAGACTGTAGACCAGCAGTCTCCCTCAGCTCAGAGGAGTGTAAAGGGACATGCAGAGTTTTTAAAGCTTTTTCACAACCCTGCTAGAGTTTACTTGTCCCACCAGGAGATTTTTACACATTTTCATGCTCATCCTTCTCATCTCCACACTATTCTATCTTTCCTGACTCCTGGGGAAATTGTGCCCCTTGCTTGATGTGGAGCAGGGAAATAAATTTAGACAAGACCTATCAGCATTAGTATTAATAAATGAATTAGTTAACGTGGCTAACTCTGCTTGCAGACTGCGGGTTGAATGTACACAAGCAGTGCTCCAAGTACGTGCCCAACGACTGCCAGCCAGACCTCAAGAGGATAAAGCGAGTCTACTGCTGTGACCTCACCACGCTGGTGAAGGCCCACAACACCCAGAGGCCCATGGTGGTGGATTCCTGCATTCGGGAGATCGAAGCAAGAGGTTTGTGTGCTTGGGAGAGCAGCAGACACAGCGAAATGAGGATGACTTGAATTATGTGCTAAGCTAGAACACGGTGCTGTGCTCGTGCACACTGAGGACAGGATGAGAAAAGGGTTTTTTTAGTGTAGGTGATTCATTGCTTTGCATTAGCTAGTAAAATTAAATCATGGCATTCCTTAATGCAATTCCCTGAAATGCTTTCTGAAAACATGTCAAAACATGTATTACGTTACACTTCTGAAAGGGGTGAACTTTAAAGTGAACTTTTAAGTTCATGTTCATGTGTCTTTTTTCATTACTTTGTTTAAACATACCTAGGGACACATCCTATTTCAGAGTGATCAGTTTAAATCAAATCCATTTTCAATAACCTTCATGGACATTGTGGGCAGGAGAACACGAGTGACTGGAAGTGACTCAGACAAGCGAGGTCAGGGGCTATGGTGTTTTGTGGCAGGAGACATCTCAAGATGCTTGGTTACTGACTGGTGGCTCCTGTGGCACAGGCAGCATGTCACAGCCAAAACTCAAGCTTGTGACAGGTTTTTGGTAAACAGATGTGTGCCAGATTGAAGGAAAAACATATCCCCTTCAATGATCATGTATCCCCTCTGTAATATTCATGTCTTTTTCCTTTGGATAGCAAATGTGCATGTTGTGCTGCCCAATAAGCCAAATTTTCCTGTTAGTCACAGCTTCAGCACAGGAATCTAATAATGTCGAATTCATGGCATCCCAGTAATCTGCATAGCAACACACTGAGACTAGCCATAGGGATTTCAAACCCACGCATCATCTACTGAATTGACTCAAAGACTTACTAGTAAATCCCCTGCACTGCTCTGTAAAGCTCTAGCAGGATTATATCATCATCACAGGGACAAATGGAAAGAATAGTATGGACTAAGACAGAAGAGCTTTACTCTGATGATATGGCAGGAAGCTACATTGCATTTGAGATCTAATCACTTACTTGTACATTTATTGATTGGGATAAAATCTGCTGCCTGCTCTCCATTTTTTCAACATCTTTATATTTCTTTCCTTAATTGCTATAGAACTATGAAAGATTCTGATTTTCTTCTTAAGAAGACAAAGAATATTGGAACTTATAAGTAGGTTAGCACAGTGCATAGTTATAATAAGGGATTTGGGGATTGAAATGAATAATGTGTGTGTAACTTGGCTTGCTCTGCTGAGCTGCCCTGTATTTCATGTTGGTGTGGAGCAGTTGTGCAAGTGAGCAGATCTCTTGTGGTAAAAGAACTGTAGAAGGGATGTACTGATGTGGGAAAGAGCTGTATCCATCACATCTGTCAGCTGTATATAAATGAAAGCTGACAGCAAAACAAGAATGAATTGTGCTCATAGGGAAAGGCAGTCTTTTACTTGTATTGCTATTTGTCCAGGCAACTGGTAAAAGGAAGGGAGACCTCTAAAGCTTTATTAATTATAGCCAAATCCAGGAAAATCTCCTACATAAAATGAATAAATCGTAATAACATCACATGCCTCACCATTAGCAAATTGCAGTATTTCTAACACAATCAAATCAACTACATACCTAACAAAATCAGAAAGTATAAATTCTAAAATACTTTAATCCTTTAAAAACAATTACATCATCTTGATCTTTCCTTTACTACTCCAGAGTTTCACTTTACAAATAACATTTTGCTATGCTTAGTAGGTCTGCTGTTCTTGCTTTATTGTTCTTAGGCCTGAGTATCTGCTGGTTACTGAAGCTAAGTTAACAAGAACTTTTTATTTCAGGTTTAAAGTCCGAGGGCCTCTATAGAGTTTCAGGCTTCACTGAGCACATTGAAGACGTGAAAATGGCCTTTGATCGAGGTACACCATTTCTTAATCTTGTACAGTTTTAATCTAAGCTTTCAGTTCTAGGACATTTCAGATCTTTCAGCATTTATATATGTACCATGGTAATGAAACTGACATATAAGCAGAAGAACAGAAAGTAACCTGTCTTTTCTGAGTTTAAAGTGATCTGTAGTCCTTTTCATAAGAAGAAATTATGTTTCATAGTCGGAAGGAATAATTAAACGTGAAGTATTGGTGTGTAGAAGCCTAAGTGGGGGGGCTGGATGATTGCTCAACTTAGCAGCACAGTCTAGGGACCTAGTTTAAGTGTGAACATAGGTGGTACCAGGGGAAAGTTGTTAGTCCTGTCTTTAATAGACTCAGCCCTTTACAATACAATAATCTATTTATGAGTTTTAGGATCAGGAACTCCAATGGGGAAGTCCTTCTGCATGTAGCCTTGTAGAAAGCACTGCACCACAGATGAGAGGGGCATTGAGGAGATCAGTTGTACAGCTATTTGAAAAACTAACAATTAAAACACTGCCTGATTAGCATCCTCATAGCCCTTCTGATTGATTGAGCTGATTATGTTGGTTCTGGTTGTGCACACAGTCTTTGCACACAGGACTAACTTTAAGTGTGTGAGTGAGCACAGGGTAGAGCCCCCATCAATAGAAAATACCTTTGCAAGTACATTTGAGAAGATACATGAATATTCGTCTTGTTTCCCATATATAGTGGTTTCCTTCCTACTTAATTTTTTCATGTATTGCCTCTGCCATGGTAGGGAATAGGGTCAGACACAGCCCTGTGACCACAAGTCCATGGGTACGAGGCAGGTCCAGGTCAAGACAGAGAGTCAGCCTGTGGGTCAGGGTAGTGACCAGAAGGGTGGATGGCCCCACACCAGCATGGTGCAGCTGGAGACAGCTGTGATGTCACTCAGGCAGGGATTGAGGGCCCTGGGGGCCCATGGGCAGGAGATGTGGGGGCTCCAGGGGAGGCTACACAGTCCAGCAAGGTCTGTGGGTGGCACATCTTACACTTGTTGTGCCTCAACATTTCTTGTTTGGAGGCAGTTTGTTATGCAGACATCTCCATAAAGAAAGTCCAGCCAGGAATTTCCAAACTGGCTGTTTTAAAAATAATACATATTTTAAAATATATTAGATGCTGAGAACATATGCATACACACACATAGGTCAGCCATTCTTTGGGCCAGAGAGATGCACAGTGATATGACTGCTATCATGGCCAGATAGTGTTCCAGATGTGCCACATGAAGCAATGATCCTGGGAGGCTCACAGTCCTCACAGGTGCCATTCTGCTCCCTGCAGGTAGATCTGGCCTGGCAAACTCTTTTTCTGTGTGTTAATTCTCCTCTAAGTGTAACAACCTGGATGGAACCCAGGAGAGGCACAGGTTGTACAGGGAAGAGTTGGAAGAAAGCAGATTTAAATTTATGTCTGAGCATGACTTCAACACTGCTGCAGCTGTAGTTCCTTTGCAAATGCTTTGAACCACTGGAGCCACTTCAGTTTATTGCCTATTTATTAAATATACTCCTGGCATAGTTGATGGCAATACACACTTGGAATAGACCCACAGCAAGGAAGAAAGTGTGATTTTAAAAGGCAGCACCACCTAGAAACAGGGAGGTAACTAGCAGTATTGGATTTCCAAAGGGAAAAAAAGCATGGATAAACATGAAAGCAGAGAAAGCAAGAACAGAGTTTGTATACAAAGGCTGTGGGGAAGGCCATTGGGCAGAAAGAGTCTAAAATCTGTGTCTTCATTTTTTTAACAGTTTCATGAGGGGAAAGGACTAAGAAAGGAAAGAGTGTTGCCGTTAATAAAAAAGCATGAATAAAAGCAGGAGAATAAAGCACATAATCCTGTTATGGGCTAGAGAACTAGAGTATTGTGGGGACCAGAAGCTGACAACTTTCAACACTTTCCTGTGTTGAACATGTTTTCTCCCTGAATTGGGGTGGAAAATCAGGAAGAGTTGAGAGTTTTTACAGGAAAGCATTTAAAGCAAAACAAAATAGGTTTTTTTTGTTCTGGTCTGTGGGCTGTGCAGCTTGAAGGTGGTTGTCACCTAGCAGAAGTTTAAATTGGCAAGACACTTCCAACCTGAGAGCTCAGGGCTTGCTTCCGTGTCAGATCCTTACAGAGATGGATGCCACCCTCTCTTTTGCATCCCAGCCCCATTGGTAGGAACACACTGCTTTTCTGTTGCCCTGTTAACTCTTCTAGCACTAGAAGCCAGAGCAGCATGGAGTGAACTATCCCAAGAATGAGGATTACCCCAGTTCTCTGTCCCAGGCGAAAGAGCTGAGAGAGAAAGGATCTGAGTGCCAGGTGGCAGGTCTTGTCTTCAACACCACCTGGAAATTTTCTGTTCAAATTTAATTTTCTACCCAGAAAGTGAAGTTTGTGAGGGTTTTACAGAATTTGTATTTCCACAGTCACTACAGGAAAAAAACTTGGAGGAAAAAAAAAAAGTAAATTACAGGAAAATTAAAATTACAGAAAATTAACTTTTTTGGGGGGGAAGGAGGATAGTCAAAGGAGATGCTGAGAGCAGGGGTGTGAACCAAAGAAGAGAACTCCTCAATCTAATTGATAGTCTTGGCACACTATTGGAGGTACACTGGCCAGGAAAAAATTTCATTTAACTATTTAAGGACCACTTTTTAACCATCTGAAAGCAAGGCTTTCAAACAACCTTCTAATAAGAGCAGGGATAAAAAACATTAGCTAGTTTTGTAAATGGAAGTTGTAGGGTTTATGAGAAGGTGCCTGTGGTGGCAGAACACTGCACTTCAGCATTCCAGAGGTCCCTCCCTGCCCATCATTTCTGATAAATTCCAGGACACTTTCACATCTCCAGAAATACAGCATTGAATAAAAGGGTTTGAAAACAGACAGACAAGGAGTCCTCCCATTTTAATGCACAGGATGCATCCTTCAAATAATGCCACCAAGTGTTCTGGTTCCAAGCTCCTCATCAAGCCACAGGGGCCAGGAGACAGCAGGGTACAGTAGGATGAGGCATGGGAGCTGACTTGGCCGTGGGGGACCTCTCCTGCTGATCTCATGTGCAGCTGAAGGGATGCAATGAAGAGCAGCCAGCTCTCCCTCTGACTAATTCTGCCTTGACAAAGAGGCAGTCACTTGGTGCTTCCAAAGAATTACAGCAAGAACAGAAAAAAGTTCCCATCTCCAGAAGAGAATAGCATCCCACATCATATTACTTGGGCCAAATGTAGCTGTGACAGTTGGTTTTAAAAAAGGGTGAACTTGGTCTTCATCTGATTTAAACTGCCTTCCAAAGCCCAAGGAGTGTAAATACCCCTACTGTAAATTAGCATTAGGCTCTCCGAGGCATTGACAATGTTCCATTTTAGTGATTTTTGTAATGAGAAGGAGGGGAATAATGTGGATTTATTTAATCTGGTGAATGTTGGTGCTGTAGAATGACAGTTGCTCTCTGTCAGCATTGTTGAGCTGTGGCGTTGTGGCATCCAGAGAACACCCATTGTGCATTTTATCCACAGAGCTGCCATTGTCACCACCACATTCTGTCCCCCCACTTGTTTGTACGACTGGTTGGTACAATACACTTGTTAACAATATTATGCTGTTAAATATTACATGAGTACTTAGAGGCATCCTAAATCATACTCTTTTGCCAGTGTAGCTGAAAACCTGTCAAATGCCAAATCCAAGAAAAAACTAAAAGAAGCATGCTAGCATGGTGAAGGATGTGCAATAAAAAAAACACTTAGGAGAAAGGAACTTAAATAAAAACTAATTCAGTATTCACAGGGCATGGGTGAGGCTTTAAGAATGTAATACTTCTTCTATTTCATACTGTAATGAACTACTGAGAATTTCTATGGCATCCAAAATCAGCTGAAACCTTTGAGAAAAAGAATAAAAACTTTTATTTTTCTTGAGATATTCAAATTTCAACATAATGCAACAAAATACATTGAGAGTCAAACTAACAAAGAAAGAGAAATTATGGGGTTTGGGTAGAATGAGGTTTGTAAAGCTGAAATTGACTACGTGTTTGAAATCCAAAATATAAAAAAACAAAACTATATTAACATATGGATGCTGCAGTTTTACTGAAAATACCAGCTACAATCTGAAAAGGTTCCTGTATTGAAGAGTGAAAAAATTATTGTGGTAATGCAGAAGGTAGCATGTAAACCACATGTAATTCATGTATGCATACACACACCAGTTCCTACATACCTGCTGCAAAAATGAGCAGGGTGTATTACAACAGATGTATTCCTGGGCTCACTTTAAAATAAACTTCAGTGTATTTCCAATGGATGTGTATTTGTCTCTGAAGAGAAGAGTAAAATCTTTGACTCGGGAATTCATAATTTTTCCTACAGTAAGCACATATTTAAATAAGAGGTATGTTTGAAATACATTGTACTTTGAAGTACCTCGAGCTGAAGTGCCCCTTTAAGGAAGCTTGCTGGGCTGCTTTGTAAAAGTACTAAATAAATAACACTTCCATTTAGTATACTGGTGACCTGGATAATAGATGTAAGCTTGTGCTTTGCTATATCTGTTCTGATGCAGCTGCTGGCTCCTTGGAGGTATCTGTTTTCAGTGGAGCATTTTGAGTGCTCAGTGTCCATCAATTAAATAGAGCTCTCCACACAAAGCTTTACAAGACTAATGCTACCGTGCCTGGAATGTGTGGATTAAACAAAAGATTGGGGCAGTGCAAACATCCTCCTAGGGCTTATTGATGCTGTATTAAATTAAATGCTGATGGATGTATTCAGACTGCTCAGCTGCATCAAGAAAGGCTGTTTGTTTTAAACACTTAAGCATATAATCTCCTCTTGATGAGAACATGTAGTGCTATTAGTCTTAATGAGAATTATGTGCATACATTGGTCAGGACGTATCCCTGCAAGACTGATGCCATAGGTTTGTATAAAATGTCTGCAATCAATATAAACTCTTTTACTGTGCTGTGAAAGCCTTTATCTCCATCTTGGTATCAAGCACCCCCACTCATCCATCTCTATCAGGGTATGTCCACAAGCACTGTTACTGTGAGACAAGCAAGGCAATGGCTTTACAACATGTCAGCACCTTGGTGGCAACAGCCCAAGCTTGTGCCTGCACCTCCTGGCAGACACAGCAAAACCCTCTCTGCTGCACAAGCAGGCAGAACTTTGCATCACCACACTCACTGTGTGGTCCTCACCTGCTCCACCTGCCCTGAGGGAAGCGTAGTATCCTTAGCTAAAGGGTGGGAAATAGGGACTACAGGTTGGAACCGAACTCCAAGAAGCCTGAGGTAAAGCTGGGGGTTAAATCCAGACAGCCACACGCCCTGCTTGACCTTCTTTCTACTGGATGACCACCAAGATAGAGAGATCCCAGGAAGGGAGGACAGCAGAATTTCTTGATATGGAGAAAAAATGTGGGTTATGAGGGTATTAGGTAGTTCAGAACAGAGGTACTCATTTGAACTTGAAAAATTATAGTGCTCCTGCCTTGCTGCTACTTTTTATAATTTCACTCATTGCAAGCCAGGACTTCCCAGCAACACCTGTAAGCTTTGGGCTCATGTGTTTAAAAGTGCTCTTTCATAGAGTTCTGACTAACTGTTACATTGTGGCAAACAAAATTTAGCATTTCATCCATTACAAGTATCCATATTAATTTTAAAACCTGTGATGCACATTTCGGAATAATTGTGTAGCTAAATTCCTTAACATGCCTATTTGAATTCAGATCTTTGCCATAAATAAATAGGTCAAATATTAAGACAATAGAAGATAGCAGAAAATAAGGCAGCTTTCTTTTCAGCTATCACTACAGAAATGCTGGTACAGGATATGCAACATTGGGATGTTTCTTGATTTTTCCTACTGGTCTTCTGAGGGTCACTGAAAATTTATGTTATTTCTCTATGCCTCTTTTTCCCCAAGTGGAGATGAAAATACGGTACATATTCCTATGCAGATGGAAAATATTATGTCAGAACAAATTATTAATAGCTTAGTTTGAGTGAATAAATGGGCTAAATGCAAGAAATGTGTTATTAACATGGTTTTTCATCCAACATTAAAACAGTGTGTTTGAGGCAGTACACTGCAGATATGGATGCTGTAATCACTAGCCCCTCCAAAAGATGCAAGTGAATAAATTGTTTACTAAAACATGAAGAAACTACCATTCCTCATTGATATACTGTAAAGTTGGTAGCAATATATTCTCATTTAAGCCTTCCAAGCACTTTCAGGTTGATTCTCTTGTCAGGTTGCACACAATAAATCTGACTTAGAAGACTAGCCTTGCTTCCATCAAAATTAGTGTGGTTTTTAAACAGATTTCTTTCTCCTTTTCTAGATGGTGACAAGGCTGATATTTCTGCCAGTATTTATCCAGACATAAACATCATTGCTGGAGCACTGAAGCTATATTTCAGAGACTTACCAATTCCTGTGATCACCTATGACACCTATTCCAAGTTCATAGAAGCAGCAAGTAAGTATTGCTTAGCATTTGTGCCAGCCTTTATTTACATTTCCCATCCTCAAAGCTGTCCACATTAGAGGAAAGGACAGAAAAAAAACTGGGAAAATGGGCACTGTCTACATTCCTTCTCTGTCATGTCTTTTATTCATGTGAAGCTTTCGCCTGATTATTCATCAATGGGATGTCATGCAGGTTAAAAAAATAAAAGCAAATGTATGGTAACAAAATAACTGACTAGTATCAGAAAGTGTGGTTTCAATGTCTTTTCGTATGTCAAGATAAAAGAATAGTGTAAATCCTGCTCAGATTTTTAGAGACATTGCCAAACAGTTTTAAATGAGCACTGTTGCTCAGTACATGTAAGTATCATTGATACCTACATATTTAAATACATTGAGAAATCAAAGTAATTCCATTGGATTTCAATCTCTGTGCTTGAATATGTAGGTTTAGATAGTCTCCTAAAGCCGTATATCTACACTCCCATCTAGTTTTGAAGGCTAATGAAAGCAATCTTTTGGAATATTTAAATAGGCAGTTCTGGGCAGAATAGTATTATGAAGCACTAAACAAAGCTTGGGTACTGTATCTAGACAGACCTGTAGATAGAGCTACAGACCATGGAGATAACTCCTGGGAGGTCTTTATTGCTGATTTCTTTTTAAAAACCTTTTTTTTTTTTTTTTTTTTGAGGATGCAGAAATTGCTGATAAGCGTCACATTTATGAGTGCAATATTTATCCCTGCAAGCACAGTCAATGGCTTGTAAATGATTCCATAATAATAAGTTATCTTCCTGATTTATTGCTGTGTACACATGGAAAGCCCTATTTACATTAATCCTGTTTGGTATTTTTACAGAAATCTCCAATCCTGATGAACGACTAGAAGCAATACATGAAGTGTTGATGTTACTCCCTGCTGCTCACTACGAGACACTTAGATACCTAATGATTCATCTCAAAAAGTGAGTTAATTGACATGCAGGGTAATTCTTGAAGAGCTTAACAATTTTCTACTTTGAAAGAGAAATATTACAGAAAGTCCTAATAAAGCTTCCATTAGGGCACTGCCTCTAAACCAATAATGTTACAGATAAGCAGACAAGCTGTTTGTGTAAGTGCATATAAGCTGTGCACTTATGTAGCATAGATCCTTTTGCTGGCATATTATTTCAAACCTTTCAAGAGTTAATTGACATTTGTCACGCTTCTCTAAGGCAGATAATATCTGACAAATACCCAATGGTGGGTACTCCAGAGATGTGCTGCTGTGAGGCAGCACTGGACCATGCTTTGCTTCTGCCTCCCTTTACCTCCTGTTTTGTCTTCTTGAACAATAACCCTAAAAGGAAAGAGCTTTCTCTTATGAGTTGTTTCCTCACATCACAGTAAGCCAAGAACCAAGCAGGGGCTATTTTTATATAACTAGTAAAAGTAATACAGGCCCCAGTTATATCTCTCTTGGTTTTAAACATGTTCTGCCTCATTTGCTTTCCAAAGCTTCTTTAGGCATACATAAGACATCCATGAGGGGCTTCATAAAGCTTCATAAGGCATAGAGAATTTTTTTAAGTGCCTAAATTTAATTTTTTAACATACTTAGGAGTGCAGTTCCAAGTTTTCAGCTAGGTACCTAGAAAAATTAAGGACTGCTCCAGAGAGGGTCCATCACTTCCACTCATTTCAAGCAAAACTGTTTTTCAGAACCATGCTAACTCTGCTTTCCTGCTTTGGGTATTTACATGCCTCAAGAGGTTTTCTTTGTAAGTTTTTAAAAACTGAAGCTGAGTACAGACTGGTGCTGTCATCTCAAAGCAGGCCTTCATTTATGACTATATTGCCCAAGTTATTCCTTATCTCTGGTTACACTTTGCTACTTGGAAACAACAGAAGAAGGGATAAGGGAGGAATAAAGCTACTGACCTTCTATTCAGAAAATCATTGATCTCTTCTTAGTTGTCCCATTACTTGCAACACAGCTGTAAATGTGGAGTACTCCCTGGGTTTCATCTGCACTATTCTGCACTATTAATGCCAACCTAAAAATACCTCAATTCACATAAAGCTGCATCAGAGAACTTTCATGAAGTGCATTTCATGCTCTATCAGGTTCTCATTATGCAGAGACTTTTCCTCGTTTTTAATCAGCTCAGATCATTACAATTGAGTAATTTTTCCCCTTGATGGGACATTACCTGGGCATGCAGGAGCTTCTTTGGACTCTGCAGACATGATATGCCAATACCCACCCTTGTCAGCACATACACATGGACAACTGATGATGACTCACATTAGCTTTTAAGAAGGCATGTAGAAAAGTGACCTGCACACAGAATCAATACTTTCAGATCCTGGCAGCAAAATTTTAATAGACATGTATGGACTTACCTTCCTGCTTCTCATGAACTGCAGTCCAAGCTTTGGTTCAGCTGTTGAGCTGAACTACTGATGAGGCCAAGAGTCTGAAGTGGTGATTAGGCTTCCTCTCTCAAATATCTGCAAGTCATGCAGTGAGTTTCCTCTCCATTCCCAAATTGTAGCTTTTGGTGTCTGCATGGAAATCAAGTGCACGTCAGTTCCTATGGAGAATCTGCTGGAGAGATTTGAATGTGAAAGGAAGGAATCATTAAGGTTCAGACTATGCTGTTCTGTAGATTAAACACAGAGCTCCAATTTCAACCCCCTGGACCCTTCCTGCATGAATAAAACATGCACCAGTATAAGGGAGTCTATGTAAGGACTGCAGGGTCAGAGCATCTACACCATTGCTGTTTCTCAGTTGAAAAGAAACTCCAGAGTTGTTGTTAAAAGCACAGGAAAATCCAGCAGAGGACAACATCAGCAACAAAAAAAAAAATTAGTTTGTCAGTCAATTAATTACCTTTCTGATAACTTTTTGCTCAAAATTGAAGGAAATGCAATAGCATGAGCAGTCCCCCCTGTGGTGAAATACATAAAACTCCAACTGACATTGCAGTCAAGCTCTGAATCTTCTCTGTTCACACCAGCTGTGCAGCAAGCCCCACACTCCTGAACAGAGGTGCTAGTAAGATCTGTGTAACTTTGCACAGCTGTTGAACATCTTTGCTGCATGCAGGCACAGAGGGAAAGCAGAGTGTCAGATATACACTTGCTTCAGCTTCGAGGTGAAGAGGTGGCTTCAGCTTCACAGCCTTGGTTTGTCTTTGCTCCTTGCAAAGCACAGCTAATAAATGTGCTAGAAGATGAGGATGTATGTGTGAGTAGGGGCACTAATGGATTTCTGTCCTGAAAGCAAAGAGGAATAGCATTTTCCTGTGACAGAGCCATTCTTTGCAGAGAGATGACAGCAGAAGCACAACCAAGTCATATGAGTACCTTGCAAACTAGGAAAGATGAGAGCACTTCTGGTTTCAGCCACTTTGTGCTCCCATGATGGCATGAGTGAATCCAGCTGGGAATTGCCATGGCAAGGGAAGGCCTCAGCTGTTGCCAGGAGAGCTTTCTCCAAAACTAGATGTGCTTCACCCTGGCAGAGCAGTTGTGTGAAGGAGAGGTGAAACCTTATCCAGGCTGTACTTCTCACAGGAAATGTCTGGTCCATGACTGATCAAGGACCGTGATGGATCAAGGGACTGTGGCTGTCCTGCACTCCAGTGCAAGAGCACTCTCAGGACTGAACTCAATATGCCACTCAAATAGGACAGCACTGATGTGATCCAGCACTGCTACCTGGAGGGAAACCTTGAGAACACCTTGCATTTTCCAGCAAGCCTGACTGATTTTCCAGACAGGACTGACTTCTCTGCAGCTTGGGCAATCTTTGGTGGCCTTTCTTTGCTTCAGCCACAAGCAGTCCATCTATTCTTGTATTTACATTATATGACCTGTGTCAGCAAACAAAACAACCTGGGCTCTTCCCAGAAGTGCCTCTGTTCTCTGTCAAGGATAGGTGGCATTTATAGCAGCCCGATTTAAGCAAGCCAGCTCTCCGGGCAGGTGCAGGATTCAGCCTGCTCCTGAAGTGTAACAAGCAGTGGGAATCACTCAGCTCCTGGTTGCCCTGAGGCAGCCAGGAAGGCAGAGCCTCCATGTGAAGGGGTGGGTCCCTGCAGGCTGGAATCATGGCTGGGAGCGTCAGTAGTCCAAGGAAAATCCGTGCCCGTATTTGTGGAGCACACCCTCACCCACTATGTGATACACACCAAGCACAGCCTGCCAGAGAACTGCAGTTACTGTAGCATAGAGGTATGCTCCATACATCATCATTTAAATCATATTTATGCTTTTAAAAAAGCAATTACCACTAATTCTTACATCCTAACAGACAGCCACATGGAAAAATCACAGAAGAGGCCCATGAGAGGTGTTTAAAGGCAGTAAAAATAGCAGTCCCACCATAGCTGCATTGTACTTGTTGTGAAAATGTAATAATACACAACTGTGAAACAGTTATTCTATCGAGAAAAATAAAAAATGTCTATGTATCAGTGCATGATGTGAAGGAAGACTACAGACAAAGATGTAGATATTCTTTTTTTCTGGGAAGTAAGCAACTAATTACTTTCTTTTTTTCTTTTTTTCTTTTTTTTTTCTTTCTATTTTAGGGTTACCTTGCATGAAAAGGAGAATTTTATGAATGCTGAAAACCTGGGAATAGTGTTTGGACCTACTTTAATGAGACCTCCAGAGGACAGTACCCTTGCTACACTGAATGACATGCGGTACCAGAAGTTAATTGTGCAGATTTTAATAGAAAATGAAGATGTTCTCTTCTAGTCAGGGAGGCATATCTTCAAAGCCATTTGTTTTAAGATAATTAGTCTGAATTAAAAACAACATTTCTTTAATTTTTTTAAACAGAAAGGAAGAGTTCCTTGACTGCACTTCAATTTCTGCAAAGTTGCAGATGGATGCCAAAATGTTTAGGGAAAGCCTATGTCTCATAGACATATGCCTCTTTGTAGAAGGGAAAAAGAAGGTCAGAAAAAATCCTCTTACCTTGTATCTTTTGCCTTGCCTCAGATGTATATTTGTTTTGAGAAGTTTCAAACAATTTTATTGTTAACTTATTAAGAAACACAAAACGTATTTTAATATGGCTAGAGAAGCAAAAAGGTACTTAATCAGTGTTACTTGTATATGCCTATACCTTTCTTTCTTCATGAGACATAATTATATATGCCAATTGTGAAACAGAACTTATATTATAAAGATATTTTTACTTTACCTAGCTGAAAGAATGGCATTTTATTTTAGCAAACTATAAATCGATGCGGTGCATTGATTATTTTCACGTAATTATTTCCTGCATTTTTGCTATGATATATTGAAAACAATTGCCACTAATGCAGTATTATCCTGACATACCTCTTCCATTGCAAGTGTTTTAAAGGAGAATACATTTCTTGTGCATATTTCAGCTTTCCTTAGATTTCTTTGCATTTCTTAGCATCCTAGGATTGTACACTTCCAGCCATTTGCTATTTCCCAAAACATATAGTATATTCTCTTTTTTTTTTTTTTCCCCCATGTAAAATAAGGTCTTGAGAATTTTTTTCAAAGTCCTGGTGGTATTATCAGTTTCACATGCCAGAATTTTCTTGGATTACAGTAATATATAAGTTACGTGATGCTGGGACACTGGATATTTTCTGGCCTTGTTGAAAGTCAGCACTTTTTTGGGTGAATGATGAAGGATTTGGTTTTTCTGTAAAAATTGACTTATGTTTTGTCATGTTTCTCTATTTATAAATGTACAGTAAATCTGCTAAAATTGTAGGTATTTATCTTGAATGTGTTTCCTGATGGTTTGTTAGAAAAAAAGAAAAAATAAAAAAGAAAGACAGAATGTGTAGGACATGTGGGAGCTGGTAAATTTAATTATTACCAAATTTTAATATTTTTCTCCCCTCACATATTTTGACCTACAGAGTTCGTAGTCTAACTGCAACTTATTCCTAATGTTAAAACTGTTTCTCAGCATGAAATGCTTCTTCAAGCATAGAAAATCAACATACTTTACTACCAAACTCAATTTTCAGTACAAAAAAATTCTAATACTCCCTCATCTTGATCATTTGTATCATATGCTTGGTAACTCAGTGATGCAGTTTCCTGAATTATTTCAGGGAGCACATGTTTCTATTCAAATTGAAAAATATGTGTAACTATGATAATGAAGAGAGGTAGAGGGTATGACTGTAAATTTGTCGTCTTCTAGAGAAATAACTAAGGGCTAGATAGATTAACCCAGATTGCAGAGCAAGTGCTAAATAGTCTGAGTTCCCAATACTTCCATAGATCCTCCTGCCTTGTACAGGACTATTTGTTGTAGGTTATGTACTACTTAATACTGTCATAAAAATGATCTGGAAATGGTTTTATTTTGTGAAGTGAAATATGCTTTGTAATTTATGATAGTGTAAATGGAAGGAAAAATCCCATTAAATGTGTTAAAAGAGTTTTGGTGTCTGTCGCTGACTACACGGCAAGATGCCAAACAAAAATCAATCGCTAATTACCATTCTGACATTGCTGGAAACTTTCCTGCTCAAAAATTTGAACAGTTTTACTGCATGTCTCAGTTTCAGATTGGCACCAGGTTGCCCATACTACCACAGCCAAGCACATGCACACATTTATTTTCAGAGACCACCCTGAACCACCTCGATGCAAAACTTCAAGCAAGCAATTAATCCCAACATCAGTAATTTAATCAGTATCCAAGAATCAATACCATCAGAGTATTTTTCCACACTCTTGAACACAGACATTTGACTAACAATGGTTTGGATATTTTTTTTTCTGGTCATTCCCATTATGAACTGTTTTTTTAAGGTAGAACACAGGCATCTTTAGCTTGTCTCACCATCTCACATCTCCAACACATGTCCCATCTTAAGGATTTGATGACAGTACAAGGCAGTGTGCCTAGAAGCACCCATGCTTAGTGTCTGGAGAGCAGAAGTTTCTAATCTGTTGGACAGAGGGATGGGTATGATTCTGCTTCTTAAAACACAAATATCTACGAAATTGTTCCCATTTCACTTGGCTAACTGATCAGCCGATGTCCAGCATCCTCGGGGCATACTGAGCATGGAGGTGAAAGGCCCCTGTCCCCTCCTCACCTCATTAGTGCCACCTTGTGCTGTCCCTGCTTCATCTCGTGTCAGACTTGTGGCCATCATTGCTGCACCTGGGGCTGAGTGGCACAGTGAGGTCAGACCATTTCAGATTCACCATTCGAGGAAGTAAAAAGGCAGCAACTTCCCTCTGCAAAACTGACTGCAGAGATAGTAGAAAAATCATGTTTACCTTTAATGGAAACCTATAATCCAGTACACAGAGAAAAAAAAAAAATGGGTCTGACTCAATTAAACCAAATCCTTCCTTTTGCTTCAAAGCATTCAGCAAGGGCATGATGACTTATCTATCTCACATGAGGCATTAGCAGCAAGTAGTAAGAGTCCTTTGAAAGATGCTCCAGGAGGCTGTGTGTGAGCCCATGTAACTTCCATGCTAGGTCATTTCATCTCAAGTAGAAGACAGTTCTGCACCTCTGGGGGCAGGTGAGACACCAGTGTCTGCCTGCAGTGGATCCTGCCTGCAGCCAGGTGTTCAGCAGAAACCTTGTTCCCCTCCAGCTATTGGAGAAGGCCTTTGGTGAAGCAGCAAGTCCCTTCCTGCAGCCATCCGCTCCCGATTCCCGCCTGCCATTCAACTGTCCCCATGTTCTGGGTGGCACTCTGTACACCCTCACAGCAACTGGGGAGAGACAACCTGCCTTCCATAAAGCAGAAGTGTCTTAGCCACCATCAGTGAAACATTACATCAAAGTTATGTTAATGGTTTGTAAGGTGGTAGCTTTCCAGAGTGATGTGGAACAGCTGAAATCTCTTCTTTATACTCATCTTTGTGAGACTCTTTGCTGTCGGGTTTAAGTATTTGGAACCCACCAGGGAAGTGAGCAACGGAATTGTTCTCTGACACCACCACGCTGGAGAGAAGGCCGCATGCTCTGTGTCTGACTCCAAAGCACACACATCCTGAGAGGGCACCGGACAGGGAACTGTCAAAGAGTGTCCTCAAATGAGACACCAGTTTGGGGCTCCTCCACCCAAAGACCAGTAGCTGAGAAACTTAACTAGCTCTCTCCTGCTGTCAAATACTATTGGAATTGGACAAAGGATGTAGATGTTACTGAGAAAGGAGAAGAGTTGGAGGGGGGAGAAAGTGCATAGTAAGGAAAACTTTTTTTTTTAACATGAAGTTACAAAGTACAAAGAAGACAGAGCTTTGTTCTCAACTCTCTGCTTTGCAAACTGAGGTCAGTTTAAGCTACAAAACAGGTCTAACACAGCACAGACCTGGGTGAATTGGAACCACACTCATTTTATTTCTAAAGAAGAGGTAAGACTACACTTTCCCCCACATATAATGTTCTCAAAGCTCACACAACATTTGAGTCTTATTGACAGCAACAGCGCTGCAAGGGCACTTAGCCTAAGACTCTGGGAAGGAATGTAACCGGTTTGGGGTCTCTTGTGAAACAAGGTTTGGGACAGACCTGGGCTGTGTACTACTTGGAAACAGCACACAGGAGGTAGAAAGGATTGCAGGTGTGGTTAAACTCTGGGCTTAGTGAGACCTTGGAGAGGTGCTGAAAATACCTGGAGTAATAAATAGCTGGACTGAACCACAGAATCACACTCATAGAATAGTTTGGGTTGGAAGGGACCTTTAAAGTCCTATTTAGTCCAATTCCTCTGCAACCTCCCTGAGGAGCCTGTCTGACCATCTTCTTACGTCTTCTATTGACAAGGTCAGAGTGAAGTTCTGCAGAAAAGAGAGGAAAAATATTGCAGTGCCAATAAACCTCCTACCCATTACCAGGGACTGAAAACACAAAAACTCTTTCAGTAGGGAGGTAATTCACAAACACTGCAGCAAGAAGAATGCATCTAACTGAATCTTCAAAGCAGTATTACATTGTTATCCCTACAGCTATCTAAAGGGAATGAAGAGACTATAGGGCTAATAGAGATAAGGGTGAGAGCATCAATACGCTTTATCTTCTTTAGCTATAGAGATTAATTCCTTGATTAAAGAAAACAGTTAAGATTCAGTAATCTGAACCTTAGGGAGCTAAGATTATTGCTGAGTGCTCCAGGGCCTGCAGATTCAGGACATCAGTGGCTTTTATATGGGGCCATACTTTACATTATCTTTCTCCAAAGGCATGGTGTACTGAATATAATTATGCTGATGCCATGTAGTAGTGACATATAGTAGTGCCATGACTGAGAATTCAAAGCTGAAGGACATGGATTATTGCAGGATGTTTTAAAGACTTCATTTAGGAAGAAAGCTTGTGTCAGATGGAGCAAGTGCTTTGTAAGCTACAGTAGAAATGAACAGCTGCTTATAAGTAGAGAAACTGTCAGGGTTCAGTTTGCAGCAGATTTGGGGATGGCACAAACCAAGGTTGCCACTGGAAGCTGCTTTCATTGCAGAGCCTGACAAGGTGCCAGTCAAAATATTCTCTCTTTTCTTGAAAGTATGAGCCATTAGCTACCACCAAAAGGAATGTTATAATGAGGAGTAGAGTTAGATCTTGAAGAGCATAAATTGCTGCCATCCATATTTGAAGATACCTTAATTTCTGTTCTACTGTAGGGCACAAATGATGATCAATGTACATAAAAATCCATATTAATTACCACATGCTGCTGCCCAAGAATTTCAGGAGACTGGGCTCCATAGGTATCATAGCATCCATAGGTAACAGTTAGGGTTAAGTTAGTAGTCCTAATAATGAAGAACCAGACTTGTCACTGCAAGTTGCACAGCCCTCAGTATTGGGAATAGGAATGATGCTATAGGGATGATGTCAATAAGGAGCTGTTGTTCATGGTGGGGTTTTTGTTGTTTCATACATGAGTGTCACAATTACAATTAAAGTAGGAATTAATTAAAGTAGGGACAGGCCTTGAAAATCTAAAGCCCTAATGACTGAGTGGTTCCCAAAGTTGTGAAAACTGCAGCATATTGGTATCACAAATTATCAGCTCTGTCTTTCCATACAGTGCATGGATTCTCTGGTTAAGAATAGGGGTATTGGATGAACAGACTTTTTTGCAAGGCCTTCAGAACTAGGAAGGGTACTGGTGTCAGTAGTCACCATATATATCCGTATTTTTCTGATCTGCTGAAGGAATAGGACCTTAGTTTTATCTTCAGATACTGTAAGGGTGAAAGAGAAGAGACATTTTAAGAGTTTGGGATTCAAAGAATCAGACTGCTGGTGGACATACAAATGTAAAAATAGGGCTGGTGTCAGAGGTTGGGAACTGAAAATTTGAGGAGCTGTGTTTATGGTCTGTTTTGATGAAGTTTTGGGCCTTGTAGTGTTTTAGGTAAAGTTTCAGAACCTGTTGAGTTCTGAGACAGATTTATTCCTGCAGCTGAACTTCCCATTGCATGAGAATGAGCACTAGCACTAAGCTAACATCTTGCTACAGGACTAGTTCCCTTCACAGAGCTACCTTCACAGGGCTCATGTAAATAAGGGTGTTGTCTGCCCTAGTGTTGGAGGCAAGATCAGAAAACTTAAGACTACATCTGTATCAGTCAGTAAAATGAAGTCAAGGCAAGCATGCCCTATTGTACTTAAATTGTACTTACATTGTGCTTAAATGAGGTACTCTCAGTGTCACCTGTGGCCTTTGAGACTCTTTTTTTTTTCTAGAGGTACTGATTCAAAAATTGTGCAAGGGCTGTGTTTCAGCCCACCAAGCAGCTGCTTTCATACCCAGAGGCTATGGTGCAATGCATGTCCTAGACTGTTATATGAGGAGTGGTTGTGAATTGAAATGTTGGAGGGTGCAAAGCCTGCAATAAATTTGGGGAGGGTGACAAACTTGTATAGTTTCATCCATCCTGCTTAAGGGGAATAATCCTTGGCTCCCACCGCCTTGAAATCATGCCTGACCAGTGCATATACAGAGAGAGGCCCAAGTTTGAAATTATGCTAGGGAGTCACCACTAACAGGCTAAATACACCAGGTGCAGGGTTAAAACCCATGCCCTGGTAATATTTTTTCTTTTTTTTAAGTTTTTTTTCCTTTTTTTTTTTTTTTCTTTTAGCAGGGCAGACGTAGACTGGTAATGAATGCTGCAGTTCCACAGTCTTGAGCAGCAGCAGTGTCAACAGGGAAAATGTTCTTGCCCATCATAAAATGGTTGGAGTCCGTCCTGTGGTTATTATGGTAAAAGCTAAGATTCAAGATGCTGCTAGCACATGGAAATCTAAATCTACGAGAAATTAAGTTACTGCTGGCTTCTTCTGAATTGGCAGCTTGACACAGATGGGAGACAGTTGTTTGTGTGATCTTTTCCTTTGCACAGAGGTCCATTGGTTTAAATTAATGTAACATTTAGGCTCTGAGACTTAGGAGTTTCAAGAACTGGTTTTAATGTCAAAGGGCCAACTTGCTTTTTTTTTTTTTTTTTTTCCTATGAGCCAATTGCTCAGTTGTATATCAGGGCAGGGTTAAGAGTTTAATTGAAACTTGAGGATACAAACGTTGAATATTGCTGGGAATATGGACCTTAGCAGAGCTCTGCTCTCTATAGGCGCCAGTGCCATGCTCTTTCCAGTTGGTGTGAACACATCCTTGGCCTTAACATTAGCATTTGAGAAACCTAAGTTTCAAACATCCATTATCTTTGCTGGATGGTTGGGGTTTCAGGGTAGATGAGAGTTCTGATGGTAGTATTCACTAGTGCATGTTATGCTTCTGGAGGTCCCCTTGGTATAATTGTAATTGCACCTAATATCAGAGCTTTGGAAACCAAAGGGTTTTAGATAAGGGTGTGCTTTGGCAATCCAAGCTTTCCAGAGCCCAGTTTCAACATGAGCACAGCAGGGTCTGCAAAGTTTGGAAAAAGGATAGTGGGAACTGCAAGAAGCACTACTTTTTTTTTTTTTTTTCCCATTTACTGCAGTAACAGTTAGGGGTTGTAAATAAGATTAGTTTGAGGACTGACATTCAAATCAGTCTTTGAGAATCTAAGTCTTGAAAATACCAGGACATTTCTGAGTTTTGGAGAGCCTGCAGAATTACAAAGAAACTTATATCAATATGGTCCAACTGTACACAAAAGAAGCATGTTATAATGTAAAAAAAGCCCTACCATTTCATTTTACACTGTACTGGGGCATCTGCTAGAATTCTGCACATCCACCCTAACAAGGACTACAAAACCCCACTGCTTTTTTATCCCAGCCTCCTGCAAAGACAGGACAGAATTTAACTGCAGCAGTCTTACTAGATGAATGTGCTATCCAGCTTCCATGCATTGAAATAGGCAATATGTTATTTACTTTTCTGTTTAAATAAGCACTGTAAATATATATATACTGAAAGAATGCAACAAGTACTGTTACAGCAAGAAGGGGGAGAGAGCATACATTTTCACTGTCAGAGTTGTTTTGGTATAAACACTAACCTTAGTGACAATATTGTGGAACAGCATGTTGTGACTTTCAAAAGCAGAGCAGGTTTTGCTGTCCTCCTGCACCACCACAGACTCATGCAGGCAGCATCCTCCCACTCCCACGTCTCTTACAAAGCTTCCCAACCTTCCTCTCTCTTTTCAGTAGACTCTGCTGTCAGTACACTGTCAAAAAGGAAAAATCTCTCATTCTAGGACTCTTTGAAATGGGTTTAACTGAAAAAAAAACAAAACCCCACACTGATTTTATGTAAGTTTGGTATTTTGTGAGCTAAGAGGTCAGGTGTATGGTAATCAAAATAAAATAAATACTAAATGTTTTGTATAAGCCTATTTGCGGAGTGAAAGCTATAAAAGACAACCAGCAATGGTTTTTGTGAAAAGAGCATTTAAAAATAAAAACTAATCTTATTTCTACATAAATTCCCTTTTTTCCAGGCACTTTCCCGGGATGCAAGATGGAGAGAGATGCTGGTGTTCTCTTTCTTTACAGATACAAGTAGCAAAGGAGTAGGTCACAGTCACAAGGAGAAACTTGACTCTGTGGTCTGCTACAGTCCTTGGCCCAAGAGAGCCTGATGCCCTGGTGCTTTGTGTCTTGGAAAATGTTGCTTACTTGTTAGGAGGGAATGTAAAGGCCATCTTTTATCTCTGGAAGTTTGTGCTTTATTCCATAGGAGAATTTTTTTGCTGTTCATTTTAATTGATATGATAGACAGTTTGGAGTGAACACTTTCAAGTGTATGCGTCCCTATCCAAAAGCCTTTGCCTTTGAATAGGGCACTCTACAGAGGAATGTAAGTGCATGCCCCAGGCTCCTCTCCCTCAGTAACTTGCATCCACAAATTTCCATACTTCTTATCTTTATGGGCTATTCGGGGAAGCTGCAAGTAGCAGAAGCTGATCTGCAAAAGAAGATGGGGCTGAAATATGTTGCTTTCACACACTCTTCTGCACCATCATAGGCATCCTTGAGTAGCTCACTGCTGATGGGAAGGGCGTTAGGAATTAAACACATTTTACATGGCATAGCTCTCCAAAGAACAAATAATCAGTTTTGACACATGGTGTGGCACTTTTTTTTCCTTTCTGGATGAATGAAAAAAGACAAAGTCGTTTGTATGGTCATATATCCATCGCCACACAGAATGTCCCAATACAAAGTGAATTTAAATACGAGTACCAGACTACATCGTGTGACCTACAGCATCACTCGTTTTTTAAAGAAGGGCAGTCAACCACAATTCTATTTTCTTCAAGGCTCTAAAATACCCACCCACGCACATCCATCACGTGCACAAACAAAAAGCAGTGATATTTTGTTTCAGCCACGCACGCTGGCAGCACCGCGTCCATCTCGGCAGCCGCGGATCTCGGCCGGCCCCTCCTGCCCCACCCCGCGGGAGCCGGGCAGGTGAGCGGGAGCCGCCCGGCCCCGGGGCTGGCCGGGCCGCCGCTCCGCCCACGGGGGCGAGCCGCGGGGCCGGCCGGCACCTGCCGCCGCTGCGCTCCGCGCCGCCCCGCACAGCCGCCCGGCCGCCCGCCCCGCCGGCCGCTGCCCTCCCTCCCCGCCGCGCCGGGGCACCGCGGGGCCGCGATCCCCGCGGGGCAGGAGTGCGCTCCCGCAGCGCCGGGCGGGCCCGCAGGTCAGTGTCGCTTCCCGTACCTGTTGCGCAGGGAGCCGCCGGGGCGGGGAGAGGAGGGGAGGGAGCGAAAGGAGCCCCATCGCAGGAGCCCCATCGCAGGAGCCCCGAGACGCGCCGGGCTCCCGGCCTCGTCCCGCGGGCAGGCAGCAGCCCCAAGGTACCGGACTTCGGCTCTGCTTCTGGGTGTGGGGGCTGGCGAGTGCAGGGAGCGGGTCCCACGGCCCGGCTCCGGGGCGTCATTTACCTGAGACTGTGCGAGCCGCGCACGGAGCGGGCGGCGCTTCCGAGCCGCTCGACGGGGCGCAGAGCGCTCCCCCCGAGCCCGGCCGCCCGGCCGCCGGCGCAGGACCCGTCCCTCCGCGCAGGCCGCTCCCGGGCGCCGGGCACACCTCCCCGGCAGCGCTGCCCGTCTCCCGGTGCTGGGCAAGAGGAGTCCCGGCGCCGACCGAGCGCGGAGGCGGCGTGCCCGGCTGCCAACCCGTCTTCGCCCTCTTCCCCCCCGCAGGAGCCCGAGATGGCGGACAGCGCCGCGGCCACCGCCGCTCCTCGGGCCGGCGTGAAGGGCTCGGCCGGGCCCTGGTGGAAATCGCTGACCAGCAAGAAGAAGCACAAGGAAGCGGCGGTAGCCCCGCCGCACCCTGTCGCCAGCGAGACCCCCGCCGACACCCCCAGCCCTGACGGGCGGGAGGAGCAGCCGGCTCCCTTCGGCAGCGGCGACGCCGCGGGAACCGCAGTCGGCAACCGGCGGAGCCTCCGAGTGTCCCATTCGGGCCGCTTCAAGGAGCGGCGGAAGGTGCGCACCTCGCTGCTGGCCGACAGCCCCGAGGTCTTCGACGGCGGCGGCGCCCCAGGCCATGCCGCCCAAGGGCCCGAGTAGCCCAGGAGGACCTTGCCGAGGAGCTGCCACTGGATGGGTGGCCGGAGAACTGGCGGGACAGGCAGCCGCAGTGGGTGACTGCCCCACAGCTGGGCTCGGACCCATGGGTGACGTGTAGGCAGCGGCTTCCCAAACCCGGACCGGACACTGCGGGGAGCCCGGCAGCGCTGCCAGGCCAGGGAATCGCGTGCGCTGTGTTACACGAGCACCGCCAATACCGAACCCCTGGATGACGGGACGATGTGATTGTCTTTTTAAAAAAACCACAAATAAACTCCCCACTCCCTGTACTGTGGTGAGCGGACTCAAAGGTGCTATCCCAAGGCCGACGGTGGGGTCTCTGAACCTTCCCACAGCCCTCGCCAGGAGCCAACGTGCTGACTCTGAGGCGTGTGACCCAGTTCCTTCTGGCTCTCAAGCCGAGGAGGCGCTTTGCTGCTTTCATCTCACAAGCTGTCTTATCGAAGGAAGGGGGGAGCAAAGTGCTCTTATCTAATTTCAGGGCCGAGGACCTCCGGTGGTGCCGAAAGTGCGCCAGTCCTGCCGTTAGCCACAAACACATCTTCCATCCCTCCAAAGAGAGGCATTGTGAGGAGCAGGCTCTTGCCTTTGCCCATGTCCCACACCACATCGTATTTACATATGGAAAAGGCAGAACCGTGCTGGTATTCTCCCTCTTCTCGCTGTGTAGTACTAAGCAGGTGTTTCAGAGACTGGTCCCTCACTGTTCTGTTACAGAGGGAGGCCCGTGTTGTCCAGCAATTCACGCTATTTACCCAGGGGATACATAATTTTTTGCATGATTGGTGATAACTGGGATAATGAAGCTCCAATGAAGAAATTGTGTGATAAGATGTAAGCATTCTTTTGGGACATGAGACCAGACCTGGAGAGCACAAGCAGGGTTGCAGTTCTAATGTGGAAATAGGCTTGGGCACCATTGGAAGTGTTTACTTTTTACCTTGTCTGAGGCTTTTGAAGCAAGGTTAAGTGTCCCGGGATTTCTTCTGATGGTGAGATAATGTGCTTTCACTCAAGTAGTTATCCACTCCCTCTAAGAGCTCTTCGATTTTATTTTTTTTTTTTGACAAATTAATAAAAGCCAGATTTGTACTGGTGTTGTGCCTTAAAGAGCAAAATCAGCTAAAAATACTTGGCAATTACACATTTCTTGATAGTAGGTGATGTAGCAACAACTGACTTATTTATTTTAAATGCATTTGCAATATGCTTTATACTGTTAAAGTGGTTTTAGACTTTTTCTGAATACAAGATACTACATAGTGGCAGGCACTGAAAATTATTTCCTAACAGTCAAGTATTACGCAGTTATGATTTTGTTTGGTTGTAACTAATCATTTGAGGTCAATTAAAAATAAAAAGACTGGAAAGGAAATAAGAAGTGAGTTCCACTTGAAAATATGGATTAAACCAGCCACTGACAATCACTGAAGTGTTGCACTAGATGCTGGGCAAGTGCCCCGTGGTTCAATGTGCACAATAATATGTAATGAACCTTGAAAGCTCCTGTGCAATAAACTCAGACAACGTAGCTGCTGAGGTGCTCCCTGGTCATTCACTCCTTCAGACTCTGGAACCCAAGGACAAAGGGACTGTGGTATCAAATCTATTTCCATGAAATCTTTTCTTTTTTCTTTTTTTTTTTTTTCCCTCCACCCAGTATGTAGATACATGCTTTTAAAATTTCCTTTAGTAAAACTGCAAGGTACTGGATTTGGACTGCTTTTTTATATCGCTGACTCCATGCTGACCAAGAAAAGATCTCTGTGGGGTGAGGGGAGGTCTTTAAACTTTCTCCTCAGGGGTGCTTTTCTTATGGGAGGCCTCTTCAGTCAAGGGACATCTGAAATCCTTCTCTTGAGAAGAAGCAATCAGAGCAAACCTAGTCATGGAAAAAGAGGGGTAAGAGAGAAGGGGGAAAGTTTAAAAGCTGGAAACAGAGAGGTGGATGGTGAAGAACCATATTCCAGCTACAGTTAACCCAGAATGGGACTGGGGAGGAAGGAGGCACCAAGGAGTGCATTTGCTGCCAGGGTTGTCATACTACCTTTGGAGGCCAAACTGTTTATGTTTATCACAGGCAGAAGTATTCTGCCTGTGTTTATGTATTCTAAAGTCCAAAGAAGTGTTTTTGTATGTGTGTGTGCCCAAAATGGAAGAACGAGTAAGCAGAAATTGCACTTATGCATTTCTTAACTCCTGCATCTAGTTTGGTGTGAGTTCTGTGAGGGTCAGATCCTCAGAACTAGCCAGAGGCAGGAGAATGAATGCAGACTAGTGTTTTATATATCTCATGTAGATGCTTTTTTTTTTTCATTTTTGATTCTTAAACTGTTGTGAAAATACAGTTTCCTCCTCTCTTCTGTACCTCAAAGCTGCCTTGTTCTACAGTGAACCTCTGTTTGCTCTTTGGAAATGTCTCAAGTTTGTTGTTTGCAAGTCTTTACCTAGGCACAAGAAATACCTAGTTTGGGTTTTATTTGAGAAGTCTGGTGTGCTGCTCAGATGGCTGCTGCTAAGGTTCAATATCATGGCTAATATGTGACTAAATACTAGCCATGTCTTAATCCTTGCTTAGGATACTTTCATCTTGGAAATTTGGTCAGAATACAAAGTCAGCAAATGCACGAAAAATACCTCACAGTGCTCCTCCATCTTTATCCTGACCTTGAGCTGTGGGAAGGAGACGTAATTCTATCTTCCTGCTCAGCCAAATCCTTGCTTCAATGAATATGATAGCAGCCACTGAAAAACTAGATCCATGAGAAAAAGGGCTAGCTGCCTCGGCTCACTTTCCCTGCCCTCTGTGCACAGCAGTACCTGCAGCTCAGTGCTCACCCACGCAGCAGGGCCAGGAGGAGGGAGAAGGCTTCTTGGCCACAACCTGTTGCACAGAAATAGTCCTCTTGTTTCTCAGCCAGAGCACCAAAAAAAGCTTAAGTAATCTGTACACATGTAAATTAATTAAGCTGATACAGAAAAAAAAAACCCTCGCATTTTATGGAGCACCTGAATTAATGTTTTTAACCCTTGAAGTGGAAATAATTTCTTATGTATTGGACAATACTTGCTCTAACCATTGTGCATTTCTGGGCATTGGATTATTAAAAGGCAGTTTGCACTCTTAGTATGGGTATTTTTCTCATCTTCTTTTTATAAAGATCATGGATCAGAAAGTAAGTTGAGGAAAGAGGGTGACTGAAAAAGTATTTGCTGTATATTTTTAAAAGTAAACAGTGACATCTTGACAAAATAAATAGAAATAAGTAGATGAGGTGAACCTCAGCTATGTCAGTTATAGTGCAATTTTCTTAATATTCTCCCAGATACTAAGGATTGCTGGTTTGGGGCAAAAGATAAATATTTAGCAAATAGAATGAACTTTTCAAATAAACTTGCAAAGTGTATGCTTGCTTATTCCTACTCTTGCCAAAACTAAAAATAAATCTCTGAGTGGTTGCCTGGTGAATCATTCCCTGCTATTGTAGGTTGGTCAGTCTGGACCTCAACAAAGATTATAGGGAGCACCTGCAGAAAATGATCCTAAATTGGAAATGATGGAATAAATGCCTTGAAAGCCTCAAGACTTCTAACCTCAGATGTTATGTCAGGGTATGACTTAAACTGAACTGGAAGAATGGAGAGGAGGCCTTACTGTTGGGAGGAAAAGAGGAGTCTTCACTGTTTGGAGGGTTGGTTTGGGGTTTTTTGCGGGGGAGGGGGGAGGGGAAGGGGTTGTAGGATTTTTTCGTTTGGTTTGGTTTTGATTTTTTGGTTTGTTGTTTTTTTTTCTTTTGGGTTTTTTTGGAGGGTTTTTATGGTGATGGTGACGTACTTTTTTGCTTTGTTTTTTTCTTAGTTCTCTCTTCACTGTAATGGCACCAGTGATAATTTTATATTTAAAATATCAAGTCTCTTGTCCCTGAGCAAGATAACTTCATATGAAGGCAAAAATCTGAGGGACAGAACTCCTGGCCTTGGCCTGGCCAGTGCAGCTGGATGCTTGACCTTAAAGTCCATGTTTAATTTGGCTCATTTAAATAGCTGATATCAGAAGACAAGCTGTTTCAAATGCAGCCACAAACTGGAAGCCCATTTTGCTGCCTTTTGGGATTCTGTCTGGTAGGACAAAACAAAGAAACCCAAACATGGTATTTTCTAAGATGTGTTTTAAAAGCTGGGGCAAGAGAGGGTTGGTTATAGAATGACATTTGACACCACATAATTACACCATTTTGAAAAGCAAACCTTTCCCCTTCATCTCTAATTTATTGTAAATAAGATGGGGAAACCTGCTGGCTCTGATTTTTCATTTCAGAATACAAAAAAAGAGATAAAGTTGTTCAATTTTATAGACACAAGCAGTAGTGAAGTCGTTTATCAATTTTATCCTTAATGATACATCTGAAATTCACAAGTAGCTCTAAGAAACAGTATTTGAATGTAGTCTTCAACTAAAGCATATTGATTAGCAGCTGCAGCTTATGAATTTGATTTACTGCCCATTTTATCTAGATAAAGCAATATGACATCAGATAATACATGTTTTGGGGATAGCAAGTGGCTTCCCATGATAGCTGTCGGGCATGATTTTAAGAAAAAATCTACCCTGGTGAGTAATCCTCATCAGATCAAAACATCAGTTTTCTTGTGAGTTAAATGAGAAAGAATGGTTCTTTTCAGAGTATTAGTGACCAGACTATCAGATATTTTGGGATGTGGGAAATAAACTTGATTCTCAGACACAGCCTGTGTGTGCTGTGAATCCCTGCTGCCTGTTTGCAATGTTTCAGGTCTTTCCCCTCATCCAACGTTTTTGTTCGTCGTGGTAGTTCCTTTTACATAAGAAGGTAAAGAGCATTTCTCTCCCCATTACTGAAAATAAGAACCATACCTTTGTATGCCTGTTGAAGTGAAAAATTCGAGGCAGTGTGCACTTGAACTTTGGTGACTCACCTTTTTTTTCCCACTGCTGACTTAAGATCATTTTGCTTTCCGGGTCTTTGTTCTATCCTCAGTCTGTAAATGTTTGAGCAGATAAACCATCCACTGCTCTCTCAAGAGCTTCAGTGACAGGAGAGTGGGCAGCACAAGGGAAAAGTTAAAATAGATCTGTTTCTGGGCTCTTTCCCACTGAATTTTTTTGAACAGGAGCAGAACTAAGCTCTAGTCTTGATTCTGGAACTATGACTACCTGGGAAACAGGAGGAGCCTCATAGTCTGTGCATTCTTGGTTGTGTTTATCTTGGCACGTCCTTTCTGTGACAAGTTTCCAAAAAACAGAATTGGTTCACCTGTCCTGTTTAACATCATTGGGTTCAGGACTAGGAGCATGGTGTAAACTTCAAAGAGAAATCCTGCCAGCAGTGCTTCCTAGAAATGCTGTAGCTCAGACCACTGCAAAAGTGGGAGGAGGAGGAGAAAAAAAAACGTATTTTCTGACTTCTCTATTCTTGTCTTCTTTTTGTGTTATACCCGTGTGACAATAATCTCCTTGCTAGACCCTAAAACAGCTAGAGAAGTAGAATTTATGAAATAGGCAGATGTACAGAATATACAAGGGCAGCATTTTACACTGGAATACATTTGAGGAAGAGACAAGCCCATGGCTAGATACTGCACTGAGCATTTAGGGGTAGTTTAATTCTTCCTGCAAGGGTGGCAAGTTATGGTTTGTTCCTGGCTCAATTCTCCACTGACTAACAGTAGGTAGGACAATGTCTCTAGGTAATATATTAGCTATCACAGGTGTTAATTAACATCTGCTGAATTGCCTCTGAAATGGCAAAGAGTGAGAAAGTGAAGAATCACATTAGAACAGCAGACATTGTGGAGTGTGACTGAAATCACATAAGCTTTGGAAAGCTGAGGTCCCACTTTAAATGATCAGTTGAAGCACTTAAAATATTATATGTTTTTGTTGATGACAGCTATTTTTTCTTAATCCATATATTTTTATTTTTCTGCTGTAATAGTTTACCATACAGATACCTTTTTAATGAGTATTCTAACACACTATGTATTACCTCTCTGGCTTTATTGATTGCTTTTTCACTTTTTTTTTCTGCTGAAACAAGAATCTGGCTGAGCTCGTCATCTGCAAAAGATTTCCACAAAAATTAGAAGATAAACCTATGACTTATGCATAAATCTAAAATCAGATTCGTAACCTTGCAGTTGTGGAGTGCTCTGGAGAAGTGAGCTCACCTGAAGACTGATCCTTTCATCTTCCTGAAAAAAAGGCATCCATCATCCCTACTTTAAAGAAAGAAAATGCAGGAAATAGGGCTAAAGTAAAGCTCCTAAGTATGTGAACAAAATTATGCATCTAGTCTGAGAACAGAAGTCAGACTATGCCAAAAGTACCTAAGAAAACCAAGGTGTAAAAAGTGGAGGCAAGAGTGTCAAATGGGATTTCTAAAGATTAGAGATTTTTAGATCTCTAAGAGGAACCTTTGGGTATGTGGGAATTTTCACATGACTTAAACTTAACACATCACTGCACAGCAACTTCCAGGGCATGGCTGAGACTTCAACTAGAACCAGAGATGGGCAGAGGTGGAATTGCATCTGTGGCATTGGTGTCCCACTTGCACACGCAGAAAAAACAATTCAGTTACATCCTAAGATGTGTATGTAAACTAGTGGTGTGGGAATGTGTCTCCCCTCATGCAGCTGCAGATTTCCAGTGTGGTCAAAGGGTCACGTAGACAAAAGCACTGAGGTGTCTTATTCCATTTACTTCAATGGTGTCTCAGTACCCTTGTGTCTCTAAGCTTCAGTAAAACCTCATAAAAGGGGAGTGTAGTTACACAAAACTGTCAAAATTATACTAAGGTGAGAAGGTAAAAAAAGGAAAATTTCTGGTTTATTTACCAATTCAAATGGAGTTAACAATGCAAAAGAGTTGCCTAATAACATATGTATTTTTTATTCTGTATTTTCAGCTGTTTGTGATGAAGCAGTGTAGCTGCATTCTCCCCTCCTCCCTGGTATATTCTTGCTTTCCAGCTGCTATTTGATCTTTTCCAGTCCACTTGAAATTATTCCTTACAGAACCTCAGCCCCGTGTAGCATTTCGGCAGGGCTATTGTTCTTTTGTCCACTGCCTGTAGATCAGCTTTTACTGCTAAACAGCTTCTTTATAAAGCCCAATGAAACCTTCTCTCGTGCTTTTGTTTGCATTGAGAGCAAGACCAAAGGTTGAAGAGGGTTTTAAGTCCTGAGGTGTGCAGAGCAAGAGCACCCCCATCCCTCCCTGAGTTTCGGTGTTAGTTACTGCTTTGGCCTTTACCTGTTTTGCTTTGCCAGCCAGTATGGGACACACCTTCACACAGCACAATAAAAACCCATTTAATTAAGAGCTATTCAAGGTCTTTTTAAAAATATTTGCTTCAACAAATGCCTATGTCAAGCAGCAGTCATATGACACCTTTCGAAACCCTTTAATCCAGAGTAGAAACCAACAGCACAATTTTAACTTGATTTTGGGTCTGAACCATCACTGTAAAGGTTGTCAGGGATTTTTCCAAAGGCTAGGCAAAGGTCAGTTGCCAAGGCTTTGCTGGTCCTTTATGACATTTGTGTGCTCTATAACAGTTCCTACGAGTGATACCAAAAAGCACCTGCTATTTGGGAAGAGGCAAAAATGGCAACACAAATTTGGCTTCTTGAGATTGGCAGCTTCTGCATGCACATGCCCAGTGAGCAGTAGCAAGTGGGATATTTTCAGGATATACACCCAGCCTTTGGTATCTGCACATAAGATGCCAGCTGCCAGAGCGTGTGAGGGATTTGCTTTTAGACATGGACCTGTGCCAATCAGCATGCAGGAAACATTTTGAAAATGTTGTCCTTCCTGTCTTGCTTGGGAATTGGGGCATCCCTGCACACCCCGTGTGACTCCTCAGTGGCACTGGGCCTGAGCAGGCTGAATCTTCTGCATGTCTCCTAGAGCACCTTGGCAGTCCCTTGAGGGGAAACAGAACTTGCTCAACCTGCAAAATGGGAAGTAAAAGCTACTACCAGCAGTGTTAATGCCACAGGGATCCTGGAGAAGTGCCTCTCCATCTTCTTTGCCAAATCAGAGCTGCTTGTGGGAGCTGTGTTTCTGCTGCCTATTGCTGTGACAGCTCTACCACCTGCTTTCATCTGCCTTTAAGTAGCATGGCAATGTCATTTGCCATGTTTGACAGATTTTAGAAGGGGTGGGATTCACTGAAGGCTTGACTAAGGAGAGAACTAGGAGAAAAGTGATTTTTAGGTAATAAAACAGGCCTAAATTTATGGGGAGGGATTCCCTTGTCTAATGCCTGTATCTGTTGATGAACATAACTAATAAATTCTTGTTAGTATGAGTGGCAGGATCTTATCTGAAGATGCAGCTGACTATGGGGAACAGATCTAGCTGCCCTTACTCTCCAGTAGGAAATGGTGTGTGCTCTGAAGGACTTTAAACCCGAGGCTCTTCATCCTTTCTAATGGATGAGATCCCAACATGTGGAGAATGTGCAGCCTTTTCTGTCATGTAATTGGTTTTTAAGGCAGGCACGTTGGCAGTCCTCCTCTTATGCTTATGGCAATGTATTACCCATGTGCCATTTTAATCCATCTTCCTTACAGCTGCTCTGTTAGCTTGTGCTGTTAATCTTCACCCTGAACTTGCCCAGAGGCTATTAAAAATATGCCTGAAGATGAAGATGCCTTGTGGTATCAGGTAGTTAAAGAAACCTGCCCATCCAATAGACTGGGAAGATTTATGGCCCCAGGTATCTCTCGTGACAGAGGTAGGGCTGAGTGCCCTCAGACATGAGGGAAACATAATTGAGGGAGCCACCTTCCTTGTAAGTGCTTTAAATGTCAGCTTAGGAATCTCAGTGCTGTTGATGGGGCTCAAAAACTATTTGGCAAATTCCAGTACAAAGACAGTGTTATAACCCCCAATGGGAATTTCTCAAACAGTCAGTGTTGATGTCTTGTCAGAAGTGGAAGAGCATAGCAGAAGAGTTATCCCATGTTCATCCTATTCAGATGAGAAGGCAAGGTTTGTTATCAGTTACTGTCAGAGGGTGCTGGATTAGACGAATGTTCGGTCTGACCTGGTAAAAACCTGTGTCTTGTTAAAGAAAAAATGAAAACAAGCTCTATGTCTTTGTGGAAGGAATGGTGCTGGCACAAGAGTTCGAGAGGCAATCCTTGGCTCTGGAGGTGGCCTTGGTGAAAGCATGATCCAGTAGAAAGGTAGGCTACAAAGTACTCATGACTGTCCTTAGAACTTTCACCCAGCACCTAAGCTTTGAGTTTGGAATGGAGTCCAAACCTGAAATTCCTTAGGGAGTATGGCTTTGCTATCACACAGAAGTAATTTGCACCAGAGCAATGACCCTTTACAAAAGACTACAGTAAAGGTGCACTTGTCAGGGCTGGTTTTTTTCTGGTTCAAACCTAACAGGTACCTTTTGCAACTGCTACAATGACCTATAACTTTGCCATATTTTATCTATTGTGGCTGTACTTTTTCACACCATATACTTTGTTCAAAGGCAGATAGTATTTCCTAAATGCTTTTGAATTCCTCTGCATGGGAGCTGCATGAACAGAAGGGATGGCTTTCTGCTCCTAGGGGTGAATGAGTACTTGGCAGGAGCTCCCATGCCTGCACTAGAACATGAAGTATCTTTAAAATGCTTTGTCATGTTCAATATTTAAAAAACCCAAAACAAACCAACAATAAACACAAAAGACAGCTCCAGGCATATGCAGGGTGAAATGGCATGCAGGTGTTTATGGCAATTAAACTGTCCAATGTTCAAACAATAAAAAATTCAGAATTACACTGTAATAGACAATGTCCTTCCTGCTACAGGGAGGGGCTGATGTGAAAGGCTTTTCACCCACATCCCTTGGGAGGTTTCATCTCCTTCCCAATGGAGACACCCAGATCTGTCATCTCCAATGCTCCCTTTGCAGTAGAAGGTAGCTTTTACACTCATGTACTCTTTCTAATGAGTCCAGATTTTAAACTTACATACCAGGGGAAATATTTTTAAAATCAGTTCTGTTGTAACCTTAAGATGATCTAGAGAACACCCTGGTAAAAGTGTAATCTGCAAGAAGAGTGAGAATTTTACAGTTCAAGCCATGTGAAACTGACCCTTTCATGTGTACCTAAAATTGCTAGACATTGATCATTTCCTGAGCTGATACATAGTAGCTTCTTACAGTTTATGTTCATAGTTTGTGTTTTTATGTCTTAGTTGTTAGAGCATGGTGACAATAATGCCAAAGTCATGAATTCAACCCCCTATGGGCCATGCATTTATGAGCTGGACTTGATCCTTGTGTATCCCTTCCAGCTGAGAATATTCTGTGATTGTGTGGAATTCCTCAGCAACAGCCTCCAGTCTCACAGAGACTGGCTGTCTTTTTACACCACTGTAGTAAGCACAAGGAAAAAAATCACTAAAAATGCTCCTTTTGTCATTAGGTACTTCACAATCCGTTTAGAAAAAAACTAAATAAAAACCAAAACAAACAAACAAACAAAAACCCACAAAACCTAAAACAAAAAAAAAATCCAAAGTTTTCTTGAAGGAACTCCAAGTTCCTCTGGAGCAGGGGCTATTGTAAATTGCATCACCAAGTTAAGGCAAGGAAATCAGACAACTGACTTTTAGTAACTACTGAGATTTTAACCTGTAGGAATTGTGAATCCCAGATGCAATCTGCCACTCACAAATTTTTTTTTTCTCACCCTCCTATGAGTTTGAAAACATGCAGTTTACAAGCTTTATTTGTTGGGCACTGACAGTAGCTGCTGCTATTAATTCTGATTCTCTGTCAGGAGTGATCCTGTTTGGAGGATTTAAGCTTTCCATAACACTTAAATCTTTTGCTCTTTGATGCATCAGTCTTCACACTCACTCTGCCCTCTGAGGTCTCGAGAGGCATGCTGAAATTGCAGACTGGTATGTCAAGGGAAAACACAACCAGGAGATTCCAAGAGGTTTTAATCAGGCTTTTAATTATGTTAAACATAAATATCCTAAAGCTTTATGCATTAGCAATGATGGTATAAATGTTAATTTTCATGTTTGCAGGCCTTCCTCTTGACAGTGACGACCCAGCTAAGGACACAACTTTCACAGATTTTCTACAGGTGTCTGCTACCCACAACTAATAACACATTGTTGGATTAGACTAATTATGCTTAAATTTAAGAGTACTGTATATAACTAAATCAGGAGTAAGTCAGGCCTATAATTTTATTAGATTCTTTGGGGAGGAAGACTTAATCTGATGTTCTTAATACTTGTGTAAAAGTATGTCTGAGTCCTTAAGGCATTACAAAGAATGAATTCTTGTCAGAAGTGGTGGAGAGCATTAAAAAATAGCACACAGGCCTCTCACCAGTTCACTGTATCAACACAGTTTTGTCTTGAGCCTGGAGCAATCTCAGTGGGCACCAAAATAGTTTTTCATCTCTCTCTGCAACCTTCCCTAGTAGCTCCATTCACAAGGTGGGGTTGCTGCTGTCTTCTGCTCAGCTGTGTGTAGCTGCCATGGCATGAAAGGTTCTTGACTCTGTATTCTCCATGTAAGGCTTTTTGATTTTCCATCTGCATGTGCTGAGTAGCTGTGCTTTTTCCCGGATTAGAAAAGCCGATCAAGGGATGTTTCCCACCCTGCATTCATGCACACTGCCCACTCCACAGAAGGGATGGTACAAGACCCATAACCCATTGACAACATGCTCCTGAAAATGTCCAAGGCAACTGGAGGGAGAAGCCAGAAATCTGCAGGGCAAAGTGTGTCTCTCCTCCAGACAGAGCAGGGGAACACAGTTCATTTTTTGTGATTTTGCCATGAGTGCTCCAAATGCTGTTGGTTTGGACTGTCAATTGTGCCAGATCTGGAAGGTTGAAGGAGCAGGAAGACCAGCAGCTGAGGAGCAGAACATCATGTGCTCTGTGTTGGTCACAGATGCAGCAGGGTAACCTGCCAGAAAGGAACAAGGCGTGACAGTATACTGTCTTCAGAATGACATCCATTAATGAACAGGTTTGGACACCAATATTTATGGATGTTGTGCGCTCTTTGACAGGCAAGCAGTCTGCTTTAGTATGGTAAGAAAAAGAGCCCACTAACAAACTGGGGGCAGGGTTGACACTCATTCTGTCTTTTATTGTCATTTGCATTATAAGCATGACACAATGCCTAAAAACAAACCCTTTATTAGCATTTTAAGTAGTAATGTACTAAAGCTAATCCTGATCCATGGCTGGTGGATGAAAGGACATTTAATTTCTAAATTGAGAAAAGCTGCTAAAGAAAGAAAAACTTTCCTATTATACTGTTGATATCTGATACTCAGTGGAGTATACCAACAGTCCCTGCTGGCCTCAGAGACAAGAGAACTATTATGAGTTTTTTCGGCTTTTCTTGTCCAAGATTTATATTCAGAGACATCTTGATTTCCTGCTGCTTTGGAAAACAAATAATTACTTGCAGATACATGCAGAGGTTTACTGGACCATAGAACTACATGTCTAAAGCAATGTTTTAACTTCAGTGTGCAGCAATCACCATATGTATTTTAAAATTATACCTATTTGACTGCAGCATCCAGAGCAGTTATGTATAAAGAAAGACATTTCTTTTATTCTTGTGTGTGAAAACTGAAGCTGTAAGTATAAAAAGGGTGTGGATTTGAAAATATGTCTTCCACAGCAATCAAAATTGAGTGGAACAACTCCCTTGTTACTTGGGCATAGGAAAAGGAATATTCCTCTCATGAATCAATAATATTTTAAATGACAAAACTTTTAAAGGGTAATAAATGGTCAAGTGCTGGAAGTGGTTCTCGGTGAAAAGGCAGTGGAGGGCAAGGTGACAAGACTATTGATTATTCAGAAAAGTCAGAGTTCAAACTACAGTCTCAAGAACTGATAAATAAAATGACAGATGTCAGTACAGTAATGGGTCCGAGGAAAATAACCCTTGCAATGGTAAACTCTCCAGAAATTATCACTATGCAGTAAAGAGAGCTTGAAACTGTTGTGTTGGCTTTTTCTTTTCAGCAAGAATGCCAGTTCAGTACCCTGTGACAGTCCAGAAAGATAACTCAAATGTTAAAATTTGTCAGTAAAGGAACCGAGAGCAAACATGAAAACTGCAATTCATGACGTGACCACAGTGTGACTGTCTAAGGTGGTTCTGGTCCTTTTTTTCTGTGAAAAGATGGTGAGACTCTAGTCTAACAGGTGTGTAGAAAGGTGAAGAGGCTGTTATAGGTTTGGAAAGGTTTTTGTTCAAGATGAGATTAGACAGATTTGCTTGGGTAAAAATAGTGACATAACAGACATAACACACAAATACATAATCAAAAACAGCAAAGAAAAGTGAGCAGAACACCATTATTTTCTCTCTATGCAAAAGCTTGAGAAAGCTGGTTTAAAGAAGTTTGGAAGTATTCTTCACAGCCAATGGATTAAGATGTGCAACTCCTCACCATAGGGTGTTCTGGAGACAAAAAGTATAAGTTGAGGAAAGTGTTATGGATAAATTTGCAGATGAAAAAAAAAGCTATCAGAACTATTAAAATACAAAGATACAGATTAAATCCCTCTCTTGGGTAGGCCCTAGCTAGTCTGGTAAGATCTGTGAGGATATACCAGAGGAAGTATAACTGTGCATTTGCTTTATTTTTACACTCCTTTCCTAAACATTTGCTACTGGCTGCAGCAGAGCCCAGCTCCCAGCCTGGATGGACCTTTGCTCGGATCCAGTGTGGCTGCACTTGGGCACCATAAATCTGTCTGTTTGAGAGGCAAATACTGAAATTAAGTTTGTACATCAGATAGTGCTGGAAAATACATCCTCTCTTGTGAGTCCCATAAAAAGTATACAAGCCATCTATCATTCCCTTGTAAATATATGGCAGGGAGCTATTTTAAAACAGCACGATGTGCTCGTTATCTATGCTCTGTCAGACTATTGGTACTAACTCAGTACTGTTATATTGCCACAGATTATGTTATTTTCATAACACAGGTCATGGCAGAGTCTTGGCGCCAGAACTTAGGATAGCTTAAAAGATTATTTCTCTGTTGTAGTCAAATAGTTGTTCTGAGATCAAGGTCTTGCTACCAATTGGTCTGGTTTAACAAATTCTTGTATAGGATCTTAAAAATTAGGATATGCCTAAACTGCAGGTCTGGGGTGCATTAGAGTTCACAGTTTTAGATTAATCTCTGAAAATAAATCAGACTTCAAAGAACTAAGATTTTGCCAAATATTACCAACCTCAATAAATTAACAACCCTAACCCTTGTGTTAGAGAGGGCTGAGAAAAGGGTTTTTGTTTTTTTTTCATGATTAGAGAGAGATCCAGACTAAAGAGTGACTTCTTTTTAAGAGAGATCAACCACACTTTCCCATTTATGTAGTAACATTCATTATATGAGGAATTCAAAGTGCTTTACAAACATGAGTTAGCTAATGGCTGTGAAGCAGATAGACACTGGAGTAGCCTCATTTTTTAGAATGAGAAGACTTCCCTGAAGAAAATTTAAGTGGTTTAAAAAATTTCCCCTGGCAAAAGGCAACAGAAAAGTTATTTTTGTGAGCCTTTCCTTGTCTCTGCTGTGCTGTATTTTCACATTATTTTTATATGTTGTGCTTCGAATTAAGGAAAGATTAAATACTTACTGAAGGAAAAGCTGAGACTCCAGCAGTTATTAAAAAAAACAACACCTTCCTGTAGCTGTGGTTGAGTTCAACTGAACTTCACTTTCTATAATCCTGTTCCTGTTGGCAAACTTCACTTCTGCAACTGCATTTCCCATGAGCTCATTACTCACAACAATGCCACCCTCTGAAATCCTAAGTGCTAACTTAGAAATCCCTCCTTTCTCTGGAATATTCCCTGCAGGTTAAGTTCACGTACTTTCAATAGCAAAGGCATTAGTCACTTATCAGCATACATTACCTCTTTGAAAGGGGAGAGAGAGTGCAGCATTTTGGGGAAGCCGGAAGCTGGCAATTCAGGTGGAGCAAAGCTGGTGTCTGCTATTGCTCTTTGCTATGGAAATGGATGTTTTGGTTCAGCTGGAGGATCAGTAACTGGAGACGTTTTAGCAAACAGGCTTTGGGGTTGAAGACAATGAATTACTTCACATTCAAAAAAAAAAATATATATAAAACCTCATGACCAAAGTTTCAGTGGAAGACAACTGTGCCCCTGTGAAATGGATGGTGAATGTAAACAGTGAATGCAAAAGAAGGGCAAGAAGGGAAAGCTGAAGGAGAGCATGGAGGTAAAGCTGGTCCTGATGAGTCACGTAACTTCACTTGTCATCTGCCAAGTTCTGAAAAGTGGGTGGGAAACGTGGCCTCCTGGTAAATGGATGGGATATTTCCAAGAGAAATCAAAAGGCAGAAACAAATCCTTGAACTGCCAAGCTCTGAGCTGGTGGTCCTGGCTAAAATGCTACATTCTGCCTCTTTGTTGGCAGTTCTTTTTCTCAGGAAAAACTGAGGTCCTCCTTGAGAATACTTTAAATTACTTTTCGAGTTGAGTACCCAAACCATGAGTCACTGCTTCTTGCACTAGTTAGTGATCAACTCATGCTCATGCATCTGTTTATATGCCCTAGTGTTTCCTGTGGAATATTCTCCACAAAGTACCAAGATATGTTTCAATGTCTTCTATTTTAAATTAAGAACATTTCAATGAAGAAAAGCAACAGAAAGAAGGCTCTCAGAGAGAGACAGAACAAAATGTGGAACTATTCTTCTTTAAAGTCCTTTTCCTTTCATGGTGTGACTGCTGTAGGCTCTCTGTTAAAATGGAAATGTTTAGAAATGAGTCCCAGTATTTTCAGGGAGTTACAAACAGCACCCTTTAAAATTAAAAATCCTTTATTAAAAACAATGGACCGTTTATCTTAAAACCTTTCACATAATGCAGAGGCCAAGCAATGTTTTACAATTGAGCTTCCCCACTGTCATCAGCAGGGAAAAAAAGCATGGAATTCCCCTAGCTGTTCTTGAAATATCTCTTCTAAGTTTCAGCTGACCTCAAATGCAGGTTTTAAGGAACTGAAGGAAGACAGGGAGGAGGTTAGTCATCAGTTAGAGGGAAATGGTCAGTAGGCACCATGGGAATATGGCTGTTAGGAAGATTTGTTCTAGTATGGCATTTACCAGGAAGGTAGTGCAAAGACTGCACACAAATGACAGACTGTGGTAGCAGAACAACCAGGGTAACGAGAATTGCTGCAGTCTGGACGAGCTGCATCACAGAAGTAGCTCAATGAAATGAAGAATGACAGTAATTTACCAAAGAGTCTATATCCTTAATGAGCATAAGATCCCTATAATTTTACTGACAATGCATGTGATGTACTGTGCTCCAGTTTATTGCAGAAACATCAGGAAGCCTCTTTGAAAGCAAAACAACGTCAACAACAAAAAAATCCTGTAGAAAAGTAATGATTGTTTCATGTGTCCAGGCTTCTGAGTACTTTTCTTCCTGAAGGTACATTCTGACCCTGTGACCAGGAATGCCATGCTGATACTTGAAGTCCCTTAAACACCATGACTTGTTTTTTACCCACCAACAGTGCTATTAAACTGTTGCAGAGAAGGTGTTGAATCAAGGGTAGTGTGGCCTGGGAAACAATGCTTCAAGTCTGTTCTGCACTGATGAGATTGCAATTGAGTATTCATCCAAGTTTAAATCCTTCAGGCATTAAGAAATAGGGAGGGTAAGTAAAAGGAGTTTATGAGAGGTACTTAATATGCATGAGCAGAAGCCTAGAAAGCATGATATATGAGGTCAGACAAGAGAAATTAGAGGTTTCTAATCTAGAAAGGAAAAGAAAGAACAGGAAACATAATGGTCTCGAAACACCTATAAAATTGCTGTAAGAAAGAATAATCTGCTTCCTGTGTCCTTGGTTGCTAATGCAAGGAGTAATAGGTCTCGACTTCAAAGTGGGAGCTTAGGCTTGACATTTGAAAAAGCAAAGGTTGGAAGGCTTGCCTATGCTGTACACAGCTTTAAGATAAGGGTGTCTCAGAAATATAGCTAACATTGCCTTGAGGCAGGAGACTGGAGCCAGAGATCTCTTCAGATTCCTTCCAGCCTTCCAAGCAGTAGGTTGTAAAGGATAAATAGTGGCTGTCTGTATCTGATTGCTGTTTTATGGACACAGGAGGAGCATTCCCACCAAGGAAAGAAATTTATATGAAGCTGATCAAGCGTAAAACATTTGTTTGGTCCTGGGAAACATGCTGAATAACTGCAATCCCTCTATGGACCTAGGATATTTTTGATACCAGCAAAGGCCATAACACCTTCATGATACCTGGCATGTACTATGGGAAGGCAGAGTAATATAAAGGAAAACCTCTTATTGGGGATGATGTTGGGTCTTTCTCAGCAGTAAGATTTGTAAAGGGTTGTAAATGCCAAAACTTGGCCCTTTCCACAATGACTCTGAGGATTGCAGCCATCTGGCCTTGGAGTAACTGAAGCCATAAATGACTTCTGCAAAGTGCATGTTAAAAGGAACGACTGGCTCTGATGAAGAAGTAGGAGATAAAATCTCAGCAAGAACAAGTGAGTGCAGGTGTTTCCAGGGTCCAGAGCAAACCAGTATGGGAAGATTCCAAGTTTCATGTGTTTTGCTCTCCCAGTACTTCTCACACTGTGCCCACAAACATTTACCTTTTCTTGCCTGAGCTGGAGCAACTAATTTCCTAACCAATTAAAAATGTTGCTTAGATAGCTTGGTGTGCATCTAGAGAAGCAGGCATGAATCAACACGAGGGAACGTTTTAGCTCAGCCCCTTGCAGCATTCCCTGGATGTTTCATTTAAACAGCAGGCAACACAGTGCCCACCCTAGAGCTGCACAAATCTGAGGAGACAGCAAATGTTCACATTCCCATCTGTCAGCAGCAGGCACAGCCTTGGAGCAGTAAATCTGCCAACTTAGATTAGCGATTAGCAATAAAAATCCAATTATTAAATAGCAGCAAAAGTGTTTGGCTGAGGAGTTTCAGAGCATGGAGCAAGAACTGGCATTTGCTGGCCACCCATTTGGTTCCGCAGGAGGTTCATCTGTTCATGTAATGTGTCTGGGTCTCCTTACAGCAAGATAAAGACAAGCTTTCACTGCTTCCTTGTAAACAGATTTCACAGATTTCTGATTTTTGTGGGAGATGGAGCGCAGGTTAAAAGTTGGCAGTGGGTAAACCTGTGCCAAAACTGTCAAGCACAAGGGAGACTGTGGAAGAGCATGTCCCTGAAGCAGGAAGATGTAGGTGCAGATGGGTGCTCCTTCGGGAGCACAATCTCTGCAAGAAGAGCTTGCACCCCACTGCCCTCACTGTTACTGATCAGGAGTTTGTCCAGCTTCCTTCTACACGGAAGGATTTGGTCATGTCCTGGTGCTCACTGACCTTATCACCCTCCAGAGCTCCCTGAAAGGAGTTTGTAGCCAGGTGGGAGTAATTTTCTTCTCCCAAGCAACCAGCAATAGGACAAGAGAACACAGTCTTAAGCTGCCCCAGGGAACATTTAGGTCGGGTACTAGGAAAAAATTCTTCACAGAAGAATTGGAATGGGCTGGCCACGGAGATGGTGGAGTCACCATCCCTGGAGGTGTTTAAGGAAAGACTGGATGTGGCACTCAGTGCCATGGTTTGGTTGACAAGGTGGTGTTGGTTCATGAGCTGAACTCAATGATCTCAGAGGTTCTGTGATTCTCTGATTCTAAGTTGTACTCATAGCTCCATCCTTCCTGCCCATTGACAGGACAATGGAGATGGGACGATGGAGATGAGACTAGCCTTTCCTTCTCAAAGGTGTTTAGATTTCAGTTTTAAAGCCTGGATGGAGAAAGTGCAAGGAGAAGAAATTGATCCCTAAATACTTTGATTATAAAGTAAGGTACAGAAACTGTTATGTGCAGAAATATCCATGGAAAAACACTAGCTATTTTATTAATAATCAAAAGCATAACAATGAAAAGTAAAAATTTTTAATAGTTAATACTGGACATGTCCAAAATCTCACTGCTAGTAGGAAATTAATATGGTTGTGTTGCCAGTAAAATCTGACATGAATTGGCTCTTATTTCCATGTAATTTAACATCTTTAATCAGTGACATGAAAGAAAAAAATAATTCCCAGTCTTACCAATTACTGAAGTCTTGAGCTTGCACAAAGACTGGAGATAGTGGGTAAAAACTAAGAGGTATCATGCACAAAGACCAGTCTGGGTCTTCTGGTCACATCAAACAATGCATAGAAACAAAAATCAATTCCTACAGAAACCATAGGGCATTCAGACCATGAAAGGAAAGCCCTCTTTGCAAGCTTCCAGTGACCAAAGTATGTACCATAAACCTTGATGTGTGAGCAGGAGAATGGTGAGAATGAGTGGGAAAGGCAAACTGCCTCCATCATTCCACTGGTGTAGCCACTTCTAAAGGAACATCTAGTTCGTTTGTCTGGGAATGATTAGAGAGAAGACTGATCATGTAAGATCATACAAGGATGATTAAAGCACTGGAAAATAGACCTCAGTGTGAGACACGAAGAGTTCAATCTATTTAGCTTAACAAAGGAGCCACAGCATGACAAAACTTTGATCTCAGGCTCCTTCATCTCAGAGGCAAAGATATAACAAGATCTGGGACAGGATGGCAGCAAACCCAGATTATAAATAGAATGTAATTTTTTATAAAATCGTTGCAATTTTAAGGTAGTAATAAAATTATTTATAGATAAAAGGCTTTAATTTAAGCAAGAAAATGTTCGTCAAAATCTCCTAATTCATGGTGTATGTGAAGTCAGATTCATTAACCAGAGTAATCCCTCTACCCAGATAATCTATGGGTTACTAAGAAAATTTCCCATGACTACTGTTTTATTATCTCAGTAAGTGTTATGAGCATGTCAAGAGGCTCTCAATAAAATCCACATTTTTTGTAGTCGATACTAAGCACCTTTGTTTCAGAGAGAAAGTCTGTACCCCAAACAGGTTCTAGAAGAAATTATTTTATGCCCTCTTTTGCAGATGTAGTAATTTGACCAAAATCAGACAGGAAGCTTGTGACAGAAAATAGATTTAAATCTATGTGGTCCTTAAGCTATGTGCTACCTTAAGCAAAATGTCATCCTCACCTCACTGGGACATCTGCCAGTGTAACATGCTTACAGAGTGAGTGCCCTTCCGAAAGTCTCTGCAGTGCCTACGTGCTTTGTGCTACAGAATGGTGATGGAGGAGTGCAGAAGGAAAGGGAATGTTCGCATAGTTTATAGGGAAGGCACCTCGACTCTTGCTGATGGGACAATACTGATGGGATTTCTGGACCAGTTTTCCTTCTTTTTATTAGAGCCTGCAGAGGACGATAAAGTCAGACTCACATAATGTGAATTAGCTATTAACCTGTCAGTGCCAGAAAGAGAGATATAGAGAGCAGTGCATGGGAAGTGCAGGTCTGCCCTCCTGACGTGCACAGAGCTGAGGACAATTCGAGATTTGTGCTGCTCTGAAAGCATTTGAAATGCAGCCCAGCAGCTACATCTCAGCCCACTATAACCACAACCACACTCTGCTTGTGGGAAGCCATCGCCCCTGATGGATTGTGTCCTGGCTTTGGATTGCACTGCAGGCTGCCTATGTTCCTAGCCCTACTGTCTCCCTCAGCTCTCCCTGTGTGCTGTTCTTCTCCCCATTTAGAGAAGGGAAGTAGAAGTAAATGATTCTTCTCTGCTTTTGTTTTAATTTTCTTTTTTTTATCCTGCATTTTCAGACTGAATTTTTAATGAAGCTTAACATTTTGAGAGGAGTGTTTCTGTGTGGGGGTGGAAACAAAAAATCCAGGAGTTCTGTTTGGAAGATGGAAGCCTACTGTCAGAGAAGTCTCGTATTGGAAGATATGTACATCCTCTGGGGACTTTAAGTCTGTAGAAAAGATGCACCTAGACTCAGTGGCTATTCCTTTGCTGGAGATATCCCTATGCTTCTTGGCTGTGTGTCATGCAGAGTGGGGAAGAGAAGCCTTTTCCTGTCCAGTGCCTCCAAACACGAACATGAACTCCTGCAGCTAGACACTGCCTTTCCCGTAGTCCTGAAGAGTCAGCTGGTGCTTTCAGGTGTTTATGCAACACTGTCATTGCTAGCTAATGCAATGGAAATTCTGAGCAGCAATTACATGGCAATTAGTAAGCTGAATGCTTTATTGTGGTCATAATTCCTTTCCATTTTACTCAGTGACAGCAAGAATGTCTTGGCCAAAAGCCAAGTGATTCTCAGAAGGGTGATTCTGCATCTCCATGGCACCCAGAGAGTTAAATTTCCTGAAGAAATCCAAAAGCCAGCAATGAAGACATAACTCTGTGAGATGCATGGCAGGAATGACGGCTATAATAATGTTACATAGGGACAAGCATTTTGGAAACAGCCCTTTGGCAAAGGAGCTGCACCCCTCCCATCTCATAGCTAGGCTAAGGGCTTTTTCTTGCCTTCTGTGATACTGCTTTTTTATTGTTTCATCCTTTGAACACTTTTTATGAACTTGAAAAATTATGACACTTATTTTCTTATCTCATTAAGATAAGCAAGAGATGAAAATTGTGGAGATTCAAAGACCCATGTCTATTTGGTCCTGTTGATCTCTTCAGCATGTCCTGTGACTGAGGAAGGCATATCTCAAGCTGTTCAGCTGTAACTAAGCTGACTAAATGAAAACAAGCGAGCTAAGGGTAGTGGGGTGTGGTGCCAACCTTTGCTCATGTGCTTTTGTTTGCAGTTGGCAGAGCTCAGGCTCAACTTATTTATCTTATACCCTGAAATCCATATCTCTATATTTAATTGTTGTCAAAAGGAAATGGGCATGTCTTGTGGCTGGTGATTGAGTTAGGAAAAGGTAGTGGTCACCTTCTATTAAATCTAATTTTTTTGCTGCAGGACTGCAGTGCTATGCAGCTTGTTATCACTGGAGTTTTAAAACACTTGTTAAAAACTTCACCAGAAGTATAGCTACAAATAAAAGACTTCTTCAATCATATATCAGCATCAATCAGAATAATCCTTAAGCTACAAATACTTCTTTGAATAGATGCAGTAAATGCACCCATCTATGAGGTACCACTTTCTCAAACCTGTGAGATTTGTTGAGGGATGCATGACCAGCTGCTAGTTTTGTATCTAACCCACAGCTCCTTTGAAAAACTCAACTAAACTTCAACTAATAAAAAGAAATTGGTGTATACAGCCCTGCTTCTATACAGACTGTGGCATTTTAAGACTATGAGATAAACCCATTTAGAAATTCTGTCTGTGGACAATACATACCCTCAGTATGTTGAAACGGCTAATTGCTAGGTTTCTCAAAAACATTTCTCTGTTTTTCTTTGTCCTGTTGCTCACATCGCCTCCTCCATTTTCATGTCTGAGGGTATGATAAAGGAGTTGGTGTAGCTGCAGAACCACAGTTGGTAGGTCTTCATTAAAGGTAAGGTCTTCCTGGTGACTTCCTAGTCTGGATAATAATCAGGGAATGAGATTAAATGTATTTTGGGTAGGTACTCCACTCTTACTGTAAAATGCAGGGAAGGATAATAAGGAACATGCCCAGGCAGCACTGCATGTACTGAAAGTATGGTAAAAATCAGAAGAGCTTGGAATTTAGGAAGCAGCACCTTTTTGAAAGAAAAAAGTCACCATTCACTCTCAGTAGTATAGTATTTGCACAACTCTATAAAAGAAAAGACAAATTCAAAGGTAGATTAACTAATGTAATATTGCATTCCTAGAGAGCTAGGTGAGTCTAAATCTTTATTTATTCTTATAATAAATAGGTACCTATTTGGGACTTGCTGACATGACAAAGTCACTTCAGAGTGCAAGCAGAAAAGTTTTGCTTATGTTTATATGTGTCAGGGACAACAAAAGCCTCAACAGTGACTGAAAAGCAGCTGCAATTCACTTTGAAATACATGCCAGTCAGAGAGGATTTACTCCTAAAACATTTCCTCAAAGCTGTGAGTTACATATTTTTGTTTCTTCTGAGAAGTCATAATAAACTCTGTAGTACTTGGAATCTTTGGCACAGGTGGCATTACATAATGTTATTGTTTTCAGCATAGCCAGATCTGCTGGGATGACTTATATCTAAAAACAGACTCTGGAATATTGTTTTCCCCTAGATAGACCTTATGACTGCTATTCTTATTTCTTATGTATTAAAGTCTTATCTTTGAGTTTTCCTTTACTTATACCGAAATTAAAAGAGTAAGCGAGATACTTCTAGCTTCCATAATTTTTAAGAGATCGCCACCAAGTGGAAAAAGGGAATTAATACCATTTTCCAGCTCCCGTAGGCAGCAGGTGTATGGCGCTGCTTAGAAATGACGGTGCAGATCAAAATATTGCCATAATAACACATGCACAGTAAATATTAAGGATCATGTAATCAAAAGTAGTTCTTATTTTAGAGTGAATTAATCAAGGAGGTAAACCATTTAAATGTAGATGACATCGCTTTCACTACCATGCCCTGCTCTAAAAGAAACAGCCCTAGATAGGTAACTTCTTATTTGAACCACTGACATTGGTTATTACAAAGACAAGAACCACCTGAAATGCACAACTATGACTTATCACCATTTAGAAAACTCAATAGAAATGATTGCATTAACACATCTACCTTTTTAGCAGGCTGGGTTTCAAGTAGCTAAGTCTCTTAAAAATTAGCATGCTATTATTTAGTCACAATTTTTTTGGCCTAATAAATGTTACTTGTAAACCCTATGATTGCAAGGAGAATAGGATTACTCATCGGGGGTCCTGGACAACAAGCTGGACATGAGCTAGCAGTGTGTCGTTGCAGCAGGAGTCCAACAGTATCCCAGGCTGCAGAGTACCAGGAAAGGCTGAGGGAGCTGGGACTGTTCAGCCTGGAGAAGAGAAGCCTCAGCAGGGGTTTCTCACCAATGTGTACAAATATCTGAATAAAGGAAGATGGATCTCTTTTCAGTGTTGTCAAGTGACAAGACAGTGGGCATAAACTGAAACACAGGAGGCTCCGTCTGAACATCAGGAAACACTTTTCATATCATAGAATGGTTTGGGTTGGAAGGAACCTCTAAAGATCACCTAGTACAGCCATCACTGTGAGGATGACCTGCACTGGCACAGGCTGCAGCACAGGTTGTGGAGTCACCATTCTTGGAGGCATTCAAAAGCTATCTGGGAACTAGCTCATCTTCCATTTACCACACCAAGTTTACCAAAACCTATTGCTTGAAAGTGAATTTTTTGATTCACAGAAGGAAAGCCCTGAAAGAAGGGATAACAGGACCTCCATGTGCTGTATCTATGTAGAGGTCAATGTGTTTAGTCCACTAAATATAACTTTGCAATTACTTTATCTATTTTTATTTGCCATTTCAAAGGTATTTTCTGTATTCTATAACAGAAGTCAGAAAAACACACAAAAATAACCATCATTGATTCTTCTGCAAAACCAATGGATTTTTACATCATTTGGAGATACCTTAATTCTTGGGATCACAACTAGCAATTTTTTTGAAGTGAAGTAATCTTTAAATAGTACTTTCAGACCACCTTCATTCTGTGTTCCACAGTAATGTTGGAAAATGTTGGAGGACTCTGCAATAATAAGAAGGCCCTCTGTGGGCCAACATTAATTGCTATTTATAAAAGCCAGTCAGCTATGCAGAAAAAAGCCATAGTCTTCAGAGAATTTGTATTTACGTGCAGCTACAGAATCCGCAATCAGAGGTGGCCAGCTCCTGGTCCATGGAGTTCCCCTCCCATGCTCCTGGACTTCATGAGAAACCATTTCATCCAGAACTTCTGCAGGCTGTGTTCTGCCACCTAACAAAAGCAAGGGCATTAAGGATCCTGACCTTTGCAAAATTCAGTGCTTACATAATCACTAATCCTCTCCTGCATATCCCAGGTTTTTTAAACGGCACTTACAATGTGGGGGACAAGTCTCTAGTTCCATGTGATTTATTAAATGAAAAAAAAAGAAAAAAGCCAAAGACTGACTTCTTTCTGGGCTCTTAAACAAAGCAAGTCTTCTATGTCTCCAGTGATCCATGAACCATCACGAAATGTTCATGTTGGTGATTCATTGCACCGTGACCAAACACATCACCAAATGCAACCAGCTCCAAAGACTAAAACACACACACACATACACAAGACAACTTTTCACTCTTTCTCTGGAATAAAGAGCTTCCTGCCAACTATATTATACTCTGTTTTGAGCCAGTGATCCAACACAGACAACCTTGTCTTGGGAAGCTTGGCTTGTGTTTCATCAAACAATCGATATTGCTAACAGGCTCCCTGTTGAGCAGCAAGGATCAAGTGCCTCTCAGAAGCAGACCCAAAAGAAATTTTACTTAGAGATTGCTGCTTTTAAAAACAACTTTATCTTTCAAAACCAATTGCATGCTTAAGTCTGACTTGTGGCAGTGGCATTGAAAGTCAAACCTGAAAAGGAGGTCCAGCTCCAGTCACCTTGTGACATCAGAGACTGTGCTCAGGATGTGGCCACTATGCCCCAGTCCACTGTTACGATACATGTCCTGAAAATACTGTGGCAAAAACTCAAATACCCAGTGCTTTATCATGCATGTAGTTATGCAAACATTACTCAGGGCTGGGATATGTTCATAAGACCATGTAGCTAGGTATGTGTTTGTTTAAAACCTGGGAGGAATGCCAGACCTATATTTTCCTGCTTCCTGTTGATTAAAGGAACAGGGTGCAGTTGAAATTTGTTGTGCAGCGAGCAGCATGGAGTCCTAAAGAATGTGTGAAACGAAGACTGCATCACTCACAGGAGCATCATCCTCCCTTTGTGCATACAAATCAGTGAGAGTTATATTGGATTATGGAAACAGCCTTACTCAGGACAGGAATACTGGTTGGGAATAAATTCTAAATTCAAGGGACTAGGTCAGCCTTATTTTAGCAGGATGATGGTTAGCATGTTAATTATATTTGGTTTTAAGCTGATACAGTTTAAACGGTGCAAATACTAGAGGTTAACTGGGCAACAGTAGGGAATAAAGATACAAAGCACCTGAATATTAGTGTGTTATCTGTCCTCTACTCACGTAGCTGTTGCTGGATTAAAATACCTGAATTTATGCACCTTGTAATAATTACATCTTCAAATTGATCACACAATTGCAGTCCCTCGATTAGTGTAAAGCTTTACTTGGTGAAGGTACATTCAAAGTTAATGTCCCAGTCTACTGTGTGGACAGCTTTTAAATGAAAGGTGCTGATCTCGGCTGTCTGGGATGTGGTGGTGTCTAATCATATTTACTAGGCCATCTTCTCAGTCATATCAAGGTCTACATGCAATTTCTTTTTTGCAGGGGAAGCCTGTGTGCAGGCTGCTGCCTTGACTGATACATTGAGGGATGAACCTCAGACCTTGGGGGAAACAAACCTCAGGGTTCTATGTGCTGCTACAGTTTGAGCTGAAGATCACTGACATGGTAGCTATGAGCTGTAAAACGCCTCTGTGCATCAGCACAGATGGGATCTGTATCACATCCCTCAAGGGGTTTGCACTTCAGTTCAGCCAAGTCTGGCTACCTTAGGCAGACGAAATTTGGCTATGGGGCTGAACAATGAACTGCTGTGTTTAAACTCCTACTGGTTTAATGAATAAATAGCTATCAAATGATATAGCTATTTGAATATAGCTATCAATAGCTATCAATGAATACCACTATCCAAATGGTCTTTTAGTCTCTTTGCCTTTATTCTCATTCCTACAGTGGTGGGAATAGGAGCAGTGTCAGTTTGTGACTTGTAACCTCTGTGATGTGACAAGGTTATTAATCCTTTTGTCAGTTTAAGCCACATTGAGAGACTGAAGCAGAAAACGAGGATCAGCTTTCTTTAGCAGCACCCTCCTGTGTTTGGGTGCATGCAGACTCTGCTACAGCAGTGACAATTCTATTTATGTCAAACCAAACCCTTTTCCTTTTTACATATTCATATACATTAATGAAAATTTAACATATTTTGTGTAGATTTTATTTCTCTGTTGCGATGAAAGTAGTCACCATTTTGGCAACTGTCTCAGAATATAGGGATCTGGTCATGGGTCTAAGGCAATGTTCGGTTGTTCACGGTGCAACTCCCTTGTTTATAACGTGTTTGTACTATTTCATTAGTGTTAAAGTAATGAAATAGTGAAGTAGGCACACTGTCTTCTCTTCACAGACCCAATGCTGCAATGAACAATCTGTTGAACACATAAAAACTCTTACAGAAAGTAATAACCTGACTGCACACATTCATGGCAGATTTTGTAGGGGTCCCATGATTGCCCTAATCTCTTTTGAACACATGGTGGCCTCCTGGTGACTTGGCAGGCAGATTCTACTGCACTCAGTCCCACCAGTCTCTGATAGGTGGTCTTCATTTTGGAGGAGGCTACTAAATATCTGCTGCATTTCATTACATAATTGATAAGGGAAGAATATTCCTGGAGTTATTAGCTGCAGGGAAGACCCTGAGATGCAAACATTTGATCCAAATTTGGCTCATTTTTGGAAAGAGGGTTGAGTTTGGACATTACTGAATTTTGAATGTTGGGATTGCTTTAGTTCCTCTTTTGAGTGTTAGTTGGGCTGAAAATGTGGATAAGACAAGGTTTGTTCAAAAGCAGTTCTGTTAACTTGTTTCAGACCTGCTATATTTCATGACATGAGAACTGAGCACTCTCAAATGAGTTCTTCCCACAGGCCCATCCTGCCCCAGCTGCTCCCTAAGGCAGGCCTCACTCAGCTCCTGGCTCCCCAGGGTGCAGCTGCTAAGCCACAACTGCCTGCTCCTAAATTGATTTCAAATCCTATTTTTCCCAGGAACCAAATTCATTCCCAGCCTTGCTCAGCCACAGAGCTCAAGCTGACAGAAGATTCATGACTAGCCTTACTTTATTAAGGCAGGATAACAAACAGAAATGGTTTACTGTCAATCGAGCAGCGGTCAGTTGTCCGGCTCCTGGAATCCCATAACCCTCAAGCTGCAAATGTCTTCTGTATACATTTATTTACTTTCTTGTATCTTGCAGCATATTGTTGGGTATTCTCTTTTACCATTCCCTTTCTAAAGGGTTACATACTTTTCCCAAGCCCTAAGGATGCACACAAACTCAGCAATGACAGGTACTCAGGTCAGACTGCTTCTTTTAAGGCTGTAGATGGGCTTGTCCCAGTCCTTGGATGGACAACAGACATTCTGCTCATTTGCCTGGTATTTGAGCCCTTAGCAGTCACACTCTTCTCTTTACTTCAGTTGCTCAATTGTAATAATTAGACTTGCAGCTTTCCAGGCCCCTGTTGCATTGCATTAACCTCTGCCTGGCTGCAGTCTGCAGCTCCAGCATTTGCAACACAAATGCACCTGACAAGGGGCCTGCAGCCCTGGCAGTGCCTTCCAGAGTTGCCCCATAACCAAAATAAGACTGCACCAAGGTCACCCCCTAGCAGCAGCTGCAGACCCCAACCCTGCATCTGTCATTCCCTTGGGTGCACCTATTATACTCCCCTCTTCATCCATCACTTTTGATCAGGCCTTTGGAGTCTCATGCATCAGCGGTCAGGTGAGTGGTCTGTTATACAGCAGCCATTTGTTCAGAAAGGGATTCTCTGCCTTTCTGTACAGACTTGTCTGCATCCATCCTTGTTCTTGCTCTCCTCTGTACTGAAAACCTTCCTCTAACCAGCCTGTAATGTTTAGTGCAGGCTTCCACGTAAGAGCAAAGTATGATAAGGTATATCTGCAGCAACAGCCAACTGAAGTGAAGTAAAAAAAGGAAAGATTTTCAAGGTTAAATATATAGCGAGAGGTGATTTAATTACTCAGAGGGTAGGGGGATTGAGAGCCCAAATAGCCAAATCAGTGCAGCTGGAATAATGACACCCAGCAGCCTCCCAGGAAAGTACAGAGGAGAGATAAGTCTGTCTTGAAAGAGGCTTAAGATAACTCACATTATATCACATTTGCTGTGGGCTAAGCCTGAACACAGGACAGTTGCCATGGCTTAGCTGATTTGCAGTAACTTCTTTAACTCTCATACCTCAGTCACATGTGCGAGCCCTAAGATTGCAGAAATACTCACTAGAGCAGATTTGCAGAGTTCCGTAAAAACACTCAGAACTTAGAAACACAGGAAAAGAAAACAGAAATTGGTTCAGGAAGAGAAACAAAACCACTTCCTTCAGGATTTTTTTTTTGTAGGCTCAGTTCAAATTCCTGCAACACCTTAACCCTGCACTAGTGTGACAAAAAAGAAAGGAACCATTACAAGAAAAGTGAAAGTCAATGATGTTGTTGTTAACATAAAGCTAAACATAAATTTCAGTTGTGTGCTGAACTAACTGGGTGAAAAGCAGAATGAGGAAATGGGTGTTTTGGTGAGAATAAAAAATAAATCTGTGCTTTGGGAACCAAGAACAACATCCAGGTTTAGTGACAGAGTCATGGAAACAACACTTTTTCTCAGTTTTTCCCACAGGGCTTGTTCATAAAGGTCAAATGTCCTTTAGGTCAGAGAGCAAAGAATGGTGCAGCTCAAGGCTCTTGTGTGTGTCTTCCAGGGCCAGCTCCAATGACCAGAGTTAAACAAAGTGGATAGTTTCAAGAGAAGTTCAAACACTCCCTAAATCAATGACCAAGGCACTCTCGTACAACATCAGACCTAAATACAATTTCTTGCTTCAAATCAGACAAGAAAGGGATCTGAACATCATTTTCCTGTACCCTGAGTGAGAGCTGTATGTGGATTTAGGTAAACTTTGAGCAGCAGAGACAACAAGAGCTGTACTGCAGGCAGCAGACATCCATGGTCCTGCTTCTCATTTTGCCAAAGTTGGAGTCTGAAAACCTAAGCAGGTCTGTTAGAGCAGGGAATGAACTATTTCAGAATAAGCAGCTGTCATCCCCACCCCTTCCTCTGGCAGCAGCAAGTCTGGTGCTCTGGAGCTGTCCTTCCCACTTTCTCCATAGTCCTATCCTCCCCTTCATTCCCTTCCTCACTTTGTGTGGTAGAATGAATCTAGGCTTTAACTGCAGGCAGGAAAATTCATTTTTTCTGATGCTGCTGAGATGCCTTAAGCTGATTCTGGTGTAAGCACAACACTTTTACCCAATCAATCTCATTTTATTCCAAACTATATATACAAAAGATCACAAAGAAATGTACCATCTGCAAAAAAAGAAAAGTTTTGTTTAATTCTCAGCATATTCAAAAACTATAAAATAAAAAAGTCATGTTTTCCAGTCCAATGAAAAGGATTTTGCTGTCTTTTCTTCAAAAGACAAATTAAAAACTGGAAAATCTTAGAAAGATGTGAGATAAATGAACGATCTGTTATAAATCAGGATGAAAGAGACATAGATGATCTCAAAGGTGAGTAGAGAAAAAAGGTCCATGAGAGATCACTACGTACATTAAAAGCAGTAGCTGAGGTAGAAGCCACTGGGTGTGAAACCTCTGATTTCAGCAAACTCGGCATCAAAATCCCTTCCTTTTTATTCAGCCCTCCAAAAACTGCCCTCCAGCTGCAGAAAAGGGTGGTATGCAATACACTGGAGAGTCCTAGAAGGCAAAGAAAAGGCAGAAATTAGCTCTTAAGACAAAGTGGTTGCCTGCTGGCTAAAAAGGAAACGGCATAACTGAGGAAGACATGGTGACCTTGTTGCCTGGAAACATTTAAAATGTGCTTTGTTAGTGACTTTCCAGTTGGCTGGGATAGACTTGGCAGTGCAGTACAAGCCAGAGGTGTTGGCTGATTGCAAGCAACGTGCCGGCGGCTTGTTTTCCGCGGGGTCATTCTGCCCTTTGTGTCAAGACTAATTTGGCTGGTGAAACGTTCTGCACCACGTTTGCTGCTCCAGAGCACCTGTGGTGTTTAGCACCTGCCCTGCTGCAGACTTTCCTAGAGGGGAAGGGAACTGCAGGCTACCTGAGCAGCTTTAGTGGAAGCTTTTCCCATTCCAAAGCCCTCTCGTGCTGAACACCAGAATAATCAGCCTGATTAGTTCTGAGCTGCTCCTCTGCACACTGTCTTGCTAACCTTGGAAATTCAATTAGAAATTATTTCATCTGGGCTGGTTCTGTTTATTCATTTAGCTTTTGAGCTGAAGTACATCCTATGCTTACAAGATGAGTTGATTGGGCAGTTCTGGATACTGCAACACTTTCTAAGGGAACAAATATTCATGTATTCTTTTACTGTTGAACTATCAAGGATTCTCAGACACCTTTCTCTGATCCTACCACAAACATCATCCTCCAGCCTCAGAACAAAAATGTGATCTCTGCCTTGGTACATTTCTTCTCCCAGTATTTTCTAAGAATGTGTTCAGCTTTGACCCATTTTATCTCATGTTCAGGTAAATTTTCTTTACGTATAAGAGTTTATCTGAGGATGAACATAGTGACTTGATAAATATATATTATTAAAACCAAATGACAAAGCACAATAATAGCACTAAATAAAAGGGAGTTTGATGACAAGCTTCTGATAGAGAAAAAGGCAAAAAGATCTTGCTCCAAATTCTTTTCATAGGTTTTCCACTTGTGGGACTTCTGCATTTATACAAATTACCATCTCCTCTGCAAAATATTATTAATCTTATTTTTCTTGGGGAGGGATGAAATTTGTGGTGTTACTCGTGTTGCCTTCTACTGAGGAGCACTAATGCTTGTGGTGATTTGGGCTAGGTTACCACAGGTGGAGAAATCAGAGAATGAGAGCCAGGTTGTATTCTTGGTGTTTTGTCACCTCAAACTAGATGGTAGTAAACCTTGCAACAGCAGTTGTCATGTGTCAAAGAAGGTGAGGCGTCTTTGTCAGCATCAATAAGAGCTGTAGTGGGTCTCTCACAAACTCGAAGGAATCCTGCTTTGCCCTTCCATCCTTTAACATCATTCACTTCACAAACTAGACAAAACCCACAATTTTATTTTCATCTCAGTATCTTGAACAGATGAACAGGCAATTAAGCCTTTTCTGTGCCCTACAGGAGAAGCGGATGCAAACAAGAAGATGAAAAAGAGTGGTTTTGACACACCATGCCTTTTGTCACTTGCAGGACAGTTACTGCAGGCAATTGATCTATTTCTCTGGAGATTTTTTCTCAGATACTTTTACATCTGGCTTTTAATGCAGAATTCATTAGCACTTTAAGTCATAATAATGGAAAGTGCATTGAGATCCTGAAACAAAAACAGTTGTTATTGCAAAGTATTAAACATTGAGTAAAAGAAGCAGCTCCTCGGTGGTACGTAACAGTTACAGCTTTTATTCCACAAATCACTTAAAGCCACTTATAACTACTATTATTAGGCATAAAAGCCCACTTGGGCTTCATGAATGCTGGAGAACTGAAACAAAAAGATTGCTTCCAAGAGAACAGTGTCTTGATCATCATAAATTTTTTGGCCCCTGTTCAAAACTGGTCATAAAAAATGGAGATTATACCAGCCAATTGCATAGAAAAAAAAAGAGTCTGAAAATTTAAATACAATGTATCTACAAAGATTTTATTTTAATTAGAACATAGCAGAATAACAGCAGCAACCTGCAGTGATATCATCAAATCAAGGCTGTTTCTATGGGAACACCACCAACTCCCAGAAATTATCGTGTCAGTTTGCCATAAATAGAAGGGAAAAAAAAGGGGAAAAAAAAGGAGAAAAATGAGAAAGGAAAGGAAAAAAATATTACAGAAGAAAGAGAATGAAGAGATTAAGGTTCTCTCCTTTTGATACTTATTGCCAACATATTGTCAAATTTTATTCTAAAACAAAGTAGTGAGGTAAAAACGTCAGTTGAGCTGTTCCTGCCACTCATTTGAGGCCTTGAACACCTTTTCTGAAGACTTTCTAAAGTGTTTTGTGGAAAGAAAACTTACGCAATGCATTGTTCTATACTGATCTCCCTGCTTCCTGCATTTTCTATAGCATGAGTGAGCTCAGGATTGGTGTAGGAGAGAGAAATACTTTTGATCATAGATAATTGCTCTGTTTCCTAATTTCCATTTTTTTGCTAGGTCTGTAATTTGAAGGTCTGGCCTGAAAGGGATACAACTGCAGAGAAAGAAAAGTAAGCAATGAACACACAAACAGAAATTATTATTTCCCTCCATGTGCTTATCTGATTGTCTCCTTTTCCCAGCAATCTTCTTTCCAATAGCTACCTCCATCCCAGTGCCTTCAGTAACCACATAAACAAAGGGAAACCACTCAAGTTCCTTCCAGGAGTACCTAGAGAAGTAATTTCTCTTTGGGACTCCAGTCCAGCAGCATTTCTGCCCTCTGATGCTCAGCAAGCTTGTTTCTCTGGCTCTCCTCACCACTGACACAGGCTCCCTTCTGTGGGAGTAGTGCCTTTCCAAAGAGCAGCCCAGGCCAGGAGGAACACATTCCTGGAACTGTATTCCCAGCTGTGAAACTCTCTTGCTTATGGTTTGTGACTATTTTTTCCTAAGTGCAAGATGTCCATTCTATTCTCAATGATTCTCATTAATTTCTCCCTCTCCAGCCATTCCTCCTGCAATTATCCATTGTAATATTTTTTGAGTTTTGCCATATTGCTGTTAGTAATATTTCCTGAATGCCACACCATAACTTGTATTATTTGCTTTATATGAGAAGAAAGCCTCCCCTTAGAAGTAGTCCATGATAATAAATTATTGAATTTTACCTCCTTGAATGACCAAAATAATAATGTCACTTTCAGCAAAATGACACAGTGATACTAACTGCTGCTGAGAATATTGGCAGTGAACTTGATGACAGTCCTTCAAGTGCAATCTTTCCCCCTTAACAACTTGATTGAAACTCCTATCTGCATACAGTGCAGCAGAGGGCATGCCCTTCTTCAGATCCCCACAATGAGTCTAAAGTACTGTAAGTGGGCTGGGAGAGACAGCAACTACATTTCAAAGAGAAAAATGCTTTTAAACATATATTAAATGGTTGGCTCCACCACTTGTAAAGAATATGCGTAAGCCCATTTGTTCCTACAGGTGTTACATGAATGTTTTTCATCTGCAGCAGAACATAAAATTTCAGATTTTGTTGTTAAGTGCTGAAATGCTGAACAAGCATTTACTAACATTTTATTATATCATAGAATGACTTGAGTTGGAAAGGATCTTAAAGATCATTCTGTTCCACCCCCCTGTCATGAGCAGGGACACCTTTCCCTAGACCAGATTCCTCAGAGCCACACCCAATGTGGCTTTGAACACTTCCAGGGAAAAGGCATCCTCATCTTCTCTAGGCAACCTGTTGAAGTGCCTCACCACCATTACAGTAAAGAATTTCTTGGTTTCAAAAGAGGAATCTTAATTTCAAAGAAAGCTATAATTTTCTTTAGACACAAAGGGCCAAATTGTTACTTCAAATAAAATCTGAAGGATTTTCAACAATATATCTACATGTTAAAGCTGAAAATTTGCCTATGCAAACAAATCATGAGACCTGCTGTCCGCATGCCTCCTACTATCCAACAACACAGACCAACCTCTCTCTATGAGCATGATTTTAAGGACTGCAGAGTTGAACAGTATTTCAGGTTTGACTGGTGGTGAACTAGACAGAGAGAGGAGCACTCTGGAGTCAGAGTAGAAGGAAGTACAGTAATTTGCTGAGAACAATCAGTCATGCCTGAGTTACCATCAGGAGCTGTAAGGACAATCTGGTCACTTGTACTCAAGATGTGGACTCTCACCTCACCTTGACTTCGCTGAGTAGCACATGCAGCATTAATAGCTGTGCATGCCATGTAGGTGTAGGAGACTTCCATTTGCTGTTCTGGGTAAACTCTGAGCTAAATCCTGTGCTTGACATCAATGCTTAAAAACAGAAATCTTCAGAATAATAGGCCCAGCATGTAGAAAAACGCTCATGCTGCTTCTCTGCTATAATGTGATAGCTGAAGCAAAAAGAATTTCAGGGGGCGGGGTAGGAAGGAGGGGAGGGGTAGCCAGGGGGAAAGTCTTACAAAGATCACAAAGTATCTTTTTTTTCAAAAAAGTGAAAGCAAAGGAAAGCATCCTCTTCAAACCCACTATTTGTGCCTCCGAATTATTAACTTCAAGTGGGCTCCCCCTGGTGGGGATGTAAAGGGCGCGCTCTGAAAAGTGAGAGCCTGAAATGGTATTCTGATTCTTGCTCTATTTCACTTTTCACCCTAATTGCAGACTAGCACCGGGCATGCTTTCAGCTCATTATTCTCTACAGAGGCCTGCTAATGGTATTTCATCTACTGCCTAATTCTACAGCTTTAACATGGAAAAATTCCTTTCAAATTCAATACCAGTGAGAGCAAAGAGTAGGTCTGCCTCTCTGCTTTTTGTTTAGCTGTTCAGTAACTGGATAAACATTAACCAGCTGGATAGTGCAATTATAATTTTTTTTAAGGTACTGTAAATGCTTGCAACAGCATAGTATCTGGCAGCCTCACAAATATTAATGAATGCATTCTTGTTCCACTCACACTATTAAAAGTGATTAAGTACTTTCACAGAGGTCATGCAGAAAATGAATGGCAGAACCAAGCACCGAGGAAAATCCAAAGTTTTTTTCCTAAGAGATACTTTTTAAGACATCCCACAGCACAAACAGAAATAAGCAGAAGAAATGCAATTAGAGAAAGAATTGACATTGGGCACTAATTATTTACTAGGAGCCTGAATGTATTTAGACTTCATTTCCAATGAACTCAGCAAACAGCTTGCTCAACAAGATCAGGAGTAAGGGTTTAGGATTTGGATTAAAAACACAGAAAAAAAGTAAACACTAATACCCCTCTCTAGGGAAATCATCTCTACTAATTATTTGTCTACAGCTTTCCTCAATATTGCTGTCTAAACTGCATTTGTAAACATGGTTCCATTGTTCTGTAACAAGCAAATCATGCACTTTTAGGAATTTCTTGCTAAAATGTATTAGAGAAAATTAAAGTTTTGAGCTGTTATTAATTCTCTATAGAAAGCACTTTATTTTTACCAATAATAAGGGAAAGGTAAACATTTGGAGACAAAAATATGGGAATATCTCTGTTCATACACAGGAATGTCTCTGTTAATTGTGTTAGCTCTAAAGCTAACAAAGTCATCAAACACAATGACTGAGACTATCATTGTAACAATTTTCAAATGTTGAAAGCTATTAAGAAGTGTAATCAAATGGCACCCTGAAAGGAAGATTTTTTTTTTCCTCTTAAACCTGTAAGTTTCATGCATTTTTAATGCAAAAATTATTTTTTTACATTAGTCACAAATGCCTTGACCTCTGGGTATTTTGGTTATATTTTACAAATGCATGCATAAACAAAGGCAAATACAAACGAATTTGTGTTTTTGAGACATATTTAGCCTTGATCAAAGTTGTTTTTTTATTTGTGTGTTGTGTATTTTTTGTTTGTGTTCAGTGGTGACCAGAAAGCTTTACATGTACTTCTTATTCAAAACACCAAGGCACAAATGCTGTAAGAAGATTTTCAGCTTTTTCTTATATTGTCTGGAGGGGAAAAGAAGTGTAAGTACTTAGGATAAGTATAAGCACTTCTTTGGCAAGTATTTATGTTGACACATGCCAGCAAAGCCTCACAGATTGCTGTTCTCAAAATCAGTAACCATGCCAAATCGTTCTGATTCTTTCTCTGTTTGGGACACACTACCTCCTTTTCATTGGTTTCATTTATTTCAGGTATGTTTCATTTTCTTGTATGGGATTTTGAGGATCCTAAAAGACGACAGTGTCATAAACACATTTTTAGTGCAGGAAAGTATTTTTAACTAAGAGATGGTCAATGATATATTTGCTAAGAATGATCATCATCTAGTATTGAGCAAGTTATGAACAGGAGGAAACTCCTATGAAGTTATATGTGGGGTTTTGTTCTAATTTACATTTGTTTGTAGTAAAAACATGGTGAATCAAAATGAAATTTCACTCAGACTCCATCGTCTCCTGTAGTAGCTCACCATAGGCCATTCCCACCCCTCCCGTCTTTAATGGCTGTGACTTCTTTGTATAGAAGACAGAGATTCTGCTTCCTCCTGTTTCAGGTTAGATTTATCCTGACATTCATTTGTGCTCTTGTTAGACTACATTTTTTGCTATGTGTTAGAAACTATAGGCTTATAATGAATTTGGCTTTCGGCAGAAGGGCCAGGACCAGAAATGAAAAGGGTGCAAAATTTCTCATTAAGTCAGACAAGGTTGAAGACCTTCAGCTGGGGTTCAGCTGTGCAGGACACAGCAAAGGAAAGAAATGTAGGAGAAAAGTACCAGGTGTAGCAGCTGTAGGAGAAAAGTACCAGCTGGAAAGTACCAGTCTGTTCTGGAATACAAAGATGACAGGCCAGGGCTGTTATGTTGCTCAACACAGACACTCAGAAAATCTTCTCCACATCAACCTCAGAGACATGTTCCCAACCTGTGGCAAAACCCAAAAATAACCCTTACAGTTGCTAGTGAAATGGTACCAAGAAATTACAGAGAACCAGCAGCCCGAGTCTAAAACACATACAGAGATTCTCCTTTTCTAAGGAGGTTGATGTATTGTTTGATCCATGTTGAAAAGTATTTGTCAAGAGTAAAAATACAATTGCGATACACAACATAATTTTAATAGTTATAAAGGCAGAATGTATGGAAAATAAGATTGCATTTATGGCTATGCATTGTAAAGTATATCAATGTTAGCTACAAATATGTTTGAGGCAAATTTTCAGTATTTAAAGCACTTCAAATAATCTTAAATTGGTAGATAATAAAACCCAGGAAAAGCACATCCTATATGATACTGTAGGGTAAGTTTTGTCCTTGCTGCATTACCCTTTCTGTGATATTGGATACAGCTGGGAGGAAGACAAGCAGGAGAGGAGGAGGAGGAAGATTACATGTGGACAACCAGAAGAAATGAGTGTTGCAGTGCACTGGCCTTCACAGAACTCCTTGAAGTTTTTGCAGAACTCTTTGGCCTCTTCCACTGCCATCTAGTGCTCCAGTACCTTCCTTCCAATTCAGCACTGGAAAGGGAGCACCTCTTTCCTTTTCATCTACATCTCCCAAAGACAAAACAGAAAGAGAAGGCTTTCATAACTCCTAGGCATGCAATCCAGTAGGATTCTCTGAAATAAATATAATGCATGACAAGTTTCTGTACCTAGCCAAGAGGCAGTGGAACCTCCTTCAGTGTTTTATATGTGGGCAAATTGTGTACCACAGGAAAAGTTGATTGTTTCACACCAGACCTGTGTGCAACTTTTATACTAGGTCAGTCCAGCCCCATAGGTAGAAATTGTTGCTGCTGCACTGGACTCATTCTACAGAAATTATGTGGACCTTGTTAGGAAGTGAAAGAAATTAAATGAAAGAAACAGGACAAAAACAGGTGTTTTTTTTTTTTCCTGCAGCTCTTGCAGCCTGATCCTCTGAAGTTCTTTTTCAATCTAATCCAAAAGGTGGACAAAGTTAATTTCATCATTAGCAATCTAAAATCAAGTCTCAGCTGAGACTAATTTGCATGAATAATGAAAGCAGTTTTCAAATGTGGTATTATATATTTTATTTTTTTTAAAGTAAATGCTGACATTTTGATTTTTCTGGAGCACTACCAATGACACTCTTGGCTTTGTTTTGTGCTTTGAAGTTCAAACAAGTGACCAGCTAGAAATGGGTTTGGAGCTCCCTGACCGCTGTGGAAACAACTGGGACAAATACTTAGGACTAAAAATTATTTAGTCTGGCAAGCAATCAAGATGATATTTTCAGAATAATAAATCAAACTCACACCTCTGGACAGACAAGACATGGAGATCTAGAGCATAGATTTTTGTGCCCCTGCCCTGTTGAGCAGAAGCGCCACAACAGCCCATTGTTGACTTTCCACCAATCTCAGGCTGACATTTCCTGACATCGTTCAGGTCCAAGTGACATTGATCTGTCTGGACTGCTTTATAAGCAAACAAGGCAATGAAAAACACCATTTTACATTTCTACAGCTAAACAGGTGCTCCAGAGAAATCCAGTGAAGATGGGCCTGCCTCTCAGCCATCTGAAAGCACTATCCAAAGGCTGCTGGGCAGACCAGAGCCCACATTATGATTTTTAAGTTATTCATCAGCACCATCATTCCTGAGACACTCGCACATGACAAACTCGGGGTGCCCCATTCCTCCAGCTGGGGAGGCTGCTCCACTGCAACTCCCTTGCCCTGACAGAAATATGGAAGGCTCATTAGGGCGTGACCTTAATATTCCCATCTTCAAGCAGCCTTGGAATAAATTCAGAAGAAAACAAGATTTTTTTTTTTTCCTAGTGCACAAACAGGCATACAAAAGCCAAGGATGCCCAGCCAGCTCCAAGGGCAAGGCCCTCAGGGCACTGCAGGGAAGAAGTGGTTTGGCAGGGGGACTGGGTAGTGCCATCTTTTTTTCCGTGCCATGGGGCAGCATTTGAAAGCCCACGTGGGCTTTCAAAAATAGCTTTGGCTCTGCCGAGGCTCCAGCATGTGGGAGGGTGCGCCGGGCTGCAGCCGGACTTCACCCTCGCACCAAAGCCGCCGCGCTCCAGGGCTGGGGGTGGAAAGTGGGGCCCGCGGGTGGGCGGGCTGTGTAAGTGTGTGCATGTGTGTTAAATTGCTACTTTTAAAAAGATATATTTATTTTTATTCCCTCATGAAGACCGGGGCGGGCTTTTCCCCCTCAGGATCCTAAGATCCCTGCCCTCCTTTCCCCGCCCCCGCCAGGGGAGACGGGCGGCCGCCGCCGTACCTGGCGCCCTCTGCCCGGGAGGAGCCGCCCGGGCCCCGACGGCACCGACGCTGAGCAGGTGGGCGCGGCGGCGGGGCTGGGGGTCCCCGGTGCCCCCGGCTCCCCTCACAGCTCGGCCAGCCGGGAGCGCCGGGCGGGGGCGCGGCCGCCGCTGGGGCCCGGGCCGGGGCCGGGGCTGGGGCTTCCCCGGTGCCGCGGGGTCAGAGACGACTCGGCGGGCAAAGTTGGTGCCGCGGCTCGGCCCGGGCCCCGGGCAGCGTCCGGCCGGCGGGGCAGCGAGGGCACGGGGTGACCGCGACACCCGCGCCTCTGGGATGCGGGTACTACCGGCGGCGGAGGAGGAAGCGTGGCTGAGGTCAGGCACGGACTGTGCGCGCTGCTGCTCCTCTGTTGTGTCAAGCAGAGGGTTGTTTTCCGGCGGTGGTGGATGGCAAGAAGTTTTCTTTTTTTTCCTAGTTCTCGTCCTTGAAGTAGATGTGCTGCAATAGGTCAGCCGAAAAAACTGGGCTGAGGGATTTTGAAAAGTACCGTGTATTAAATACTCGTGTACATATTGGAGGGGGAATGCTGGAGAAACGTTGGGAAGAAGCTCTTAAAGGTTTAATAATAATTAACATGGATAAAATTGAGACTAAAATCTAGCGACTTTCTCATCAGCCTGCTGGCGCTAATTCAGAGCGACAGGGAATGTGTTGATAAAGGGTAGCACGCGGATTTTTTATTTCTCTTTGGATATGCTCGGAGTTTGCAAAGACATAGGAGATGATGGGTTATGTGACAGCCTGCATCTCTGGGGTTGTGAAGGGGGGCTGGGCTTGTGCCGCTCAAGAAATTCAGGAGTTTGAGAATAGGGAGGACACGTGAGATCTGCGTGCCTTTGTTTTGTTTGGTTCTGAAAGTGGACTATTACTAAGTGAGGTTTCTGAAAGATAGCAAAGTAAGTCGGATTTAGGAGAGGAAACTGATATATGGTAAAGTTTCATGATTTCCGCACAGGACGGTCTTGGGGCAGTCTGGATTTATGGGCTAAAGTCTTCAAGTGCTCCTGCTGAATCAGACAGGGACACGTTGCTGAAATTGCGATTGCAGTGATGATACCTGTTACTGTGCACGCTGCATGAATCAAGTCGTTCAGCTGCTTCCCGATACAATCGGTGTTTTCAGTTTCTCCATCTGTACATGCAGTGCAAGTTCCTGTTTATTTCACAGCGTGTGTTTGTATAATCTATGTTAACATCTTCAGTTCGCGTGCTTTGTGCTGAAGGCCAAGCCGTAAGGGCACATGATCAAGGAAATGAATGCAGCTTTACTGTGTGCTGGCAGTGGGAGCTGGGACACTTGCTGGGCACTTGTGTGCGTGGGGATGGTTCCCGTTCACTGCGTGAACCTGTGACCCAAAGCAGTGTCCCGGCTGGAATGCGCAGGCGGTGCGGGCGCTGCTGCCACCCACGGCTCGCACGGGACATTGCCCTGCGTGCGGTGGAAAGGTTGAGTCTGCTCTGCTGTCAGGTACCGGCTTCCATGTGCAAGATAACATATGAGGAGCTCAGTGTGGGACACTTAAAGCAGATTGCGTAAGTGGTTTTTTAATTGATAGACTGCTTTGGCTGTTTTGCTGTAGATGATGATGACAAAATCTGGGTTAGACTCATAACCAGAAAGAATGCTGTGGGAGTTGATGTTTTTCCTGTAGAAAATGCAGGTTACGGAATGGGGCTTGCAATTTAAGTATGAAACTTTTTTTATTGGCCTTTTCTAATAAAGGATATATGTTCTCTAAAGACGGGGGTGTATAAATAGTTTGACCAGCTTTGCATACAGACTTTGGTTGCTTAGGGGCAGATGCAATGTTTAATTCATTCGCTGCATTACTCAAGTTATTGCTGGTTTGGATCTATGCCTGAAAATAATTGAGATGCACTTGAAATTCAGATTCTGTGATTGTACTGCACTGGAAAGGGCAACATATGACTGTATTTATCAAATCATGTAGTATAATACAAAGCAATATCCTCTTTTTTTCTCTCACTCCTTCCACACCTACAAGAGGAAATATATATAAATAAAAATCCTGTAACATCTCAATTTCTGTTACTGCAGTAGGGGAATGTACAGTCAATGTTTGGAGTCTGTACATAATGACTACTAAATCTGAACTTGCAGAAAGTATTTAGATAGCTGGCTTTTTAACAGTAAATCAAAACATAGCATGGTCACATCTCAGCAATCACACCATAAAAGTCAGCACTGTTTGTTGAATGTCCTAACAGGATATAGCCAGATGCTAATAGTTATTAGCATTGTTATCTTTATACTTAGTAATTTTATTGCTTGATGAGGTCTGTGTTTTGGGAAACTTGTTGTCCTCTGAAAAGAAGACCTTGAACAGAAAATAATAACTTAGTCATAACAAATAGAAAAATATTTGCACATTTTAAGAGACAGATGTTGAGAACTCCAAAGTAGAATAACACAATTTACTATTTTTCATTTAAAAAACCCCTTATGTTAAGTATTAAAAAGCTTATAATTAATATTTTAAAATATTTCAGCTCCAAAGAGAGCCAAAACAGGGACTGATATAAAATCTCTTTGTTTATTTGTCATAACTCACCTATAATAATTACATTATTTTTTCAGACACATTTGCTTTTGTGGAAGCTTTTCTTCTCTGTGCTCTGTGACTGGGACTAGCTCTGTTCAGTCATGCAAAGTAGGTGAGACTGGTCAGGCTCAGCTCAACTTTCTTGCCCTGTAAGTTACTGATCCTGCATATGTGTGAATTTTATGCAGTTCATTTAAGTTCTAATAAATGAGATCACAGATGAGAAGTTGAGGCTTTGGAGAAATGATACTAGGCTCTGCTGCACCAGAAAAATAATTCCCATCTTCTTCAGAGTGTATGTGAAATTAGTATCTAAATAAACATAATAATCAAGTGAGATACCCAGTAAAGTCTTTTATCTAGAAGTCTTTAGTACTCAAATTACACTGAGTTACCAGTGGCTGCTATGCAGTTTTGAGATGCAGCTTTCTGGGCTGCCTTTAACACTGTTCTTGTAGATCTTCCTCAATTAGTCTATGTTCTTACACAAAGTAGTCACTGTCTTTGAGGGACTGAAGCTTTCTGAAAACGGGCATATAGTAGCAAAACCTTAATGGTACTTCACAGTTGCTTTTTTATCTGTGGTCATTCTGCATCAGGGTTGTCTGGTGGCTTCGTAGCCAGGATGAACAGAGATATAAAGAGTGCTATATTTGCAAACAGAATAAAACAGCCTTGGGGCCTCCAGATTGGAAAGAAAGAAACTGTATTTTCAGAAAAAAAATTTTTTTTTAATGCACCCACGTTAATTTGACTTCTGAGTATCGTGAAGTTAACTCATTCAGTATTACCTATATGACAGCTGTAAAGCTGCCTTTGATTGCTTTGAAAGAATGTGAAACAGCTAAAGGATTTTCACAAGATGCTAAAAGCATGTTTTCATACTGTGGTAATTGAAACAACAGCTGAAACGGATTTCACTACCAGAAATATCTCTCTCAAATAAGATCATGCATGGAGAGCCTAATTCTTCCTTGCATCATCTTTCCCCGTTGTTACAAATAGATAGATAACTCTCTGTGGTGTGAATGGTGTCTGTCTGCAGTCAGCCCAGGCAGAGCAGAGCAACATAGAAGCTATGCTATAGCTGCAGGGTAAGTGCTAAAGTGAAAAGTGGGGGAAAACTGGGCCAAAAGTCCCGACATGATTAAGTTCACTAAGCATAAGAACAGAAAATTCAGCATGAAAGTGCTTGCTCAGTCTTGACCCTGCTCTTACAAGTGTCTAAGAAAACTAAACAAACTGTGTCTGCTCTGCAGCTTCTGTGTAATGGATATTCTATATCCTCCATTTACCCTGGTGGCAACTGCTGTGCCTGCCTTGATAAATGGACGTGTTGGCTAGAAATTACAGTGCTTCTGCTTCATTCATAAGAGAGGGGTAAAATGAAGGAAGTGAATGAATAGGTTTGGAGATAGTAACCCCTTTGTGTTGGTGCCTTTCACAAGCCATGCACAGGTCTGTAAATGGCTGCTGTACCATTTAACTTCTAGTTACTATATCATGTTTTCCTCTTTTCATTATAAGTAAAAAAAAAAAAAAAAAAAAGAAAAAAGAGGAGAACCGAGTATGGTACTGCAATCATAAAGGAGGTCTTGGGATCTTTTGTTCCTCTTTTGTACCCTGTTGTTTTAAAGCTATTATGTTACTGCTTTCCTAACTGGCATCGTTTTGTGTGTGAGAAAAATATGTATGCAGCAGCACTACTGATGTGTATAAAATAGTCCTGGCAGGTTTTTGGCTTTTGTCCAAGTCAGTTACATATTTTTATATGCTAAAGAAGAAAATAAATAATGCTATATCTGTTCAAAATCTATAGATCTGCTGTGTTAGTTGAGTAGACACATAAAGAAAATCATGAGGCTATAAGCCAGGCTTATATATCAGGAAAACAGACTGGGATTTTAGCAATTTATTTTCAGAGGGAATGTTTGCTTCTCTTGGGGATATGTAAATTACTGCAAGAATATCTGTCAAATTCTGCCTGGGATTTGAACAGAAATTTGCTTTTATTGGTGAGTTATGTGAGTGTGAACTTAACATATAAGTGATGTTACTTCTGTTGCTGCAGATCGTATATCCTGCAGTATTTTCAGAGTTAAACCCTAAAGAACTGATCTCACTTCTACTGAAAACAAAGGAAAATTTGGCATTATAAAAATAAGAGATGGATTAGCCCCTAGATTAGTAAATGGGCAGAGGGGTTGGGGACTATCTCTATAAGGTACTGTGTGAGTGATAGATATGGGGCCTAACAGGGCATTTAATGCAGAATGAAAGCCTTTTTTAGCCTTGAAATGACTAAGTAGCAAGGAAATTATGCAAAAGCGGATTGTAAAAAATATCCTTGGATCAAGTGATCATGAGTTTACATTGATTGAACAGTAGGATAAATTATGCAGTCCCATGTGGGGGTACTTGGGCTTGCTCTGAACAGACTGTACCAAGAGCTGCAAAGGCCTGGAGTAGTTGCAAAATGAGTGTGCTGTGGTTACTTTGCTCCTTTCCTCTGCCCAGACTGTTTGACCCGCTTGTTTTTCTCCAATACTTCAATCTTTTATCCAGTCCATCAGGTGGAGCTTTGTACCTTTGCACTAATACTTACCAGTTCTTACCAGTCAGGATGTACATCCTCATATCTCCTAGAATCAAATTTTTCTGTTTTTTTCAGAGCTGGATCAGCCTAGCTCTGCATTTCTTCTGTTTTTCTCAGTACTAGTAGCCTGTGCTGAGCCTTTAGTATCATCATTCAGAGTTACTTACTTTTGCTCCGTGTGCAGTGTTTCTTTCCCCAGGGCAAAACCTTTTAAATGAAATACCTCTTCTTGCTTTGCCTCGCATCAACAGAAGACAAGAGGTGCAGTGAATGGTGGCAAGGGCAAAGAAAGTTTAGAGTGGGAATGGAGAGACTGGTAAACCACTAGGAAAAGGGAGAAATATTCACAAAGTGAAATAAAGAATGAGGATGGGCCAGATCCAGGCTGGGTAATGTGAAAGCTCAAGTCCAAAGCCAGCATAAAACTTGACACCAGAATTCATGGAAACAAGTGAGTCCTCATCTTTAACTTGCTTGGTCTGATGGTAGCAGATTCTGATTGCTCTGCAAGTATACTTGAGAGCTGTTCAAAGAAAACTACTTTTCTCCTTTGTGCCTATGATAGATACAAATGCAAAAAAAAATTCTATTTCCATTTAATCACTAGAATAATTTTCCTTCTTCATCAGGCAGCAAAGTTAGTTGAATATTTTTGAATCCCTGATGTTCGTTGCTTATGCCGTGTGTACAGGTAGGTATCAATCACAATTCCCTCTCTAAATATAATGCCTTTCCCAAGGAATTACCAGTGAAGACCTTTAATAAGTCAAAGGGCTGAAACTTTAATTTAATAAACTCATATTGTTTTTTTCTCAGCACTTTGTTTTATTAGCAATTCAGAACTAGGCCTACAAATCAAAACATCTTTTATCAGGATTTTTTTTTTTGTTGCAGTTACAAATGACTGCAATTTGCTGTTCATTGTACAAAGTAAAATCATTGTCCTGAGTAAATGGATGTAAGATTGAAGCTAGGTACTTTGTGCACTTCCTTTAAAAGCAGCTAACAATTTTCTGTACAAGAAAGATATTTACACCTTTATGCACATAGGCAGTTTGATATCAGCTTTGACACTTAAAGGAGTATAAGAACATATTGCATATTATTTTTTCAGAACAATGAGTTAGTTAAACTATCAAAAATGCAATGTTATGGTAGCATAGCAAGACTTTCTTAATAACATAGGAGTTTATAGTTCTGTACTTGTACGTATGGAAGCCTTACCCTGGTGTAAAGAACATCTGAGATGAAGCTATCAGTTATGTCACTGAAATGGGACAGCAGCTTCTACAGGATTGACAGAAAAGGGCAATGAAAGTGAGAATGAATGTTCAGAAGTTATAGTTCAAATTTTTAGGCCATTAGGGCTAACATTTTTACCACTGGAATGGAAATAAGTAATTACAATTTCACTGAAAACTGGAATCAAAATTTCCCATTCTTTCTTTGAGGTGAAGATTTCCCTGATTATTCCTGCAGGTGACCAGATCGTTGTGTTTTACATCCCTTGTGAAGGGCATTTCTCCTTAGCACATACAGTGACCACAGTCCATGTTGGGGCCTCAAACTGTGTTGTAGGAAAGCATGGTGCATGTCAAATTGCAAAATTTCTTTTTCTTGCATTGTCAGTATTAGATTTTTTTTAAGCTCATAGCTAGCAGCCTGACATGACATGCATGCAGGTTTCTATAAATTTATCATTTCAAGATGTAAAGCTGTGAAAATCAGACCTCTGATAAAATATCATGTGGTTGAAAGTGGAAATTTCAGAATTATTTAAGAACTGGATTTTTGAAGTCCTCTAGTCTTCCAATACCCATATTTGCAAATTCTTTTCACTTGACTGGCATTTTAAAACAAGGTTTGAGCTGTTTGTAGCAAATGTAGAAGAGCAAGCTGCTGAATACTGCCTTGTCTGCATTTTCCATTTTAATGCTAGCTACTTAATTAGAAAGCAAAACTTTCTTCTGTTAAGGGAATTGGTTAAACAATGTTTGGATGATTTTTTTTGTGGAAACCATTCTGTGTACAGATATACTTTTCAAATAACTCTGTATTATAAAAGTGATAGTCAAGAAATACATTAATAACTATAAAGGAATGGATCATTAATAATTATGTGAAAACATACAATTAGCTTCTTAGCAGAGGCTGCAAAATTTGCAGATGTTAACCTGAAACATCAAATTACTTCTACAGAGAGAGATCAAGTGCTGCTCACACCGATGCTCTTGAGGAGTGTAAGAGTAAACAGTTGTCTTCAGAATGTGGCCGTGACCTTGAATGTCTACTGAGCTGCACTTTCTTTAGCTTAGGCCAATGATTAACTTTGCTAATGGCTGTATATCAAATTCACCATTGTTTGTATAGCTGGCAGTGAAACAAGCCATGTCTGTCTTTGTGTGGATGATGCGGTATTAATTTCAAGGAAACCCTTTGTATAGATTGTTTCCTTTGAAAAGTTATGTCTTTGTGCAAGTCCTAATTACTTCTAATTTACCTTATTTGTCTTTGAGCTCTCTAACTTCAGGTTAACACTACTACAGGCACAACATATTTCTTCTTGGTATGTGTTGTTCTTTTCTCTTGGTCCTTATTTAGAAGAGGATGATGAATTCTCTTGTTCTGCTCCCTTACAATCAGTCTTCTCTGACAGATCCCCATGGAGCAGAGGAAGCTACACCCTGAAATAGTCATATGTAGGGATGTGAAGTCATCTGTGCAGCCTTGCCTCTGAAGGGAGGTTTTTCAAGACATAGCACTGTAATTTCTGGCCTCAGCACCACAGGGAACCCAGTAGAGATCTGCCCACAGCACACATGGAAGCAAGGCGTCTTCAAAATCCTGTAGTCTCTGCTGGGTCAGCCCTGGACAGTTTGTGGCAATTTTATCAGGCTTCTGACAGAATAAGAGTCATGCTGGGCTTTTTTTCAGGCAGAAAGGGGAAGCAGCCCTTAACTGCATTAAGCCTGGTGGAAATAGTCCAAGCTGAGGGGAACTTACAGTCCTTGGCTTAAATTCAGGATACTGTTGCATGCTGTGAGACAGTCCTACAGACCCTGTAGAAGACAAATGGTGCTTAGAAGTGTTTCATCAGGTATTTAATGGAGAAAGAGCCTTTCCTTAAGGTTTGCACATTCCAATGGAATTGAAAAAGTCAGATTCTGCCTTAAGTTACAGTGATGTAAATGGTGGCTGAGAGCAGAAATTTCTCTCAAGTTGTACACAGTTCTGATGTACAACTGTTAGATGGTGAAAGGCTGGAGTTTTAGTCAGCTGTGGGAATATACACGTGAAAGTCTATATATATATAGAGTAAGATGAGTATGTATATGGTATTCGCCTTCCTGCTGTAAATGAAGATTCTAACAGTTTGACACTTCTGTACTGTTCTTAAATGTCTCAAATGCAGCAGAGACTATCAGTTAATTTGTGAATGGGGTTATCATTGTAGGATGAAAAAGAGACAGGATATTCAGAGGCTCTACCTTGATTCTTTCTTGTTGGGCTCTCTAAACCCAAAAAGTCATTCACACTCTAAAAAGAAGAAAAAAAATGTAGCATCCAATGCATAAATATTAAATGGTTTGATTATTTTGCAATTAGAATCTAGACCAGCTCGTTCCAAACAGAGGCTTTTTCCGAGTCTTTTCCAATTGTGTGATAGTGACAGCAGGAAAGTTGATCTGTGTAACACACATCTACTGTTCTCTGTTTTTAATCTCCCTATATCTGCATGTGTTGTACTGTCTTTAAAAGATCTGTGGAGATCTCTTGCCAGTGATTTCAGCTGTTCTTCAGTGATGTTTCGCAGGAGTAAATGGGCAATTTGCTAATTAAACAATTATGCTAATTGTCTACCTTTGAGATCATGAAAGTTGAGCAGATGCTTATTGATGCTGTTTTTTCACAGGTAATTTTGAAATTATTTGACTTTTCTGTTGAAATATAAGGGCTTAAAAGCTATCATTCAGAACAGTACAGTTAATCAGGAAATCATATTTGATTATATAAAAGTTGTTTAAAAGATAAAAACAGGTTGTGGTCTACCTTTTTTCTTCAGTTTTTAATCAAGAAAGTAAGACCAATACTATAGATAAGCTCTCCTGCACACCTTTGAAATATCTCCCCCAGCTTTTCCTTTGAAGGAAGAAAGCCTGTACATTTCCCCAAAGGTGAATTACCTACTTCAGAGTGTGCAGCTGCAGTGATTGCAAATCCAGTAGTAATGAATCTGTTATTTTGCAGTCCTTTCTCCAATTTGGTTATAACGGTCAGATTTTAATTCCAACTGTGTTGTTTCATGTTAATGGCTATACCACCTAAAGACCTAGGGACTCTGGCCATTTAAAAAATACCCCTATTTAGAGTAGTTTTAGTGCATAAATGCATATTATGCACATTTAAATAATTGTGATTTTTTTTTTCCCTCTGTCTTTTCCCCCACTGTACTAAATTAAAGGTACAGCTGTTTCCTGCCTTCCCTTTCCTTGATGGGTGAAGGTACTTTAGAATAGTTTTTGCAAGCATACCTGTGGTGGTTCTGCTGAATGTCAGTGTGGCAGGAGACATGTGAGCTACTGTCCAAAATCCACTGTTTCTTAGTGTGGATCTCTGCTCCCAGCAGGATTTTGTTTCAGTGAGCCCTGCACTGAGGCTGTGGCGGTGATGCTTCAGGATGAGACCTTTGGGAAGCACTTGGAGTTTGTGCATGTCTCGTAGCTGAATAAAGTGAGACCAAAGCTACAGAAATGCTTAGGCAGAGGTTTTGAGTTTCCCATAGGCAAATCCAGCACAAGACTGAGAGAGCAGTTCATGAAGAAGAAAGATGGGCACCTCCTCTGTCTTGTCTGACTCTTCAAATTAAAGTCTGGGTGAAGACTTTATTTGGGCCTTCAGAAATTTGGAGCTTGAGTTCTTACAGTGATGACTGCAGACTTGTTCTTAAACCCAGCTGCTATTCAAGCACACGTGGTGAGAACATGCAAAGAACACTCTGACACCTGAAATTACCAGGTTCAAAATTATCCTTACCAACAGAACAAAAGAAGACCAATTGTTTTGAGATCAGAGAAGAGTAATAATGTTCTCTGACTGATGAAAAGTTCACTGCCTTGTGAGAAGTAAAACAACTCCAAAAGTAAAACAAGTCCTTGCAAATGTACTTTTGAATTATAGTGCTTATATTCCACAAAGCTGATGCTGAGCAGTAGTAGAAACTATTTTGCTTGGAACAAGGTAGAGTCATCTGCAGTGGAGTGCAAATGGGATCAAACTAGGAGAAGGAGAAATTAGGCTGCGTGTCAGGCAATCTGAACTAGAAGAGTTATTTGACTAGGAAAGAGCTTCCCAAGGGAAATAATAAAAGCCACATTATTTGGGACACCTAAAATTAGACTTCAGAAAGCACTAAAAAAATGTACAACCTTGCTTTGGTGGGGAAATGGACTAGAAAAGTTCATTTCAGATTTTCGTGTCTTTTTTTTTTGTTGTTGTTTTTCAATAATTCTGCAATTGTTGGGCTCGATTCTGTTTTGTGATGTTTAAGTCAAGGTAAGATTTACTTTGCTTCTTGCCTTAGGAAACTGAGGTTAAACATATAGGCTTCTCCCCCCCACCTTGCCAGCCTTTTGAACTGTATATTTTTATTTCTGTCCCTCAGGGATAGTTCAGACCCCTCTCTTCCAATTATAGGTATGTATATTTAGAGGAGTGGAGAAAGAGCACATGTGCCTTAAGGATCCTTTGTAACATTTCTCTCTTGCCTGGCTCTTATCTGACACTGGAACTGATCAATATGATACTCCTTTTTTTGGTTTTAATTCAGAATTTATTTCTATTGTTACGGGAAAAGCCATAAACTTGGCATGTTCTGAAGCTATTGTGTGAAATTGCTGACCATGGGTTTTATATATATGTGTATGTATGTATACGTGTTTGTGTGTATGTATATATAGTATAGTGAGGGGAGAGGCAAATGAAATACAGCCTTTAACCAAGGAACAGAGGCCTCCAAATAATATGCGTTGATATACTGAAAGTGTTGCAGCCTTCTCCAAAATTTTCTTTCAGTACAGTCCATGTGATATTGCTGCAGTAATACAAAAGAGGTTATCATAGCCAATCCTACATATTAAAAAAGTGTAGATTGTGACGTTATGACTACATGTTATGAGCCAAATGTTTTTTATTGCGAGTTAGCTTGAAGATTCGTATCTTGATCAGCATACACTGTCTACTTGTGAGATGGCAGTGCTCCTTTCAAAGCCCGCTTGAACAAATAGAGTCTCTACGTGGAAGATGGTTCTTCATTATGTAGGCATTACCCTGTAATAGTTCTGGTATAAAAACCATGAGTTTTAATGTGTACACAAAAGCATGCCAAGGTCAGGACAATGAACCTCCAAATTTGTGGTAAGAGACTAAAGAAGGCATGTCACCAGGATTTTCTGAAAGGTGGTTCATTTGTAGAGGGTTTGAAACAACATGGGAGGAAATCTATATGATCTCTCCAGTATTTCATTCAAGGGCTGTGTGTTATAGCCTCACAGAATGTATTTTTCCTCGATGCCACTGGACAGGAGTATATTACAGTGGGATACATGGTGAACCCTTCCTCTGCACTGAATTTTGGGTTGTAGTTTCTACACAACTTCTAGTCCTTGAATTTAGGCTGCATCATTGGAGCAACGAGTGCTGGGGCAGGGACTGGTGGAGAGGCAGCTAGAAAAGTCATCTGATGGCATTTCAGATTGTGACTTTTAAATAGCAGGAGCTGATTCCCATTTCCTTTCTCCCACTGCTGCTTGCCTCCAATGTGCTCTACCTCCTGCTGCCATTCATGTGGTCTGCCACAGGAGCGTGGGTTGTATTTTTTTTTCCTAATTTGACTAAGAGCATATTTCCCATTCTAAATCCTTAATGAAGACAAAAGGCCTGTATTGCAGGGTAGGAAGATACTAACCCGAAACATATTATTAGCTGGGAAGACTCATTCTCCTTATGTCCATGTTTTTGAATGGCTTAATTGAGGAAAAGAGATATCTTCTGATGATGGGTTTTTGAATAGGGCAACACTGAGGGTGGAATGGTGGAGATGCTGTGATGCCAGCTTTCTTGGAAAGCCTCATTAAGAGATTATTAAAGTGATTGTAACTGATTCTGTTACAGATCAGGGTGCTTTGATCAGCCAGCCCTTTGCACAGCGATCTCTCAAGGGAGAAAGTGAGTGTTTCAGAGGCTCTGCATGTTTAATTTTTGACTGATCTCTCATTAAGTATTTTACAAGATAGAAAAGGAGAAAAATACTCAGACATTATTGGGATATTGTTCATGTACACTAGGTAGGAAGTGAACAAGTCTGCATGTACGTTTTAATTTCACTGCCTCTTCCAATCTAACCCTCTAGCAAAACAGCCAGATATTCCATTCAAGACTGTAACTTGCCTCATTTCTATGTTATCTTCTCTCCTGAACTTTTCCAGATTTAACTGTCATGCCTCCTCCCTACACAGATCATTCTGGAAAACCATGGAGTGCCTGTTTTTAAAAATGGAGGGAGAAGGAAGGGGAATAGGTTCTGGGAATTGTGGTCTTTTTAACTTAACATCAATTTTTAGTAAAACATTAAAATGTGAAAAATGTTTTTAAGACCTTTCAGGGGTCAGGGAAACAAATGATGACCTAGAGAGATGTATAAAGAGTAAATGTGAGAAACCAATGTAATTTCTTGTTAAGATAAAGCCTTGCAGAAATAAAAGACAAAGCATATGACATATTTTGTGTTATTGTAGGGCTTTGGACACTGTTTCATATGACATTGTGAAGAGTCTCAGAAAACAATTGTGACATGATGGATGTAGAACAGGATGTAAAACTAGATGCGATCGGAACATTTATCCAAGTGTCACTATCAAAAGAAGTTTTCAAGCATGGCTTGCATAGGGCTCTCTTCGGCACTGCCTAGTACTTTCATTTGCAACTTTACTAATGAAATTCAGGGGTTTCTTGCTAACTTTAATGATGAATGAGTCATGCTGAGAGCATGGTTAGGTATGAAAATCAGTGAGTGATGCACTGTCATTCTACAAAAGATTTTTTTAAAAAAAGAAAAGCATATACCTTTTGTTGGAAGATACATGCCTTTTTGTGATTGCATTACTAAAAATTGTGAAAATTAACATTTAAAAATGGCAGGAAAAACACTTGACTTTAACACTTGAGATGTCTGATCCTTGATATGATATAATTTGGTAATAGAAGCATTAATTTTTAGAATTATTTCTTTATTTATTATTAAATAATGAGGGATTTAAATCATGAGGGACTTCCAAAGTCCCTTACTCTCTCCTTAGAGCAGCAAACCTCTGGCTTAAAGTCAACTGAGTTTTTGTCCCAGTGGGAGTGTCTACATGTGGTCGACTGTGATTTGTTCTCTGCAGAATTGCATTTCAGGGGTATGGGCTAGGTTAAGGCAAGATGTAATAGTTGGACAGGCTAGCATCTATGCATTTGTTACTCGTGGCACTGGTCCAGATCCGTGAGCTTGCTCTTTAGATGTATGTTGTCATCATAACTGTAATGAGGCTGCTCGTGCTGTACTTTTGGAAGCAGTGCAGTATAAAAGTCTTCAGTCTGCTGAGAGCTAGATATTTTGGCCAATCTTCAGCTTGCAGTGTATAAACACATTCCTCTTTGTTTTTTCTTTTTATTTCTTCACTTTTCCTTTTCCTCCCTTCCTTCTCCTCAAGGACTGGCAATATTTTTCACATCTGCGTGAAGCTAGAAATCTGAGCGGATGCCTGTGCCACCGCCGCCGCCTCCACCACCTCCTCCACCACCTCCACCACCTTCTGGAGGGCCCCCTCCACCACCACCTTCTGGAGGGCCCCCTCCACCACCACCACTGGTAAGACTGACTTTTCATTTCTGTGAGCAAAAGCTTAGCTGTAGTAGCCAGTTCAGAGCCCACAGGATTTTGGTATGGATATTCATAGCAAATATCTGGGACAGATGTTTGTTTTGCTGGCACTGGTTCTGTTCATTACAGCAGTGATCTCCAAAGTGAGATGTATGAGATGATCCATTGGTGTGTGGGATGAAAATACTGTAACTTCAGTCATACATATATATACTTTATAAAGAAATAAACCTATGTATTTTGGGGTGCATGCTCAAAAAATTTTGTTACTGCTAGGAGTGTGTGATCAAAAGGTTTTGAGATGATTAGAGTGCATATGGTGAGAATTTTGCATTTGTGAATACTTTTCCAGCCAAAGGGAATTCATTTTTGTATTGGTAATGTACAGATGGTAAGTATTAATTTCTTCGTTCTTTTTCTTACAGCTCCTATTAAGACTCACAGTGTTCAGCTGTACATTTTGCCCTTTCTAGCACATGGTGTCTTCCTGGGGATACAGCACAATATTCTTTTGTACATGTGCAGGAACAATTACAGCTTGTAGCAGATCATTACTGTGTGTGTCATGAAGTAGAACATGTGCCTTGCCAGCGTGTTTGCTGTAAGAGGAGGATGCTCTGGGTGAACTTTCAGGGTATTACATTTTCATACCTTCACAATCAATTATTGTACCTTGGTAAAACCTGTTTAAGTAATTCTTTGAATTCTGTGATCGGTTGGTCATAACCTGTTTCTGCATTGAAATTCTTAGACTGTTTTTGAAAGAGCAGAACCTGGCACAGTTGTGTTCAAGTCATAAAATCTCTCCTGACTTTTTTTCATCTATTTTTTTCTGTCACTGCTGTGGTTATCTGCAGAGTATGTTAGACTGTGTAGCAAAACAGCACATGGTACTTAAAATGTAATTCAAATGTACTTCAAGTTTGGGGTTTTTTTAAGAACTACATTTCTCCCTTGCATTCCCTGGCATCTCTGCCTGTTTTGTTCCCAGGAAGGTTGGTTGATTTTGTTTGGTATTGTTCATAGTGCTCTTATTTTATCTTTATTTCCAGAAGGAGGTTTCTTTGCAAGTTTTTTTCTGCTACTTTACAGGCTGAACAATTTTGTAAAACTCCCCATGAGTTCTGGAGATGAAGAGGAGGAGGATAAAGACAGCAAATCAAATAAGCAGTTTGATTCGTTTTAGCATTCAGATTCAACTTTGGCATCAGGAGCAGTGTTTCCAATTAGCAACTCTTCTGGGCTGGTACACAACCTATTCTGAGATGCTGAAATAAGTGGGCTGCATATTGTGAGCAGCTTAATGCTCACAATTGCAGTTAAAGTCAACAGAAGCTACAAATGTTCTTATCCTAATAAATTTAGATCAGTAAAGTATCTAGAGACATTTTTAGACTCCTCTAACATACACCAATTGTAAATTACTTGAGAATGCTAAAAGGACCCCTAAGGATCATTATGAACAAGTTTAGGATTTTTTTCTGACAACTAAACCCACTCCCATGATAGGGTTTTGATACAGGAAGGCTTGTTTTCATATTGTAGTTGGATCATTCTGTTTCAAATGGGGTGATCTCTGTATAAGACATGCAGAATTTAGAGTCAGCTCCATCTTGGTGAGATGATACATACGAGATGTGTTTCTAGTTATTGTCTGATATTGACGCTTTGCTTTTAATAAATCTTGATACTAAAAAGAGTATATGAATCAACACAAATAATTAATAAAATAGCGTGGCAGGACATTTTTTTTCTGCAACAGCAAAATTACTTTTCCCTGTCCAAACTGAATGAGAGACAGGATCAGTAATCTGCCTGGTGAGTTCAGCAGAAGCACAGAGTAAGAGGCAGCTCTCCAGCTGGTGCCAGGTTACAGAGTAAAATCTTATAGTTGGGGAGTCTTCCGAAACTTGGTACAGACCCCATTTTCTTTTACTGGAAAGCCCTTTTCTAGAAATTGGCATTTGTCTTTTACAGTTGCTAATCTGCCCAGCTGTTGTTACAGCTGCTAGATCTACAGTTAGGGGGTGGAAGAAGGAAAAAATTTTAACAGGCGTATAGCCTTAAGGAAAACCTTCAGAGCAAATAAGTTATTATTTGACCTACAGCTGGAAAAGTTCCAAAGTAAACAGCACAGTGATTTTTATTATACTGGTATGATTAAATCAGAGTAAGATTTGCATGTTAGCAATTAAAAGTTAGGTTTTAATTTTACTGTTGATAGTGGCTGAGCCACTAGTTTAATTTATGTGATTTATTTTAAAAGAAAAATGTCTGTGTGTAGGAGGGGGTTTTAGAATCCTGTAGTTTTTCATGATGCTATTGCAGGCGTACCATTGACTTGTCTTGCTTTTCTAGTTATGGATGAGAACCATACTTTCCTCTTGCTTTCACTATCAAGAGACTTTTAGCAGAAGTACTCACCACATTATCTTCTTCTCTCCACATTTTCTTTGCTAATATTGTGAGCCTTGATCCCAAATAATTTTACAGTCCTTACTTCATGGAAATTTTAATCAGTGTCAGCATATAACTTTTTTGTCCTGTTAACTCCTTCTTAAGGCAGAAGAAAGTTCCTTCCTGGTGTTTTTTGGCCTTATTCCTACTGTTTTCTAAGACTTTTGGACTTGTTGATATTCTGTAAGTACTGAAATTCTGTAAAAAACTGTAAGTGTTGAAATTCAGTACTTGTACTGAATTTTGTTCACAAAAGGTTACAAGACAATACAAAGTGATTTGGAGACGGTATTTAAGACATGCTAGGAGCCATCTGTGCCCAACAGCCAAAAAGCTACTGGCTGTTAGACCAAACTTAAAAGGAAACAAATTCCTGGATTTCTCTCTCAGGAGGTAATGGTGGGATGTCTGCTGTAGCAGATGTAGGTGGCTGAGTCAAAATGCAAATACAGCTAATTAGATTAATTGACCATGTCTTCAAATGCCTACCTTCTGAGGGTCATAGACATGAGAGGAGTGAGTAGGCAGAATAAAACCATGCCCTGAAGTATTTTCTGGCACTAGCTTACAGAATTCAATTCTCTTCATGTTCCCTTTTCCTCTACACCTTAACAAAGCACACTTAGACAGGAGGCATTTTCTAAAGCTTTTAGTTTATGGGCATGCCATGTAAGGTGGGTTTTTTTAATAGAGTTTTTGTTGGTGGTCTTGGGGAAGAGGGTGGTAGGTTTGGGGATTTTTAAAGCTTTCTGCTCACAAAAAACTTAATTTTATTCCCACTCTATTTCTTTTACCACTCCTGCCTTTAAGCTTAGCATATGAGGCAACCAGGTGAGTTTTGGTTTGTCATATTTTCTGGAGTAGGTGTCACCACTGAGATATATTAAAATTTTTCTCTACTTAATTTCCCAAGAAAAGGATCAAGAGAGAATTTTGCTTTGATAAACCCTGTTCAATTATTTCATGCAGTGAAGGCTGCTTACTGCTGTGTGGCCTCTGTATATATGAATTTGTAATGTTAAGATCAGTCATCACCTATTAAAATGTTAATATTGGAGGAAGTGTGGATGTGTAGCAGCCCTGCTGCGTTGTGCCTTATTCAGAGATGTTTGTTTAATGATTCATATGTTTGTGGAGTTTAAGAAAATACTTCTGTTCTCATTAGAATTCTTATGATTAAAATCTTAGCATAGAAATTAACCCCCAAAATCACAATGGATCAGATGATTAAAGCTCATAAAGTAGCACCAGGTGTTTATTTGCTGCCTTGTGGCACACTAGAAACAAGGATAGCAGAAGGAGAAAGTAATATGCTTACTTTGTTGATAGAAATGTGAAACTTGAAACAATGATGAATGCTAGAATAGCATGTAGATTAAGCATAATAATTACCTCATTCTTATTTAGTGAAAAATTTTTTAAAATTAAAAACAGAATTACTGTTGTAGATAAACCTGTCAGTTTTTACCAAGTTGTTTTATCCTCTTATTTTCTACTCTGTAATGGAAAACTCAGAAAAGCAATTCCTCATGATATAATGTTATGATAAAAGCCTAATTTACACAGAAGGATTTCCAAGGTTCAGAAAAACATCACCTGATAGTTTTCCTTGGGGGGATAGTTTTTTCCCCCTCCTTTGTGCAGTTGTTATGTTGAAAACCTTGCTGAGCTGTTTCCTTCAGCCTTCATGAGAAATTCAGAGAGCTACAGTGTTCATCTGAAGTTGTGTGGGAGTTGGTTTTGCTCCTATGACATTTAGCACTACTGTTCTTTGGAAGGAGAACCAACAGCATATGTAAAACATCTTGGCTGAAGATAATGATGATTTATGGTATTTTGATTTGGTCTTACCAAATATAGTATGAGCGAATGTGCACATATGAGCACTCATATGCATAAAATTTTGGTCATGCTTGCTAATTATTTATTGTAAAAATTAAAGTAATCTCTGAAGTTTTTTATTCAGACCCCTAGACATGCAGTAGTGTAATACTGAAAGAACAGCATTGTGCATGGTGCCAATAGCAAAACAGTTAGGAGTGTGTTTAGTAAAATTTTATGTGAGCTGTAAGATCATATTTAGTACTTTGTCATGGAGCCTAAAGAGATACTAAAGCACAATATTTATTGCTGATAGGTAAAACACACTGGAGTGAGAGAAAGTGGAGGCTTGGTAATCTTGTTGGTAACTGACTGATCATACAGACTGTGCTAAGGGCTGGACAAAGCACAGCTGAAATTCTTGAGTGCTTTGTTCCAGATGAAATAAAGGATACCGACTTACAGTGTTTTAATAATAGATCATATCTCATACCAGTCTGCTTTCATAAAGAAGTGAGAGTCAATCATGTAGGAAAAAAAAATGCTGTATCTTTGTGTGGTTTATTTGACTTAATTTTCAGCTGTTGGAAAATTGGGATTGCATAGCTGTGGTGTCTCAAAGTGTTGCTGCTGTAGCTTGCTACTCTTCTAGTCAAGAAATACAGAAAGGGTAAGTGGGAGTTCTGAAATGTGGGGAAGATTAAAAGAAAACATAAATACTAGGCTGTCATTGCTCTGTTTCATCTGGACAGGTACAGGGGCATGAATTGCATATAGTTCCTAGGTGTTAATCTTCTTGAATGCTTCACTTGAGAACTCTTATGTGACTGTTTTAAATGTATTTAGAGGATGAGTTCTGTTTTGCAGGTTTCTTCATAATGTCATGTGTTCTATGTGTCTGAATGGAATGGAAGACATTTGAAGAGCATTCTTTCTCTTTGTTTTTTCATCTGTATAATATACAAGTATGGAAATTGCAAAGTAGATTTAGCAGCTGTAAATGATTGAGCCCAGGTACCAGAAGCAGCCTAGCTGCAGACAACTAATGGGTTCATTTACCATTCTAATCAAAAGTAATAATGGCCTTAAAAGTCAGTACCCCAGCTCATGTATGCAGTGGCTACATATTAAATTCCATCTGTCAATTAATATTATACTTTTAGCCTTTTAATTAAAAGATAACTCAAAATTTTAGCAACCCTTGAGTAGGACTTCTCTGAATGGCTGGAAGGTGAGAGTGCAAGAATGCTAGTTTCTCGTTCTTCTCTCTTGGGCTAACCATAATTTTGTGTGCATGCTAAAAGGCAATTTCAGAATGATCAGTAGCTTCTGCACAGGTAACTGGGTATGAGAAATAGCCTAGCGTTCTTAGAGAGAGATTAAATTGTGATGTGTATAGGTTGTTACCTGCTCAAATTTTTGTTGCCACTACTCATGGTATTGGCCTTGTCATTCTGGGGACTCTGCTATGGTAGACAGAGAGAATAAACAGTGCTAGTGTCACCAGCTCCCGTGGCAATGTTTTCAGCCTTGTACTGTTTGACACTTTCATTGCAATGCCAGGCCCTCAGATTTTCTTGTTTATGTAAGAGTTTTCCCTTTCTTTTCATTGATGCAGAGGCTATCATGGGACTTTGAATCCCATAATTTTAGAAATCAAAAAATGAAGTCCAAAATTAGCTTTTAAAGCCAGTCTCTGGGTATTTTTGGTATTTGACTTGTGATCTTTCTGGACTGCTGGAACTGCTAACACTTTTAGAGTAGTTTAAATTTTATACTGCCTTCATTTTGGTGGCTTCTGTTACTGCATGTTTTCTTTTAGTACAAGAATAGTCAGAATTTACATTTAAAATGTGGGTGTCAGAAAGTTAAATACCTACAGAAAAGCTCAGCAGGTACAAATGATCCTACTTATTCTGTTGCATTTTTTGTATTCAGCTACAGAAATCTAGCAGCCCACACTGGAATACCTTAAGTACACCCTAGTGAATAACCCCCCTGCTCCATTTGGGGCAAGAGCAATTGAACCCTTTAGTGTACAAGATTTTATATTATCTGATACAGCGGTGCTAGCATAAGGTGCAGTGGGTTTATTGGGTGCAGTGGTATTGATTCCTGGTGGTGGTTGAAATGAGCACTGGGAACATAGATTTAGAAGAAAGTTGCTCCTGCTATGCTGGTTTTTGTGTTCTGTTCCCTGCCATTGTGCATGGTGGTAGCTTCAAGCAAGTGCAGAGCAGGCACCAGGCTCTGCTAACACTGAAAGGCCTCACTACTTGGGGCTAAAGCCAGAACTAGGCGGGGGCTGTAGTGCCAGGAAGAGATCCATAACAACTTTTGCACTACTTCCCTAGCTGGGAGCTGAGAAACAAGGTCGGTGTAGACTCAGCCTATCTAAGTACACACATTGCTCGATGACCTTTTCAACCTGGCAGGCTCAGACTGCAGAACTTTGTGCCATGGAGACTGAGATTATGGTCAGTCAGTACTGAGCTGGGTGTAGGTGGAGTTGTCAAGTGCTGGTCCTGTCATTCTGTTGAAACAATTATTTCTTTAGCTGGCAGGAAGCTATTTGGCAGGTCCCCTCATGTGGGTTCCCTCAGAAAAGTTGGCTGGAGAGTGACCCCTCGCATGGGAAGCATTTGAAGCTCATAGCCTTGCTAGAAGGCTGAGAGAGTGCCATGTTTGCCCAGGCAGACCAGGTGCCAAGAATTAATTAGTTTTGTCCTATGCTACACAGCAGAAACACAGAAGTGACTCTGATCTTGCAAATGACTGTGCAGGTAGAGTCTTGCACTGTGGTGAGGTCTCCCATAATTAAAAAGCTTTAAATTAAGAGATCAGCACTCTCTTGTGAACAGAACCAAAACTGTCAGGTACCAGATCTCCCAAGCTTGTTTAGAAACAAGAAGTTTAAAATATTTAAAATAAAAGAAGACATCTACTTTGTTGTTGAGACTTGTTCGATTTTTCCTTAAACTGGAAGGGGGGATTATTTTGATTGTTGTATTTTGTATTTGACAGTGCATGAGTGAAACCACACCTGATGCATATGTAATGAAAATACAAGAAGAATGACAGTGTTTTTCTAAATGGTACTCCTGTTTGGGATGTGCTGGAAACTGGGTTTATTATTTTAATAAGCTCCTTCTTTTTGTTGCTACTGCTTTTCTTGGCACATTTGTGGTGGAGACTTTAGCTGCTGGTTTGAGAATTCTTTGTAAAGGCAATGCTGTTGCCTGCTGGGCGAACTGTTTCTGCTGCAAATGTAAAATCATTAATTCTTGGCATAATTCTAAACTAGTAATAGTGGATTGATCTTGGAATCAACTGCCAAATTCCTCTGGGGTTTCAGATTTCATGCTGAGCTACAAATGGAGAGATGACTTTTATAATCCTGTGCTATGTCAAGGAAGACATGCTGGTCAGCTTACATTGAGATTTCTGGTCAACTTCCATGTTTTACTTTGTTCCAAAACAACCTCATTCTTTTTATTAAAAGTTATGACCTTGTAGTTTGTTAGACTGTTCTGGCATCTTACTGGCAATATTACTTTTTTTCTGTCAGTTCTGCTTTTGAAAAGGATGCAGTCTTTGAGGAAATGAATTCATCTAAATACCTTAGTCCTGATGGTTACAGGAATCTCCTTACGGAACACTTGTTCAGCAGCTTGTGGTTAAGTGGAAGGAAGCTACAGAGTGGGTTGCTTGCAAGCAGGTCTCCCCTATTCTTGGTCCACTCTTTTTTATCATCAGTGGTCCCAGAAGGGTATTTTAACAGACTCATGCCCTTTGAGGCCCCTTACTCAAGGGCTGTGCCCTTGCAGACTGTTGTGAGCACCAATCCAGTGCCTGGCTTTCCTTCAAAGGAGTAGGAGATTTATGGCTGGATGGGGACCCAGTCATCATCTCTGCCTTCATGCTCCCCTGCTTGGAAAGTCTTGTGGTGCCATATGGATAGTAAGAACACTCATCATCCTTCCTCAGATGATTTACCAACCACAAACAAGCTGTGTTTTTCTCTCCTCAGCTATCTCTGACATGACGCACATACTGCATTAGGCAGCTAGCTTCACCTTTTTTGTCCTCTTTCCTGAAAAATCTGTATTTGTTTACACCAGAATTTTGGTTTTTGTTAATACTGAAATAATATTTGGAGAATTTTGTTATATTTCCAGTGGTTTCTGCTCTTTTTTGATGCTTTATACATCCTTTATTTAAGGTTTAGATGTTTTAGTTGTCTCTCATTATTGACAAATATTTTCTTTGACCAGAGCTGGCACTATCACATTACTGACTACACTGCCTCCACAGCTCTTGCTTGTTTTGCCCTACCTGCTGTTTTAGATGCTGGTTTTAATTGTCTACTGTCATGTTTGTAGGCTTTTACTCTTGCATTTTTTAGTTTGTGTCTCTGAATCATGACAGATTGGACGCCAGAGAAGGCCAGGACTGGCTCAGGAACAATTTTTAAATTTTTTTTCTCCCCATAAATATTTGTCTCTGTGATCAAATATCCTTTATCCTAGAGCTTTCTGCTTAGTCTTTATCTTGCTGCACTATCTTTCCCTTCCTTAAAAGCCAAACCTGAGGTGGTTCATGCTGTAGCGGTGAAAATCACTTGCCTCAGCCTGGGTCTGTGCAGGTTTGGCTGAGCATGGCAGAGAAAAATAAGAAAGCAAGGGGTGTCCTCAGTCTCTTTTTCCACTAAAATATATGCTGCTTATGCCTTCTGCCAGTACCTGTGCTTGATCTCTGCATTGAATCTGGGGGATTTTGTCTACAGGGGGAAAAACTGATAATGGGAGAGAAGGTTAATTGCCACCAGATTCATAGAAATAATTTATATTGTCAGCAAAAGGGAGAGCTTTCCTTCTGCCCATAATAAAATTTGCTGTCAAATGTATTGATTGGTCTTTAACGTTATTGTTATATGTCTCACAAAATAATTAGGGAAAAGCTAAATATATGGGGGTTTTTTTGTTTTTTGTTTTTTGTTTTTTTTTTTTTTTAGTTTTTTATCTAGTTCAGATAAATAAATAATTTTCTACACAGGTGTCTTCCCAGTTTTTCCTATAAAATATGACCAGGAGAAGGAATCTACTATGATGGTACAATTTATTGCGCATTAGAAGTGTAAATACTCGGTACTATCAAGTTCTGAGTAAAAGTATGTAGTGCCTTTGGATGGAATAATGCTTTATTTTGCCTTACTTATGGCTCCTATCTAATTTAAAGTTTTAGTACTGGATCATCTTTTCACATCACCTGCTGGGTTTACTCTGAAAGAAAGGCCCATGACTGCCTGGCTATTGCATTGTCCAGAAGACTAGAGGTACATTTTTCCTGCAGATGTCCTGTTTATGTAGATCTGTAGTACCTGAAGTACTTTACAAATGCATTCAAGAGCATATTTAAAATCAGAGTAAATACAAGCCATTTATGGGACTGTATGTATGAACTGTGACTGAGCTACCTGTCCAGAGTCCAGAGGATTTTCCCTTTCCTGTGTGCAAGGGTACTCTTTAAAATCTGAAGATTATAATTAGTATTAGTATAAAATTTTTCAAATGGCTGGTGTCTTCTGCATTTACATCACTTCAGTATCTGAGCACGTATGTCTCTTAAATATTTTAAGTATCATAGGAGCCCAGAGGGTAGGTCGATGCTCCCATCTGTCTTGCAGGATGTAAGGTGACATTCTGAAGGTGATGCAAATATCACAGCAGAGTACCCAGAAATGGAGCTCATTGCCATGCATTTCAGTCAGTTTTCCCTAGAAAAAGTCTCTCAGTTCTTAATTTGATACAACTCAATTTAGGGTGTTAAGATTGTGATTATTCAGGGTCAAACCTGGAGTGGTCCATGTATAGAAAGTGTAAAAATAGAGTTATTCTTCCAAATTAAGCAATCCACTTTCACAGAACTCCTAACTGGAAGAAGCTGTTACAAACCACTGGCTGTGCCACTCCACCGCAGAGTACTGCACATCACCAGGTAGCTCTGCACAGGATCTGGTGACTTGTGCTTCACAAAAAACACTTCTGCCAGAGAGGATCCAGCCTTGATCTGAAGTATTAAGAGATGGATAATCTGCTGCTGTCTGTGGTTTGTCTGTTTGCATCTCACATTAATTCACCAAATGCCTGTCTCTGCTGCCTGAGTCCTCACCATCATTCCCAGTACAGGTTGTTGTGTGCAGGCAGGCCACCCCTCAGACTTCAGGGCTGACAGTCAAAACAGTTGCTGAAATCTGAGCTGTTGCCTCCAGTGTTTTGAACACTGCTTTGGCTCTTTCTTTTGCACCTCCAGGTTTCCACAATGTAATTTTAAAAATCTGGAGACTAGAACTGAGCTTGTGATTCCATTTTTGCTCACACTGTTTTTTTTCTGAAAGGATGAGAAATATTTGAGGAGTGTACTATCCCTCCTTGCCATACTTGCTAATTCTGGCTTGCTGCTGGAGTCTCCTTCCAGGTCCAGCTTATGGGATTTGGGATTTTTATATTGTGCATTTTCTTTCTCTTTCCCCCCTCCAAGTCAGCAGTGGGGAAACATGTTTTGGTTTGTTGTTCTTTTCAAAGGGCCTCAAGCTGCAGTGATTTAGATCTCTCTCTGTATTCATGCTGTCCTCATTCATAATTCCACTTGTCTAAGTTACCAGCTTCAAATTCTGAAATGTTTATTTCCCACATTGATGATTTACAGTCTGAAACTCTAAAAAATATGATTTGATGGTATTTTCCTATGTACAAGTATTTTGAAGACCTAACAGCCTAAACATTAGTCCCATACTTTACTGCATATCATAGCTGAATGTGTAGTTTAAGGCACTGAAGACAAAATGTGGTGGAGTTGGGCAAGATGAAAAGGAAGTAATTCTTATGTTCAGGCTATTTACATGCGTGGTTTGTTCCATTCTGTTTCTAAGTATGTACTGAACGTGACATTCATTGTGTCTGAAATAGTAGCAGAATAACCTAGTGGTTGCTAAGGTAATGAGAACCCCCGTTCCCTTACCAGTTCCTGTAAATAAAGTATGGAATTTAATTTCACTCTGTGTTACCTGAGGCAGCTCTGGCATCTGATAAAACAAATGATCTCCACATTCTTCTCCGCTTCCCTTCTGATTTTCATTGAAATACTGAGATGTTTCTCTTTTTGTAAATAAATGAGGCTGCCCTGCAGATGATGGGGTAGAAAGTAGCCTAAGAATTATGTCTTTTGGCTTGCAGCTGCTTTCCCTTTCTGACTTAAAATGTATTTGTCTTCCTGCTGAAACACTTCTATTGCATGTGATCAGGGCTGAAGATTTAACAGCCATAAGAGTTCCTTTTTGTTTTGATGCAGAACTTACATATTTGTTATCTGTGCTTGTGCTGTGGATTGCAAGCACAGCATGAGCGTGAATCCAAGATTTATTTCTTCATCAAAGAAAGAAAGGTTGTCTCAAAAAACAGTATGGTAAATCCAGGAATTTGCAAATGCTGGACACCAGTAGATGGTGAGATACTTACCTGGTGAAATGATTCTTGGCAAGGATTATTACTGGCCTTGGGAGTGCAGGCAGCAAACAAGAAATCCAAAGGAGCTCTGACTGCTGTGCAACCAGGCAACACTGAGCCCCAGACCATCTTGACTTTGTAATGGAAAAAGAGAATCCATAGCAAGCTACTCAGCAGCTAATCAATCATCAGAGTCCACCAGGCTGGGCACAGAAGATTGAATCTCTTACATACATGAGGAGGAAGAAGAAACAGCTGGGGCATGGGATGGAGTTATGCTTCGAGTAAGGGAATCTGTTGTAAGAGAGAGGCGGCTGCATTAATCTGTTATAAGAGAGAGAGGTTATGCTGTGTTATGGAATGGCAGAACAATATTCCTGCTTTTTTTATGCCACAATTTTTTTTTTCTTGATTGTATTACATTGATATCAAGTTATGGGTCACTTGCCACAGGTTGCCACAAGTTGGTTATTTTAACCTAATAGCTGTCTGGGTATCAAGACTTTGTATTCTAATAGCCTGTCTGCCCAGAGAAGTAGATCTGGGAGGTGAAGTGGGCAGCTGGCATAATATATGGACACTTGAACCCGGAAATGAAAGACAGCTGCTAGGTCTAATTTTAAACATAGCTCTTGATCAGATCCCTCTAGATCCTGCTTGTCCTGCCACAGCAAAGTCATTAGTGGGAGTAGAGACGCAAGAAGTTGAAGATACTGGTTAAGAGCTTTTGTGAGGAAGGGAATCACACTTGTTCCAGTTATGGTATTTCCATTTTTCACAGTAAGTATTGTCAGCTTCCAGAGAAGGGGAGTGGAAATGATTCGTGGCTGGTACATGGTCTAACACCGCTGACATGGGCAGCTCCTCTGGGGCCTCGTAATGGACAGTGGGACTCCCTGTTCTGCAAGTACGAGGGCAGGCAGTGCTGTTTCAAACGAGGAAAATGTAACAGAGTGGGGGTTTTCCTAACATTTTAAAATAACACTGGTTACATATCAGCCAGGTTGTAATTCCGAGTTTTTACATCAGGGCTCGGGAATGCGGCGGCGTTAGCGGCGGTCTGGAGCTCCATCTAGCGGGGCGTAGCAAATCCCGCTGGCTGGGTTTTGATTTTTTTAGCCAGTACAAAAATAACCAGGAATAACATCATACTGATAGAATTCTTCACTTGGGATTAGCGAGTCAGACACATTATTAATTCAGCAGCTGGTTAAGTGTTTTCAAGTTTCTGTTCTGCTTTCAGAATGCCATTACCAAGCTGGGTTGGCTTTGGGGGTTTTTTCAAGTGTGACGGTATTGTTCAGCTTTATTACAACTATGATGTTAAAATTAAGGGCTATGGAAACATTTCTGATACTCGTCCTCTTTAGGGAGTTACCTAACCTCTGGGAACTTTGGAAGCAAGCAGAACATTGCTCCTCTGATGTGAAGATTCCCCTCTATTAGACTGCTCTGTTAAACATAATAGGTTTAGGAATAACAGCTTTGCTATCTGCTTTTAAAAAGTGAAACATCCAATTTTTTTAAATAGATGGCTTTTTAATATATGTAACAATAAACTTGAAGAAGTAAGAATAAAGAATAAAGTTTGTTCATTTCTTTTATTAAAGAACTTTAAACTGCAACTTGATTTTACCCTTACTAAGCTTGGTTAGGATAGAAACATTACTAAAACATAACTGTATTATTCTAAAGGCATTCTCCTTGAACTGGTGTTAATCTCCAATAGAGAGAGACAGTCTAAATAAGTTAATGATCACATTCAAATATAAGTGCAGCATGCATTTATCTATCTCTTTTCCTAAGAAAAGTGGATAAACCAGGTATTTATTATATCTTAACATATAAAAATTTTGATGTAAAGCATTGTAAATAGCATGATAAGAGCTGACGGAGGCAGTTGGAACTGGAGTTGTGGGACAGAGGCCATAAATGGCCAAATGAGGTCACATTTCATTTAAGCATGCCTCCTAATTTGCTTTCAACAGTATTAGCCTAACTAGTATTAGTTTTGTGTTATATTTAAACTTTCAGCTTTCCTACCTCCTGCACAACCAAATGCTGCTCCTGTTGATTCGACTCAAAGGCTTGGGAGTGACAGCTGCCAGGGAGGGCTTATTTCAAATCTTCTATCCCATGTTTGCCTGTGTATCCTTTCTAAACATGCATTTTTGTCTGTACCTCCCATCTAAAGCTCTTATTGTCAACAGGCAAGCTCAGAGATACCAAAATTGCGAAAGGAGGACCAGAAAGCACGAAACGCGCTCTTGGCTGATATCCAGCAGGGAACTCGCCTAAGGAAAGTGACCCAGATCAACGACCGCAGTGCACCACAGATTGAAAGTGAGCATGTGCTCCTCAGCAAGGCCCTGGGGGAGCTTTCCTGAAGCCTCGGGTGTGGGTGGAGGTCAGATGGACAGTTTCAAATTGAAGGGCAGATTTGAAGGTCAGCAAAGGTCTGCATCATCATATGGCTTTAGGATGCAGAGAGGGGACGCTTTCTAAACGTGCATCCTGCTCTGAGATCAATGACTGTTAACACTTCATGGTGAGTCTCCAACTAGTTATCACCTGGTTATCACAAGGCATTCCTTGTTCCAAAATAAGTAATGAATGATGAAATCCTTGAGAGCATTTCAATAAAACAGGTAGGAATTGTTGGCACTACCTGAAGAATTGTTCCTTATTAGATTAAAAAAACAAAAAAAAAACCCACTGTAAAATTCTGGAAACGTAAATTTAGTATTAGGCCTAACACGGCTACTTCTTGGTGTCACCAAGACAGTGATTTGTGTGAGGCTGAAGAGCACCAGAGGGTGCTGTGCTCCAAGGTACAGGTTAGAGAGGGATGGCAGTTCCTCTATAACAGTACAGGGAAAAGTTTAGCCTTGGCTTTTGTTGCCACCAAGCCTTAGCAGTCTCAGGGCAAGGATGAAATGATTTTCTAATATACCTTGTGTTTTTGTTCTTTTTAACAGAACCCAAAGGAGCTAACAGAGATGGAGGTAACCCAGCTGTTACTAAAGGTGGCTCTCAGCAGCCTCTGGGAGGTTTATTTGCTGGTGGCTTTCCTGTTCTCAGACCAGCAGGCCAGAGGGACATGACAGGTAAGGGCTTCATTTGGATGAAAGCAGAGCTGGGCAGGCAAAAATTTGGGATGAAAAGTACTTTGAGATTAGCTTTACTGGTTGATTTTTATTGGGTTTTTGTTGTTTTGGTTTTGGTTTTTGTTTTTTCTGAATGCTTAGTTCATCAAGTGACCATGGAGGGCTCAATTAATAATGTGATTGAGGCCACCTTTCTAGATCTCAGGTGCCTTATTCCTTAAAACATAAATAAAAAGCTATCTCCACACTTGGTAATCTCTTTAGAAAGAGATTAAATAGATCTCTTCAGTTGAGGTTCTTTCATTATTTTAATGAAAACTTTTAATTGTGTCTTGAATACAGTATTGAAATCCGAGCTTATCAATTTAAGGACAAATGGCAAAGTCATATTCCTTCCCTCTATACTAGTGTATATTTCTGTGGTATTATGGTCTTGTGTATTACTTTAAAGCTTCATATTCAAGATTTTTACCCTCTGGATTTTATAGAGTATAGCTTTGATCCAGCAATATAATTTACGGATCTGAAAAATAAGGGTATTGTTGCTTCACAATGACAGGAGGAAGGCACATGGGGAGGCCCACTGCTGCTTTCACCTCAAGAAGTGCCAGCATCAATGAGGGATGACTTTTATAGTTACAGTAATGACCTCTGGCTCTGTTGAGCAGCTGGTGCCTGCTCAGGCAGCACAGAGCAAAGTAGGTTTTTGTAGGGAAAGACCGAACTTGGCTCTACCTGAAGTTTTTTTGCTCCCAAAAGGCAAGCCAAAGATGCACAGCACTGTGTGGGATAGGGCTTTTGACATACCTTCAGTGGCAGTAGCTATTTGGAGTTGCTTTTAAAGCCTTTTTTGACATCTTGCTTTGTGATAAATCCTTGACATTTACTCAGGAAAAGACATTTTGTAAGTTCAAGAGTCTTCAGGCATTTGCTGTTAAAAAGGAAATACCAGAACCTGTGCCTTCCGGAAAGCCTTTGAGGCATTGCTTTAAAAAAAATTGGCTTTTATCTGTGGAGCTGAGGTTTCTGTAACATCTGTGTGAATTTTTTGATCCTAAGCAAGTACTTAACTTGAAGGATGCCAGTTGAAGTGTGTCAAACTGCTCGTGTACTTCACCAGGAGTCTCAATGCCCAGCGGGCTATACCAGGCAAGATGAGCCTGGTGTGAAGGGCTCCAGACTCTGCAGAAAAGTTCCTTCTCGTTAAACTGTTTCATTCTGCAGAAGTTGAGGAGCAGGGATGGGAGCAGGGTCTCCCAGCAGGTCGTCATATAACTAAGCAGAATCCCTGGTGCCCACTGGAACACATCGCCTCCTAAGCTGCATTACAGCGTGGGCAACCTGTTGGATATGAGATATTCGGGGTGAATGAGTTTAATTTCTTGGTATCCACTGGGGAAGGGAAGATGAAGAGCTTGCCCTTGTCGCCGTTCGGTCTGAGGAGTGGGAACGCAACCCCGGTGTGTAACATGTGATACCTGGTTTCCAGCAGGGAGGCCTGGGCAGCTCTCCGGAGGCCGAGCAGCATCCCCCAGACCCTCCGCGCCGCCGAGCAGCGGCGCTGCCAAGGCGAACAGCACCCCCTCGCACCCGGCCGAGGTTCCAAAGGCAGCTGTCCCACCGGAGCCCCCCGGCACCTCCCGAGCCGCAGCGGGAGCGGCTCCCGGGCGGCCCAGCCTGCCCGCCCCCCCTCCACCGCCCCCCGCTTCCAGCAAGCCTTGCCTCACCTTCCCTCCTCCTCCCCCTGTGCCCCCTCCGGCCGATCGCCCTGCCAAGGGCGTGACCCCCGGCGCTGCTCCCCCGGCCCCGCTCCCTCCCCCTCAGGCTGACAAACCCGGCAAGCCTCAAGCAGCCGCTTCGCACCCGCCCCCGCCGCCCCCTCCTCCTCCTCCTCCCCCGCTGCCCCCCGTGCCCCCCTGCGGGCTGCCGGGCAGGGCCGCCGAGGCCTCTGCGGCCGCCGCCGCTCCGGCCGAGGGAAGGGACTGTCCCCCTCCCGCGCCGCCGCCCCCGCCTCCTCCGCCGCCGCACGCCCACCCCCCGCCCGCCAACAGGCTCTCCTTTCCCCCCTCCCCGGCCTTCAGCGGGGCCGACGTGCCCCCTCCGCTGCCCCCCAAGTCTCCCCACTTGCTGTCACAGTTCCATAAGCCAAGCAACATCCAGTCGCTGCCGCTGCCACCCACCCCCGGCCCCCCTCAGCCCGCAGCCGTGGTGGAGACCAGGAAGAAGAGACCCGGCCGAGGCGCAGGTGAGAGAGGCACCCCCGAAGGAAGGAGGCTTTTCCCTCCCTTTGGCTAGTGGGGAAAATCATAGAATGATTTTGGTTGGAACAGGACCTTGAAGATGACTTAGTTCTTCAAGGCCGCCTATCAACCCAAACCATTCTATGACACTGGTGACTGGAGAGCACGGAGGGGCAGGGATGAAGAGCACACATAGGAGGAATACCGTAGGTTGCATGGCTCGTGATGAGCACCCAAAACACTCGGCTTTTTGAAATGCCAAGCAGTTCTTAGCACTGTGCACACATGCCTTATCGTTTAAGCTGACACTCTTGGAAGCAGCATACTGATCAGTGGAGACGAAGTCTTAGGACCACTGGGTTGCTTCTTGCTTTTGTGTTGGCATTGGTGTGTCTCCAGCAGAGCAGTGGATGGTGCCCTGACAGGCTCAGGTGGGGGAGCGGACTACACACCACGGTGTCTGCCAGGTCAGCAGCTGCTCATGTGCCAGCCTGCCTAGGACATCCCTCTACAGCTGTACCCATGCAGGAGCAGTATTTGCAACAGCTGGGAAACACTAGAGAACATAATGAAACAGAGATGGGGCAGCTATCAGCCATGGGTGAGCAAAAGCAAATCTGGCTGCAGCCTTCTGCTGTTCAACAAAGGGAAGCAGCCAGTGCCTCCTGCAATCGAGGTGGTTGGGCCAAAGGTTTCTCCAGCTACTTGGGAAACTGGGGTATTATCGAGTATTTCCTTGAGTAGATGATAGAAGGAAATTTTGTTAGACTCCTCTAATGTAATGAAAATAATAAAGATGAGCATGAGCCTAGATCTGTGTGGGTCTGAGAAATGGAGACAGCTACTTAACAAGGAACATCTGAAAGAGAATGTTCTGTAACCCTGTATTTTAGCAGCCACATGTCAGGAGAAAGATTACTGGTTCCCTTTGAGAACCAGGGGAAAGGCCGTGTAAGTACAGCAGATCAGGTGCCTTGTGGTGGTACTTCATGCTGCTCAGAACTCTCTGATGAGTTACTATGATGTTACTATGTCGGGATGCCCATTTCTCATGGTAGTTCAATTTGTATGTTTTTCATAAAATTACTCTGCCTGTCCCCTGTTATGTAGGAGAATAAGGAGTTTTGAGAGGCTGCTAACTTGGAGGCCTTGGGCTCCCTCCCCCTCACACAACTCCTGTGGTCTTACAGATTTAAACTTTGATGGTCCTTGCAACTCCTCAGTGAAATGCACAAGACTAATGATAATTCTATTGCATAGCTGCCAAAGTGTCAGGACATTTTCTTTTAGACATACCACCTAGTGAGGTTGTTTTGTTGATTTCCTTTGCTTAAGGAGACTGCTTTTCTTGTGAAAGTGGAAGGATAATCTTCCCTTCCAGACTGGGACAAAACCACACTTCAGAATGTCACACTTTCCTTAGAACTGGAAATGGGAAGCCCCAGCCAATTCCAGTAGCAACTTGAATTTAATACTTATGCTACAAATCTGTGGTCAGGCTTGGCAAAAAACAGCTATGGGTATGTTTGCCTCAAATACTGCTTTCTTTCTACACCCTCTCCACTGTTTTGTTAGTTTACTGTTGGGTTTAAGTCATGATGATGTTTATATGCTGGTCTCCTGGTTTTTTTTAAAGGAACCGGTGCTGGGAAGCTGGTCACGCCTCCACAGCCACCCGCAAGATCCCCAACAACTGAACTTACAAGCAAGTCTGGAGTCTCAGCCTGGGCTACAGCTCATGACCCCTACACACCACTTAAAAATGGAAATATGCACATCATTGGTAATATCATCTCTTGGCCTTAGTTAATAATTTTAGTACAAAAGCCTGTGTGTGTCTCAGACCTCAAAAACTCACTCAAGACTGTCCTAGCAATAACAGGGTAGTATAATAGAAACATTTTTGTACAATCTTATACAATTACAGAAAATTAAGGCTTTTTCAAAAAGGATTTGAATTCAGTCAATAGAAAAGAGAAGCCCGCACTACCTCCTAAGTTACTTAAAAATATGAAGAGTTCCCATAGTGTGCTTATATCACCATTCTTCAAAGCAGATCATGGACATTTAGAGGTTTCACTGCTATAGGGTAAAGACCAGTAAGAATTATTTTTGTGGTCTGATGAATTGGCCATTCATTCTTGTTTACAGCTACATGTCTTGAAAACTACCAATGAATACCTCTATTACCACAATACCATCAATGCAAAAAACTGGAACAGCAGCCAGAAGCTTAACTTCAGTTTTAGTAGCAGGCAGTGATTGCAATTAAGGCAAAAAACTTGGATGGCTCGTAGAAGTACTCATCAAAATGGTTTCTATAGAATGAGCCACTGTCAGTTTCAGGAGAAAATAAGCCAGCATTTTTAATAGAAATTACTTATGGAAATGTTGGGGTTTGGGGTTTTGGGGGGTTTTTTTTGGGTGTTTTTGATTGCTGTTGTTGTTGTTTTAAATTTCTCTCCAGCATCAGCTAATGTTTATTTCCCTGAAACTTCCCAGATGACTTTGAATCAAAATTTACTTTCCATTCTGTGGAAGATTTCCCCCCACCTGATGAATTCAAACCATTTCAGAAAACATATCCCAGCAAGATACCCAGAGGTAAGCGTGTAAACATGGAAAGATCTGACCATAATCAAGAGGTTTAAAAATGGGGATGCAAAATAAAGAACTGAACCAGCATTAGCATAACTGGACTGCTAGCACTGGCACAGACAGGAATGGGATTTGTCACAGTGGCAATAGGGACCAAAGATATAATGAAAAGCAATTGATTACTTTAGAGTCTTAGCTAAAAATAAATTATGTGGCTGGACATGCAGCCTGTGTTTTTAGATTGCTATGTTTGCAAAGCCTGTGATGTTAAAAACAGTCATCTTGTAAAAACAGACTTGGGCAGCTACTGAGTTTGATTTTTTGTTCACTAACTTGTGAAGTCACAGAGAAAGATGACTTCATTCATGTCTTCCATTATGTATTTTGGTTTAAATCCAGTGCACGGTGTTGTACCTGAATAACAAAGAGACTTAGTACCTGAACTTTGTCAGGAAGTGATAAATGGCTGAACATTGCTTTATTTTTTTTTCCCCTCCTTTCTTAACTTAGTAACTTAGAATCAGGTCACTGTTGCAAGAGCAGTTCACCTATCCAGTTTTGAAAATGGGTAATTTAAAGTGCCAAAAGATCTCCTGCCCATATTCTGCTTTTTTTTTAATCCCCAGTTTTCCGTATTATTAGATCCCCAACTTTAATTAACCTTTTGTTTTGTTTCTATGCTAAGGTACTTAGCATGACTTTTCATAGCAGCCTCAGTCAGGCTAAGTTGTCTGCTGTATATTCTGACTTTTTACTGAAGGGTTGCAGAGCACAAGCAATATGTGTGTGTACGTATGTAAACATATGTATGTATATATCAAGGGTAGCAGATAAATGCAGCATCCCTGCCATATAACTGCATCCAAAATAACCTATTTAAAATCTCTCCTATCTATTTACAGATCCCTCTAAAAATCCTCCGTTAAGAACACACGTGAGATGAGAAGAGTCTTCTGATGTTCTCTGGACTAGTATTAAAAAAGAAGATCAAGATAATATATAAGACAGAAGGGGTCCTTGTTGCAGTGATAGATTGTACTTGAGTCACAAGTACTGCAATATTAACATTTCTATAAACTGTAAAACAATATAAATTATACCTTTTGAACTGGCCTACATACTACAGGAGTGTTAGTATAGGCTTTTAAATTACTGTATATAGGTGAATATTTTTTAAGCAAAGCAGCATAAAATTTAAATTCTTTGTAGTGTTGAAACAATTCTCATTCTTACCGTGCTGACAATGTTACCTCAGAATGTTTTGTGCTACGTGCCTGTAGTTCTTTTTACCCCTTCCATGATAATTTTTGGAAATTCTCCCATTATTATTTAGACATTTTTTCAATGAACTGTCAAACTAATATGCTATCTTTAGTCTGTTTTTATGTTTCTTCACTTCTTCCATTCTGCCTGGCCTCAGATTGCAGCAGGATGTCACTTTCATAAAGAGATGGGCCCACAATCCTTTTCTCATGAAGCATGAAGAGGAGATGCCAAGGAGCTGTGGCTGCTAATGAGCCTACCTCCTAATGATTACATATCCTTATAGGATAGTGTCTGAAGAAGCCCAGCTGGGTAGGGTGGTCATGGACTTGACAAAGATGACAGAACCTTTCCAAAGTAGAGGAAAAGGAAGTTGCTCTATTGTAAGCAAGAAAAAGAAATGGTGTGTGTGAATACACGTGCCATGATGAGCATATGTAAGGACCCATGTCCTGTCTTTTGCTGCTGGCAAAGTCGGTATTTACCATTTCTGTGACTGATAGATTGCCTTTACCCAACAATTACAAAGCCTTTGGATGAGGGGTCCAAAACCTACATTTTAGAGCTACTACTATTTGCTAGCAGTGAAGGTTCATTGTCCAAAACACACCACGTGGAACACTCAGCCCCCAAAGTGGTTGTTGTCTCAAACACAGTTGAATGGGGAAAGTAACAACCTAGCAGCAGACAAGACTTGAACTCATACTTTTAATATTCAGACCTTGGGTAAGGTCTTTGGATCACAGATGTTTAGATCTGGTCCTAAGATGGCTATTTCTAGCATTTATTACCCTTATTCTTGTGCATTGGGAGGAGTGGTGCCAGGGAGGTGTCAGGGAAGTGATTCTTCCCCTCTGCTCAGCACTAGCGAGGCCACACCTGGTCTGTGGCCACATGTGCTGTGTCCAAATTCTGGGCTCCCCAGTGCGAAGACGACATGGCCATGCTGAAAAGAGTCCTACAAAAGGCCACAAAGGTGATGAAGGGGCTGGAGCATCTCTCCTATGAGGAAAGGCTGAGAGAGCTGGCACTGATCAGCCTAGAAAAGAGAAGGCTCAGAGGGGAATCTCTCCAATGTATATAAATATTTGAAGGGAGGGTATAAAAATGGAGCCAGACTCTTTTCAATGGTGTCCAGTGACAGAACCAGAGGAAATGGACAACTGCAAGACAAGAGCCGCTGTCAGAACATCAGGAAACACTTTTTTGACTGTGCAGGTGACTGAGCCTTGGAACAGGTTGCCAATGGACCTTGTAGAATCTCACTCCTTAAAGACAGTTAAAAGCCATATGGACTTTGTCCCCAGCACTAGGTGACCTTGCTTGGCCAGGGGTGTTGGACCAGATGACCTGTAGCATTCCCTTTCAATCCCAACCACCCTTTGATTCCCCTTTTTACGGCTTTTGAGTTCCTGGACCTGGCTTACAACAACCCAAGGCACCGCTGGGGCCAGAGTGGCTGGAAATCTGCCTGACACTGAAGAACCTGGGTGTGCTGGCTGACAGTGGCCAACTAAACATGCTGAACAGGGGCCAGTGTGTGCTCAGGTGGTCAAGAAGGCCAACAGCATCCTGGCTTGAGAAGATTCAGAGGGGACCTTATCGCTCTCTATAACCCAAAAGGACACTGTACCAATGTGGGGGTCAGTCACTTCTCTCAAGTAACAAGGCACCGGACAAGAAGAAATGCCCTCAAGCTGTGCCAGGGGAGGTGTAGATTTGATATTATGAAAAACATCTTCACCATAAAAGGTGGTCAGGCATTGAAACAAGCTCCTCAGGGAAGTGGTGAAGTCACCATTTAATGCCTCCAGGTATTTAAAAGACTTGTAGACACAGCACTCAGGTGATGCCTCAGGTTTTAGCTTTTCCATTTCTCAGATTCTGTACTGCTTTAGTTTGTAATTCTGAGCTTCATATTAGGGAATGGCAAGCTCTCATCATAGAGTAGGTAGGGAAAACAATTCCTTCTCTAGCTGTGGACCAAGGACAAATTATCCAAATTTCAGGCCCAAGAGCATGGACAACGGTGGAATGAAGAGAGACAAACAAGAAGGATGAGACTTCATAACCTAAAGCTATAATTGGACAATTCACTCCAATGTGCTAATGGACTAGAACTTATAAAAGTGAGAGACCTCGTGACTGGTCGTCCATTTTGGATTCGTCTTGGGTGTAGCCCTGGCTGGGCTCTTGTACTGCCCAAGGTGTGTCCACTGAGGCCTTCTAATAATACCTACTTTATTCTTTACCTCCATCTAGTCTCTGTTCTAGGTCAGCCTTCACAAGGCATCACAGAGACATGGTTTAGTGGTGGACTTAGCCATGCTGGGTTAATGGTTAGATTAGATGATCTCAAGAGTTGTTTTCCAGTATAAATGATTCCATGATTCACCAGCCTGAAAAAGAGTACTGCTGTTCCAGAGTGAGTCTGGTGCTAACAGCCAGGCTATTACAGTTATGGCATTAATTCATATAGTTGCCATCAATTCCCCTCAGTTAGAAGTGTAATAATGTTATAGATCACTGATGATCTTTCCCCACGGTGTTGCCTTTGAACACAACTATTTGGAAAAGACAGGTCACTGCATCTTTATATCCCTGCTTTTCTCTTTGTTCTTACAGCAGCTCAGTTATGCTGTAACTATTCCCACACACATGCAGATTCATGGTGTAAGATGGTGTGGGATAAGAAGCTTTTCACCCATAGGATTCCAAGAAAGCAACATTAGTCTTTTTCTAGCTTATTGTGATAACTTGCTGTACACCACGTGAAAAGAAAAAAAGAAAAAAAGAAAAAAAAAAAGTGGTGCTGCTTTGACCAATAATGTCACTTACTGTAGTTACTTGATAAACATGCACGAATGTAGTAACAAGCAGGGGTCTACATCTACATTGCTTCTTGAACAACTGGAAAAGTTGCATACTGTTTTAAAAACTATTTTGTTATGGTATTATTAAAAGTGGCATATTGTTGGCTCTCGTTTATTCTGAAATTTGCGTACTGCTCTGTAGTAACTACCTTCCTAAGGATTTTAAAACAATCTAGACTACCTGCCAGCAGATACATACAGGAGAAGAAAATTTTATTCCATTTTTTATTATGGTTTGGGTATTTTAGAAATAAACAACATCTTTCCGGGATGAAATGAGAAATCCTGTGCCTATTTGCTAGCATTTTTGAAATGTTTCCATATATTTGTCATTCAAGATCCATTGAAGCATCTGGAGGATCACACTGGCTGTCACCCTGAGGCAGCTGATCCCACAAGTCCCACTGTGTCCTTCCACTGAGACACACCTCTGTTCAAGACCACGGCAAATATTAAGACCATTATTGCTCTGGTTTCTTCTGATTGCACCCAACCATGTTGCTGTACCACAGCTGGTTTGGGTTTTTAAATGCACTATACAACTGAAGCAAAATCAACATACTATTAGAAAATTACTGCCTGGATCACTGTGCTCAAAACAATTTATTCATTCTGTCATATAAGCAGTTCCACATAAGGACATAAACGCCCATGAGATAATTGCAAATGTTGCTTTCTTCTTTCTTAAGAAACAGGCAAATAAGATACATGTTTTTAACAGGAACACTCACTTCTTTCATGTTGCCTTCCTTCCAGCTCTCAAAGATTAGAGATCCAAGTCATGCCAAATAGCTGTGAGAAGAGGTACATCCTAATTTTTGTCTGCTCCCTGGAGCAATAATTTTATTCCTGTTCCCTGGTTGTGCAGAAATACCCAGCTACTCCTATCAGGAGATGTGATTTCATGGGAAATCCATTTACTTCAGTTATGGGCAGCTGGAAAAAGCACACTTTTCCTTCAGTGGGCTTCATCCCCCCAACACTCTCTGAAATCAAGTGTGCTTCTTGCAGTCAGCCCCTCCTCGGGTTATTATACAGAGCAGCTAAATTTCAGAGTCTACTTGGATATTTTCCTTCTCCTATTGTCTACACTTTAAAATACTTAGACACAGGAGTTGGTCCTAGGATAGACAGCATGGGAGGATTTCATTGTGAATGGGAGATTATTAGGTAGGCCATAAGAGAAAATATATTCTTCCTTGTTTTCTGTAAGTGAAAAGGCCCCACATTTCCTTGTCCAATTGCCATTTGTCATATAAGGCAATACCAAAGTAATGAGTCTGAATGAAACAATTTCATTTTAACAATCCTGAGAATGCAATATGGCAATGACTATTTCCCTGATGCACAACTCTTACAGTTTCAACTTGAGGTGTTACTGCTTTCTAAGGAGCTTTTACTTCCTCAATACAGAAGCCTGTGTTTCTTCATCATCCCCTTTCTCAAACAGTGAAGGATTTTAACTCCATATGTTAACTTCCACTTACTAAAGACATGGACGTCCTCTTTCAACCTCCTGTATGAAAAAAAAAACCCACCAATCATCTTCACCGGACAGAGTGTTTACTGGTTTAATTCTCAGTGTTTGCCCTATCTCATTTCCACAAGAAGAAAATACAGTGAGAAGCAGGTCTGCCTGTAGGACTGTGGAGGAAGGGAAGCATGCTGCAGCACTGCACCTAATGTAAGGAAGCACAGGACAGCCATTTCTAAGCCTAACCAGTTGGATTGCCACACCCACCAGCAACTCCCTGGTACTTAAAGGATTCATCAGCTATGTGTCTCACAACAGAGATAACTAGGAACTGTTCAGCAGTACAAAGGCAGAAAGATGGAGAATAGCCAGGTATTTATCAATGTCCACCATCTATTCCTTTAAAAAATTCCAAATCCGTAGCTTGTGTATAAATCTGACACCTTATTAATTGCATCTGAAGAGCCAATATGTGTAGATCTCTACAGCATCCAGGCTGGCTCTGCACTTCAGGACTCAGTTCTGGAGCAGCAGCCAGGTGCACTACAAGCACAAGCTGGCTGAGGGCGAGGGCAGAACATAACCTGGGGACTGAATTCTGGTAATTTGTACAGACATAATGTCAGGTGCTGAGTTACTGCAACCAGATAGGGCCATATGAAGCTAGCACAACTAGGTTAAGAGCCAGGACTTACCTTCCTGCCCATCTCAAACTCTGATTTCAACTCTACCATTTCAACTCTGTATGAATTAGCAAAAAGAGAAAAATGCAAGTCAGCTTTGCTGCAAGCCTAGTCCTGAGCAACACAGGGAAAACCAGATTGCTTTCAATGACAATATGGCAATTAGCCTGATGAAGTTAAATCTTTACTTTAATTGGTTGCCCAACATACATGTTTTAACATTCTGTACTAAATTAGCCAGCATGCACACAGTAATTGGACCAGTCAGTGACTTTCTCCTTTCACTATATACATACACAAACAGGAACACCACAAGATTGGACAAAGGAAAGCAATTTGTTAACCGGATACAGCTAGCAAGTAACATTTTTTTCCTCTAGAAATGTTTTTTCCTGCAAAATCACAAGTGTGAAGACTTTCTTTCAAGGCTTGAAGAACATTGCAGTCTTCCAGTGAAAAGGCTAACAATAGCCACTGTAGCTGAAATGAGATAAAATTTGTTGAAAATCCATTCCAAGCAAGAGTGAAATTGAAAAAAAAAAAAATCTCCTGCAATGCAGCATAGGGAAAAGGGACTTTGGAGACAAGCTGAGCAGGTAGAAAGATGGGTTTGAACCCAATTCTTAACATCCTCAGCTTAGTGTAAAAGAGGAGGAGGTGCAGAATCAGATTCAACATTTCATATTCATGGTAGAGAGTACCTAAAGAATTGTTTGCTTACTTTATTTGAAGAACTTTAGTTCTGTGTCAACACAGTCATAGAAAAGATCCACTACTTCAGCTGGATCCAGAATCTCTGTACGAGAAAGGATATCTTCCATTGCTTCTAAACCTTGTTTTTCAAGGTCTAACATAATCCTCATCAGTTTCTGGCCTTTATCCTAAAGGCATGAAATAACCAAACTCAGTTAACCAGCAAACAGGCTCATTAAAGCATTTTCTTGTTTCCCTTTGTTACAGAGATATTTTCAAATATTTTTAAAAATGAAAAAGACTTTTTAAGTACAAACTATTTATGTTATTCGTTTTTTTTTTGGATGGCCAAAGGCTAAAAGGAACAGTCCTGGACATTTTGTGCATTAAGAAAAATAACCAAACAGGAGTTGCTGTGTTTAAAGCAAAGAAGGAAGATGGTGAAAGATGGATAGAGGAACATTATACAAGGCTTGTACATATAACAGAGGTACAAGTTCTTAAGCTTGTAATCCCACTAACAGAACTATGACAGAAGACTAGAAGCCCTAAGAATTGTACAGGTTGTGGTATTTGCATGTGCATCCCTCAAATCACCACCTGCAGGATGATTAATAAATCTGAAATGATGTGTCATGTAACAGTACTAAGACTCCAGATCCCAGGGAGGTTTTGTGTGCCATTCTGACTTACTCCCCTTGGTGCTTCTAGAACGTTTACTCCTGGAAAAGGAGTAATTTCATTTTATCCAAATGTTATTTAAACTCTACCTTTTTGTTTTTTAATGGAGAAGTGCTGCTTGTTTTGCTTGCAGCTTTCAAAACTGAGTTTCAAGGGGGGAAAAAAAAGTCACTTAGAATGAGTGGTGGTTCTGAGTTTTCCAGGATTTTTCTCAGCATTTTGTCCAGAAAGAGTAGAGCATCTCATCTAAGGTTTAGGCTCTTGGATGAGCAGCTTTTATAGCATGAAACCTGAGTAGAAACTGCATTTTCTTTTCTACCACAACCATTGGCGTCACATTGTGGGGACTTTAACAGGCAAGAGTCCACAAGATGCTAAGATGCCTCTGCCAGGTCTTCCCCTAATCAACATCTTGCATAATGATATGAGAGCCAGCTGCACATTAAAACAATATTACCAGAGGCCACATTTTTTAAATTACACCATTCCAAGAAATTAAAAATGTAACCCAAACTGCATTTAAGAAATGTTTGTACTAGCAAAGGTTATCACAGCTTCCTTAATCAATAGTGGGTAGATCTGAATGTTGTTATGATCATGGCAAGACTCTGACCCATGCAAATACACACAGAGGAAAACTGTGGAAATGCAAGTCCTCTGTGGGAGTTCAACCCAACTATATGAGGGTCTTCCACAAATTGCCTGAATACCCATAAAAGCTTGACAGATGTGCCTTGGTGATCTTTCCCTCTCTTTCACTTCCTTAAAACCACTTATCCAGTTTACTGCTGTAGCTGTAATAGCAAATGTTGAGAAGTCATTGAACCACCTGCCCGATGATACCAAAAGTAGTATCTCAACCATTTGGAAAAATCTATACAGAATAATCCCCTTCCTGACTTTATTTATCCCAAAATTATTTGCATAAGAGATCTTCAACACTAAGTTTTTACCATGGAAGGTTTTCAGCCCTCGGGTATGTACTGCATGGCACTGCAAAGTGTCCTTTCTTCTCATATGGCATTTTCAGTTAAAAATTAACAGAAATGCATTGAATTGCAAAACACAAGACTGGCAAAACTGTCATCTGCAAATTATTCCTTCGAGAAAAATACCTTTCCAAACTATGAAGTTCTTAATCCAGCATATGATTTAAATTACACCCCTGCCCTCTTCCTAGCACGTAATTCCGATACCATGTTGCACTAGCATCCAGTGTTCTAATCACTAAAAAGACTATATGCTCAGTGGGGACTGAACAAGTTTAACAGCTTAAATCAGCTAAACAGTTTAACTTTTCATTTTGTAGAAGTAATGGAACAGAGCTCTACTCTCAGGATAACAAAAACTATGCAGAATAGTTTGTCCTTCAGAGGGCATCATTACGCAAGCTAAACTCTCAAGGATTCTAAGAATATTCAGAGAATGTTTTTCAGTGAGTGACTGTGAACTAAGGTATGGAGTTGGGACTCTGCACTGAATTCAGTTCTTTAATTCCAGGTCCCACAGCTCTTACCTGATCATTCTCCAGGAGAGATCGGGCCCATTCATGTGCCTTGTACAGTTCATGCCTACGATCTGGTTTCTCCTGGAATCGAGGTATCTTTTTAGCAGGATCATCATTGCCAAAAGAAGGAGACTGCACTTTTGGTACTAATTTTACATCATCAACAAAAATAAAGGGTTTAAATATGGACCTGAAAGAAATAAGAATTACTGCTTGCAGTAATAGGAGAGATCTCATATATGTTACTGAAATGTTCACCAGGTTATTTTAAAACAACACATACAGAGCAGCATAGGTAATTCATCTACACTAGGCATGGGTAAGGTTAGAGACTTGGTACTGGTCAAGCAAAACAAATGTACGTGCTTTAGAAGAACTAGGTTAGGCAGTTATTGCAAAAACTTATTACCCCTTTTACCTACAATATTTTCTGGTGTCCTCATGCCAGTTCTGCCACTTCTTTAGAAGAGTAGCACTGATTTTCTCCTCCAAGATTTTTTGTAACAAAACGCAACATTCAGCCTCACATCAGTTTTTCTCATCTGTTCCCACTGGCATCTCTCCTCCTCCTTCCAGATTTAAGTTTTATTAAAATCAGAAAAAACAACCACTTGCGTGGAGCAGGGAAGATTACACATCTTGCTCAGTATCAGAGGATTTTGCATATAAACAGCAGCACTTTAGAATTCTACTTCAAGAGCTGGGGGAAGACATGGCTACCAATATTGTGACATTTCTCAAACTATTTTAACACTGAATGGATCTAAACTCCTAAGAGAGACAAACAAAAAACCCCATCAATAGAGAATCTTCATTCCTGAGAAGCTGGAAGTAGGTTTTGGCAAGTGAATGGAACAACTGCCTTCCTTCTCTTTAGATACAGAACAACAAAGCACCCTGCATTCTGCAGTGAACAACCTGCCAAAAGTGCAAGACTTCTGCAACACACAATTAATAACCACTGCCTGTGTACAGTCAGCAGGTTCAGTGCTGCAACCCTTTCCATCACTGTCACAAAGCCTTGCTGACTAAGAATTTACGTGACTCACTGGCTGCATTTAGAATAATTCTTTCTTAATGCATTACAGTGTCAAATAAAGCAAGAAGGGTCTCTAAACAAGGCTTTTAAGGCAGGTTTTCGACCTTCAAATGGACAGAAATCCCAACAAAATAATTTGAAGCCTTGTTCCTTTTTATCATAGTGGATTTGCATCGAGTCAAAGAAAAGTTTGGGTAAGCAAGTTTAAAATTGACACTTAACCCTGAAAGTCTGAGTTGTATAATGCAAGGTGGGTGGAAAGTCCCTTTGGCATGGATGACTTCCACAGCCCTCAGTAAAGCCTAATGATTACTACCAGTCCTCTCACAGGAATGACAGTCAAGGGCACCATTTTCTTCTCCCCATAACCTCTTGACCTCAATGCAAGTGGCAGATCTCCTGAATAACTGCAAGTGGTTTAGTTTAATTTCTGTGAATCCCAAGTGGATTCTGTTTAAAACACAAGGTAATTCATTAATTCTTTGATGATCTGGCCCAGGATTTCCTTGATATCCTCAGCTACTTTCAGCTAGAGAGGACACCATGTAAACCAACTGGAAATTTTCCCTCAAATAAAAAACATTCTTGGATCCCAGCAACTTGCAGATGTTTTGCTGTGTTAACATTTTGATGTCATATGAAGCTACCTAGAGCACACAGCCCCTCTCTGATAGTTAACATTTCATTTGTTGGAGTTTTGCACCTACCTGTTCAAGAGAAGTGACTTGGGAAGTCTCCAACTTCATCTTCTCAACAACTTTCCAAGTGGAAAGCAACTACACTGGAATTCCTAGCCCATTCCTAAACTGCATTTCCCCTAGAAGCTCAGTAGCACAGGACTGTCAGATTACACATCACAGAGCACTGACTGCATTTCTGGTTAGAACATGTTCTTGAAGTATGCTCCAGTTTGGGTGGCAGGGTTTGTTTGTTACCTTTCAACCCATCACCTGCTCTGCGTCCCAGGGACCCCAATGCTGTGGCTTACCTTGAAGGGTCTGGCGTGCCAGTGAAGTAATGAATACAGGGAAAACTAGGGTCCTGAGGCAGAACAGACACTATGCTAGCTGTGGTAAGGAAAGATTCAGAGTCCACACAGACACCACTATCCTTGTCACGCAGGACATCAATCATAGCTTGTGCAGAAACGTCACCTATATGGAGGGGGGGAAAAAATTCCTGAGTGTTCAATGGCTTGGAGCCCAGGTAAGGATTTTAGCCTGAACAAGCTTTGGCCTAAAATGGCCACTGACACTTGACATGGGCATGCCACAAATCCAAGTTAATAGTTTCTACTTAAGCAATGAACATTCAGAAAGAACGTGCCTAGCTAGTAAATGAGAACGGTAAGAAGCATTAATTATGGCAATTGCCAGGTAGGGAGAAATGCTATTAAAAAGGTACATTTTCAGGAAGAAGGCTGTAATACTGCTGTAGCAGTCACTATGAACAGACCACTTACATAAAACATCCATTTTCCTCTACCCAGGCAGGACAGAATGAGAACACCCTGATTTTCCACTTCTCAATTTCCATTCTCAGTTGAAATTTTGAAACATCGTCTTGAGGTCACAGAATGTTACAGCAGCAGACCTAGCCACCAAGATTTTTCTCCAATCCCCTATCTACAAGAATCCTCTGTTCTCACCGTGTTTCCAGCCTATGTTCATCCCAGCTTTCCCCCCATTGCCTCTCCATGTTTTCTCACATGCTCCTTTGGCAGGTCAGGCTTCTTCCCTGTACCTTCTCAGGCTCTGCAGTGACTCAAGCCTCCATGCACAGGTGCCTCAACACACCAGGAGACACAGAATGACTCAGCAGCCTGCATGATTTTCAGCCACAGCCATCCACCCATAGGGGCCCTCAGGGATTTTAGTGCTATAATCCAGATTTATTAAGATCTCTTACCTATAATCTTTCAGAGTTACTCTATCTGCCTCAGACACTAACCACACTCCCTGCAATTCTACAGCTTTAGCAAGAGCTCTGCAGTACAACAAACACCTCACCTCTACGCTCTTCAGAACATTTACCAACATGTGAAAATGCCAAAAGTCCAGTAAATTCACATCTGTAGTAAAGGGTTTTTTAGAAAATTGTAATTTGTACTATTTTTCATGCATGAAAGAGCAGGTATGTGTCAGCCACGCATTCCTGAAGGCCGTCCACTTCAGAGGTATTTTGGCCAGCTGCAGCGAACTGAAGTCAGTAATAAATCTGGGTCTGGAAATAAATCCTTTCTTTGATTGCAGAGAACAGGCACAATGTCTGTTCCCGTACCTTTGTTCTTCTCAACAAAGAAAAAGGGACTTCAGTTTGCAACTGCTCTTCCTTAAACTATGCTCTTGAAATTTTCCCCAAAAGATTAAATCTGCGTTTTCCCCAAAATGCAGATTCCACTGAGCTCAATCTTTGATATGTGAGGCTATTTTTTTTTTAATAGTATAATTTTAGTTAGGTAGGGCCACTAAAATTACAGGAAAGCACAGATGCAGTGGCACATCATGCACATCAGAACACTGAAGGAAGTTACTTTGTAATTGTAATCCTGTTTTGAAATCTTGGGGGTGACATTAAGGGCTTCATCCTAACTTGTGGCAAATTTAGAGACAATCTTTAGTTCTGATCTTCCTTCCTACACAGTTTACATGTAGAGGTGTTCTCAGTCACATGCACTTCTGGACAGAATGCCTGATAAGGAGGCAGCAGTGACTAAAAAACCCAGTGTGCCCACAGAAAGACAGTTCAACACTTACCACCTTGTTTTTCTAGGCTCTCCCTGCCAGAACAACAGGCTAAATGGTCATCAGCAAGAGAAAACACTTCAGAAAAATTGAAGTCTGAGTCTCCATTCCACCAGCCTTGACTTTTCACATAATTCCTTAGTTCAGGATGCTCAGCATCAATTTTTGTAGTTAATGAAAGCTGATTGCAAATGCATTTCACTCCCTCTAGAAAGAGCCACATATTAAAAGAGAGCATTAATACAGCTTTCCTGGGAGAAGCTGGAAGGAAAATGTCATATCAATTAGGAAACAAATTAATCCATTGGTTAGTATGTACATTTGGCATGACTGTGTAACTATATAATTACACATACACAGAATTACCAATCACTGCAGGTTGCAGAGCTCAATCCTCTGTGTCCTGCTGAGACACTGACACCTGTGATTAACAGTGGGATTGAGACAAAATGCCAGTTTCACAATCCACACCTCACACCTTCTGACCACAAAGCAATGGTGGTATCCAAATGCCAAGGGCACCTACTCTTTTTTCTAGTGGCATATTCCCCACAGACACAAGAAGGCTTGAGATCTGACTTGATTTCAAAATATTTTTCAGCAGAGCTGCATTTAATGGACCTTCCTTGCCCTTCAAAATTAAGAAATTGGAAAATGTTTTTAAAACCATTACAATTGCTTTAAGCTTCCCAGTTGAGAAACAGTTTCACTGTAAGCTGCAAGATAGGTTCAAATTACAATTCTTTTATCTTAAATTTTAAAATGGCATGAAGTAAAAAGAATGTGTAAGTAGCCTCCAAAGAATACTGAACATTTTTTTTTAGTTCCTTTTATCAAAAATACTGCAGTGCTTATAACCATATATCCATAGCATGGCAGTGGTTGCTGCAGATATTCCTCAGAGAGAATAAAGCAAATGTATTGGAAGCCCGGGAAAGAGCTGATAAAGTAAAACTATAAACTAAAATAAACACAGATTCTGGAATTTGGCACAAATAATTTCTTAGACAGAAGCAAAACAGTAGTTGTGGAAGTTTTTAATACTGCCTTCCAAAAAAGTTAGCTTGCTTTTGCAATGCCCCATGCATGCAATTTAAATCAGGGATAACAAATTCAGGAAATTCCGTGCATCATTCTACAAAAAAGTCCCTGTCATCCAATTCTGACTTACACGAGGGTCACTGACAGCTTATTCTGATTCACCCTTTCAAGCAGCATACTTTTCAGGGAATTTTCTTGACTGGTGTTATGAAGATATTTGTATTTGTGTCCAGCTAGGCAAGCCACTCTTTAAGAGCTCTTTAAGTATTACATTTATAAACTCATGTAAAATAATATTTCATGGGTTTGATCTACCACCACCACAAAAAAAAAAAATTATCAATCAAATAAATTTTTCCACTGAGACTTAGGAACATTAATAGAAAGGATTTTGAAGTATTTATTCTTAAATTATTTTCAGAGAGTTGCTTGATAAACACTCACTATAAGCTTTACAGTCCTGCAGCAGTAATATCACAACTCTGAGGATAGTCAGGAAAATATATGCCTGCACACTGGGGAATGACACATCTTCCCCATTTTATCAGCATTTGTGCATTCATGTGAAAGCTTAAGAGGCACACTTTTGGTTGCAAAAAAGACCCCTCTGAACAAAGCATGAAATGCAGAGTTCTTACACAGCCAGCAGCCTTTCCTGCAGGGCTGCAGGAGGTGGAAACTACTTATCTGCAGCTCACAGGGACCTCCTGAAGAGCAATGTGCTGGTAGAAACCAGAATAGAGCTGCAGAATCATTTCAAAGAGCTGCAAGCAGCAGATGAAGGCAACAGTTTATTTGCTGGAAGGAGGACGTGAAGGTTATGTATTGCTGATGCAGCAAAAACTGCTAAATAAAACCCACTGTTCTTCAAATATCAGGCAGGCAGGGCAAGAGAAGAAGGCAGGCTGTCACTGCATAATTCCAGGAACCTCAGGAGTCAGCTGCTTGCCAGAACTGGGGTTTCATCAGGACAGCATTTTCAGTCTTCTCTCCTCTATGTTTGGTATCTGTTCGTGCCTGACAACCCGTAGGTATCCTTAAAATGCAGGCTTTCCTTGGGAAAACACCACCTCTGTGAAGGTAACTGATTCCTGTTTGGTGGCAGGGACTGACAGCAGGCCATCACACAACATTGCACAGCCTGGTGATATTTCTTTGCTCCTTCCCATGTCTGCTATCTCCTACCTTTAATCATTTAGGGGGAAAGGAGGAGAGAACTGAATACATCTGCCATAGCTCAAGTAATGCATGACAAAAGTCCTCTTGAATACTCTAAATTTTCATTTCATTCAAACTTGAGTACATTTTAAAAAGCTCTACTCTTATGAAAATAAAAATCCCTTCAAATTAAGATGAGAATAAATTAAATGCAGGCCTTAAACAATCATATTACATTAGGGCAGCCCATATATGCTGGGAAAGTTTTAAATAAATTCATCCACTAAACCAGTGAATTCTAGAAGTTGGTTTGGCAGCTCTGGCCTCACACATACAGAAAAAGAAACAATTTACAAGTTTAAAGAGCAGAAAATTATTCTTTTGCATCATTTTAAAAACAGGGATATGAAAGGAGTATATCTATTTCAGTAAAGGAACCACCACCAGCAACCCATTCAATTTATCACCAGAAAAAAACCCCTTTTGGTTAAAACTATCAATGGTTATCCTTGCCTCACAATATTTTAGATTTGTAAGTAATAATTTGGGCATTAACTCCATCAAAAAACCATCTGACATTTCCAAATAGAAAACAGATCTGTGAAAATACACCTATCAAGTATAAAAATTATGATTATTACATAGTTTATGCATAAAGGCAACAATCTCCATCTTTGCAGAAAATGCTAAGTCACATCAGTAAATGCAAATCAACACATAAAAAAAGTCAGAGTAGTACAAATATAGAAAATTAAAATTGGTGATTTAATCAAACACTTGCATTCATTAGTCACTTATTTAAACTCAGTGACTTTAAGACCAATTCTTCCAAGACAACCCTTTACAGCTATTTTTAATAGGATTTGCTGTGAGTTCTAAACTAACCTGTGATTCTTTCAGCTGCCCAATACTTCCCAGAAGTCTCCAGTATCCAGGCTTCATTTCTGTCCACAATCAAAAATGCACTTTGGAAAGTATGGCATGAACTCCCATCTTCATAATAATTTCCACCTTGTCCATGCTCTTCCAACAGAGCAACTATTACATCCAATGCTTCTTTAGCTGTTGCACCCCTTTCTAGGCCAAGTCTATAAGAAAAGGGTAAAACAGAGATTCAGAGAGGAATGATACAGTAAGATTTCCTTAAGTTGTTATTTTTAAACACTAGCACTCATCTGAGTTTAAAATATTGAGTGAAATGAATCTGAGTTTAAAATATTGAAGTGCCTGGTATGCCTAATATAAGAGTTCTTGCTTTAATTAGTTACTAAAGGATGAGCTATAGAATTATTTGTTTCTAGTCTTGATTTTCTACGCTGGGTCTTTACTCTCAAGCCTATCATAGCTGGCTTTTAGTTTTTTAAAAAAAGTCCAGTTACCAACCAATGATCTCAGCTGCACTGTAAACATGCGATGCTCTATTTATCTCCTCCTCAGGCAGAATACATTTGAAGTACAATTTGCAGGTATTTTTTTTAAGTAACAGCTGTAGCAAGGTTCCTTTTCTGTACAAGGGTGGGAAATTGTAAATTAATATTACCAGCTATTAAAAAAGAGAAGTACTATTCAATATTACAGCCTCTCTACAACCTCTTTTTCCCAATGCTCTGGTTGGCCATGGAAACCAGGTGTTATCCTTCTATGCATGCTACATGCTGCAAAGACAAGCATTTCTGCACAGTCATACTTCAGAGCTCCTGCACAGGCTTCCCCAAAAAACTATTTGAATACTATTTGAATATTGAAAGATAATGGCTTTTGTCAGAAGTAAGAGCAATCACATGTCTGAAAGAACAGAATTTTAAAAGGAAGTTCAAGCAAAGCAAGTGTATTTTACAGAAAAGCAAACTGAGGTGTGGTAATAAATTTTACAAAGCCACAGGGAATTACTGTATCCTGCCTTGAGTAAGTGGCATTAAATAATTCCTTGATATAATTTACAGCCCTAATTGAATCAACTACAAAAGCAGTAACCAGAAGTTGAAATCAGAACTGCAAACGATTTCACTGGTTCCAAAATCCAATTACTGCTAATGAGGAAATGCAGTGTTTCAAACAACAGCATATCCACGCCTCCATCCTTCGGGAGTTACCTGGATCAGTCCAAAATTTCTCTCTGTTGTTTTGTCACCTTAATATTTTCCTGTGTTTGTCTTTCTCTAACCACTCTATGGACAAAATAACTTTGACTGATAGATAGTTCCAAGAAAATCACTTTTTTAGACATAAGTACTATCTACGCTAGCTCTTTCCATTTCTTTGAAATCACATGACAAGAAAACAATAATCTGTTTCTTTCCTAAAAACTACAGTAGACAAATCAGGTCATGATAATTTGAATACAGATTTGTTGACCTCAGTACTTCTCTGCAGTGGTTCTGCATTGTTAAACACTTGGCTACCATTAGCCTTGTTTTAGGCTGAATTATTGAAAGCAGTGTTTTCATCTCTCTCAGCAGCATCTATTTATCACTAACTCACAAAGAAGAGCCAAGAGCCATTTTAAGGCTTAACTTAAAATGACAGTTCCTTTCCCATCATCTTCTTACTTTGCATTTATAGGGTCTTTCCTTCTCATCTCTTCTTGTTAGCTGAAACTTGTTTTGTGCTGGTGACTCCATTTTTAGTCCCTCTGCATTTATGGTTTTCCTTCATTCTTTTCATCACTGGTGCAATTGCTTTTTCAGTCCAATACAGCTATGCCAGTCTTTGCACATACCAGAGACATCATTTAAAATCCAGCCCAAAAGCATGTCTCATTTGCTCCCTAAGAGCAGTCCCTGCCAGAGGTAAGCGAATGGACTGAAAACTACCTTGGTGACCATACAATCACCGGAGTCAGTGATAACCTGCTCCCTTCTCCCCAGTTAATGACCAAAACCATTAGGTTATAATTAGATCGAAACCTGCCAAGAGACATAACTTTCCACTAAAACTTTAATGTCTCTCTGAAATTTTCCATTTGAGATGGTTACAGCCTAGCTTTCACTGTCAAAACCACAGCAGGGATTCAGGCTGAAGAAGCACCCTTTAGGTATTACTTTTTTATAAATAGCTCCAATGTTACATTTATTTCCATTAGGTAAAGGTCTAGGCTCTGCTTTTGCTTGGCTGCTCCTACCTGTCAGTCACAAAGGACAGGAAAAAGAAATAAAATAAAAGGAAAAAAAACCCATCCTACACAACAACCACACAACTCATTTCCACAAAATTAAGTCTTGTCAATTATCTCAGCATCAGTGTCCTGGGCAACAACAGCATAATCCTCCCACTAACACACTTCAGAGTACCCTTCAAGATGAACTGAAAGAACAGTTAGAAGCAATTTCAATGCCAGATGAGAGCTTGAATTACTTATTAATAAAATTGCAGTGATTTAGTACAATCCACTGCCTAAGTACCTCCAATATGCTGTCATATTGTCAAAACAATATTATCTTAAGCTTTTCAACTTCACCTATCAGTTACATAATGCAGGCTTTCCAAATTAACTAACATCCTTGATGACATTCTACGTTATTCAGTTTTGAGGTCTCTAAGGAAAGAAATTGGTAAACAAATTAATACCATTTTAAAGAGCATTCTTGACTCCCTGCCAAGATTGTGGCTCTGTGTGGCTCTGAAAAAATTATTGCACCTGTGATGAAAGAGCAAATAAATAATACAAACACATAGGGATTAAAATTAAGACAAAAATGCAAAAATAAGGGTGTAATTTACAGGTTTCTCCATATTTATCTTTTGTATGATAATGCTGTCTTAACTTATCAGCAAAACAGTACATGAACTCTTCAGAAGAATATGCTTCCCTAAGTAAACAGGTGCTTTATAGTTGCAAGTGTGCATCAAAAAAAAACCCCAAAACTGCAGGCAGCTAAGAAGAATACCTGAAGAAAATCCTGATAAGCTAATTAATGCAGCAATACTGGTAAAGCTTTCAAAAATCAGCTTTTGAATAAATCCCTGGTCGGGGGGGGGGGGGAAGGTTCCTTAGGAATTTGTACTGGAGCATATTTTCTCTATGTTGTGACTAGGTCCCTGTTCTCCATTTATATTAATGGGGATGGGGACCAGCCTGCATGGAATAGGTCCAACTTCTAACCCTGAAGTCCATCACACAAACTTTATTAGTTTGTTAAGAATGATTCAAGTGTTCTGACATGCTGTGATAATCTATCAAAGAGGCAGAGCTGGTGCCAGCTGCTTCACCGCAGCCTATAGAGATCAATTTTTACTTGATGGCTCTCTATTCTGTGAGGTGACATGAAGTAGACTGACTTAATTCAACTGGCCAAGTCTTCACAGTCAGAGAAAAAATCACCTAGGCTGGAACAAGCAGCAGATGGTAACAACACATCTCTGGTTCTCCTTGCCTGAAGCACCTTCTCCCTGCATCTGAGCTACAATTTCTTCTGCAGGTAAGAAAGAAGAGAGGGAGGGGTAGAATCCACCGGTGATGATTACTTGTAGTTTGTGGCAGTGCCTTCTTACTTTGGTATGTCCTGATTTGCTAGTGTGAGTAAATCTAGAGCTGTTGGATAACATATATATTTGAATGTTAAACAGTCCTTTGAGAATGAAATAGCTGAGTAAGAAGAAGAATTCGACACTTAAACCAATGGTTTGTTAAAGTTTCAAAAGGACTGTGATAGGATGGAAAAAAATAAAAGTGGAGCTTAGAAAGTCACCTAAGTCCTTTTCTTCACAAAAGGTTGTCCTATACTTTCTTAAACAACCCCTCACATCTACTCAGCCTCCTTTGATGCAATTAAATGTACTAGTTCTCTCAGGTACAGCTTCTTCACTGATTCCTTCAGTATATACAGGGCTTAGAGAAAATACCAAAGAGAAAGTTAACCCAAATTCCCTCATGATTTTGTCACTGGTCAGATTTTATAGCTCTCTGATCACATTTCCACCTTCCACTGCATTCTCTTCAACTGGCCTCTATTCCTCCTGATTTATGGTAGCTGGAAGCAGACACTATTTCTGCAGAGACATGTTAGAGAACACTTACAGTTTCAGGCAGCTATGAACCTAACAACAAGTTCTTCTAACTTATGCTTCCTAGCTTGCTCATGATAATAACTTCTAAGGTTTTAACATCCTCTTAAAAGTCAAGGTATCTATTTCCTATCCTTTTATCTATAAAATATCCTAACTCATTGCATGAGTAAAGTAGAATGTTTTGACGGGATTTTTCTTGATTACCAGTTATTACTGTGCATTTATCAACTCCTTGATATTTGAGGTTTTTTCCCCTTCAGGAACTGAGGTTAAGCTGGTTTACAACACTTCTTTTTAACAATATTAAGCATAGCCACAACATTTAACTTTTTCCAGTCAACCGAAACATCTCCCATTTTTCATGAGTCCTCAAGAAAAATGAGAATTCACCTGTAACTTCTTCAGTCAGCTCATTAAGTATCCTAGGGCAAAGTCCAGTAGGACTATTTTTGTCTAGGACTGATTTACTGAAATATGCAGCTGCTGTCCTGTTCAGTCTTTAAACTGAGTCCATTTGCTTCATTTCTCTTTGTAATAAGTTCACACATTCTCTCTTCTTTCTTTTGCAGCTTTCATCCCCGACCCAAGCCTCCTTTAAATTCCCTTCACCACAGGATCAGCATGCAGGCTGAGACTCACAGTGCAGCAAAAGCCTTTTGGGCAGCCAGCAGTCAATGAACAGACTCACAGGAGTCTGTGTGCCAGCGTTTGAGTAAGGGCCATGGCTTGCATTGGAATGCATGGGCTGAAGTAAGCCATAGTAGTTTGTTTATGCCTACAGTTGGCTATAAGCCCAGAATAAGCTTTTTAGGTCAGAGTAGGCTGTTGTAAAGTGGGGGAGAATGAAGGGCACACCAGCAATCTGATATTACAAATTAGTTAGCAGTTCCTCACTAACAATGTAATCATATCTCTTGCCCTGTCAGAATAGCCACTGCCGGACTGTAGGGTAGGCAGTCAAGGTATATTGAGTGAACCCACAACAGATTGGCACACTCTTGGTAGCTAAATTCAGATTGCAAGTGTTTTAAGTTTTCACTCAGCTGTATCTGGAGCCCTACCTCGCCTGCTTATATTGCTTTAAATCTCCTAATGCCAACACCACAAAGCTGTTACCTGGTACCAGCATCATCTGAGGCTGACGATGAAAGGCTGGTCACAGCTCAGCAGGACACCCACCTGACAAGATCCATGCCAAGCAAGGCTTCAGACTCAGAAGCTGGTTCTCTGGTCACGACAGCTTCATTAGCTACACACACTCCGTGCTCGTTAGCTCCCATTTCTGCCCCCCAAAGCCAGGAGGGCCTGCTCAGCACCACAGCATGAGTCTTGGGCACCTGCTCAATCTCGATGTACGTGCACTGCAGAGACAGCAGGGAGACAGAAAGTTAAGCAATCACTTCATCTATTGCTGTGACTACAGCAACACAAGACTTCAATGCACAGAAAGGACACACGTTATTTTAAAGGTCTGTGCTTTGCAAATGAACAAGGAACTCATTTAAACAACATTTAAGTGTCATGTTTGAACCTTCACATCCTTATATTGCATAAGCCTGGGAAAATACATGTGCTGATGGTTGCAGGCTTCCAAGAGACAAGCAGCACCCAAATGCTAGAATCAGTGGAAAGCAGCAGGAGAGAGACTGTACTGTGACATTAGTAAAACACAGATCATACCTGTAACAAAATCAAACCATTCCACCACCTCCAGTGCTTTATTACATACATAGACTAACAATGGTAACTGAGACAAAATACATTAGAAGGCTTCCTCCTCCCCCTTGCTGCCTCCCCTGCAGCTGCCCCCAGCACAAAGAAAACTGCTAGGAAGAGGAAAAAAAAACCAAGCCTTGAAAAGATTCAGTGGTATAATAAACCACTTTGATAAACAGTCACAGAAGTAAAACATGGGTATTGCTGTTGCTTAAACTGGTGGTTTTACTATTTTAAATGGTCTACTTTAATTAGATGTCTGCAAATGTACTCTGACAAGTCAAAAACACAAAGGAAGGCTGCAGAGAAGTCATAGTAACTGCAAGGAAGAAAGAAATTATGTTGCCTTTCAAATATATTTACTTGCCTTCAGAAAAGCACTGTCTTCCCAGACAGCATGGAGGAGAGCTCAATCCATCATTGGTTTGTGCAAACCAAAGAAATGGGCTTTACCTTTTACTGTTGAGTTCACATCAAGTTTTTCACAGATCAAACTCTGCAAAATTTGCTTTTGAGAAGCCTAAAACTGTCTGTATTTATGAGTCATCTCTTAAGACCCAGCATTCCTATTGTACCACCTTCCTTACAGGGAGCAACCTGCAACAGGCTTTTGGAGGAATATCTGATCAGGTATATCAAAGTAAACAGGATGATCAGAATGGACTTGTGGACTAAAAGTTATTTGCCTTGTTTGCCTGGCTGTGTCGATATCAAAATCTAAAGCCAAAGAAATCAGTCCAAAATGATCAGAGCTTTAAGAAGCTTTGTTTTTTTCCTAGCCTTTCTTTCTGCCTTTAAGGATTATACAGCATGATCATCTTCAGCCTCCAGTCTTGAGCAATTATTTTTACAGTAATAGTTCCTCTAGCATGCAATTAAAATGTGTAATAGACTATCTTTGGTCAGAAATGGGATTTTCAGAGTCCTTCACTTTGACCATGCAAGAGGGATACAAGAAATGAGCTTGCCACCTTCATTAGGTTATGTGTGCAAATGGGTCAAAACTGAACAAAACGAAAAACAAAACACCACAAAGCAGAGGGGCAGTGAACTCTTTCTAAGACAGTGAACTCAGTCTAAGGACAGGCTTAGGCAAGAAGATCCTGCCAGGGAAAAATACCTGCTGTATTTGTAGGAGAACATCCCTAATATTTGACAGGCCGTTTGACCAAACTGCTTATAGATAATACACTGTGATTTTGTAGAGGCAAAATCCTCATCTATCAAGATGCAACAACATTTGGCATTGGCCAGGAGCTAAGATCTGACCAATAAAAACTCTTTTTACAGTTCACCCTGTGTAACCAAGCTATGCCATAACTGACATTTCTCATCAAAACTCCCCCCTCTCCTTTTGAACTGTCAGCAAACAAATCTCATTTTTGACATTGTGTACAATTTTATTTCAGAGCTTCAGGGCAGTGCTGTTTGGATAAGCACCTGAGGCAAGTGTGCAAACAGGGAATAACTGCATTTGCTGGATGTGCAAAGGGAGCTGGAGCAGCAGGGGAGGATTACATGTGAAGACAACACCAGAGCAGCTGTCAGGCCGCAGGTCTGCAGCCTCAGCCCCCTCCATGCCATAGGTGGTCAGCTGCCTGCAGCCATCCTGCAGAGCCATCCATGAACCTTCTCAGTCCTACAGCAGAAAGCAAAAACCTAGACACAGTGGGGAGGAGACTTCAGTATTCCATACACCCACACTTGCACAGCGTTTTCTGGCTGAATAGCCCCATTATACAAGCTTGCTTACACTGACTCTTTGATTTTTTGAGAAGGAAAAACGGTAACACTCAGAAAAGTGATAGTTAAGCTAAAAAAAATGCTGAATGCCTTTGCTCGGCAAAACATATTTGCAAGGCTATCCTTGCTACCTTGCTACTTGGGGTCTCATTCCAAAACCAAGCACTACCAAAGCTGCTATTCATTGCAAAGATCTTATTGTCAATGGTAGCAGTTGAGAAAAGGGAAAGAGGAAATTGTTTGTTCCTGCTTGAGGAATCCAGAGCATTCTGAAAAAAAAATGTGGGTTTGTTTTGTAACTATGTAATCAGAGGCCAGAAAACGTCCAGAGGCAACACTACACACCTCAAAATACAGGTGTCACCTTCAATATTGCTTCTTTATGTCCCCCAACCCAAAAAAGAAGTGAACATGGAGTATATTTTCATGCTATATTCAGTTTCCATACAATAACTCAGGTACCTAGATGATATTCAAGCCTTGCCTTATTTATATAAATTGTCTCAGAAGGCCTAAATAACAGAAAAAAATATCTCAATCTGACATTTGCTGACAGGTCTTGTAAAACTACTATTGACTTGATTCTTATTCATTTGTCATGGTTATTGACACTGCTGAATAAGTCTTGATGACATTTTACCTTCCCACTACAATTATTTACTCCAGTTAGCATAAAAGTAGGCACTCAATGGGATTTATGTATTAAGGCAAGAGGTTGGTTCATATTTAAAATAATAGGTATGAGCTTCTCAAAAGAGCAGGCTCTAGAGGTGACAGTAGATTAATAATTTTAAACATAAAGCTTCATAAGTTCACCATCCTCCCCCTAAAATAACATCAGAAAACCCTTTCCCAAGAAACAGAGCAACTGGGCTACCCACTCGTAGCCAAGACACATAAGTTGTAAAGGCAGGTCAACTAGAGCCAGACACTGGATTTGCAACACAGCAAACCACTGCTTCTTGTTCCACAGAAACCAGGACATAGCCTTTCAACAGCTAAAGCACAAAAGGAAATAGTGGGAGAAAGACAACACCATCCACCAAAAAAACCTCACTGGCCACTAGATCGCTAGAAACAGGAACTCGGATGATGACAGGATTTCAAAAACAGGCCAAAAATTCCAAAATCCCTGTCCCCCCTCCTGCACCCCACAGAAGACTTGCCAAATCCCTCCAGCACAACAGCAGAGCAGCCTGTTCCACTGAGCACTGGGCCAGACCAGGCAAAGACAAATAAAACAGGTACTGCTGTGATTCTGCTTGCCACTAACCCTCTCTTCAAAATTCCTGAAATGTCCAGCCTCTGCTGGATTAACATTTTTCTTTGAGTATGAATGCTAAAACCAGAAGAATACTGACAAATTTGGTGGCAAAGGCTGAGAGTGAGTGGTGTCAGGCTCCATTGATTTTCTAGAATTCAAGCATAACTGGCATCTTGCCCTGTGACAGTAAATTCCCATTAGGAAATATAAAACTGAAGAAGAGAGACTTCACACACAAGAGATGCAGCCAACAACTTTAAAGAAAATTGAACAGGCTGGGAACTAATGATACTTCTTTTATTTCACTTACAGTATCAAGAAGAAAATCTTATCAAGGGAGTTCTAAGAATAGCACAAGGCACAAATGTATCTGCCAGCCTAGCTAGGGCATGCAGATAAGTTGGAGGTATTCCAAAACCAGACAGGACAGTCATAAGCACAAGAGATTTTTTCTTTCATTAATGAAAAGAAACTATTGTGCAGTTTCTACTGTACCGAGGCTGCAGAAGCCCAATTCCTAGCACTGTCAGTCAGGTCATTATGAAATATCAATGAAATCACATAGGCTCCAGCCCTGGCTAACAAAGGCAATAGTCAGGGAATGTTTTAGAAAGAAATGATCTTTGAAAAGGGGCATTAAGAGTCCAGATACAAAAGAGATCCCAGGCCAACCCCCTTCCCTGCCATCAGATCCCGGCTCGAACTTGGCATTAACTCTTTGCTTCACTGCTTCAAGCACTGCCATACCCTAGCACACATCTGAAAAAAGGCAAAATATCTGTATGATTGCAGCAACTCACTAAGCTGCACCGTGGCTGCTTTTTTAACCCTTTCCAAAAGAGGGGTGCAAAATATGTGCTGAGGCAGTCTCACAGCCTGCTGCCCCCCCGGCCATCAAGAGATTGAGACTGACAGCCTGGCTGGAAAAGGAAAGACAGGTGATTCCACAGGTGACATGGGCTGCCTGGGCTTTCCCTTCATGGTGAAGTGAAAATCTGGAAAGCTAGAACAGAGCTGTTCAAGGAAGCTCCTCAGACCATCTATTGCAGATGTGCCTAGCAATGAGCTTTACAGACAATTCTTCTGCTGCTTTTTTACAAAAACAAATTTAGTAGAGCTCAAAGAAGTGGGAATAACCTCTCCTTGGAAAGAGAAACATGCAAGCAGTAGTGCACAAGACAAGAAGTGGTGAGCCAATGCTCTTACCACTACTTGCATACACAGAAAGCAGAACTAAGTATTGAGTGGAAGACACCTGGATGATTTTACCACACCCATTAAACGTGGCCAGGACATCTCCTACAGCAGCAGGACTTGTGCCACAGTGAAGGGGACAGCCTTACACCAGGGTAAATCCAGCCTGGGTACCTCTGGAGTAGTCAGCCCAATTCCAGTGCTCACACGGTCCAACAGGACAGTGAGCAGAAGTCTCTCCTGCAGCAGGATGAATCCTCAGGTAGCGAGCTCTCAGAAACACACAGTGAGGATACTGCTTGCATCCTCACATTGTAGCCAGATATAAAAGCATTTACTAACTGTGCAAATAGAGCAGAAAGCCATTTTCTGCCACAGTAAAGTGTCTCTTTCGTCTTCATATTAAGAACAGGGTTTTTTTCACTTTTTATGAAGATCCTAGTGCACTTTACATATGCTTTGTATTTGCATATTGTTCCCAGCTGTTTGTATTCATTGCAACCAATAACTATAAAATTTGAATCTTATCTCTAGCAGTGTGTAAGGGTAATAGATTTTATTCTAGGGGAAAAAAAATTACAGAAGCCAGAAAAAGCTAAACAGTTCTCCTGACAAAAAAACAAAACTCTCTGCACCCTCTGACTGACTTTAACCTGCTCTATCAAGCCACCAAGGAACCTCAGGCACATGAACTATTGTATGGAAAAGGGCTCCACAAAACAAAATTTAAATATCTTTAAATAAATCAAATACCACAGAGTACAGCAAGGCACCCAAGGCTGAGAACACTCTGTGGAGACACTATATGTCAGAGTAGATTTAGCAGTCAAGAATGCACTTCTTGTTTTTCAAGACACAAATTTAGCAGTCTCCCGGGTGATAAGCAAAAGTAAAAATGAAATGTGGATGAAGCCTATTAATTTAATGTTTTAAAACAATAAGAAACAGATATCAAAGAAGCCACAAAGAGCCCACCACAGAGACATCCTTGGAATTCTTGGATATCCTAGGCATTTGTAATACTTGCTCACTCATATGTTTTGACAAAATTAAATGGTTTGGGTCAAGATGAAAGAGTTGACAGATTTTTGCCCCACACAATTATAATACTCTCCCCTCCTCTTCCCATCTGCAACAATTAAAAAGAAGAATTAAAACAATTGAGAACAAAAAAAAAAACTAGTTCAAGCTAACCAGTTTTGCTCTGGTAGCAGAAGAGAACAAATAAGCAGCACTCCACAGTAAAAACAGGCTTTGAGAGGGCAGAAACATCGAAGAGATTTTGGCCTCTACCTCTGAACTGCTGCCGGGCTGAGCACTGTGCTACAAAGCAAAGTCAGACACATTAGTGTAAAGGCCAGTGGCCTGCAATGGAGCAGAAGAGAGAAAACACTCACATTAGCCAAGCAACAGAGCTGAAGGCACCAACCAGTTTCTCTTCTTCGCTGCTGTCTGCCTGCGTGGTGCCTCTCCTTTACCTCTGAAGTCTCAGGGTGAGCTCCAGCAAGGTGGCCTGGACAAAGCCACCAGTCTGTGTGTGCAGGAGCTCTGCTGCTGACCAGGCAGCAGCGTGTCCCAGCGGAGAGGCAGGAATGCAGCTTCCTAAACCACCTCTGAACTGCAAACCTCCAGGCTAAACCCTCATTTGTCTACACAGAGTAAGCAAAAGGCTCCGTCACAGGCACAAACACTGCTGTGTCTCATCGAGGTTTCCTGCCAGGCACCACTTTCCCATGGAAGTGTCGGGGTGCCCAGGTTTACATCCACACCTGCAGCAATGTGACTGTGAGTTAGCACTGCCAGTCTGACCTGGAGGCTTCCCAAAGAGCAAATTCTCGGTAGATCCTACTGCTGATCGACTTCTGTTACCAGATTCTGAACAGCTTGCCCACGACACAATGCAGAGAACCCAAAGAACTGGCAAAAAGGGGAACCGAGGCACCCCAGAACTGAACTGCACTGGTGTGATGCCTGGTGATTATGTTACAAACACCAGGATTAAGATCACCAGGTGATACAAAGCCAACTTTAATACAGTCAAAGTCTGCTTTCCAAGCCTTATACAGTCCTGTGACACCAGGCAGGGGCCCATCAGTTTCCTTTAGGTGAGTTTTTATGCCTGCATTCCGCAGACCAATGTAGAGAAAAAATCTTATTGCTCCCCTGAAAACTCAGAGCAAGGGGAGGTAGAATGATATCCATTTAAAAAAAAAAAAAAAACAGAGAAAACAAAAGAATAACTAAGGCATAACTATGTCATGATGTTTTAGAGAACAAGAAAATTCCTCCTACCCCACAGACAGTTGGCTTTTAGCCCAGATCTGTGTTTAATACCAACATAGTAGAAAAATTTTGAGTATTCCACAGTTTTATAGACTTCTTTGCTAGTCTACCCTTCCTACTTTCCCCTTTCCATTCCTCCATAAGAAGTGCATGCTGTTAAGATAAAAAAGCTTTTACAGCTGTATAGTGAAACAAGAAACCATGACTATTTTGAAATCATGAATATAAGGTCAAATTAGAGGAAAGCAAGGTGGATATTAAAGGAAAAAAAAATAATCCACATGGGAAATTCATCCACAGCAGGTTACTAGAGAAGAAAAGAAATCTAGTGAGTAAGATCTACCTTAAAAGTAAGACAGAGGGGCTTGCATCTTAATTCTCACTAACATGAAAAATTCTTAAAATCCACATCTAGGTAAAAAAAAGAACACCCTTTTAGTAGAGGAATTCAAAAAAAGGACCTTATTTTTGCTTAGAGGAGCAATGCTTCACCTGCACACACAAATTCAGTAGCTGATCACTACAACAAGGAAGAGGGCTGATCTGCATCTGCCCCTGCAAAATTGCAATGCAAGGGAAGAACAAACTTTTGAGAAAGTTGTCACACACATGCACAGAAGGGACCTTTAATGAAAAGCCCCATTGTTCAGGGTCTTGGGAACCTGCTGACGTGGAGGGAAGGAATTATGTTGATGAGCTAGCTGCAGGGTTACTTGTCTGGTAGATTGAGCCACGAAGATCAGGCTGAAAATGACTTGCAGAATTCACTGAGTTCCCCTGAGACCCTGCCACAAACTAACTGAGAGCTGTACAGCAGAGCCCTCCTGATTCCTTTATGGCAGCAATCTCACTGAATTACTGTGAACCACTTTTGGTTACACTGTGCATTATCACAGTTGCAAACAGGAGCGGCACAGAACAGAAATAGGAAACAAATAGGATACAAACTCCCTGCCAGAGTTATGTAGAACAACCCATGTTATTACCTCCTCTTAACAGAAATTCAGAACATGAGTGGCAGCCACAAACAGGTGAGCACAATTTGATACACAATGAACCACACTGTGTGCAAAAAATAGAACACAACGAAAACCAAGTCCACTATCATTGTCCATTGCAGGTAAAGAAACCAAAGCAAGTGTACAATATGGAATGGGGAGAAAAGCTGCTAATTTGGAAAAAAGAAACGCAAAACATTAGGATGAATGAGAAGAAAAATCTAGTCAGAGGCACAAAGAATTACTGACTCAGAAAAACTGTAGTATGAAATTGATCAGCCACATTTTTCCATTTGTAAATATCATACATTTAGTTTCTCAGAGCTGTTTAGTTAATTTTACAAAGTGCAAGGGAAGGAAAGCTGTAGTAAAAAAGAAAACCTACACCAACAGTAATTGAAGCGTTGGCAGCTTTCATGGGTTTTAAAGAACAAAGTATTGACCCTGAGTATGTCAAAGCTACCTACAGAAGCTTTGACACTCCTCTCCACTCCCCCATCAGTTAATTACCTCTGACAAGTTTGCTTAAGAGGTAGATAGCGTTGCAGGCCTGGGACTTAACAAGGGAAGCAGCTGGATCCAAGCCTTTCCTTAAAGCTTTTCTTGACTTTGAGGTACCACTCACTACCAATACACAACGACTGCGCAAAGCTACCAGACAGCTGCCTCAGACCTAGCAAAACCAGTAAAATCAGTTCTGTGTTTTAACCAGCTTACTCTACTCAAAATATGCATGAGTAAAAAAAAAATAAAAACACATTAACAATACTTAGTGCTGAGTGTGATGAAGAGGCAGTGATAAGCAATTACTTGCACTGCTCTCAGAGAAAATGATTATGTTTTTATCCTGTGCTGGGAGGAAACAGGAAGAATTTGGCAAACATCTGGAGCCTGTATGTTGCTGTACACAACTTTACTTGAAAAGCCTCAGGATAGCTAACGAAGAATTAGGTAGTAGCATAGACTAGCAGAAGCCAAAGTATCCATTAATTAGGAGCTCCTACTTTAGAAAAAAGCTTTAAGCCCCTACTTTAGGGAAAAAAAAATGGCCCACTCCAGTCTGTCATCTAAAAGTGCCTCTTCACCACACTGCAACAAATTTTATCTTGATTTAAAAAAAAAATCAGCATTTAAGAAGAATGCTTCAGATCCTTGTTGGCAGACTAAATCTACAAACTGTGTTGTGCTGTGAAAAGGAATTATGCTTCCTGCTTCTGAAAGGTCTGGCAAAAGAGCTGAGTTCTGAATTCTAAAAAGCAGGCACTAAACCAGTTAATCATGGTGTGAAAGAGAAACCATAATAGATTATATGTGGCTTAATTATATGCTTCAGCAAATTATGACAATCTCGGCAAAGAGTAAGATATGGGGCAAAGAGACCAAAAGAATCAAGAACTCTTACAGTAAGTTCCTAAAAATTATTCTCCATTAAGGGCACAAAACAGAGAAGCTTTCCAAAATTCTTCTTCTCCAATAACAGAACTTTTTTTTTTCCATTTCCTCTTCTATGAAGAGGTGTTTTAAAACAAACTGCTCTGAAGCTTTCTTCTTTTCTTACTGTCACACTTGTGTTACATATGCCAGCACATGTCTACAAGGTGCTACAGCACATAACTGTGCATAGTGCTCCTGGGGGAGGGGGATTTATTTATATCTAAAATTAAACCATTTAATAATGCATAAGTTGTACTAGATGTTGGCAGCAAAAAGAACTAAGAGAACATTAACTGTTAGAAAGAAGAGCACCAAACCCTCTGAAATCTGGAAGTCATCCCATTTGAAAAACAGCATTAAAAGTGGCACTGGCTTTCAGATATCTTCTGGGTAAGTACAACTAGATCCAACAGAATGTGTCTGGATGAGAGACACCAGCCTGGTGCAGAACACCTCCTGTCCTCAGCCTTCTGCAGAGCCACAGGGGCAGGAGGAAGCTGAATGCAGGGAGCCTCACAGATTCTGCTTTCCCAGCTGCCAGACAGAGCAAGAACCGGGGACTCTAAAAGCTCCTGGCAGTGCCACATCAGGCTCTGTCTCCTCTGATAAAATGACTGCCTGCACAGACCCTTGTCTTTCCTTCTGGTGCCTCAGTCTCTTCATTGCACCTTCACTTTACACTTTCCCCTCTTCCTGTCTTCTTGTTCATTTGTCCCTTTGCTTCACTCTTCCACATCTGCTTATCCTTTCATTTCTCCTGTCATTAAAACAATGCTGCAGTGACAGACTACAATTACAATAAAACTCCAGCAGGGTCCCTTTCAATCTGCATCCATGGCATCAATGTCAATCTTCAGGACTCCACATCCAGCCTGAATTCAGAGAAAAGCCACAGCACTAAATATTGACCATGATGCAGGTGTCCAGCTGCAGAACACTCCAACAGAGCCAATGGTATGTACAAGAGTTAAGTCTGCCTTACAAAGCTTGAGCACTGCCATTCTCCTCCTCCCACATTCCCTTATTAGAGCACAAGTTCCTCAAGTCCCAGATTTCTGGCTACCTATTTTTCAACATGTGTAGCATAGCCAGGCCCCATTATTGCCAAACAACAACCATGAATGAGAACAATTCAATTTGGCACGTGACAAACTCTGAAAATTAGCTTCTAGTTCCAGTTAGCCAGGATATTTTTTCCCTTAAAAGTAAATCAATTGACTACATGGTGCAGGAATCTGAGATGTGAACAGTTCTGCCTGTCTGCTGGAAAAAGTAGAGGTCATGGATTTTTCCCCAGTTAAAAAAGTTACATTGTGAGTTTCATTTTCAGACTTTAAAAAAATCTTGTCTTCTTCTGCTCGAGACATTTGAGTGAAGTGAGCAAGGATTCCACGATCTGATGGGAAAACAAGTCAGTATTCATTTCTTCCAATAACAGTGATTTCTCACAGTTCGAATGCAACAATTCACCCTTACCTCAACTTTGCTTCCTGGCTCATGCTCTGCAGCAGCAAAGTAGACCACCTCCTGTACCTCGTCCCTGGGCCGCGCAGAGTTCTTCCCAAACACCACCAGCCCATCTCTAGAGCAGGGCGGGAAGGCTACAAAACAGTAGCTTGGAGGAGCTGCAGCCATCCTAGGAAGGAAAGAGAGCATAAACAAACACAACTAGTGGGGTTTTTTATTCATAACTGCATGCATTAGAGGATCATTCAGTCTGCTGGTACAACCTATAGCTAAGAGGGAATGCTCTCCCTCTGTCAGCTGATTGCCCAATGATAAGGGAAGAATGGGTCAGCTCGAAGGAAGCTTATCTGAATTAAATTTTAAAAAGATAATAATTTGCATCATTTTTCACCCAAGCTTTGTGAAGGCATAAATAGGAAAAAAAGGCAGAAGAACTGCGCCTTGATGAGCCTGCTTAGTCCCCACTGAAAGAAGATACTCTGCACTGGAGCTCCTTGGGAACGTATGACCTAGATGCATTCTGCTGACTCAGACAAGTGCAGAGACACAGAATAACCTTAAATAATTTACTCCCTCTGCTCACATGCACTTCAATATTTTTAAAAAGGAAAGATAAAACATGTTTGAGGGATTCCTAAAAGAGGACAATAGTATAACTGGAAGCAGAACAAAGATACAGCACAATTACATCAAAAACTGTCAGTCAATTTATCTACTCAGATGGGAGAGAGACTGAAGCACTAATTGCACTTTATTTTCTTTGTGGTTTGTCTGCATTGCTGCTCTTACCTGAAGTTAATTGATTGCTATTTATTTGTTTATGTAGGCTAATGTGAAATGTTTATAGGATAATTTTAAGTGTTTGCAATGACAATATATTAAGAAAAAATATAATCTGTTTCAGGACTATTACACTACTGTAGCTGGTCTTGTGTACATTGCCATATATGACATTTTTTTCCACCATTCAGGAAAACTTCCGGCACATATGGCTACACAAGAAAAATGTGGGGTGTTTATCACTTGTTTAAAAAGCACTCAATGCAGATGTCTAAGTTTTCTTCATAGTTCTTGTCACAGCAATAGGAACTCAGCCCTCAAATAAACAAACATGTTTCTCTTCATCTTCCACAATATCCTGAAGAAATAAAATACTTGCACACATTTGCACTCCTTAGAAACAACCAGCACATGAGTTCCCCCCCCCCCCAAATTCATCTGCAAGACAATGCTGGGCATGGGGAAGTGTGCAAAGCTGCTTTTTCACCATTAGCTTGGACATGCTTCAAACCATTCAAATTTGGCTTTTTCTTTTTTTTAAGCAGTGCCATTTGAGTACATACTTCTCACAGAACAGCAGATAATAAAACAGAGGAAGAATTCCTTTTCTATAAATACTATAATCCATAAAATGGTAATTGTTTGCCTGTGGGCTATGAACAGGTCACACAGATGCTCAACCTTGCAAAAAAAGGTCAAGTAGCTCCATGTTAGAAGTGCCCTCTACCAACACAATGTGAGGCAATGAATTGTCCAGGGAACTCACACAATCTTTCCATTTAGGTAAAATTATATTCATCCACTTGAGCTGAAAATGCATTAGGAAACAAACAAATCCCTTTTCATAAGCAGAGTTTTGACCAGTGGGAAAGGACAAGCTACTCTGAGCTGGAATTACTTCAGCTGATAAAACCCATCTGTCAGAGGACACTGGGCTGCAGACCTGCCTATTGTGCCTCTAAATCTGGGCTGTTACTGGTGCTACAGGAGTGTCTTGCACACAGACAAGACTGAAAGCCCCACTTCAGTTGCCATTCATTGCCTGCAACTCCTCAGAGCTCCTGCGGTTAAACTGGAACCTGGTGTTTGTGTAGAGTGCTGCCCAACCTTCACCACCAATGAAACCATTCAGTACTTTGTTATGAATTACTCCAAGTATGAGTACTGCAGTGTTGGTGATGTCAATGAAACTGCTTTCCAGAACTCTAAGAGTTCCCATCTGCCTTCAGGTAACTCATCTTTTAGAGCGCCAAATTTGTCTTCTGACACATTGCCAAATGAGCCAAAATCTTGAACAACTTGCAGATTTAGGGAGGATCTCACTATTCAAAAGAAGTATTTCCTTTATTCCAAACACTAACTAAGCAGATTTATTTGAAATACGTGACACAGCTGAAAAACATTAAGCATTCAAGAGCCTAGCAAGAAAGGTTTAAATTATATACAATACTAATTTTTATTAAATTAATACCTAAACCTATGGGCAGATAAGCTTAAAAAGACAGGAAATATTTCAGCATTCTGTTACTGAACAAATATGCAAGGCAGACATTTACATACCTACAGTCTGAGTAGATAGGGAAAAGAATTAAAAGCTTGTAGGTATCTAATGCCCTTAGAATTCTGAAACCTCCCTGAAAGAAATAGTCTCAACTGCATATGTGAGATTTTATTTTCCCCCCCTTAAATATACCAACAGTTACTGAACCTAAAACAAATTCCCATTCTGGTAATGCTTTTTAAGTATGAAAGTATGAGTAAGTGTGGGATTTTTTTTTTCCTTAAATACACCAACAGTTACTGAACCAAAAACAAACTTGCCATTTTGATAATGCTTCTTAAGCATGAAAGTATGAGTAAGCTCCTCTATAACAAGAGTTCCCTTCAACACACAGTATATTTCATAAGCATGAGCAAGCTGCCCAGTAACTAGAGGTCATTTCAGCACAGTGTATTTCACATAGGTGAGTATAAAACAGCCAAACACTGTGTCAAATGCTTTAACCTTATCCTGAAAACATGACTGTCAATGGAGGAGTTTGCACTGGGATCCCAGATTACATTTCAGAGAAGGAAGTCATCTAGCAGCCTATTGCAGTTTAAATCTACTCAGTTTGCTAGGCAGCACTTTCTCCCTGAACCTCATTTGGTTCATTTTGAATATGACAAGGATGGCCCCTTCTCAGATACAGCCACAGCCTCTACTTGTTCAGAACTCCACTGTACTTTTTCTTCCTCCATCACGTAGCTCAAACAGTCTCTTCGCAGCCACCTATCTAAGCAGGACGTTTCTACTTGCCTGCTTCATGTTCTTTTCTTTATTTCAGCTTCAGGTTCTCCTCATGCTCATTTTCATATATTTGCTACTGCTTTGCCCCCTTACACCGCTCAATAATAAACAAACATCTTTCACCCACAGGAGGAAAAGAACAGTCCTTCACAGTACCTCTGATAAATCAGCCTGACTTTTAAAACCATCTACTGTTATAATTCCTACACTTTTTTTCACAGAGAGTTTGCTCCTCCTGTGAAAGGCAATCCTGAAAACCTTAGAAAACAGAGGGAATGACTGCAAATAGATCTCAAAGAACAGCTTGCTGCCCATTCACACAGTTCTTTACCACAGAGCATGCTAAGCATAGTGGCCTGATTTTCTCAGCAGACCATACCTCAGACCTAGATTCTGGTGTAGACAGAGGTAAACCTACACCATATGTCTCAACTGCAAACCACTGCACTCATAGCTGGGCAAGTTCAGAGAAATGAGGACTGTCCAGACCATCACAGGCTACATCCAGCATCACTCTGCACGTGGGAGCCCTGGAAATAGACAAAGAGCTGTACATTATGCTGTGCCACAATGTAATAACTGCTGCAGTTGCATGGAGGTAACAGGCATCGCGTTTGGTTGACCTTGAACCACTGCAGGCACAGAGGTTGAAAAAAGAGCTCTGAGCAGCAGCCACAAGCTAATACACTCCACTCGTTATCTTTTTATTTGACATAAACACGCTGCAGCAGGGATGCAATATTCCACCTGGTCATTTTGGGTTTTTTTTCCAGCCTCCTGTGTTCTGACGCTATAAAGAAGACTTACTTAACAAGTTCCTTTATTAAGATCTTTTCTCATTGTGCTAAGTCCCATTTAACACCTGACAAGCCAAATTAATTGTATGAATATATCACCACTGCTGTCAGTGGTAAAACAGACAGTACTGAGTTCCTAGGTATTTTAATGCAGAAAGAAAGGAGCTACAAACATTGGGCAACCATAGAATCAAAACAGTTGGAAAATACCTCCATGATCATCGAGTCCAACCTTTGAGCAAACACCACCACATCAACTAAATCACAGCACCAGGTGCCACATCCAGGGGTTTCTCAAGCACCCCCAGGGATGGTGACTCCATCACCACCCTGGGCAGCCTGTTCCAATGCTTAACAAGCCTTTCAGTGAAGAAATTCCTCCTGATGTCCAACCTGAGCCTCCCCTGGTGCAGACCACCTCCTCTTCTCCTGTCACCGGCTGCCTGGAGAGCAGGCTGATCCCCAGCCAGCTCCAGCCTCCTTTCAGGCTTTTGTAGAGAGCACTAAGGTCTCCCCTGAGCCTCCTTTCCTCCAGGCTGAACACCCACAGCTCCCTCAGCTGCCCCTCGCAGGACCCACTCTTCACAGCTTCATTGCTCTTCTCTGAACAAGTGTCTGGCTCCAAATATCACAAAGGGAAACAACAGGTACAACAATTATCATGGCTTTATAAACATGTCTGAACATCGCTATGCTCCTGAAATAAGGTGAACAGGGGTGTGTTATTGCCTAGCATCACCTCAAGAAAACTGACTCATAAATCATGATAAACATAAAGCACCAACTTCCAGGTTGAAAATATCAAAACCTGAAACATTTTACTCTGGAGTATTTTCCATTTCACAGCATGAGGATCTTACAGATGCTGACACATATTAAAAAAAGCTCATGAATTCCAATTAGAACAACCTGTACTATTGGAGTAAATATCTATCCACAATCAGAAATTTAAAGTGCTCAACACAGAATAAAATCTCTATTAAATCTGTACGTAGAGGTTGTGACAATCTAATGGAAACTGCACTTAGGGGTTATTTTTCACTTAAAAAAATGAACAGACAAATAATGCTGGAAGAGAAATTAACACATGGAATAGAGATTGCAGTACCCCATCCTCCACCTCATGAACATGAGTGGCAGAGGCTGAAGCCACGCTCTTAAGAAAATAGAGACAGGCATAAATAATTCAGTGTGCTTTGGAGCCTTCCATCCCCCCAGCCCAAAAAACTGAAATAGCTATGCATCCACAACAAAGCACTCTCAGCTTAGCATGACACAGTCCAAACTAAAGAAAGGAAGATTTTCATAGTAACTCATTTTAGATTCCTTGAGGGTTTTATTCTGTTATTTTTTCAGAATAACACTGTGTACTTCTCTGAAAGCTGTAATTTGGTACTGCAATAATCTTTTATAAAGCTCAAGAATCTGACTGCCACAATAAAATTACTTCTCAGAAAAACAACTTTATCATCCCACCATCAAATAGATGTTGACTTTTTAAATCAACTTACTTTCCTTGTTTGCCAAAATAACCTGAAGACATTCAGCACAAAGCAATTAATAGTTTTACAAAGCTACAAATTATGTGAAAACTGGCTCACCAACAACAGCTTTCAGTTGCTCTTTTTAAGAAAAATATTACCAAAAATAAACATTTTGTTTTATGAACTATTGTGATCTTGAAGCTCTTATAACAAGTTAGTGTTCAAGTAATGCCAAAACTTATAACAGTACAACTGAATTTGCTCTTTTCTCTGTCTTCTCTGTCAACTGAAAAACAAAACAATAGGTTTATAATGAAAGAGCACCACTCACTAGGAAGCAATGGGTGATAAAAAGGATTGGTGTGAGAAAAAATAGGGTGAAAGGAAGGGTCTGTCTTGAAATTTAACTGAAGTTTATTGAACTAAACCAATATTTGTTCTTCACACTTCTCTTTTAATTGCTGTTCACTTAATGCCCTGCAACTTTTTCTCAGGGAAAAATAGAGATGCCACTAACATCACACATAAAAACCCTTTGGGCTTAATACAAGTTTCCAAAATGTTAATTAGTAGTTATTGTGAATCTTGATTAAGATTTATACGACAAAGATCTGAAGGAGCTATTCCTGCACAGAACAAGTCCTTTCCAGCAACACACCATTTAAGGCATTTTAAGAGATGTATGTCTGCAAACAGTTCTGCCCCTAACACACTATGCAGAAGTTGTTTTCTACACAATATAGTCTCTAGCTCAAAAATTTAATGATATCTAGTTGTCATCATCATGTATAAAGTAAAAGGTGCTACATGAGAAGTCACCTGCCACCAATACAGATCCTCTTCACAAGAATTTGAAGCAACGCTCAAGCAGATATTAAGGCTATTAAGCTTCAGTGGGACCAAGCAGTCAGCTCTGACACCAGAAGAGCATTCACCTCATGCTGTGATGAGCAGCATTCAGCTAAAATTTGCCTTTTATTGATTTCGCTCAGAAGCTGGCAAAATTTCAGCTTGATCAGGCCAAACCTTCCCCCGGGAGCATAATTGCTGTGTTCATAACTCAGCACAGCCATGCTAGCAAGCAAGGATGGAGCACAGAACAGCACACCTTGCTTTCACTCACCTCAGTGATGTTCCACAGATACATCACACAGACTCATCTTTCAAACATTTTTTGTCTTCAAGAGCTTTGTAGGTATAACTGTCAAGCTCTCTGAAGCTCAGACATGATCAAAGTGTTATACAGGATGGAGATAAACCTCTCCTAATATTCCCAATTTTTCAAGCACGCCTGTGATTGTCCTAGATTAATAGTACCATTATTAATGTCCTAGATTAATAGTACCATTATTAATGCTGGTAATAATCAACACAATGCTTTCAAGACAGCACAGGTGTCCACAAAAAACAAGCGTGGTAGTGTTAACACTAGAGTTTCATCTCAGACCTCCACAGTAGCTTGGTCAGAACATCAGTTTTATTGATCATATAGCCTGATCCTTCCACCCTCACTTCTTTGGTTTCTTCAAATTAAAGCTGGTCTTCAACAGGTGCTTTAGGGCCCAGAAATACAGGCTGCCAAACTCCTTGCTGCTAAGTTTGGAGTACATTCTGATGATGACAGCATTTTCTTTAATATTTATCTTACAATAAGATTTGAGCTGCTTTTAAGGTCCAGAGAGCATATTAAAGCTTTTATGAAGACATATAATGTGGTTTTGTGTATTAAAGGATGACTATTCCTCACTATATTTTGTGCTTTTATAAAACAGAAACCCAGCTGTGCTAAAACTGCTGAACTATTTCAGTAATATTTTAAGATTTCAATAAACCTGTTTTCATTGCAACCAGAAAGAGTAAGTGAACTAATCTACAAGAAACATTTACAATAAAAAACAGAGAGCCAGCATATGAGCAAGGGTCCTCAGATTTGGATCAAGGCTGTCTCATAAGAAAAGGAAGAACATATGGAATGGGTCATGCATCATTTATTCTCAATTTTTCCATATTTTTAATGGGGTGGCAAAAGAAAGGTCTGTTACAATTGTGAAAACTTAGTTCGGGGCTTAGTTGATGGTTTTCAACCTCTATTTTAACTTTAAATTAAGATGTTTCTTGTGCCTGAGACAAGCCTGTATTTCCATTTACAAATCAAGCCCAGCATCTTATGCACATAGAGACAATGTGATCTCTGCACCCTGCAGAAAAGCAGTGCTTCCAAAACTAGAAATGAAAAGCAAAATTCATTCAGCTGCAGGCACAGAACAAAGACAGCAAACTGAAAGGCACAATAATAATACTGTTCCCATCTAAGGAAACACTGAAAGGTTATTTTTCTTTTTTTTATTGACAATTTGGACAGTTTTAATGCATGACTTATCAGGCAAGAGGAAGGTTGCACGTATTAAGAAATTAGAAAGCAGAGACTGTTCTTGAATATAAAGCACAAACCCATGCCAGATCCCTGTGTCCCTATTGTTTTGGCGTTTCATTATCAGACCTCAGTCAAATTGTTTGACTCTTTCCTAACTACCAATGGATGATGACACCGATTTACTGTTTGAAGGTGCCACATCCAGCTGTGATTGTTTCTGTCCCTCCAAGCTGTGCCTGACAGGATATCCAAGACGAGTTTGATCAGCAGCTGAAATTTAGCAAGCCATGCTTAAGACTTCTTTTTTTTTTTTTTTTTTTTTTTTTTTACATTAACTACATGCTGAAAATTTCTCAAGAATTTACTCAAAATGGTCAAACTTTGAGTCAGGGATTTAGGATGGCCTTTTTCTCCAGTAAATTTACTTTTATTTTTGAATTATGAGAAATAGCAATTCCCTACACAGGCATAAAATCAAGCTGCACTTCAAAGCGCTACTAAGCTGTATGCTCCCTTCAGTCACTTAACTGAACAAATGCATAATAGGCCTGGAAGGAATTGAAAATATTTCTCTTGCTGTATGTGGGAAAATTTGGAATATTCCTGCCAACAGCTGCCAGATTGCTTCAGACTGTCTAAAAAAAATAAAAATCAGGTAGTGGCCATCAAATGAGCATTCTAAAATTCTTCAGCACTTTAAGTCCCAACAAATGGTGAGACTTCAGCTGTTATAAAAGTTTACAATCCCTTGACCAACCAGTTCTATTTTAATTCTGTAATACACCCTCGTCCAAAGTATGTCCTTGCTTTCAAAGCAGGCATCTTTCAAAATAAGACAGGATCTCATTTTTTACCCCATGTAATCTGAATTATGTTAATGAAAACACAGTTCTATTTAAAAACAAATCAGGGTCACTCATCCAGGAGACAACAATTTCAGACTCATTTCCATCACAGGCTGCACATACAGGGAAAATTCATTATTTATACAGACTTTTCACTGAGTGGGTGTCAGTGCTCTTAATTAAGTCTCCAAGCAGTCACAGAACTCTATCCCTTTTGTGGCTCTTATCCCAGCCCGCAGTTTAAGGTCATATTTGTGACACTCTCCATTTTGCAGAGAAGCACCTGTTCTCTTGCTTCCGTCACTGGGGCAGAGACCCTTGTTAGGAGCTGCTGGCATCCAAATCTTTGTGCAACACCCAAGTTCACAATGACAGGTTGCTAACTGCTGCACACCTCTCGGCCGTGCAGCTTTTGCTGTTCGTAAGGACGCAGCTCAATCGCGTTTTGCGCCTCACTCGGGTCCCCGTCCCCGCACAAGGGGGGCTGTCCAGCTCCTGACACAGCCGCCTAATGCGCACCGACTGCTCGTCATTTCACATTAGCAACCTTGCTATGTCAGCAAGGCGCAAAATAAAAAGCGTCAAAGTAGCTTGCTGGGAGTCTCCTTGTAGTTTTAAACACACCCCAAAAACCAGAAAGCGTCGCAACACTATCCATAAGAGCTTGCAAATGTTAGGATGTAACACAACACGCTGCCAGAAATCAGGCATCTGGGGACTGCACAGAGAGGCAGGTCTGGCTAGCAATTCTGTTTCTCAATCTGCTGAATTTACAGCAAAGAGAAAAACACACTTTGGGGGGCAATGCCCATCTTCACAACTCTTCAAGCTCATAATAAAGAAATTCTTACTAGAAGCTTCGAACACCTAGCAAACTTTCCAACATGCAAGCTGCATAAAGCATGCACAGTTGATGACTGCTGAAGGAGAGAGTGGAGAGCCAAATTCAGCACCCTTTACCAGAGATGCCAACCTTGGCACAAGTAAATAAATGGAGCTTAAATCATGCCGTACTTTACCAGAAAAAAAAACTAAACCAAAACAAACAAAACAAAACAAAAAATTACAGATGTCTTTCAAAACTGGAAGAGACCATTAAAAATCTCAAGCTCTAAGCATCAAAAACACTATTCAGGGGAGGACAAAACTGACTCATACGAATAAGGGATTTTCATCCACCACATTTGCCTCAATACAACACCTGCCTTTTTAGACTGTTTCTGTAATCTCTGGGACATAAGCTACTTGCAATAGCCCACAGCATTACAGAATGGTTTAAGTTAATTTCAGAGTTGGTTCACCTCAAAAAAAGCTGAAAGTCCTGTGTTCACAGGGATCTACTTCCTAAGTAGAATTTGATTGGAGGATTTTCAAGATTTTGTTTTGCCTGGCTGGAAGATTTAGAGTGCAAATTATGAACAAAACAGCGTGTTTGGAAGGGCCTTAAATCACTAATTCTAAAACAGCTTTTAGAGCAATAGTTGAAACTGTAGCAGCCAATAACCAAATGAGCCCGTCACTCCACTTCTCAAAAGTTCATCAATTTATTATCTCTTAAACTAGCTGGCATAGACACATAGTTTGCATCACAAAATTTACCAAGTTTACCACAGCACAATCTTTTTTCTGGGTTTATTAAAGTTTCATATTTTACAGGTATGGATGGCTTTTCTCAGTTCTGTGACACTTTTTCATTGGGACAGATTTACAAACATGTGCATTCATAGCATCGAGGCCCTAAGCTGTCTTCCGTTTGAGAATCTGGTTTAATACGATTTATTTCCTCTTTAACTATCAGTACTGGAGAATTTTCTTTTTAAGGCAGATTAATCATAGCCTGTACCATTGTTACGGTAGCACAAATAGAGATGTCAGTTTTGCAGGCTATACCTACCTGCAGGAGGTATATCTGCTCATCAGTGACTGAAACCAGCACTCACCTACCTGAGCGTAACAGTATGCTTAGAAAGGCACATGAAGGCACCTAGGTTTCAAGGTGACCATACGAAAAGGCACCTTCAAGAAAAAGATGGGGGGAAACAACCCTCGCCGGATCCTTAAAGAGCAGAAGGGAAAACAGCAGCGAACGGAGAGTGCAGCCAGCGAAGACGAGAGGCCGGAGAGCCTTGCATCATCCGGGAAGGCAAAGGACAGCCGGGGACAGCATCTGCTGATGCCAGCTCCCAGCACGGAGTCCTCCCCGCGCCGCCGGGCCGGGGGAGGCGGCGGCGCAGCCACGGTCCGGGAGGCCCGCAGACCCCGCCCGGCGGCGCGGCGCCTCCGCCAGCGCGGGGCCAGGTGCGCGGAGCGCCGGGGGACACCGCCCGCACCGACCCCGGGAAAGCGGCTCTGCGCCATCCTCCCGCGACAGCCCCGCAGGTCACCTCCCGCGCCATCCCCCACGGCTCCCTCCTGCTTTGCCTCTCTACATCCCGGCTCGCCTCCCTCTCTCCTTGCTTCCCTTCCTGTCCACCGCCGCCGCCCGGCGCTGGCGGGGCGAGCCCCGCCGGGAAGGTCGCTGCCCGCGGACCCCGACACTTTCCCCCGCGCCGCGAAGTGACACACTAGCCCGGCCGCACCGCTCCGAGGAGGAAGGGGACGGGGAGGTGATGGGGAGGTGATGGGGAGGCGATGGGGACGCGATGGGGAGGTGCGGCGCTGCCCCGCGGCGCTGCCGGCAGCGCTGCCGTACCTGAGCGCCGCTCCCGCTCCTCCCGCTCCGCTCGGCCCCGCGGCGCCCCGGCCCCCGCCCCCTGCGCGCGCAGCCGCCGCACGCTCCGCGCCCGAGTCCCGGCCGGCGGCGGCGGCGGAGGGCGCGGCCCCGATCCCCGCCGTGCTGCGGCCGCTCCCGCCCCGGCGACTCCCGGGATACCGGACAGCGCGAGCCCGTGCCGCGTGCTTTGGGATGGCCCTGGACCATCCCGCTGTGGTGCCTTCCCACCCGAGCCGTTCAGCGATGCTGCGGAGAGCCAGCAGCGTTCGGCATGTTATCCCTCAGCCCGTCCTGAGGACCAAGAGAGTGTTGAAAGAGAAGGGGCTTTTTTATTCAGCTTTAGGCTAACTTGGGTTCCTCTGTCTCACGCAGAAGTGAGAAGAACTGGGAGTTTTAAAATATGGCTGCTACCTCATTAACCAGTCAAACCACTGCATGAGGAGTTCTCCAAACTTTGCAAGCTGAGGAGAAGACTTCATCTGATCTATCCTCAAGGAAAAGGTTATTAAGGATGGGCAGCTCAGGGAGGTGGTGAAGTCACCATCCCTGGAAGTGTTCAAGAACCAACTGGGCTGGCATTTAGTGCTGTGGTTTAGTTGACAAGGAGGTGATCAATGAAATGTTGGGCTCAATGGTCTTGGAGATCTCTTCCAACCTAATTAATTCTGTGATTCTATGGCTCATGACTGAGGAAGTCCCTGCTGCTACATCTGAAGTGTCGCAGTGGGCTCCTGCCCCTTCAGCAGCTGAACCTCCAGGGACCTCTCAGCTCTTTGGATGCAGCAGCACCAGCACCAGCAGACCCAAAGCAAAGCAGCACCCATGTCCCTCTGAGGGAGGGCCCCATGCGCAGCACAGCGTCCCTCAGCCGTGGCATGTGGAGCAGATGGCCTGCTCTCTTTGCCAAAACTTGCCCAAATGGAGCTGTCCTCTGTGCTCCATCCTCAGCACTGTGCCTCCATGCAGAGGTAAAAATAGTTTAACCGCTGAGTATAATCATGCAGGTCCCTGCATAAATGGTTAAACTGCTAAATATGGTCTAACACATGGTGCTGGTATAAGGCAGCACCTTTATGTTTCTATCTCTGTATTCAAGGAGAAGAACCTTGGTGCACATTCCACCAATTCCTGCCTTAAACCAAACATTTAATGTGTAGAAGAGACTGCCAAGTGTGTTTGACAGGAAGACAGGAAGGTTAAAAGGAAGCAGGGGAAAAGATCAGAGAGGCAAGGATGAGCCAGAAGAGATATTAAAGAACATTACAAACTAGAGTATTTCAACATGAGAGCAGAAAGAAGCAAGTATGTTAGGTTGGTAAAGCCGTACCACTTAAATATCGCACTGCCTGTTAGATCAGAAGATCTGCTTCAGTAACCTGGCTAAAGAGAAAACAAAAAGCCAGACAGAATCTGCACATGGGACCCTACATTTAAAGAAAATATAGAAGGAAAAATTCTGAAACTCTGTGCACCAAAAAGAATTTCCTCTCAGCACCACAAACAGCACCACGGGTCTGCATCTGTTCAGAAATCGTGGATAAGCATTGGACACTGCTGCTGTCAAACTTAAATGCAGACCAAAAGTTGCAGCTTCATTATGTATCTAAGAGAGAAAATAGTTTGCTGTTCCCAGTCTCAGTGAATGTGAAACACTGTGGCGTTGCACCTTTTGGGGGTATGTCAGTAGCCTGAACAGGGACTACTTGGGCTCAGTGCTTGTAAATAAAAATTGCAGGGCTGATCATTAGCAGCATGGAAGCCTTTCATACACTAAGGGTTTCCATTATATATTTTAAGCAAGACCTGTGTTTTCCTCTGATACCAGTTTTGTTGCCATAAGAATTACATTCAAAGTGTTTTACAACAGGAAAAGACTGTATATCTCCTGCTTAAGATACATGATTGAAAAGTGAGCTGAATCACCGAAAAGCTGTGGACTTTATACCAATTTAATTGTAACAAGTTTAGTTGAACATAGCAACCCAAATTCCTTGCTCTGAAGTTACATCAAGGATGAACTGCGTCACAGGCAGCTTGCTTCTTAGAATCAGAAAGACAGCTGATGAAAAGAGCAGGTGCAATTTAGAAATGGCTTTAGATTATATCCTATAGCACACCACTTATATTACCTATATTATGCTCACTTAGATGACTAAGTCTCTTCTCTAATTACACTGGAGATGATTATGGCTGAGTATAATCTACCTAAGAATTATTAGACTGTCTACAGAATGATTACATACTGTCAACACAGAAATCCTTGATGCTTCCTTTCTGTGTAAGCTGTCATGAACTGTGTGAACCAGCAAGGATGAGTGGTTAGAGCACAGTACTGGGAATCAAGAGAGCCTGGGGTGTATGTTGTTCTGCCATAAGCTTGCTGCTTGGCTCTGGATAAATCTTGTAGCCTCATAGTAATTAAATTACCTCACACAAGAAATGGGGAGAGCATTTACTCAGAGCTGCATCTCTAAAGTCTTTGAATGGAGATTGCTGCCTAAAGAGAAAATACAGAATCATAATAATTAGGACAAAGCCACAATGCCTATCTATTGGTTATTTCCTCTTTAAAAACATAACAGCAGAGGGTATGGATTTTTTTTTTTTTTTCTCTTGTAAAAGATTGGTTTCCAATGGGATGCAAAATCAAAGAAGAAGAGCAGGAAGGACACCTCTTTAGAAAAGAGAATTTCAGAGAATCTTTGTTCCATGTTTTATATGTGAAAGGAAGAGAACAAAAGGCAGACACTGAAATATACAGCTTAAGTTACAGTGGGTTTTTGGTTTTCTTTAACTACCTCCTTAGTTGGAGATCAAAGCTAATTCAGCAGAACTAGTGGCCCAAAATAATCGACAGTGCAGCACTAGTCTTTGTTTCATCATTTCCAAAATACTTTCTTCTGCAAGTTCAAGACAGCAGCCACGCAGACATATAACAGATGGGACTAGTTTTCTCAATAAACTGTGTTTAGGAGAGTTGACTTAATGTAGATGGTAGAAAATACCATCTAAGTGTTGAAATTATATTAAGAGGCTTAAAATGATAGATTTTGGTGGAAGGGTAGTACAGCCAAGCTTTTTGTTGGTATTCATTTGTGTGATTACAGGGCACCATCTTAGTTTCTTAGTTAGGTTTTTTTCTGGTGGAACACTGATTTGGAGTACCTAAAAATCAGATGAACTCGGGTTGGTCAGAAGAAATGCACTTGATTGCTAAAGGCAATCTAAGCCTATACCCATGAAGGCATCCCACCAAACTTAAATGATTCCTCTTACAGTGAGTTACAGGAAGAAGAGAGCTCCTTTTATACAGAGGAGTAAGTAACATTGAAAATGTCTATGAGACCCTACATGATAGTTACATCATAGGCCAGTCAATTCAACTGATGCCATAGAATGAACCTAAAGAGCAAGAAGTATCAATTGGTCTTTTGGGGTGTTTCTATATAGTCAGAAGACTGGACCAGAGAATTTAGAGTAATTCTCTCACACTAAAGGTAGCTTCCATCCATAACAAAGAAAAAGGATGGCAGGTGCTGGATTATGTTGTAAAATGAAGATGTCGCTTGCTGAGCTCTGTGAATGTTCAAAATGAAAAAGATAGGAGAAATCCTGGCTGCAGCCTCTTCATCCAATTATACCATTGAAGTTTAATCTATGGAAATGGCTGCAGCTGTACGTAAAAAGTGACTGTAGGCACAACGGCAGGCTTAGATGCTGAGCTCTTACTCATGCACCACAGAAGGTGATTCATATCCCATTACACAAGTGACAGAACAGAACACAACTCCTCAATGTGACAGGGACAGAGTGCTGCAAGGACTCCAGGCATGCTGCAGTTACTCTCAGTGTCCAGAAACCTGTTAGGCACAAGAGCACTGAACCACACAACCAAACTGCTCCATTGCCCAGTCAAGAAGGTTGCCTACTCCTGGAGTAATGTTGTATCAAAAAAATCATCAGTCTCTTCCTTGGTTTTCATAAATTTTGTTGTTTTCCTTATTTTAATTCACAGAAATCTGGGACGGGATATTTATGTTTGCAACTCTGAAGTGTATCACAAGACACATTTTTTATTATTGGCTTTTTTTAGTGTGTTAGAATGTGTTTTAATGTGTTAGAATTTTAAAAATGAGGCTGAAGCGTTTGACAATAGCTAAAGACTCATAATAATAAATAGTGCAGGCAGATGGACTGTGATCCTGAGAGGGTAAGGCAGTATTGACAGTGAAGTAGCAGAAAATACAGAGGCAAGACCATTACTTTCTTATGCAATGAGCATGTTTAATCTTCATCTATGCTTCATGGTTTTTGATGCTGCCTGTGCTGAAATGCTTCTGGCAGGCTGATGAACTGCAAAAGTCATCTCACTTCCCTCTGCAATAAATGTGCTACAGTAACTATGTTATTAAAATTATATTAAAATTCAGGCATAGTTTTGGGGGTTTTTTTTCTCAGCTTAGCATTGTTCATCAAATTGCAACAACCTGAGCATCAACACATAAGACAAAATACATTCTTGGCGTTACATAGGTGATGCAGGAATTCATTAAAGTGACTGCACACCTGCAGCAGTTTCATGTCTTATATTAGTGTGTCACAACTAAATAATCTATGTGTAAATTGCTGCAAATTAAATCATAGCACTTGGAGGAAAGATCGGACAGTAACACAAGGGACAGCAGATTCCCCTGTGTGATTTATCAGCCATCTGGTGCAGTGCAAATAGTGCTCATTCAGGGGAGGCTCTGGTTAGTAACCACAGCAACAGGTCGGCTGACTACTCCTAAAAGTTGTGTAAGGGTCAGCAACCTTTTCTCTCTCCTGCATACACATCATTCACTGGCGACTGTGAGCAGTGGCATGTCCTTCCTGGGCTACAGATGTTTTTGCTGCAGCATTTTCCAGTATTCCATTTTTCAGCATACTTAACACTCAGAGAGTTTTGTTTTGGTTTTTTTTGTAATATGCCTTCAAGGAGTTTTGTCTCCAAAACCCCTCTCCATGATGAAGCCATTTTCCTTATTCATGGAAGGGGTAGATAGCTGCAAGTTGGGAAGAGATCACTGATAACAGAAATATTTCTAACTAGAATAGAAGAAGTGTTTTTAGCTCCTGTATTTCCAAAAGGATAGGAAATGTGTTTTCTGAAATGCTCACAACTGAGTATCTCTGTCATAGAAGAGTCCATGTTTATATAAATAGCCTTATCCACAAGGCTAGTATAGTATTTAACAACTACAATAGTAGTGAATAGATGGGCAAAATTACAAAGCTCGCTCCGTATTGTAAGTTTCATGCTGGTTGCATGTTATGTACATATTTCAACAGAGAAATGTAAATAATAAATTACCCAGGAGTTTTTAAACTTCCTCATACTTGCTGTGGATATCAGCCAAGAAAAAGTGGATGGTACGGAGAGATATTCCCCTGCTTATCTGCTCTGCTATTCCCTGCCAGCCCAAGGGCCCTGGTGTTTTCTCCAAGCCTGCCTATAGCTTTACTGGTGTGACAGCACAAGCCTGGCTGGTGCCACTCCAGTCTGTCCTGAGGTTCTGACACATCCCACTGATAGCTGCCTGCCCAGTAAACAAGGTGTGAAGGTCCAAAGCCAGCAGAGGTCTGGCAGAGCACACCTAGAGCCCACCCCACACAGCACCAGCAGTGCATTGCTGCAGATTGTGGCTGTTTCAAAAGGTGCCATGGTGAGCTGGGCTTGGCTCAGGTTGGCAGGAGCAGAATCTGGTCCTAAAGGCATAGGAGCATTGGCTGCTTCTGCTCCATACGTGCTCCCACTGCAGTTTGTGCTCGTTTGTCAGCTGCAAGGTGAGCACCATGTGTCTGGGAGCTTTGCTTCAGACTGCTTTGCAGCGTTGGATTATGTCAGAGTGTGTTGCAGATAGGTAGAAAAATTATAAAAAAAAGGTATCTTAAAATCAGGCCTGCTCTGCTCTATTAAATCAATAGCTAGCCTGTCATTTCTTTTAAGTGCAGCTAATACTTTGCAAGTTCACATGTGAAAACAATCTTTGTATGAATGGTTCGTTAACATAACAACCTATTCTTGGGTGAAAAATAAGTGCACCTGCATAAACATTAGATCTGTTCCATGAGAGCCCACAAAAGAAAAATGTAAACAACCTGAACCTCAGCACCTACAAATCATCTTCTGACCAATAAATGAAGTACCTACAGCCAATAGGTATTGCACCTGAGGTCTGTGAAAAATGTATAAAATAAGTCATGTGAGCAAAGATTCAGCTTTTCCTTCATGAAGAAAATGGAACCTCACATGATTTATTCTGGTAAGAGTGCACTGCACAGCATGATGTCCATGTGCACATGTGAAGCCCAGGTTTTAACCCAGCTGCTGGTAGTGACAAAAGCAGTACAGACATGATGGCACATAAGGGCTGAGATACTGGATGCAAAGGTAAATCCTCACCTTCTGTAAAAATGAAGGAACACCACCAGTCTTGTCTCTCTTAAGTATTGTGGTCAGTGTTGCTAAGGGCAAAATCCAGCAGGTCATGATTTTATTTCAACTACAATTAGTCCGTACCCAGAGATGGACACAAGTTCGCCAAAACCATTTTGTACTGCATTTGTGGAATGAAAACCTATTCTCTAAAGAGATATCCCAGCAGATTAGAGAGACCAGAGCTAAACTCTGCTATTTACTTCCAGAGAGAGAGAGCAGGCCAAACACACAAAAAAATAGGTATTATCTAGTTCACTACTCAGGGAAAGTGGCAGAAGAGGAAACACAGCTGCTTTAAAGAAATTTCAGTGGCAAAAACATGAAAGAGGACAGGAATGATTTAATGCTTCCAGTCTGAATCCCAGATGAGGAATCAATTATCCTGCATCATTTAATCTCCTTATGCAGGTCATGACACAAACTAGAAATTAGAAGCATCGTGTCTAAAATGAAGAGCAGCTCTTAATGGTAGTTAGCATCAACCTCAGATTTTTTAGAGGAAAACATAGGTAGGATTTGGGGAGCTCTTAGAGTTGGCTCCACTGAATTTCTGCAGTCAGACCCTAATATCTAAAAGTGAATTTGTCCTTGTTAACCTAATGGAGATGCAAAGCCATTAAAAGAAAAGAAAAAAAAAAAAGTAAAAAGAAAAAAAATTATCCCTTTGGAGAAACTCAAGACTATAAGGAGCGTGACCTTCAGAAAATTTGCAAAAAATTATTTATCTGCCATGTTTCAAACTATCATCTGTCATGGCTACTTTCTCAGATAAACAAAGCACCTACTTTTTATACTTGATTCAACAGAAATACCTCATGTTCTCTGACCAGGTACAACCCCTAGCTAAACCAACCTTTTTTTGGAACAAAAATTCCCAGGAGGAAGAAATGTGATGCAGTAGGAGCCTCCATCTGAATCCCCTCCAGGCTGGAAGAGATGATAACCAAGTTCTTGTCCCTATACAGCCTCCCACTGAGATTGTCAATTATATTTCTTGTGTGAAACTGTTGACATAATCAAGCACAGGCATGAAAACAGAAGCAGTTAGCTAAAGAAAGATCTTTATTTTGTCAGAGGGTTGTTTTTCCTATGAAACAGGAGAAAACTAGGACACAGAATGTAAGCATTACGATTAACTTTCAAGAGAAGCTAAAATTATCCAGGATTATACAAATATAAGCAGTTTTGATCTATTTCCTGTTACCAAAAACAATTCAGCATTGAGGACAAATTAAGGGGTTTGGGATAGTGTGTTTTGGGCTGTGTTTTGGGGGTTTTTGCAAAAACTCTATGATGAGGCCAATGTATTTTCAAGAAGTAAACTCAACGTACCGTTCTTAAAACTCTTTAACAAACCTTGGAAGTGTGAATTTAAATTTTGCCTTAAATTCCATATAGGAACTGTCCAAAGCAGTTTTAATCAAAGTCAAAACAGGAACTAGCCTTATTACTTGCAGTCCCTACAACAGTGACTGCCAGTACTCTTTCTTCCAACTAACCAGATGCCAAAGCTTCTAGGAAAGAAAATCTTTTTGCACTTCTCACATCCTTCTACATAATCCCACTCTCTCTGACATTTTCCCTAGCTTTGTGTCTTTTCTCAGAATGCCCCAAAGCAGTAAACTCTCCCAATCCTGCTGGTACTCACCCACATCTGAAACTAGGATTTCTGAATCAAGGCATAGAACACCTTGTATCTAACAGCATAAACAATGGGATGTGGGGAACATGTATAAAGATAAGATAAAGACAATTTAAGGGCTGACCTGTACCACCTATTTTTCACAGCCAAGTACTCAGGAAACCAATTATGTATCACTTTCATTCAATAGATCATGAAGAAGGAATTATGGCAGCAATTTGTTCAATATGTACTTAACACTGCAATTTTATGACTCTCTAACGTATCGTGCTCACCATAATACCAAAACACACTCTATGCTTGGGATGTTCCTGGCAGCACAAGGACATGCTCTACAGAGGGATCTGGACAAGCTGGATCAGTGGGCTGAGTCCTACTGAATGAGGTTCAGCCCCCAGGTGCTGGGTCACATCTACTCCAGGCAGTGCTACAGGCTGGGGCAGAGTGCCTGGAAAGCTGCCCAGCAGAAAAGGACCTGGGGATGCTGGTCAACAGCAGCTGACCATGAGCCAGTGTGTGCCAGGTGGCCAAAAAGGCCATTGGCATCCTGGCCTGTATCAGCAGTAGCGTGGCCAGCAGGACCAGGGCAGTGATTGTCCCCCTGTCACAGACATGTTTTATGAAAAATCCTTTCCTTTGGATTTTTTTCTCCTAAGAAGCTGAGAGGCCTGAGCTTCTTAGGAGAAAACAAAAGGAGAAGAACAAAATGTAAACAATGACTACCTGCTGCTGTGAAGTGCAACAGGTAAATCTGTGATTGGTCTCATGTGGTTGTTTCTAATTAATGGCCAATCACAGTCCAGCTGTCCGGACTGCCTCCGTCAGTCACAAGATTTTATTACCATTCCATTCTTTTTCCTTTGCTTGCAAGCCTTCTATTGAAATCCTTTCTTCTATTCTTTTAGTATAGTTTTAATATAATATATATCATAAAATAATAAATCAAGCCTTCTGAAACATGGAGTCAACATTCTCATCTCTTCCCTCATCCTGGGACCCCTGTGAACACCACCATATCCCCCTGCTCTCAGCCCTGCTGAGGCTGCAGCTCAGTTTTGTGTTCAGTTTTGGGCCTGGCAGTAGAAGACACTGAAGTGCTGGAGTGCATCCAGAAAAGGGGATGAAGCTGCTCAAGGGTCTGGGGCACAAGTCTGATGAGGAGTGGCTGAGGGAGTTGGGAGTGTTTAGCCCAGAGAAAAGGAGGCTGAGGGGGGAGAACCTTTTCACTCTCTACAGCTGCCTGACAAGAGGGTATGAGCAAGGGGAGGGTAGGGCTTTTCTCCCAAGTAACAAGGCACAGGACAAAAGGAAACATCCTCAAGTTGTACCAGGGGAGGTTTAGTTTGGATGTTAGGAAAAATTTCTTCGTGTAAAGGGTTGTCAAGCATTAGGAGAGGTCACCCAGGAATGTGGTGGAGGAACCACTGAAACACCTGCAGGTGTTCAAAAGACATGTAGCTGGGACACTCAGACATGACTGAGTGGTGGACTTGGCAGTGCTGGGTTAACACTTGGATTGGATGATCTTAAGGGTCTTTTCCAACATAAATGATTCTGTAATTCTATGACATAAGTTACTGAAAAGATTTAAGACCAAATAAAGTGATTCATTCTGTTTGCCTTGTCAGTTTATCTCAAAAAAGAAAACTTAAAAAAACATTTGAGACTAAAGCACCATTCCTGAAGCTTTGCCAAAAGCTTTCTTGTGTCACTGCATTGCTTATCAAGAATTTTCAGATAAAATGTGCTCTGAAGGCTGCTTCTGTACCTACAGAAGGCAGCAACTCCCACTGTAATTGTTAGGTACTGGCTGTGAATGACAGGCTGCAGTTCTAAAAAACATCACCATGTATTTTCCAAAATAACCACAAACCAACAAGAAATGTTTGAAGAAGGCTACAGGATGCTGAAGCAAAGTGCTACATTTTGAAGCCTCTCCCCTTTTTCAAGTGCCATGTTTTACAGACATGCAGTGAGGGTTTGTTTCTTCAAGGGAAATACACCTCACACTTCTCACACAAGCCACCAAAATGTTCCTGAGTGCCACTGAAGTTCCAATATTCCTCCTCACTGCAGGGGACAGGCAGCTGCCTGCCTCTGGTGTCCTGCAGGTTGCTGGCTGGCTCCTGCTGGCACAGCAGCAGTTTGTTCTGTGGATTAACAAGCAAATGCAATTGAGGTTAAAACAGGCAGTGCTATTTCTACCTAAGAAAGCCTTTCATCTTCACTAAAGGGCTTTTAATGGTAGCAAATGATAATCAAGTTGAAGTGACTTCTCAAATCTGCTGCTGAATCTGCACTTTAAAAAAAAAACATTTTCAGTTCAATTTCAGAATTTAACACAACTCTCAAATATTACTAAGAAAAACCATACTCTCATTTGGCATAAACCTATACACAACACCAAATAAGGCATCTTGGTCTTGCAGCTTTAACACTCTGCTGGCATTAACAAATAACTATATCTTCACTAAAAGTTATTTTTACGAAAGGCTTTAAAAATCCAAGCAGAAAATTATGCCTATGTACATTTCACAGCAGTCACTGACTGTAAACTCCTATTTAATACAAAAGAAATAACTGGCCCTTACTGGAGTCACATATTGGCACCCCATTATTTAATCTTGACTTTTAATGTATTAGGTCAGTAACATAGGCAAATTTTATTCCATGCTTTTATGCTTTCATTCCCCAGCCAGATGTTTTGAGAATGTGCTAAACACTGCAAACAATGATCTAAAACCCTCTCAGACCCAGTGAAAGTGTCAGTTCTGCTCTTCCCAGCAGCACACACACACACACACAGTATTTCCCCTTTGGTTGGCTGAGTACCTGCCAGTCCCCATATCTAGGCAAGACTGGCTTAAAGATCAGCTTCATATCCTGTTATCCTCCCTTGGCCTAGGCTGTAATTGTCTGGGTTCCCTACACAGTCAACAGGAAAAGACTCTATTTGGTAAGGCAGCTATCACAATACAAGATAAACACACATGCAATGAGCTGCCCCCAGGTGCCAGGTGACTGTAGGGGAAATCAAGACAGCCAGCACAGAACATGCAACCAGCCTTGGGCAAAGTGAAGTCAGGCAAGCTTGATTTTTTTGTAAGTGATGAGAAAAAAATATCAATAGGCAGAACCATGACCAGTAAGTAAGCTAAATAGGTAATGACTATTCAGGATTTCTTCACAATAAAAGAATAAAGGCAGGAAATGAGCTTAAAACAGAAAGGAAACATTTTCCTATGCTATTTTACTGAAACTCACAGCATTAGAAGTTTTACTGGGGTCAAGAAAAGCAGATGGCATCACTGAAGAAAAAGACCTAAGGTTACTGAAAACAAAATACATGGTTCAATTCCTATCACTCAGAACATCACACACAAAATGTCAGATGCTGGACAGAGCAGCCCAGCATTGCATACCCTCACAACTTTTCTTTTCCCCTCAGCTGTCATTATTGACAGGCCTCTCTACACACCCCTCTGCAGCTGAGCTCAGCTCAATGCAGCAGTCCTCTAATCCTCAGCTGCAACACTAGATGGCAGGGAAACATCTAACACACCTACAGCACTGAGAGCCTGGAATGCAGTTTGCAGTAGTTAAGGGTTAGTGCAATGCAGCAATCTCACTTTCATACAACTGGATTTGCTTTGCATCCTTACATGGCTTTGGGCAACAATTTTCAAGTACAATGCTGTGTTCATAGAACCATAGGTTAGTGATGTCAGGATAAATTCTGTCCCTGAGATACCTTGCCCTCTCATTTAAGAAACCACAGACAATTGCAAAATACTTCTTCTCCAAAGTTCTTTCAACTCCAATTTTGTGTTTGAAATCCTAATGATCTCCACCTCTGTAAAGACACAGCACCATAACACTTACCTCAACACCTCTTTTTTTCTAAAATTCACTTTTAAATTTAAAATTCATATAACTTGTGTTCTACTTGTGAAAAATGCTGCAAAGGGGCAATGAAACAAGTTCTGCTGCTTACACAGCTGCAGACAAGCCCCTGGAAACTGTTCTTCAGACCATACTGGTCCTCCTGTCAGTACACTCTCTCTCTTCTGCAAAGAGGAAAAACTTCAGACTTGTAACATTCTGCTCAAGATCCCCCTCAAACTGTGAGACAAATGTATGAGCTTTTCTGATATCTGAGTTTCAAAACAAATGTGTGTGTACATTGACCACCTCTGCACTGCAGCACAACTTGCTGCTTTCCAAATTACAAATTGCTTTTCCGAATGTTGCTGGCAGAAGAAGTGAAAGTCTGACATTTAACTCCTACTCTGTTCACAAAATTTAACGAAAAAATGCAGACAATTACTGGCATAGGTGGCAACACTCTCCCTTTAGAAGGGCAAAATCAGCACATGATAGTCACTCTTCTCATTCAGCTTTGTATCAGTTTCTCAGCCATATAGAGATGCTGATGCCTTCTACTACCTCTTTTAAAAATCTGCAACAAAGAAACCCAAGGTCAGCAAACTGCTTTTTAAGCAGTGACACTCAAGAAGGAAGGTCAAGTAATTAAGCCACAGACTACAAATAATACATAAGGTAGCTGCTGAAAGTGATCTTGGCACACAAACAAATCACAGAAAATCACTGAACTGGATTTTGATTTTCATAATGAATGATAAATGGAAAGTTTGTTTCATTTCTGAAAAATAATTTAATACAAAACTTTAAAAACACTGATGTGCAAGTCTTCGCTGTATAGGAGGAGGAACATTTTCACACTTTAAAACAGTTTAAAACATTTGTACATAACAAACAGAAATTCTCTTTTATATAAACAAAGTGTTTCTTTGCCAACAGCAACTGTCAATTCCGAAACACAAATCAAGATGACACGAGAACCAGACAGTCTAAGTCACTGCTATTTGTGTCAAAAAAGATTATGCCACCCTTTTCTTTCTACAGCTCATCATGCTTGTACGTGAATTCCCTCGCAGATATAAACCCGTCACTGTCTTCATCCTCTTTATCAAATATGTCTTCAACCAAAGCATCATGCTGCGTGTCATTTACCACTGCTCCATGCTTTTCAAATTCTTTCTTCAAGTAAATTTTCACCTGTTAGACAAAAGGTGAGAGTGAACATTTTCATTTTCAGACTTATGAAAGAGTTGCTTACTGCAGCATAACAGAGGGACGATATGCTCAGGATGGTGGTATTAGGTAACAGATACCTCCCCTCCTATGCCACTGCCAGAATAATACTTGTCTACCTGACTCTGCAGTCTCTTTGAATGAAGAGTCTTCAGCGATAGAAGTGACAGTAAAACTAGCAAAGCTGTTGCCATACCTTTATAGTATCTGACTCAAAAAATGAGTCAGGACAGCCTGTCTTCTGATGTCTATACAGTAAAGTAAAAACAGCTGAGCAGAAGTTGTTAGCTATCAATTGGTCAGAGACAGCTTTTCCACATTCTAGCACCCTGACAACCCAGTACATGTACACAGCCACTCCAGATATATACAGAAATCTGTCCACAATCTCAGTGTTTGCTGCTCCAATGGGAAATACATTAAAGGATTTCTAGATATCTCAAAATTTTCAAGGATGCAAGGATTTTTAAAGGATTTTAAACCCAAGGCAGGTTTTAAACACACCACTGGAACACTTACTTACATTAAGGTAGATAGTAATGGTAAGCAGTGTTTTCAACAATATTGAATACTTTTAATAAGTTTTTAAGGTTTAACTATGGAGATCCCAAGTGTTCTGAATCACAGAGCCTTCTACAAAAATTATAATAGCAACATACTCATCTATTAAACAGATACCACTTGTATAAGAACCACAGGCCATGTTTCAGGTCTGTTTTAGTCACTTCAGTCTCTGGGATTTGTTAGGGTTATTGCTTACATTCCTAATATGCAGACATTACACACACTGACTGTCTGATACATACATATTATTAATTAGCCTTCTGAGTCTGGTAAACTGGTGCCAGACCCAAATAAAAAATAACTCAGTGGCTTATAGTAGCTTCTCATGGATCACTTTTGCTGCAAAAGCAGAAGTTTGAAAATGAGAGGCAAGCAGATGGTGAATAAGCTGACTACACTCCTTCACAACGAAATAGGATTGCCCTACAGCAGAAGAAATCCCAGTTTATTAATAAATCAGCAACTAAATCCAAAAAGCCCTGAAGTCTGGTTTTATTTCTAAGATGCTTCACTTTATCCAAGTCTTCCACCAGCGAGCAGCACATGAGTCACATGTCTATCCTCAGCTTACCAAGACTCCTTTTGAACCTCCAGTCCAGGATTTTCACTAGGATGCAAGGCTCAGAGCAGTACAGCATAGATTTTCCACTGCATTCTTTTCCACTCTCCCATCCTGTTAGATTTGCTCACAAGAGAAGGATAACCCCCTCACCTCTTGCTTGGATAGTTTCCAGTCATCATTAAGATCCATCTCTTGGAATGACTCATGAGACCTTGGTCCATTTCTTATTTCTAGAAGGTCAATGTTGAAAATCAGTGTGCTCTCAGGTGGAATTTTTCCTGCCCAAAATGGAGGAAAGTTAAAACCAAGTATATATTCAATGCCATACAAAAGCCACACACATCAGAGCAATGTTCCAGCAAGCCTAGTCATTTCACAGCATCCTGCAGTCTGAACTAGTAAGGACAAGTATCTGTAACAGTGATGAACACAACCATTTCAGCCTGTAGCCTGCACTCTGAGCAGCCCCTACAGCATAAATGCAACTTTAGATGCAACTGGTTTTGTTGCAGACTAGGAGGTGTTGATGCAAGCTCTCATTCAGCAATTACCATCACAAGTTTATTGAACAATGTTCTTGAATCTTTTTTCTTTCATGGCCAGTAAAGGAGAAAAAACCAGTAAAACAGTCAGACAGGTTATAGCCAAGATAGGAAGGCAAGTACAAAGCAGCAGGAAGGGAGAATTTAGTCCTCTGGATGTCCAATCAGTCCCCAAATTCCTCTCTATTGCCACCTGATACCTTGTATCTGCTGGTTTGCCACTGGAAAAACTCTTTTGCAGAGAAAGAAGGCCAGGGACGATGTTGGTCTCCCACAGCAGCCTCTGGACTCAGGGCACAAAGCACCGAGCTGTTTCCAAACACCCAGCAGAAACCAAGTACCCAAATCTGATCACAAGGCCTGTGTTACCACAACATCATTTTTGATGCAGGAGAACAGACTGGTAACTTCCTAATAGTGCCACAGAGCATGCCCCATGCCACCACACCTCAAGGACATCAGTTTATCAGGCACTGGCTTTGACAGAGATGAGATGTGCCCTCATGCTGATGGCTGAAGCTACTGTCAAAGACCTTTTAGCACATCACTTTGCTCCTTTATATAGAGGGAAGTTGAATAGGACCAAATATATCCCTATACTGGATGGCAGCACCCCAAAAAATATTTCTGTACCTTGAGAAGACAGGAAAAAATAATCCACATCTACCACTTTGGAGCTATGGTGTTAAATACACCATATTTAACTGCAGCAACAAACAGGCTTGTAGATTTCTGGGAAGAATAAATGCACAGAATCTTCTGGAAATACAGGGCACAGTGCCCTGCTTAGGGTTTGGAACACAGGTAATTTTTTTGAGTGTTACAGAAAAAGGCATCTGACTCAAATGATGAGTCAGACAGCAACCAAGGTGGGAGGCCAGGAAATTATGTGCATTTGAAGGAAAGTATGAAGAAAATGAAATAATTCCGTCTGCAAGGGCATCACTTGAAAACAGCAACATAATTATGCTCAAATACTTCAAAGTCTTCCTAAAGCAAGTAATTTCTTACAGCAGTCAGCAGTGTTTAGCTGTTTAACCTTCTTGCACTAAACACAGAGGTGATGCTTGCAAGTCTTTGAAGAACAACTACAGTGCTTTACATATTAATCAAACAATTAGGCCTGTGATGACTACATGAGCACGGCAGCATTTCACATCTTTTTGAGGAAAAATTTACAGCTGAGCTTGGCATAAAGACTAAATGACAACCACGAAGTTCCCGCTCTCTACTAGAAACGTGATTACTTCTAATACTGTATCTTGAACTGTAAACCAGGGCTTCTAGAAAAATCTGTGTTGAGCCGGTACATTTAATAAAGGAGAGTGTGAAGTGTGCTGTAGGTATGAATACTACCTGGCAATAGGGAGTCCTAAGCCTGTGTGCAGCCCTACTTGCCAGAAGACACAGACACACAAACAGTCCTCATTCCCAAAACAGTCTCATAGGGATGGGAGAGAACATCAGCAGGATGGAATCTATGCTCCTAGACATTCATCCTTTCTGCTCTGGAACCTTCCACTACTGTAGGTCATTTGTTGCAACTCGTCATGGCATAAATATTCATAGTAATTGCTAAAAAAAAAGTTAACCGTAGCAAATCCCATAAAGCAGAAGCAGAACATTCAAGCTGTCACTTGCTTAACTGCATATTCCAAATCGGGCCCTCCTGTTAAAGGAATCTGGAAATTTTCGAAAGGAAAAGCCCCAAACACCCTCAGTAGCAGACAGGTTGAGATGTTTTTATTTGCCTGCACAGCAGTCAGTGCATTTTCAGTAGGTGACAACACGACTGGCCATGCACATCTTATTGTGGACAACAGGGACCACTGCCCAAACTGAAAAATAGGTGTAAGAGGGAAAGAATTAATGTCCCTATATGGAGAAATAAACAGTGATTTCTTACTGCATCATTTAAGAACTGGTTAGGCAGCAGTACGGGAAATTTCTTAGGGTTCTAAAAGAAACCTGAAAGCAAGAATGAGTCTTGCACATGCACATTCATGAAGTATTACCACAAAACCAGATCCAACAGCCAAAAAGACAACTGTTACCTAAGCAACCACTTCCACTTGACTGTAAAAGAAGGGAGAAAAAAAACAAACTAAAAAACAAAAAGAAAAAGCAGGGCACTGAGCTTCTGCTGTGCTTCTGTTGAGCACAGCACTAACAGAAAAGACACTCAGAACACACAGCACAGCAGCTACCATCAGTTTCTGGGGTTTTTTTTCTTGTATTCACCACATAGCCACTTAATAGATATTACTGCAGGAAACAAATTTATGAGAAAGAGCACTTGACTCCTCCATTTTTCTTCTTTAACAGAATCAACCTGGAAAGCTTGAAAGCCTGCTAACCTCTTAGGCCAAGAACAACAGTAAAATACAGAGATTAGAAACAATTAGAGCAAAGGGAGTGCTTCACATGTTTTACCTTTCCCTTCTTTTCCATAAGCAAGGGCTGGTGGAATAGTCAGCTTCCGTTTCTCTCCCACACACATGTCCTTCAACCCTCTGTCCCAGCCTTTGAGAGCTTCCCTTATGCCAAGTGTAAACCACATAGGTTGACCATTGTTGTGCTTGTGACTGGAAAAGAAAGGAATAAAACACTTCATATTTAAACATCAAGTTCCACAAAGGGTCGATGGAATATGCTCATAATGTAGATATACATTTAAAAACACAGCAGCACTCAGCACCTTGACACCTCTTAAATGAAAGACCAACGCTTTCAAAGTCTTTAAAACTTATGCTTTTCATGACAAGGTTCTTTGGGAAGTGGAAAGAAATAAAACAAGATTTACCTTGCGTGTTTAACGACAACACTAACCAACCCGGATCTCCACCTCCACTTCCCTGACCACCTACTTAAACTTGGAAGCTGATCAGACTAGAAAAGGCATTTTCTTAAAAATCTATAGTCAAGGCCATTGTACTTTGCAAATCACGGAGACCAGCATGGACATCATAGCAATATACACTTTAACATGCTCAGAAGCATCAGCCTCATCTCTTTCAAAAGAAGCCACTGGGGGGAAAAAACCCAACAAAGCAACTACATACCTGTCTAGAAAAAAAACCAGAAACAACTGCATGCAAAACATTCAACTGTAGATTTGGGAGAAAAGACCCTTTCCTGATTTAACCAGATGGTACAACCCGGACTACTTTCACTCTACTAACAGACAAGGAATTTGAAAGCTCTATTTACTAGTCATGCAGGAGAGGTGTTTAAGAAGAAAACAGAACACTTACAGAAGTTAGTCAGCAGCAAAAACTTTAGTGTGTCACTAGAAGTCCTTTTAAAGAGGCAGGTTGACTACAAGAGAAAATTAGTGAGATTTTAGTTGAATCGTCTGCAAAAGCATAAACATGCAAATCTGTCTTTTTTTTTTTTTCATATACAAAAGTAGCCTTCAGGCAGCCTGCAGAGACTTGAATATTTTGTCGTCTCCCACTATTAACACTTCGTTGACGTTTTACAGGACATCCAGCATTAGCAAGTCGTTGCAGGCTCTTAGCAGACTCCCTATAATTTCTGGCTCTTCCTCCTATTTGCATTTCTGTGGCTCTGGTATGTTGACTTGTCTGGTCGGGGGCAGGTAAAGAATAATGAAAAGCTGTGACTGTGCTGCCGCTAGTGGAAGGACACATGTAACTTTTTTTTTTTTTAAACTAACAGTTTGCTTTAGAAACCCAACAGAAATTTATGCGTAGCACAAGACCTATTAAACCGCTGAGATCAAATACCAAAACCTGCACCTAAATCACAGAATCACAGAATGGTTTGGATTGGAAGGGACCTTAAAGATCATTAAAGACCAGTTCCAGCCCCCTGTGCCACGGGCCGGGACACCTTCAACTAGACCAGGTTCCCAGAGCCCCATCCAAGCTGGCCTTGAAAACCTCCAGGAATGGTTGCCCAACTTCCCTGGGCAACCTGTTCCAGTGTCTCACCATCCTCAGAGTAAAAAATTTCTTTCTAATAACCTGATCTAAACCTGCTCTCTCAAAGTTTGAAGCCGTTCCCCCTTGTTCTGTCACTAAACGCCCTTGCAAAAAGTCTCTCTCCATCTTTCTTCAGGCCACAATTAGGTCACCTCAAAGCCTTCTCTTTGCCAGGCTGAACAGTGCCAGTTCTCTCAGCCTTTCCACATAGGAGAGGTGCTCCATGCTTAATAAAATCCCCATCTTTTAACAAATGCTACATGGCTCTACTTCCTACAGACTGACCCGAAAACAAATGCTAAATAAGATTTATTTTATAACGTTGGGAAAGGAGACTGGCCTTACTATTGGTGTTCATCTTGTACAGCCTTGCGAGACACTGCTTCACATCAAACATTCTGAGAACAGGTAGCAGCGGGAGGGACCCCAATGACAAGTTTATGCAGTGATATTTAAGCTCTTTTATCCCAAAACAAAAAAGGCATTCATCCATTCCTTTTGGGCATTAGGGGAGGGAGGAGTAAAAAAAGCAACCAAGCAAAAAACCACTTGCTCCTGACAAAATGCTCCTCACTCACAGAGCTATTCGCAGATGGATTGTGGAGCCCTGTGAGAGGCCTGGATTCAGGAAAGCATGACCAGAAGAGATCGCCTATATTAAAATAAATAAATAAGTAAATACACATAAAGAAGCGACTCCAGAGAATGTGCACCAAAATTGTTGGAGGGATGGAGCAGCGATTCCCCTATGAGGAAAAGCTGAAGGAACTGGGATTGTTCAGCCTGGCAAAGAGAAAGCTCCAGGGTGACCTAATTGCACCTTTCCAGTACCTCAAGGGAGCCTACAAGAAAGATGGAAAGAAACAATTTAAAAGGGTGTGTAGTGACAGGACAAGGGGTGATGGCTTTAAACTGAGAGTAGGCTCAGATTAGATATTAGAAGAAGGAAGCTCTTTGCTGTGAGGGTGGTAAGCCACTGGAAAAGGGTGCCCAGTGAAGCTGCTGACAGCCCATTCCTAGGGATATCCAAGACCAGGCTGGATGGGACTCAGAGCAACCTGGGCAGAGTCAAAGGCGCGTCGGGTGGGGCTGCTCTGAGCAACCTGATCTAGTGAAGGGTCAGGGAATCTTTAAGGTCACTTCAAATTCAAGGCATTCTATGATTCTATTATATATACATATACATATATGTATATGTTATACATATATATGTACATGTTATACATATATATATGTATGTGTTATATATATGTATGTGTTATACATATATATATATATATATGTATATGTGTGTGTATATACACACATATATACACATATATTTCCCTTCTCAAGCTCAGCCAGCAGGTCGCTCGGAGAAGACGCGCCGCTCACTTACGTCGAGTGAAACATGGAGCCGTCCCTCTCCAAGAAGCCCTCGTAGTGAACCAGCATCATGTCCCCCCACTTGGTCTTCCTGTGGCAGAGGAAAGGCTTGTGCAGCACCTCCACCTTCACGTCGGCCGCGGGGGGGATCAGCGCCGCGCCCGCGCAGCCCAGCGCCGCGCACAGCAGGGCGGAGCCCAGCAGCAGCAGCCCCGCCGCCATCGCCGCCGCCTCGCTGCTCTCAGCGTGCCGCCATCCCGCGCCCCGAGCCCGGCCGGTCCGTCCGACGTGGCAGCGGCGCGCACCGCCGCCAGCCCCGGCTCCCGACGGCCCGGCACCGGCGTCGCGCTCGCTGATTGGCTCCGCGCAGGGCGAGCTCTGGAGGAGCTGTCGCCCATTGGGGCCCGCCCCTGTCCGTCTCTCAACCCATCCAATCAGCAGGCCCGAACAGCCGGGGGGGGTAGGCGGGCCGGGCGCTCCGGGAGCGCCGGCGAGCGGGGCAGCCCCGCGGAGCGCGCGCACAATAGAGCCGGCCGCTGCCGGCCGTTGATTGGGCGGCGGCCGCGGCGAGGGCGCGTTCCGATTGGCCGCGAGAGGCCACCTGCTCCGGGCATTCCGCGCCTGCCCCCCCCGCCCGCCTCTCGCTCCCGCCGGTCACGCGGGCCGCGATTCACAGCGCGGGTTGCGCTGACGTAGCGCCGCGGGGCCGTGCCGTGGCTGCGCGGCTGCGGCTCTCCCTGCGCCGGGAGCGTGGCGGCGGCGGCGGCAGGGGGCGGGCGCGGCGCGGGCCGGGCGGGGCGCGCGCCCCCCCGCGATGGCGCTGTGTGGCGGCGGCGCGGCGGAGCGCGGGCGGCGGCGGCGGGCGGCGTGACCCCGCCGGGGGGCGGCCGCGCTGCATGGGGCCGGGGGCCGGCCGGTATGGAGGGGGTCCTGTACAAGTGGACCAACTACCTGAGCGGTGAGTGCCTGCCAGTGCTTAGCCTTTGCGCGACGGGCGCCGTCATCTCGTACATGTATTTATACAAGTACATACATGTATGTATTCACCGTGTTTGCTGTGTGCCGGTCAGCGCTGCCCCTTGACCCCGCCATGCAGGGGAGCAGCCCCGGCGCTGCCTTATTGTCACTGCCCGGCGTTTTTCCCGGTGCCAGTGCCCGTCCGGGGTCGTGGGCTGGGGTTTGGGTAGTCTGGATGCTCTGGGTCACAGCTCCAACAGCGAACTTCCCCGTTCTCCACACACCCCCGCGGAACTTCTGTCGAGGCGAGTCGGGGATTCGGGGCATTCCCAGAGCTGCGAGAAAAACGTGTTGCCATTCAGTCTCACTTGGGGGATTCGGATGAGAAGGCATGCAAAAAATCGAAAAGACAAGGAAAAAAGTGGAGGGGGGGGGGGGTTGTCCCGCTAGTTCTAGGCCCAAATTTTAATTTTTCGGGTGTTCCGGTGCCACGGAAGGCTTGATTGTCGTGGCAGGTTGGAAGCAGCCGTGTGTGGCCGGAGTTTGCTCAGCAGAGGTTGAAGGTGGTGGGCTCAGAAGCCCCCTGCGTTCCCATGGGATCTCCACTGCCGGACACCTTCGGGTCAGCTGAGGCAGAGGCGTGTGATTTGGGGTTGTGGATGGGGTCTTGCCTGGTGCAAACCTCTGTGTGGTTTGTGGGAACAGTTTGGAAACTTGAAGGTCAGAGAGAAGTAACCACGACCACCTTGCCATTGCCAGGTGCGAGCGTGGCTCAGCAGTGTGTGTGTGTGCGAGGGCTGCTGCCTTGCTTGACTTTTTTCCCGAGAGGCTGGAACAGCTGCAGCACTCTGGTTAGCTGGGAAAGTGTAGGAAATCAAAATTAAACAAAGAAAAAGCTGAAGCACGAGCGAGTGTTGAATGCATGTGGAGGGATGGGGGGGCAGCAGTGGTGCACGAGGCTGGATTTATTGCTGTGCTAGAAGATTGCTGTGACTTTTCCCCTTTAGGCAATAGGTGTTCTGAGATGAGAATCAAAATTTATCAGGTCTCAGTGAACAGACATGGATTTTTTTCTTTGTTGTTAATAATTCTTGAATTATGAAGTGGAAGGAGGAGCAGCCATGCTTGCCTTTTTCATGTGAATTGCAGAACTGTGGTAGTGATGTTAGTCCTTTCCCCATACTAACCACCTATGGTTCAGCTGATCGAAAGTTTTACATGTTTTTCTTTGCATTGCTGAGATGCTGAGGTGTGTCTGGAACCCTTGTGCTTGGTTTCTTGTCATGAGACCTGGGAATGTGTGTCTGTGGGAAACAGTGCATGTTGTAGATAACTGACTGGCATTTGACATTTTAGTGCCTGAGTGTGCCTGTGGTAGGATCAGCTGGTCTTCCGTCTTGATGGTTAGATGAAGACTAAGAAGTATTCTGTTTTCATCAAAATTAAGTTTTCTTTTGCTAGTCACGTTGATAAGCACTTCCAATCAAATGACCCTTCATGAAGAGGGATGATACTTTGCAAACCTCATTCAAGCGAATGCAGGCTGAAGTAAACTTTTCCTTGCATATGCAAGATTTGTACTGGCTGAAAACTAGGAGAAGTTTGGCTGTCAACACAGAGAAAATCTGTGATGGAAGATGGAAGCATCCTTCTGATTTCTTGGTTGAAACTTGACTCTTTTTGTGAGTGTGGTGATCAAGGTCGCTTTGTGTCTTTTGTTAGGTTGTAGAGGGTCCATGGCGTGTTTTGCAGAAGAGCAAATTTACTGTTCTCAGCTGTCTGTACATACTAGTGCCTTCTTTTGCTGTAAAATGAAGACTTCCTGCCCTGAAGCCATTAAGTTATAAATTTATGCAGAGATGCAAAAAAAAACCAAAAAGAAAAACATTCATTCTGGAATGTGGCAATCATTGTAGCAATAACAAAGAACTGGAGACTGAGAGACAGGCACGCCTCCTTTCAGGGATTAAGGAAAGTAAGAAGGTTCAACAGGTCATCCAGAGCAGTATTGCTGCTAGTATTTTGCCCCCAGTATGCTTTTCCTGTTGCTCAAGGTTGATGAATCAGGTGTGGTACAGTGTAAATGATGCATGCAAAAAGTGGGAAAATTGTGTGTCATCCCTCTGTGTCGGTGTGTGCCTGTGCTAATAACATGGTGCTGATGTACCTCAGAATGAGGAGGATCCCTCACAGTCAGAGAAGAGATAGAACATTCCAAAAAGAACAAGCATAAAACTGTAGAAAAGAACTGCTTTCCCTTCTTGCTGTGAGAGAGGAGCTGATGCGAGTTTGTTGGTAATTGAGTCTTTTCTGGGAATTTTGATTTCGTAATGTCTTATGTCATTGCCATCATGAGAGGTCAAGTCCACGTCAAGCCATTTCCTCCCAGCTCTTGGGCCCAGAGCTGGATCTATGTTGCAAATTACATAGTTATTGACAGCAAGAACGTTTCAGAAATAGGAAACAAATTTGGGTTTCTGTGGGTAAAGGGCAAAGAAAGCACACCGCGATTGTCACCAATTGAAAGACAGATCAGTTTGCCTTACTGCTTAAACAAGTTATCTTGTTTGTAATAAATGCACTCGTTTGCTTTATATAGGTTAGAATAAATTAAATCAGTATTACCTGGTTTCTGCTTGGAGGTAGGGTTTTTCCTCTGGTGTTGATCCTGCACTCGCATTGTTTCTATATGCAGGGTTTCCAATGCTAACTTGGAAATCTCTTGCAATCTGAGTTTAGAAAACTGAGATTTTTTAGAGTTTTCCTGTCCCCTAATGCAATGGCCACCAGATAGTGATTTCTTAGTGTGTTACTTTTGTTTAAGTTCAAGTGAAGTGTGCCGACTTTGGATCAGATATACGTTCACAAAGTTCAAGCCTATGAAAATCCGTTGGGATCTTGTGTTTGCGGTGTGTGTCTTTTGATTGCTCTTGTCTGTGCTTCCCCCACTAAACTGGTTAAAACCTTAAGAGAGCAGGGAACTTTGCAAGCAGAATTATTGTCACATAAAGTGAGACAGCACTTTTTCTCTTGGGCAGATATATAATGCATCTGCAAATTATTAATCCTCAAAACCCAGAGCAGGGTGACTTAAATCATGCAGGCATGTAAGTTGGCCTCGGCTGAGCTTATAGTCAAAGCATGTAACATGATCTTAAATTCCTAGATTTCATCCTTTGCCAAAAGTCTCTATCTGATGTTAGCTTTGCTTGGTGGGGGCTGGGGATGGGTGTGTAACTATTGTTTCAGTACCGCTGACTGTAGTAAGCAGTTGGAATGATGAAAGTGTCACCGTGTGCCCTCCCTATAGCTCCTCAGTCTGTTGTGCTGCCACTGCCTGCAGTCTTGGCTGAGCACAAACCATTCTGGTGTGGGCAGCATCAAAGGCAGATCCTGGCTGCAGTGTCATAGCGTGACTGATCTCCAGCTGGGGAATGCTGCTGGCAGGATAGAGAAAGGACAGAGCGGAGCTGAAGGCACGTGAAGGCTGCTCTTGGCTGCTTGGAAACTGCCTCCCATGGGACTCTCTGAATTTAACCTGCAGTGCGTGCTCTTTGTTGAGCATAACTTCTGATTAATAAAATAAATTGATTTAGTCTTTGGGGTTTGCCTTGTAAAAGGCATCGATGATTTTTTTCTCATCAGGTTTATAGAATGAGTAAGCTATTGCTGGGAAAACAGCATGGAATAGGGGAATACCTCCCTTCAGTGTTGTGTGTGAGAACTTGGCACTTTTAAGTTGATTTTTTTCTTCCTGCTGGAATTCAGTTCAGATCTTCAGTGTAGGCACACACCCTACCTGGAATTGCTGGCCACAGGCAGGAATGCTGCTAACTCTGGAAGAAATGGTATGGATCAGCTCTTTGCTGTGGGGTTCAAAGGCAGCTTCATCATTAGATGAAAATGATGACTGATTCCACTGGCTTTCCTGGTATTTGTTAGATGCTCCATAAAATGGCTTTGATCACTTTCCTTTACAAAGCTAAGCTTTTCCTTATATTTAAATATTCACTTTCTTATTTGTGCTGAGTAATTCTAACCCTAAGTAATTAATCTTCCACAAGGCATGATAGACTCACCTTCATGCCATCACCAGTGATGCTGCATCATGCCCCGTACTTCAGATAACTCTCCCCATCTACCTGTATGTAATCATCCCCTCTCAGTTTATTGTTGTACTTTGGATTCGTTTCAGTTTATCCCAAGATAAACCAAGAGCCAACACCAAGCAGTATATTTCGGCTTTCACATAAAACTTTAAATAGCTCTTGTCTCTAATGATTTGGAGTTCCTTAATAAACTTGGGGGTAGAGCTCAAGAAGATGAAAAAAAGCATTAGTTCTTGTATCTTGGATCTGGACGCACATGATATTGCTTAGAGCAAGTCTTTGTTTTGGGGGTTTAAGAAATCTGGCCTTTTGGGATGAGAGACACATATCCTTCCAGCTGATATCAAGCTCTGGAAATAAGCTCCTCTGTTTCCAGACATGGAGGAATTAATCAAAAACTTCACAGTTAGAAAAAGACTTGGTTCTAAAAAACCTTTTATAATTTCCCCCTTTGTTTTAGCCTCTGGGTATAGTCCAAGTTCTGATTGTATAAAATTAGAAGTCTGGTTTTTGTGGAGGTGGACCTAGACAGCTGAGGTTTCTGTTGCTTCAGGGCAATGGTCTGCCTTCTATTACTGGCTGTGGCTGCTCTCAGGATCCAGGTGTTGGTTTAGATGAATGCCTGACTCTTAGCCAGTTCTGGCTGGATGAGACTTTTCATCCAGTATACTACAGGGACTGATTAGTTAATGCTCTTTGGATTTTGCTTAGTTGTCTTTGTGTGATTTGACCTTTCTCATTATTTTCTTGCCTTTACTTCAATATTTCTTCATGCAGCAACCTTGCTTTTGTCTAACCTATTTGGAATTATATAATGTGCTCACAGTGGAAAAGTTTGATGAGGCTGCAGGAATGGAAGTCGGTGTCCCCTCTCTCCTCTGTGTTAGAGCAGTGCTGCAGAGCCTCCATGGTGCAGCATTCCCTGCCAGGTATGCTGCAGTACCGGTGCCTCTGCATTCAGTCCCTCTGCACTGAAGTGAGTAAGTGATCACAGGAAATGGCTGGGTAGGACAGAAACCAAAGGTGTGGTAGACTGATGGTGAAGAGATACCATCATGTGGTATCTGTATGTGCTTAGATCAACTCAGTGTGTGAACTTAGTCTGGCCTGATAACCACCCCAGGGGTCAGAGAGAGGAGCAGCTTGTGTGCTGGGGCTGGGAAGTATAAACAGAGGAGGATAACTCCCAGGAGCTTTGTATTAATTGAATTAGTGTCTGAGCAGTGGGCCTGTGTTATTGAACTTCTGCCTCCACCACCATTCCCTCTCTGCCCTTCATCCTTTCACTGTGTCCCCTTCAAAAATGCCTGATGGTACATTGTGCACTCTGTGCCTCGACTGGTCACTGCCATAAAATTGTTTGCAAACAAACCCAGTTGCCCTGTGATGACAGGATGCTCTTTCAATGCTGCTGACATTGCCCTAACAGTTGTGGTTGAAACAAAAATGGATTTCATGGAATCCCTGTGAGCAAAATCATTTGGGAGAAGGTCATTGTGTTAAAGCCTGTTCCAGCTGTTGCTTCCTTCGCTTGAACCTCTAGTGTCCCTTGAGCAAGTGCTTTAAAAAGTGATACCATTGTTAAGATGCTAAATCTTTGAACTTCATTACCTTTAGGGGCTTTTTGCATTGATTCCTACTGTTAATATGCACATAATCAAAGTAAAATTGCAATATGGGCATTTCCAGAAGCTGCTCTCTAGGTGATAGGATAATAGCTCACAGAAGAAGCATAGGTTGTTACACACTCTTGTCTGCCTTTCTGCTGTTCCTCGTGGGTACACACTGGATTTTTTATCCTGTCAAATTGTTCTGCTATAGAATTAAGGCTGCAAAATGTGTTCCGGCACCTGGGATTGCCCTTCCCAAAATTCTGCATAGCCTTAGGAGGCTGTATAGAAAAAGAAGGCACCAGTTTTGAGTGCAAAATGCTTGTGTCAGGATAATCTTTTACTTCTGTTCCTTGAATTAGAAAAAAGGGGAAGAGTGTGAAGTTTGATCTGTGTAGGATCCTTTCTTGCTAATTGCTTTTTCTGACTAGAAACCTGGTAGACTGACAGTGTCTTTGCCCTGCTAGAGCTGAGTTTTCAGCAGTTCTTGTCCAGCCATCAGTCGCTGACACAGCACTGGGCAGACGATCTTGTGCTTTTGCCCTTGGGAGGTAAAGCTGGAGATGGTGGGACAGTGAGCACATGGCACAGTTTACATTTCCTCAGGGTGGGATGAAGCGATGGATAGTGCTCATTCTCACCGTGAGATGGCTCTGACTATCAGGGCAGCCACTCTGGGACTTTTTTGTGACCCTGCACAGAAAAACAGCAATCTGTCCTGCTATGCCACCTGTAACTAAGTCTTGGATCTTGCCCTTGTTATAAGCAGTAGGGAGATGATGGTGGCTTTAACTCCTCCTATTAGACAGATGATGTAACATGGAAAGTTCATCATTATCTCCTATCTGTAGTTAAAGTCTGGATTAGGGTCAAGGAGTCCAAGGACTATCTATTGCAAGAGTTTTACCAAAACTTATTCTGAAGGTCAAGAAATTAATAAGCTTAAAGTGTTACATAAATCTCATGGAAAGCAAGCAGTAATAAAAACCTGGATGTCTGGGCTTGATGCATTTTAGAAATGCAGGTGGAAGTGGCGTCTCTTAATTGCAGCTTGTTTTCCAGGTCATCAATTTGACTTCTTGAGTGTGTAATTCTCCCAGATGGCTTGGCTTTGTAGATGTCTGACATGATCTTCATGTCTTCAAATGTTGGTTTTGGTTTTGTTTTGTTTTTTTTTTTTCTTCAGGCTTGGCACTTTAGAAGGAATGCTGTCTGGAGTCTGAGTTGTATAACATTAAAGTTTGAATTATATCCAAGTTTCAACTGTGTTATCAAGAAATGTCAAGTTTGCTCAGTGATAGTTACATACAGATTTCCTGAAGTGTAATGATGGAAGTAGGCAGATCTTTCTTTCTGTGGAAACTTCTCGAGAAGTAGTGAATCCTTAGCAGGCACAGACTGCTTAAATATCTGTTTTTGTAGTGGATAATATCAAATCTTCAAGGTACTGCAGGCACTAACTGTAAGTTTCACACAGGAGTGTGATATGTACTTTGACCAGTGCCTGTGAAGTCATCTGGAATATCTTCACTCTTTTCTATGGCTGAGACCTTAAGCTACTAATCACTTTTTATTGTGCTTTGTGCTTTATTGGTTTTTTTTTTTTTTTTGTACATACCTTTCCCACCAAGGTCAATTTTTACTGTTAATGGTACTGTGCCTCTAAAATGAGATGTTGGAGGTACCAGCTGTATTTTTTCCTGCCTGTGTACCACCAGTATAATGGACTTAAATTCTTCTTCAAAGTTGTGATAATGCTGGCGCCAGTAAGGCCTTTAAAGGTTCGGCTTTACCTTTCCATATCAGGTGAAATCTGAATGCTCAATTCCAAAAATTGCAATATTCCTATGACAATTTATAGGAGGCAAATAACACTGAATAAACCCAAGATTTGTGTTATTGGAAGTGCCTAAGTATCATTTTGCTGCTTTGGTTTTTGTTTTGGTTTTTTTAATTCCTCCATTCTTCACTTGTCTGCAGAAGTGAAGCTTCTGTAATTAAAGATTGTATCCCTGTGCAGTGCCCATCATTTGTCAGCCACATACTATTTTTAGTTGGTTGTTTAGGATAACCTTCCCATGGCTGCTGTCTCAGTGTTAGTGGGTACCAGGTGGTTAGTGCATCTTCTGACAGAACCTTGCTGTGAGGTTTTTAAAAATTATTTTCCTTTTACAAAAATGTGGTTTTTTTAGTGTAACAATTCTGTTCTGAAAATATATATTGTCCTAGGTAAAAATTGTCTATCAAAATCTTTTTAAAATATGTATCTAATAATTAAAGAAGAGTTGGCTTCTGCAGAGGAATACAAATAGTTACTCTGTTCCCCACAAAAAAACCCAAGACCCAAACCAAAACAACCAACCAAATAAAAGTCTCAAAAAATATATTCATTCATAACATACTTTTAACCAGCCTCCAAAGTGATGGAGGCAGAGTGATTTGTATGTTGGCTAATTGATTGCACAGCCTTTGATGGATGGGACTCAGTTTGGTTGAGCATCAGCTGCAATTGTAAGCTGTAGGACCATGGCTGAAATGATTCATGCGCAGCAGCAGGAGCTCCAGACTGAATTAGAGGCTTGTATTGACTGTGGCGCTGTGCATTATTTAAAGAATTGGTTCTGTGCCATTGAGTGTCTGAAGCAATTAACTGCTTCTCTCTGCTGAACAATCACTTCCTTTTTTTGTGAGTTCCCACATATCAGTAATGACTTTCAGGATAGTTGCTTTATTTTGGAGGCAAGACAAATAGAAACCAGTCTTGCTGGTTTTTTTTTTTAAATTTCTCATTCTTGTGATTTTTTTCCCCTTTCATATAAAGTAAAGAAGTGTTGAGATTACTTCGGATTTTTGATATTTTTATATTCTTCTGGAAAATAATGGAGGAGATCTAGAAGGGAATGAAATATTATTTATGTTTAATTTGTTTTCCAGTCACCACACAGGGTTCAGCAATCTATAAACTGGGTTGGACTGAATGCAGTGGTATTGATTTTAAAAAAAAAAAGGGATGGGGGGAGGGGCAAGCCAGACCATACTCCTGCTGTTAGCCTGAGGCTTTAGGCCTTTCTAATCTTGAACTGTGTTGTGCTTGGTTTCAGCAGTTGTCCAAGGAACCAGTTTCTAGCTGGAAAGGAGCTGTCATTCCTCCAATGTGGTACCAGTCCAAGCCCAGCCTGGGCTCCTGCCACAAAGTTCTGGTTGGCAGAGCCCTGGTGCAGGGGACAGCAGAAGTGAAAACCCTCTGCCAAAATATTGAAGAGCCATGTCGTCCACATGGTCTTGTCCAAGTGTTTCTTTCAGAGATGGTTGGCTGGCACAGTGTGGGAGTGTCAGAACCTCAATCCATTGGAACTGGCCAGGGAAGCTTGTTGCGGCTCAGTAATGAAAGCTGCTTTCCTCCAGTGACGTTGCTGCCTCATTTCTTCCTAAGTTAATGAGCTTGTAGTTTTTAATTAGACATAAATGGCAGCTGTCAGGTTGTGTTTGGTTTTATCTTTTCATACTGCTGTAGTGCTTCCAAAAGTAGAAAAAAAGGATGGTTTACTTCTAAAGTTGGGCAGCAGGGTGGGCAAAAGTGTACCCAGAACTACTGGTGTGGGTCTAGCCTTGTTCTGGTTTTTTTTCTGGGAAGGTATCCAGAAGTGCAGGTCAGTAATTCAAGACTATGTTTTATGTGGGCAGCACAAGGAGTTTCAAGAGCTGTTGAAAACTGCTTCACTGAAAGATGGTATTCAGAATGTTCAGAATCAACAGATCCGCCTCTGTTCGTCTGTTGATTTTTAAGAGATTCTTACACGTTGTTTTTCAAGATAACCTGGCTAGCCCTTCCTTCAAGGGAGGAAGACTTGTAAGGCAGGACAGCAAGGGTGGCTTTTGGGAAGAGTGAAGAGGTGGGCTGAGGAGTGGTGGAAGGAATTGAGGGGTGCTGAATTGAGAAGGTGGTTTTGGAAGACAGAGTGAGTCAGTGATGCTGTGTTAGCAAAACTACTGAAAATGACATCTGGCATCTCAAGACACATGCTGCTGTGGTCCAGCTGTGGCACGTAGGTGCCATCAAGCAGGGGTCATGGTGTACAACATCAAAGTCTGTCCACAAATCTTAATACTTCAAAGGGCTTAGTTTTCTGGGGGACTGAGAATCTTTGGGGCCATATTTGCAGCAAGTCTCAAGTGAGAGAAATGGTGGAATTGCAGGGAGAGGTGTAACTGAGAAATGCAGTTTTGTTTTTCAGGCTGGCAGCCTCGGTGGTTCCTTCTCTGTGGTGGCATCTTGTCCTATTATGACTCTCAGGAAGATGCCTGGAAGGGTTGCAAGGGAAGCATCCAAATGGCTGTTTGTGAAATTCAAGGTAACTAAGATACAGTAACACTCAGCTGCATTAAGTTTGTCCAATAAAGTTGCATTCAAGATGAGATTTCAGGTGACAAGAGCCATTTGGCAGCTTGATTTCTTTGGTATGTATTTGCAGTAACTTGATGTATATGCAAGTTTTTATACTATAGTATTTTGAAAATGTTGAGGGAACTGCAAGTCTCTAATCTCATGGGTATTCTGCGTGCAGGTGGGTCTGCCTTTCATGAGCTGTGCTGAACTTCACACAGCTTTAAATGACTCTTCATAAGCACAGAGCTGAAGCTAGACACATGAATAAGAAACTTACAGTACTAGGTCTGCTCAGTCATATTTCCACATCTTTGAGGTTCACTTAAGGGCTGGAAGCTTGAAAGAGAGGCTTGCCAGAAAAGGATGCCCTTCCCATAAAGACTCTCAGATTATACTGATCACAAAACTGTATTTCACAGCTGTACACGTGTGTGTCCTGTCCATTCCCTAACTCAGAAGAGAAGTCATAAGTGGCAGTGGGGGAAGTTGGGACCATAGTTTTCTCCTCTTTCATTTCTGTTTGACCTGCCACCTAACACATCTGTTGGGATGTGTGGTTGGGCTGGGAAGGGCCGGGGAGCTGGTCTGAAATCCATGTTGCTTTCAGTTCATCCTGCAGATAACACACGAATGGACCTGATTATCCCAGGGGAACAGTACTTCTATCTGAAGGCAAGAAATGCAGTTGAAAGGCAAAAGTGGCTGGTTGCACTCGGAACTGCCAAAGCCTGTCTGACTGACAGCAGGACACAAAAGGAAAAAGGCAAGAACACCCTTTTGCTGGCACATGATGTTTGCTTTAGATTTCCCCATGCTTTCCCTAATGCATGTACATACAACTTCAGTGTCCAGCCTGTGCTTCAGGTCTTTGGTGCTGCTAAAAGCTAAGACATGTGGGAATATTAACTAGGAATCTCAGGTATTAATTCTCAGGGCAGGGATTTGGAAACTTAGTTTTTTTCTTAAAATACACTCTATAAAACTAATTTGAAAACCATGTGCTGGTGGGTTCTGTAAGTACAGTGAGTAAATAGGCCTTGGCTATGGGTCACTGTGATGCAGACTGTATGAGAATGTAAGACTCTCACCTTGTACAGCTGTCTAAATAGGATGATTCAGCCTCTCACACCAGTGTCTCTTCAGCTTTGGAGTTCCTCACATGTTTCCATGTTCTAATTGGGCTGTCTTCTGCACTTTGAGAATTGCCTCAGCAATTAAGAAAAGGTTTGCACTGGGTTGCAAATCTGTTAGTATTCAGAAACTTAAATCTGATCACGGTCAGGCTGTGAAAATTAATTCACTTACCACTTTGCTTTCATCAGCAATCTCACTTCCCTCCCCCGGTGAAAACCCCTCTTGCTTACAAGTGTGGCATCAGTCACAGAGCATTGTGAGGCCTCATGCCTTAACCTTGTGTAACCTCACCGCAGTGACTATACAGAAGATGGGAAAATAGCAAATTATTAATGTCCTGTGTAAATGCAGGAGGTGGCAAGCACTTCCTTTCCCTGAGGTGAGGAATTGCTTCTCCTCTTAGCCTTATGTGTGTTTTCTCCAGGCTTTGCATCTACTGGTTCAAACTGAGTCAGAACTGAGCAGAAGATGCTACTGTAGAGTCCTTCACCAGATGGGATTTGATGTGCAGTGCCTAGAAGCAGAACAAAGTTGGATCTGTAAAGTGACATAAAGTAGCACAGGATGAAAAGCTAGTAATGTATTTGCAGAACTAAACCATGTTAGTCTTACTGACAGACAATTTATTTTATAATTCAGGGACTCTAATATCAAAAACATTATTTCTGAAAAATCTCAGAATGACTGTTAATCTTATCTGGATTAGTCTTCTCAGTTCTGCACTCTCTGTTTCTCAGTACAGGAAACATATGGACACACTGGAGTGAGTCCAGCAAAGGGCCGCTAAGATGATTAAAGGAAATATCTAGTGAGAGAGCATAAAAAAGATGAAGCCAGAGTCTTCTCACTGAATGAACAAGAGAAGATATGCATGAATTTTAATACAAACCAATCAATTGAAACATAAATAAAAATGTTTATGTTGTGAAGATGAGGGAGCACAAGCTGCACAGAGAGGTTGTGTAATCTCCATCCTTGGCACTGTTCAAAACGTGACTAGGCCTGAGTAATTTGTTCTGACTCTCCTTGAACAGGGGAGTAGGACTAGCTGCTCTCCAAAGGTGTCTTCCAATCTCATCCATCCCATGATTCAAGGATATCTGTATTAAATTAATCCCTTTCTGTTGGACAGAATGCATCTTTTAGATCCAGTGTTTCCTACCTACAGCATCTAAACAATTCTATTGCTTGCAGCTTAAACTACTTTGTGAAAACAAAGAATATTATATGTAGGGCTTTTCTCCTATTTAAAAGGCCTGCTAAGACCAAATGTTGTGTACTTGCCTTGCACTGGATACAGTAAATTTAACTTTTCTTTCGTTTAACTTTTAGAGTTCACTGAAAACACAGAAGCCTTGAAGACCAAAATGTCTGAACTTAGACTGTACTGTAACCTCCTTGTTCAGCAAGTGCATAAAACAAAGGAAGCCAGCATTTCTGGTGTGCCAGAACCAGAGGTACAGTTCTATTTTTGTTATAGACCATATGTGTAATGTCTTGGGCACATGAGCTTTCCTGGATATGCAATCTAGTATTCACTCACAGTTACTTAATGTTGCAACCTCCTTCTGCAGAGAACCTGAGGGAAATAAAGTGCTCACACAACAGTTCTTGTTTAAATGGAGTATTACTGTATTGTTGCAAATGACTTGCCCTTTTTTGGGCTAGCAAGTAGTGAGGTGGGATCTGATATCCATGATCTAGACAGTAACACCCCCGTACGTGATCATGTGTTTACAGTGGATCAAAAAAAAAAAAAGATCCTTTATGAAAAGATAATTTGCACAAAGCGACATTTTTCTGCCCGAGTCATTAATATCCTGCTCAGCAAAACACATCCAAAACCCTTAAAAGGTCAAGAGATGTTGCAAACCAGAAAAAGAGTGAAAGTGATATAAAGAACTGCTTGGTTTGCCTCACTTAAGTTAAAGTTTCAAACCTTGCAAATCTTCGTGACCAAAGAAGCCTCATTTAAGAGGGATCTCCTGAAGAGAGTGATCTTCTCCTTGCTTTGAGAGAGAAATGTGTGAAGAAGAATGCACTTCCCTTGCTAGAGAAGCTGATGTGGAGTTCCAGGATGCCTCCCACTGCAGAGATGGGTCCTCAGATGCAGAACAAGCAGGCAAAACACCACCTTTGGTTTGATCAAACCTTTGGTTTGGTGTCCAAACCATCTCTGTAAAGATACCTGATAAACTGTGTAAGGTAAATTAAAAGACAGTGCAGAAGATGATGTGGTGTACAAATGACTAAAAGGCACTGTTAGAACTTGCAGCTCACATGTGTTGACCTGTAATGTGGTGTTTACCCTGCTCATATTTCATGCATCTGGGGGAAGACTGTATTTCCCTGATCTTACTGGCATTTAACTGCAAAGATTTATTGTAAAAGCATTTCAGCAACAATAACTCACTTTGCAGAGATGAAGAGGCAATGTGATACCTCATTCTGCATTTTTGTCACTTCCAGTAAGTTTGTTGATGGGGTTTTTGAAATGATCATCTGCAGATCATTCTACATCTATTTAATTTGTTTACTTTTCATATCTCCTGTTTAGTGGTGTTTCCTGGAATGCTGTTGTTGAATATGTTCAGGCTTAGTATTTCATGCACTTCTAACACCAATAAGATAACTAAGAGGCATTGATTTCAAAACACAAGCATATTAAGCTGCTTGTACTGAGAGGCTGAAAAAAGTAGTAATACTGCAAGGGGACATAGCCACAGTAACATGTGATGCCAGTCCTCTGAGCTGCTGACACATTGGATTCTAATTCATGTTAACCAGAAATCACAGCTGTAGCAGCTGTGGGCTTTGCAGACATTAGTTGCTCCAAATTGATCTTCTGTGGTGAGTCTATTTCTTCCAATTGATTGCTTCCCACAGAGTGAGATTGATATGGGAGCTCTGTTGAAATCAACCTGTGACACTTTCCTGAAGACTCTTGAAGAATGTATGCAGATTGCAAATACTGCCTTCACTTCTGAGTTATTGCATCAGACCCCACCTGGATCTCCAAATTTAGCAGTTCTCAGAACGAGCAAGGTAATGGCCAGTATCATCTTCTCTCAGCCTCAGCAGGGATGCTAATGGGTACTTTTGTCAAAAGTAGCATTTGTAGAAGTAGGGAATGCCTTTTTACCCATATCATAGCTATTTGTCCTACACTGGACATACTCTGCTATTTCTTGTGGTTTGCAAGTGAGGTAGGGCCATTTTTTTTAATAAGCAGTGACCAATCCCTTAACCTTTAATGACAAGTGAAAATTATTAAACATTAACTTTCAGGGCCTGAAAGTAATGCAGTGGTGTCTCACAGAAAGTCATACAGTGGTGTTTCAAAATACCTTGGCTCTACAGCAGGTTTGTCCATGTGGGAGCTCACAGCAATTATTACTCTGTTAAGCTACAGCAGTATTGGATATGTGCTAATATGCCAGTGGGAGATGATGAGTTTAGCTTTCTAATGAGAAGGGCACTTTTTTGATTCCTGGATCCATAACTATATATGGAAAACTGGAACATCTCTGGCAAACAGGAAGTTAAGATCTATGTAGGAAGGTAGATGCATGGCTGCATCTGAGAAATGAGATTGCTTCATCATACCTGAATACTAGCTTCGTGTTTCTTCTATTTTTTGAAAACTTTTTGATTAAGTAAAGAAAACATTGCAAAGGAAGCTCACTGCACTGTTTCTCTTCCATATGCTGTGTAGTGTCTCTCTTGACACTTGCTAACTACCTTCTGAAAGAAATCTGATTTTCCTTCTTTTCCTTTTTCTTCTTTTCTTTACAGTATTGTAATGGTGTAATAATGTAGCACCATTTTCACATTTGCCTGTATACTGCCTCCAGGTCAGAGAATTAGGGAGGGTTTTTTTGCTGACTCCAACTTGTGTTTAATAAAATGTGAAGTTTGAGAAGCATGATACAGTCTTCTTGCTTTAAACAATATTCTCCCCCCTCCATATCTTTCAGGTAAAGCACTCTGTCTTGTCCAGTCACACCTCAACAGAAAGGTATAACAGAAGTCTTTACTGTCAGTCTCTTTCTAATCTGTGTTTGGTAGTGTCTGTTCTCTCTTCATTGCTATTGTACTCTTACTGGATGCAGGCAGAATTGTGTTGCTCTGAGCTGCCTACTTGGAAGCAGGTGAAACAAAAGGGATCTGGCTCATCCCACTTCATGTCTCTTCTGTATCAGCCCTTTCCCTTTCATTTTTCTCTGCAGTCCACTTAGTGTCTTACTGCTCAATCAGCAGCCAACTCTCTCCCACTTCTGTGCTCCTTCCTGCATTTTAGGTTCTACTTCATGAGCTCATAAAAATCATTGATGATAAGTGGATTGATTTCTGGAGTAGGTGGCAAGGATGTATATTTTAAAATAGTAATGCGGGGATATTCTAGAAGTTACAATACCTGCCTGCAATTTTCTTTTCTGTAGTCGTATTATTATGTACCTTTTCAATAAAGATCATTGTAAATATACTTGAACTCTGCAAGCTGAGGTTGAGTCTTTAATCCTCTTTGCTGCAAAAAGCTGCCTCATTCTTGTTATTTTAGACAAGTTCTTTGCTCAGAGCAGCCTTTGACAGCCTGTAACTTCTGTCAACTATTTTTCTCTTGTTATTTGTGTGTTCACAGAAAGACGCTTACCAAGCAATGCTTATGCACTAGGTATTATTCTTTCCCTTTCTTCAGGCAGGTGGAATTGAACCCCTGTGAAAATGGCTGTGTAAAAGCAGAAATTGACCATCAAGAGCAAGCGGTTATTAAAAGTATGGAATGTTTAAACTTGGAAACAAATGAGGGGGCTGGTGATGTTTATGTTGAAGATCATGTAGCAAAGGATTTGGCAGGTAAGTATATGCACAGTCTTTTTTCCAGAATAATTATTCTATAGGTGTAAATTAAGGAAGGTGTAGGTTCCTTGTGAGACTGCTGATCCCTGATTCCCAGGAGAGGGAATATCAGTCTTTTAGTCTGATACTGCCTCTTGCAAGTTTTCTCAGCATAGCTCCTGCTGCCTTTGTTGATGGCTAACTTTGGACGGAATGGAGAGGGAGATCAAAAATTTGGTTTTGGACAAGTTGAGGCTTTCCAGGTGCAGATTGAAGCCTGGCAGGGCTTAGGCTCTCCATGCACTGTGGGCAGACACATTGTTCCCTGCTAGTATGTAGGGCTGCAGTGTCAGAAGGGGCTGTGGAAGCTCTGTGTGCGTGTCTGAGGGCTTGAACTTCTAGTCACTCTTGATTGCTCTGATAAATGTTTTCTGCAACTAAGATCCTAGAAAGCATCTTATTTCTTCCTTTATCTTAGCAATAGTGTGAAGGTTAGATTTGTGTGTAACTTCAGTGAAATACTGTTGAACTAATTTGGTATGAAATTCCCTCCAATGTGCTTATATTGTTAAGGGCTGCTGAACTTAATTTGGATAGCTATTTGTGTGACATGATTTTTGCACATCCTGTTGAATGGACTGTACTATTATTGAGCAGTGGCTTTCTCTGCCTGGCCATTATTCCAAAACATAAATATGCAGTCAGTGAGTCAGCAGAAGTTTTTAAGTCCAAGTTAATGATGACAGTAATTTTGCCCTTATGGGTTCTCTTTGGAGTTTTCCTGTTTTTGGGGTTTCTACTACATAATGTGGCAAGTTCCTGCAGAATAACATGCACATGACACCATTTAGCATAATATCAATAAAACAGCACTAAAGCAAGGACGTCAAACTAATTCAAGTTCTTGGTGTCATTTAGCTACTGTGGTACCTGTGCACAAAAGAGAAAAGACTATCCCTGTTGGTTACCCATATTTGAGCTGCAGAGTTTTGCTGTCAATATGGGGTGGAGTTAGGATGTGCAGGGCCATAGAGGGTGGGCTGACCCAGCCAGCCCATGGGCTTTGTCTGGCTAATGGCTGTATCTGGATGCTCCCTCTGACCCCAAGAGCTCTGCCCTGTATCAGATACTTTTTCTTCCCTCTCCCCTTTTTTAAGAGCAGTCAGTCTTTAAAAGTGCTTGCACACTTAAGTCCCATAGCAAATTTCTCTGTCATTTAGGGCTTACAGTGTTGGAGTTTGACATTTCAGAGGACTCAGGGTTTTTGCACAGCACTCTTGCAGTGTCACTGCAGGCCTGGGCTGTTTCTCTACTTCTCAGCCTGTGTGGCTTGGTGAAGGACAGATCAGTGGCATCACTCAAACCTCTGTCATTCCTTGGCAGAGACATTTTGCTCATGAATGTCAGTGATGTCTGAGGCCGGAGAATGGCTGCTCTGGGTATGAGGGGTTTTCTTTTCACCCAGCACCAGGTTTGTTCTGTGGTTCTGCAACTAATTGGCACTGCTGTAAGCCTGCTTTCAGTTGTCATTGTCACCTGGAGGAAAAGAGTTCCTTGCAGCTTGATCCCTTCAGCCAGAAGCTCAGTTCTGCTTCATGTCTCTCTCTAATCCTCACTGACACTTGAGAGTATTCCTTTCCTAGAAAGACAGGTTCCCTGGGAAATTCTGGATGCTAGTTTGACAGTGTGGCAGCAAGATGTGCTGTAGCTATGGCTTGTATGATGCAGATGCCGTGAATAATTTTTGCTTCTTTACTTGTTCTCTGAAGTTCTCCATGAGGTCAGAAGGTTTTACCATGTATGGGGATGTGTATGAAAGATTTTGTCTTTCCTTTGTATTCCTTGTATGTGAAACAGATGTACTTGACCCCAAAAAAGAAATAAAACCAACCACAGTAGGGAAGATGTACCTGGATCTTTTTCTGGAAAACTTTTAAGATATTTACAGAAATCAGGGAGAACATAGCAACTTTTGATAACGTATAAGTGTCCATTTAAGCAGCCAGCTTGCTTACCTATCAGAAGGAGTAGCATGTTGCTATTATTCTTTTGCTTTTGAAAATGCATTATGGCACTTCAACAATACTGGGAAAGTTACAACCATGTGAGAAGTAATCTTCCTTTCAAGGAGATGAGTCAGCTCCCTGCTGCACCAAATTGCTTCTTCAGTGCTCTTCTTTCTCACAAGACTGTCCTTGCTGAGGTTGTGTGGGCTCACCTGTACTTCAGCCTGGTGCTTGGTTAAAAGAAATCTGTCTGATTAAAATCAGTGATTGAAATGTGGTCTGAGCACCTACCAAACCTGCAGTGGTGCTGGCAGGGATGCTTTTAAACTTGCATTATCCAGATATCCAAGTGCCTTCCTACAAATAGAAAGGCATTTTGATGAAAAGGAATAACAATATGTGTATGTAACTGTTTTGTTTGTGTTTTTCTTTTGTTTCCTATAAACGTTAGGCATTAAAGACAATGGAGAGGACAATCTGCAAGCTGTAGAAGCCTGTGGTGCCCACAAGATGCTGCAGTCGGAAACAAATTCTTTAAGTGGATTGGCTCTGTGTGAGGAGGAAAGAAATGAAAATGATTCTCCTACCTTCTTCAGTGTCATGAGCAATAGGTAGTACAGATTTCAATTAAAAGGATTATTGCAACTTAATGTTAAGCCTTAAATTTACTTATTTTTAAGACTTTTCTGTCTGTAAAGCTGTATTTGCTGAGATTATTTGACAAGACTGCCTACAGCACAGTAATTGAAAGAAGATACCGTTTGTAAAATTAGCTGTACAGAGTTAAGTGGGAAGTTTTTCCTTGTTTGTAATTGCAGGCCTTGCTTGCACACCACCCAATGTGTGTTCTCTGCCGTCAATTACTTGAACATAGTAAAACAAAAGCCATATTGGCGGTTTCATGTCTCTAAGTTTTCCATCTATGCAAATAACTTGGACAGGAAATCTGGTTTTGCTTTTGGAAGTTAGATAAAAAGAATAGTTAAGGTAACAATATTTTCTTCTTGTCCTGGACACCAGGTTCAGTGATATTGAGCTTCGGGAGGAAGAGGGCATACCAACAGAGGAGTTCCTGGAGTCATGTTATGCAATTGTGCCTGTTCTGGGTAAGCAGCTTCTTTTCTTCTGACTCCTTCTGACTGCTGCTAGCAGCAAGCAAAGGTGGAGCAGTTGGGTTGGAAAATTTGTTTCTTCACTTAAGTGATATGGTAGAACCAGTACCAGCAGAATCAGTTTGACTGGTACCAGACCATGTTTCTTACCCCTCTGCTTTAAAGAGGATCCACTCTCATTGAGATGGGACCCACATGTAAGCTGTTTGGCAGTCTAGGTGTCTGTATGGAACAGCAGTTCCTCCCCCCCAAAAAAGCAGCATAGATGCCTTACAGTCTAGTACAGCTGACAGCACACCATCAGCTCTCTATTTGATTTTTCCAAAGACTTTGATCTTCACCTAGCACAGCCCCCCACCAGCTTGACCCCTGCATCTAGTGGATGTGGTGGCCCTGTGAGCATGCAGCCTTTTGAAGACTTCTGAAATGTAGGTCAGAGTATTTTAACATGGGTAGCAACTGGGATGGATTGGTTCTACTCCAGAGAAAAACATGGGTTTGCCATTCATTTAGTATTTTCCTGCCATTGAGGAGGATTGTTAAATGAGTAAATGAAATTATTTTTATAATTATTTTATAAAGCATGAGAAGTGGAAAAAGACACAATTTTAAAATATGGCTTTTTTTTTCCCTAGACAAGCTGGGACCAACTGTTTTTGCTCCAGTTAAAATGGATTTTGTAGGCAACATCAAGGTAATAACTTATTTCTAGCACTGGTTTTTGTGTTTTAAACAAAATATCTACTTTAGACACAAGTGCTGAAGAATCTTTGTGGTAGGAATCAATACTGGAAGGTTATTTAATATTTGATAATGTTACCATCTGTCAGATTAAAGCACTGAAATGCCCCTAATTCTGTTCTGACAGTACATGCTGTGTTTAATAAATCCATTTGTGTGCAAACTTATAAAATACTGTATTGACTGCCAAGTAAAACATCTGTTACACCTAATGAATATGACTTTGATCCTGAGCTGTATAGGTTATAAGTCATGATGTGATGTTAGCAATGTTGACTTTAACCTGTCAAACAAATGGAGGGAGTGGAGGAAAAACCCCTTTGCTCAATCAAGTAGGATTGAGAAGCAGTTTAAGAAGCAGTTTAAGAAGCAGTTTCTTAGCAGACTAGGGCAGCTCATGCAGGCTTGGTTCTTGTTCTGGAAGTTCTTCCAGCTTCAAGTACCTTCTGAAGAACCTTCAAGAACCTTTGAAATACTGGTTATGAGACAAAATGTGTTCATAGAAAGACTTTTCGTAGCATTTTCTTTCAAGGAAAAAAAAAAGGCAAAACGTATCTTCTGAGTATATGCTAAGAAGTATTGTATGCAATCAGATTTGTTTGCTTGGAAGACTGAAAGTAGCAAGAGAAATGAATGCTATTTAAAAACCTAAAACATAGAGTATTGATTGTCAAGTGATAGGCAGCTACTCCTTTAATGTAGAAGAAAAATCTGTTGGTATGCTCCTTATATATTGTCTCTTTTGTTTGCGTGAGGAATTGTGTATAGAAGCTTGGGAACAAAATGAAGCCATAGGCATGCTGAGCACTGCTAAGTGTAATATTGAGAGTTTGCAGTGGTCAAAAGGTAAATTTTGCTTGTAGTTGAAGCTCTGGGCAAATGGGACTTTGCTTGAAGAGCAGTTTGAATTAACTGCTTTCCTCCAGTAGGGAGAATGTCATGAGAACTTCAAGTATTTTGTTGGACAGAAATGGTAGGTCCCATGTAAATTTTTGACTAAGATGCTTTATTTTGGTTGTGTTAGCCAGATGTGTCTGGGGTGTGCCCTGGGATGGCATGCCCAGGGTGTCAGAACAGCCATGCCATGGGGAGTATGTGACATCCTTGGGAATCTGTAGTATCTCTTAGCAGGGAAGAGTGCTGGTAAACGGGTGGTGTTTTTAGGCCCCTGTTGGGCCTTAAAAGACCTAAAGTTTTGCCTATTATGTTCTTTCCAGAAAATAAACCAGAAATTTATAACCAACAAAGAAGAGTTTGATACCCTTCAGAAGATTGTGCTCCATGAAGTGAACGCAGGTGTAGCACAAGTTAGAAACTCTGCTACAGAGGCTCTCCTGTGGCTGAAAAGGTAATGGCCTTGTAGCTGCCTTCATTGTGAACTGCTGGTGCAATGAGGGGCCTTTCACCAGTACAGTCTTTATGTACCTGGGGCAGGCTGGTTACTTCCCACAGGCTTCATCAATCCAAACTGGCCAGCTTCAAGATTAATGTGCTTTCTGTGGTTGTATCACTGCAACTTTGCCAAAAGGCCTGAAAAAAACATTGCAGGCAAACTTTTTTCCTGTAAAAGTGAAGTTACAGTGAGTGACTGACTGATCCTACTTGGCTAGGGTATCAAGCAGATGATTTCAAGCTGCAGCAGAAATGTTTAGTGAAGTGTTATTCCCTTGGACTGGGAGGGAGGCTGGAGGCGGTGGCTGCAATTTTGTTCAGATTGAAATTGGCTCCTTAATACTGAGTTTTATTGCACTTTGGAGTTGTATTGCAGCTTTGGGGGCTTTGTTATACTTTGGATTACTTTCTTATAAACATGGTTTCTTTTTATTTCATGGATTCATCCTGGCAGAGGTTTAAAGTTCTTGAAAGGGTTTTTGACGGAAGTGAAGAATGGGGAAAAGAATATCCAAACAGCTCTGAGTAAGTACCAATTGCTTTGTTCTTCATGTGCTTCTAAATTCACATACTTGGCTACTTTCCTTCTTGTTTAGAACCTGTGTCTTCTTTTCTTCAGTGGCTGATGAGGAAAGTGATCTCTAGGACATAACATTTTTGAAATCGGCTGTTTTTTAAAATGGCTGCCTTGAGATGGGTTACTAGATAACTGGTAAATGTCGATTCATTAGCAAATAAAGATTCCTTTAATTGGCAGACTTTTGGCAGAGGAGACAGTCAAGTGCTTTGACTCATTCAAATTTCTCTACTGGTTTGCAGTGGGAGCCCTCCCAAATGTATAATTGCTGTTTTGTTAGTTTTCTAATTCCTTGTGCGATTGGCCATCATTCTTTGAAATCACCTCTTTGCCAATTTGGCTGTGAATTGCCTGCATGAATTAGAAGAGAGGTTGTAACAAAGAAGAAGGATTTTTTCCAAGTACAAAATTTCTGACACTGTCTTTGTCAAGCTACTGGCCACAGTAGGTACAAAACAAAATACAAACTCCTCTTTGACTTGACTTGGTTACTCCTTGGCAAGACCCTCTCTATATGCATGCAGTATAATGTTGTAATAATCCTTTAAACCAACTTCAAAACAGCTTTTTAAATGCTCTTTATATTCTTTTACACAGTGAAGCAGTTGCCTTATAGGATTAGTAAAAAGAACCACTACACTGGAGTATGTAGCAGCTCTTAGAAGTGAGGCTGTAAATACATTGCTCCCAGATATGGGTGTTAAACACCATGGAAAGTGATTAGGCGCTTATTTGACCTTCTGAGTCTGAAGGCTTCAGCACTGAACTGCTCCTTGAATTGCTCTGTGTCTGCAGCAGAGTCATGCTGCTGGTTTTTTCTACTTTTTCATTCCCTTTCTTCCCCTGAAAAGCTCTTCTGTATCTGTACCACCGCTGCAGCTTTGGTTTACTGTTGGGATTTCACTCCATACAGTATTTTCTTAGACTTTGCATTAGCCTTCCTGTCTGTTAGAACACTTACTTGCTGTGGTTGAGTTGAAGGAGATTTGACAGGGGAGCTGAGACCCCAGTGCAGAAATCCCAAATCTGTCATCTCCTTTCAGTCATGACTTCAGTACTCAGAAACAGCCGTTATTTACATTGAATGGCAAGAATATACCCTTGAATAGTCATTTCTAAGCTCTGTGTTCTCTTTGTGATGCAAACTTAAGACTGCCATGCATCTATCTTCTTGATTTTTTTTTTTCATCCCTTTAAGACAATGCTTATGGAAAGACATTACGGCAGCACCATGGTTGGGTTGTCCGCGGGGTCTTCGCGGTAAGTATTTATCTTGGCTACTGATAGAGCTGGGGGTCTTGTCCATGTGATCTCATATTGCGTGCAATTCATAAACTGTGTTAAAATTCTAAGTATTAAAATGCAGAGATTCCTTTGCCAGAGCTTATTTTCAAAGTGAGGATTGTGGCTTTCACTCTGTTTAGGACTGGACTTTCAGGTTGGAGCCTTATTTCTAGAGATGAAACAGGCAGATTGCACTTGCATGCACAATTTTTTAAGTACGTGTTTTTGAGCACAGTCTTGCAGGGCTAATAAATGAAGAAAAGAGGCTTTGAGGTTGATTTTTTGAAGGTTGATCTCTGTTTGAAAATGAAGAGCATTCAGACAGGGTTAGCAGTGTGTGTGGGGAGTTGGATAGAGGAAATTTTTCGTCCAGTCTGGCAGCTCCCCCTTGTGTCTGTCACGGGAAAATTATCACTGAAGTTACAAAAGGAAAAAGGAAAACCTCATCCAGGCAATCATGACTTCGAGAGAAGCAGAATTGTTGGAGAGAGCTTTCTAAAGAGCATGTTGAGAATTTGGTGATGGTGTAAAACACTGGGTTGGGAGCTCCCCTAACAAACTATACTTTATTTGGAGTTTTTATTTAATTAATTTCTGATGTGCTCAATTTATTTATACAAAATATGATGCACAGACACTTTCTAAAAGTCAGGCGTCTCTGAAGATATCTCTAACTGGGGATCTACACAAAAATAATAAAAAATAACTATTTTAAAAAGTTAACATCCCTTCTAGTTAAAATTCTCAATATATACATGTACATGTGATTAAACTGAAGCTATGCAGTCTAAATGCAAAGAGAGAAGTCTTAGAAGTTTTTCATGGCTTTAATTGTATTTCTTATCCCATTCTGTGTTGCAAATCTAAAAGCTTTGTTTCCTCTCCCAGTTAGCTTTAAGGGCAGCTCCAACGTATGAAGATTTTGTGGCAGCTCTGTCTGTAGATGAGTGCGATCCTCAGGAAGAAACATTTTACAAAGGAATGCAGAGAGACCTCAACATTTACTTACCAGCCATGGAAAAGCAGCTAAATATCTTGGACACTCTCTATGAAGTACATGGTTTGGAGTCAGATGAGGTGGTATAACTACAGCAAGACCACATCTTAAAAATTCAGGGACTGTGTCTGTTAACAAAGATTTCTTCCATTTTGGTTTTGGGACATCGTTTCTGTTCATTGTATCTTTTCAGGTGGGGAAGGGTGTCGAGTGTTTTGGGGGAAGGGCATATGTGATTTTTATCTTTTCATTACGCTTGTGTTGCATTTAAATGCAGAGGTATTGTCTCTCTTTGGATCGTTACTATGTCCATGATGAATGTTTTTGACTGTTTCTCTTCTGCCTGTGCACCTCCTCTTCACCTCATAAAAGTAACAGAGCAGAATTTGGCCTTTGCTGCTGTACCTGAGGGGAGACCTGCTCATGCAGCAGAGCTGTTGGGTCACCCATTGGCACCCAGGCAGGTGCTGCTGCCTCTGACTCTCCCATTCCCTGTGCCCACTCCCTGCCATGGTGTAGGAGGATAGTGAGAGTTAATGTTACCCTGCTAGCAGAAGAGAAGGACAGCTAAACACCAGCTTTAATGTGGTGAGTTTGTCCCTCAATTTGGGTTGAAGCTCTTTAATGCAAATAATATATTTGCATGACATAAATATTTATTAAATTAAATAAAAATTTTAATCAAAGTATTACAGAAATCTTCGCCACAGGTATATGTGGCTGGTGGTCTGAGTGTCCCCAAGGTCTAGCCTTTCAAACAGGATGTTGTGTTCCCTGACCAGCTCCCAGTACGTGCTGTGGCTCTCCTGCCATATAAACCTTTTAGATTTTAGGGGTTTCTTGAAACAAATTCATGCAAAACTGTAATACTTGCTTTTAGGTTGAGCACAGCTAGTAGTTTGAAAAGCAGATATCATTAAAATCCTTCCTAGACTGTTATTATGGGCAGAAACTTCATGCAGGTGGACATGAAATGAGTGAAGTATAGGGGAAGCTAAAATTTGTGATGGAGCTATTAAACATGGGACCAACTACAAATCTCGAATTTTGAAATTATTTAGAAGTGACTAAAAATTAGGAAAGATTTCCCCTTTTTCTCATTTTGCTGATACAGATAAAAATGTCTTCCTTAGCATTGCTGCTATTAAAAATAATGAAGAACTCCTTTTAGATGGTGATACGGTTAGCAACAAAATTTCTAGTTGCGTTGATGACCAACCAGAAGGCTCTCTGTGAATTACTGACTCCAATTCAAGGCATAAGCAGGTCTCTCTGTGTTGACCTGAGGCTTCAGATGGCTTTGTACAAAGAGCTGAGTTTAACTCATGTGCAGGAGGGGTGAAGACTCTGCTAGTGAGGTACTTAGAATTAGTAAGTTTTCATAAATACAGAAAGCAGTGTTACCATACTCACAGAAGTAGTGCTGGCTTTTGCTAGGCTAAAACCAGTGTTGTTAGTAAAATGAATGTACTGCAGACCTGCTGCCCTGCATTGCTCTGTGACAGGAGCCTCTGCACAGTGAATACTTGATCCTTTCTAAAGAGCCTAGCATTGTAAGCTTTAAGAAAAGCATGTGATACTTGAAGAAAAGGCCAACACCAAACTTACTGTATAAAGATACCAGGATTCTAATTAGATATTAATAGAGTCATAGAATTTGCTGTGTTGGAAGAAACCCAAGGGGTCAGGATCATCAAGCCCAACTCCTGGCACTGCACAGGACACCCCAAGAATCCCACCATGTGCCTGAGAGCATTGTCCAAAAGCTACTTGAACTCCGATGGGCTCAGTGACCATTTCCCTGGGGAGCCTGTTCCAGTGTCCAGTCACCCTGTGGGTGAAAAGCTTTTACCTGATATCCAGCCTAAACCTCAGCTTCATGTAATTTCCTTGAGTCCTGTCACTAGTCATGAGAGTGAAGAGATCAGTGTTTGCTCCTCTGTTTCACCTCAGCTTCGTCAGGATGTTGAAGACCACACTGAGGTCTCCCCTCAGTCTCCCTTCTCCAGGCTGAACTAACCAAGTGATCTCCTCATAAGGCTTCCCCTCCAGACCCTTCACCATCCTCGTGGCCCTCCTTTAGAGATTCTCTGACAGGTTAATGGGTTTTTTATATTGTGGCACCCAAAACTGCCCCCAGCACTGGAGGTGAGGTGACGCTACCCCAGAGCAGAGCAGGACAATCCCCTCCCTTGCCTGGCTGGCGATGCTGTGTCTGCCCCCCAGGACAGGGCTGCCCTCTCAGCTGCCAGGGTGCTGCTGACTCAGATTCAGCTTGCCATCAACCAGGACCCCCTGAGCTCTCTGCAGTGCTGCTGTCCAGCATCTCATTCCTCTCTATTCACACAACCAGGACTGTCCTCTCCCAGGTGCAGAATCTGGCATTTGCCCTTGCTAAACTTCATGCATTTGGTGATTGCCCATCTCCAATTTGTCAGGGTCTCTCTGCAGGGCCTCCCTGCCCTCAAGGGAGTCTCAGTTTAGCTCCTCCCAATTTGGTGTTGTTGGCAAACTTACTTAGTATGCCTTCCAGTCCTGTGTCCAAGTCATTTATGAAGATGTTGAAAAGCACAGGGCCAAGGATGGAGCAATGTGTAACTCCACTAGGGACAGGACATCAGCCTGATGAGTCACTACAACCATTTGTGCCCAGCCCATGAGCCAGTTGCTCACTGATCACATAACATGGTTATTAAGCTGTGTGCTAGTCATCTTGTCCAGAAGAATACTATGAGAGACAGGGTTGAAAGCTTTGCTGAAGTCCAAAAAGATGACCTCAGCTGGCTTTCCTAAGTAACTTAAGTGGGCTGCCTGGTCGTAGAAGGAAATCAGTTTTGACAATCAGGACTTCCCTGTCATGAAGCTGTGCTGGCTGTGACCGTCGACTGCATTGTCTTTTGGGTGTTTTTCAATACCTCCCAGAATAGTCCTTCCTATGATTTTACCAGGCACTGAAGTGAGACTGACAGGCCTGTAATTTCCAGGGCCCTTCTTCTTCCCCTTCTTGAAAATCAGGACAATGCCAACTTCCAGTCAGCTGGGACCTCTCCACATTCCCAAGGGATTGTTTAAATAGTGTGACTTCTTGGTCTGTCATCTTCCCTGGGTTTTGCCCATCTGTAGTTCCTAGGTACTCAAGAGGGATCAGAAAGAATCAGGTTTTAGTTTAGTGGATTTTCTTAAATTAAGTATGTGTGTGAGTACAAAGTCAAAACTTTTGACCAAAGCTCTGTTCAATTATGTCACCACTTACAGTGCTAAAAATGAAGGTGAGAGCTTTTGGAATTCAGTTGTCTGCTGCTTCTAAGCATGAATCCAAAGAAACCAGCCCTGCAGGAGAACAACCAACACCCTGTGTGGTTTCCTCGTGGTTTTCAGCTATTTTGTGGGAAACTTCACTGTAACAGTTTTTAGCTGAATGGTCTGGAAAGATAATGGAGACCACATTTCCACAAAATATCAGCTAGGTTATGGGAAGATCAGGAAGAGATCCCTCTTCTCTAGAAATTAACTATCAAATCACAAAAAAAAATTTAATTCCTTTTTGCTCTTAAGTTTTTCCAGTAGTAGAAAAGCATATTCAGCTTGGAGTATTTGGAGGTATTTTTGGGGTTTCTGTTTTGTTTTGGTTTGTTTTTTAACTAGCAGGAGAACCACTAGTTTGTTGGGTGTGCATCAGATGCAAAATTTGTTTCAAGAAGTCAGGAGGCTTTATTTTGTAGGCAAAGAACAGCTTCATTGGGCCACTAGCTCCAGTTACTAAGTTCTACCATTCTTCTGTCATACAGCAAGCAGGGAGAGTGTTCCATATTACATATTCTTTAATCAGCATGGCATCCTGCCTCAGAGCAGGCTTTCTCACCTTTTGTGTAAAGTTGTTTTTTCTGAACTCTGGAATTGGTGCTTGAGAACGTTTTTAGGAGACCATGGCTCCAGGAGACCCCTCTGTGCTTGTTGTTAAACAGGGGCCTTGCAGAGAATGAATTGAGCAAGGTCTCCTTGCCTTCAAAACTTGCACTTCTCCATGCACTGCTCTTGCAGGGCGTTGAGCACTTCTAAGACTTCTGAATGCTATCTTTGCAGTCAAACCACCACTGAGAAAGAAACCCATGCAGCATGTTGCAGAGCTGAACTCCAAGTTACACTTCTCAGGATGTAGTAGGTCAGATGACCAAGTGGAAGCAAATGCACTGATAGACAACTCGCTGTCCTTTTCTGTGGTGTCAGTTTGGCAAGCAGAGAGGATGGCATTAGAATAATTGTAGACTAACAATAACTAATTTTTGGCCTTCAAATTTAGAATTGGAGAGAAGATCGACGTTTTCTGTTTCGTCTGTTTGGTTTGTTAATTAGTTAGGGTTGTTTTCTTTGTTGTGTTTTTTTTAATGGCTGACATTTATGAACAACTGACCTGCACACTGATAGACATCCACATGACTCTCAGATAACAGCACCCTGGCTCTCTATGCTTCACATGAACTGCTTTGCTTTCTTGAGTTGCGCTAGTCTGAAGTTTTGCATCCCTTTCCTTTGGAAATGCTTTTGGCTGTTTCCTTCAGTGTCTGACAGTTGCATATTCTCAGGGATTTTATTTACCCAAGGTGAAATAAGAGTAATCACAGCCTTACCCTAGGGGGGAGTAAGGCTGCTTTTTGTGAAGTTAGTATAGCTGAGCGTAGAAGTCTGATACAGCATATGAGACAGGCAGTGTCCGTACAGTGTGCATCCTTGCTGAGACATGGTAAATCCCAAAGCAATCTGATAGAAGTGCTGTGTAGTACTGAATAATTGCAATCAGCATATTTGAATAGAGATCATGAACACATCTTTGTTATATAATGTCATTGACATTAGAGCAGAGCTCTCAAGTTCAGGTGAGCTCTGCTTAGCAATCAGATACTTTTATTTATTTTATTTATTTTGTGGGGTTTTTTTTCTTTTTAAACAAGCTGTGTTCTGGAGTCCTCTCTGCTATTTAAAGTCACCATACTCAGTTCCATATTAAAGGTCTATGACATTACAATTGTAGAATATGAACTGCATACTCAAGTGCTTTAGTGTGAACACAATGAGTCATTGAAACATCCCATCTTGACACTGTTGGTGTTGTGGATCTCCCTTTAACAAATACATTTAGAGTTAAGGGCCATGTACCTTCACTTGAAAGCTTTTTGTAAAGCATCATCAGGATTTAAGTTACAGCTGTTTGCTTTTGAAAAGTATTTCCTAGTTTGAAAAGTGTTGCTTAGTTGGTTAGACATGTAAAAAGTATGCCCAAAATCTGCCCCAGCTGTTTGCAGCCTGCTTTGGCAAAGGGGTGTGGGCCACTGTAGAAAAAAGTGCTACATATGTCCATATGCTGTACCTTCTAACCCTTTCTTTTCATTGTCGCTTCAGCTTTTGTGGAAATCTTTAGGGAAGCTTAAACTGCCTTTCAGACACCAGGAAAGATCATTAGCCTCTTCCTACCTGGCTGTCTTGACCTTTTTCCCCACCTGGTCCTTCCTTTCTATCCACTGTCATCTGCTTTGCTACAAAAGCTGTTGCTATCAGAGCAAAGCAGGATGTTTCATAAGGCATGCAAATACAAACTCACATATTCAGAAATGAATTCTTTAGCAGGCAGCGTAAATTGGGGCATTTCAGACTTGGGTGTTCTGCCTCACAGGAATGAAAGCACAAGGGTTTTTGGTTTTGTTGTTTTATATTGTTGTTTTAGTTTACTTATTTCTGTCCTCTTGCCTGCATAGCGCAGATAACAAAACAAAACAAAAAAACAGTGTGGAAATAACTGAATTCATGCCTCATTGATGCCTTCTGTAGCCCTCCGGTGAACAAACCCTGCAAACTTATACTTGCCTCCAAGCAATATAAAACCTCCCTCATGCAGGCGGGGTGTCATAGTGCACTTACTGGCTCTGAGCAAACCCAGGCCATAGCTGATCCTGCTCACAGTTGACACAAGGATTAAAGCGCTTGCTTTGAAGTTATGACATAGGCGTATGCTTCACTTACACACACGTGCACCATCCCACTGGCATGCAGTTCTTCAAAATGCAGTCTTAGATTGTCATTTTAATGTCCCTTTCTTGATGTAAGATTTCCCCCCACATACTTCAGATATGCTAAACATGGATTTTTTAAATATGAAACTTCCTTGTTTTCATTTCCTTATTTCTTCTTAACACTAAGTATGTCAACTTTCTTTTGCATTTCAGCATTCAAGGTGTCCAAAAGTTATTGATTCCTTTATTTAAAACCATGTTGAAAGTTTGAGATTTATGTCTACTTGAAACTATATGAGTAGATTGCATTCCAGAATACAATAATTAGACTGAAAGCCAAGGCAGCTTGCTTTTATGGTTTCCTTTCCTATTTTCTTTTTTTTCAAGCCAGTTTTGGGCATACATTTTTATCAATGTCAAGCTAAGCTTAATGTAAGCCTTACTTTGCATACTAAAACATATACGTACTGAAATACATTTAAAGACAAAGAGAAGGTATATTGCCTCACACTTTAAATTTACAGAATTCTAAGGGCTTGTTCGTGCCCCCCAAATCACCTCTCTTAGTGTAAGCTTTGCACTAAGTGTGCTGTCATAAGCAGTTCAGTCTGAAATACTCTGAAGTTTCCAGTCTGCATCATCTCTCAAATCATACAGCATCGGTCTCTTCTTTTGGAGCGTTTTTAAGACTTTGACAGACTTTTATATTATTTCATTATAATAAACTTATTTTAAATAAGCATGTTTTTAAATCTCGTTTCCTCCTTGCATGGATTTTGTTTCTTTTATTACAATATAGGGCCTAAAGTGCTCTTCAGGACTCCATTTGTTATGGTTACTGTGTGAACAGTCGAAACCAGTATGTTTCTGGTTGACAGAAACTGCCTGTATGTATCTTTGTATGAAGAATGTTAACACACATGAAGCCTGTTCAGACTGTGAGAATAAAAGCTGTGTCTGGCACATGGTTGTGGGTCCTTGGCCAGTGTAAATATGGGAAGATTGTAGTTACAAAACCCAGCTGGGCAGGGTGAGAAGAATTTGTGTTTTCAAATTACATGTATTATTTGTCCTTGGACTTGAATCTCTTCCATAGAGATTTCAAAGACTTCAGCAACTCCTGTGTGGTCATCTCGAGATGCGGGTAAAGACTGGCGCTCCTTAACCTGGGTGGAACATGTCCCTTTCCTCTCCCTTTTCTTTCTCCATGTGAAGACAGCATGGACCTGACAGCAGATCTGTGATACCCAGTCGTGTCACTCCAGCATGGGCAAGTCTGTCTGTTTAATGGTAACAACCAGCCAGAGAACTGGGCTGTGGCAGAGGCATTTTCTCAGCTACAGAAGAGCCCTTGCCTAACCAGCCTTGTTGCAGGAGTGGGATGGGGTGCACATAGCCCTTTGCAGCAGCCCTGCTCAGCCAGAGCTGCTGTCTGCCATGGGATACAGGAGATTCTGAACCCTTCTAATTGCAGTTGACCCTAGAGCATCATCCTTGCAAAGGCCAGGAGTTGTATTTGCTTCAGTGAGGGCTGAGCATGAGTCGTCAGTCCCCTCTGCAAACTGCCTCGTTCTCCTGAGCAGCCAAACACAGACCAGCAGCCCTGCATAGACATGTTCTGGTAGAAATCCCATGCACAAAAAGATACCTCCCATGCAAGTGTCACCTCACTGCGACTTCTACTGATTAGAAAAGTGAATCTGTTGCTGTTACAGCATCCCAGATGAACTGCGGAAAGAGCCCCAGCTTTGACAGTTTGTCATATGTGTTAGTAAAGGTCAGAGCATGTGATGCTGGCTGCTAAATTCCTGTCCCTGCAGGAATCTAGATCCATGGTTCAAAATAAGAAATTGGTGTGCTGAGCATGTAGGGTTTGTAGGAACACACAGGTGGTGCTATTAAAATGGGAATGTCGAAGAGGCCACATTAGATTCTGCAATAACAAAAATATCCTTAAATATTCTTTTTCCTTAGAGTTCATCTGTATGGATGAAAACTATGTTTTCTGATTTTAAGAGGGAAAGACAGTGCAAGCTTACAGCACCAAAGCTATGACCAATGCAACGAGGTAGAATGCAATCTTCAGTGGGCTGGTTTCCTTTTAGCCTGCCTGGAAACCCTGCCTCCTCTGCGGGCAGCATGGGGCTGGCATACAGTTTTGCTGACCTCTAGGAAACAAAAAGTTATTGAAATGCACAATATGGGACCATAACTCAGCACTGCAGTAAAACCCGGAGTACAGGCTTTAAATATCAGTTTAATACATCAATGCAAAGTTGTTCCCTGAATTTTAGCCATGAAGAGAAAAGTTTTATCATTTGAGAACTGGTAGAGTAAGAATCAAGCACAAATACAAGGATTAAGAAGAGGAATTGCAGGAGATGCTGCAGTACACCAGACATTTCCAGACATTGGTGCAACCAAGCTAAGTGTCAGTCTGTCCATTTGAATGCTTTTGTCCAAGATGTCGCCATGTGTTTTTTCCTAATATTTCAATACATTGACCCAAATATATTTCTTAATGAACAGATATTCCACTCCTCCTGTGTCTAACACAGGTTTTAGATTTATTTCTTGTGTGTTGCAAAACAAAAACCTCAGCCTTAGAAAGTTTCCAGCTTCCCTGCCCTGCCCCTGTAGGGGGATGGTTCTTAGAGAAGCTGCACTGATGGCACTAGAGGCTCAACCCCCAAGTTTGGGGATTAGGGAAAAAGGCTTTTCCAGCTTTTGTTGTTTTCTGGCATTCCCCTAGCCTTCACTTTTTACCAGCCTATATTTCTTTGCTGGTGTCCTGGCTTGCAAGGTCTCAAAAAATTTCTCCAGGGTCTTTCATTGTTTACCCCTAACTAGGGAGGTGTCACCCTGAGTGCAGGAGTTCTGCCTGCAGCAGGAGGAGCTGAAGTTGGTGACGGAGCCTTCCAGAGTTGTCAGCAAGGAGCTTCACTAAGATGCTGCTTCCCCAGTGGGTGCTGGTGCCGGCCAGCAGCGTTTGGCTGCTTTCTCTGCCTGTACCGCCCTGCTTTCAGCAAGATGCACTGGTGTGTGGCCTGAGCAAAGCCCTACAGCAACGCCAAAGAGAGAACAGCTCCCTGTTTTCCTAAAATCCAACAGATGTGAGACTCCAAAATGCATTTTGCATCAATTTGTTTGTACCAGGGCTCCTGCTCCAGCTATGGCTTTCTGCCAAAATACCTTCCAATCAGTTTAGCATCTGTTTCCAGTGCTGGTATTGCCCGCTCATCTGTAGTCTTCAGAGATCAGACGTGCCTCACATAGTTTCCTATAGGTCACAGCTTTCCACTTGCTCAGCAGCTGGTACCCAACCTCTTCCTGCAGGCCGGAGGAGCTGGGCAGTGCTGCCTCTGCTGCGCTGCCCCCCCTTGCCCACCTCGCTCTCTCCCAGATGTGACATCGGATCTGTGGCCTCAGGCACTCGAGCCCAGTGCTCCGTGTAGCACGCAAGGGAGCAGCAGCTTTCCAGAACCAACCGAGCAGCTCTGCCCCGTGAGCAGACATGGCTGGGTGCAGCAGGATGCTGTGGATGTCTGTGAAACCTGCGCCCCTCCAAGCCCTGGGGCAGCTGGGAGAGGCTTTCTTGCCAAAAACCCCTCACCAGGAGCAAGGAGCCTGCTCTCCCTCACAGCTTCGTTCTGTGCCCCTGGCCGTGGTGTGAGGCGCTGACAGTTCTGCCTCAGCAGATGTGCCAGCCGGGCACAGGAACCTTCCTGCACGTGCTCCTCTCCTTGTCGGCATGTACTGAACGTCCCAGTCACTCAGTGGACCATGCCAGGACATTTCATTATTTATTTTCTTCAGTCCAGCTTACTAAATTCCCTTTCCTTCCCTATGAGTCTTTTAAGGGTCCATATTCTGTCACCTTCCATCTACAGTGCACTCTCAGAGTATAAATAGTCACTGTTACTTATCCCTCCCTCACATTTCATCAGTCACCTTCAGCAGGCTGCTCTCCCTGGGGCTCAATCCAGCCCCTGGGCAGAATCTGGGGAAAACCCTGGGCTATTTCAAAGCACTTGGACATGCTTCTTGTCAGCCAGCCCAGAAGTTTCTTCATATAGCACTTTGTTTACTTATGTAAGTCTTGTGTGGAGAGTTCATATATCCAGACTACGCTCCTTCTGAAATAGGACTCCCTCCTGTCCAAGCTGTTCCGCTTTGGATAAAGTAATTAAATATTAATTTACATTTACTTAACCCTATATCATCCAGCAATGTTCCCAGCCTGTGAGTATGTAGCTGTTATCCATCCAGGGAGAGGATTTATCTGTCCACGATCACATTTTTTTGTCTACCAACTATCTCAAATGGAGCTCTCGTTTCTTTTCTACTGATGGAGATGTCTAAGAGCACATAAAACCAGGGTATTCCTACACCAATAGAACTTTTCTAAAAGAACTATTTGTTATCACCTTTTTATTAAAAGAGAAAGAGACAAAAAAAATGGGGAGGGAGGGAGGGAGGGAGGGAGTCTTGCCTTAAAGAGGTTTCTTACGGGCTTCAAAGTTTGGTGGAACCAAGGCAGGGCCTGGAAAGCTCTGTCAATATCCCTAAATAAATATAGGACATTAACCACATTGGTAAATCACAGCTGATAGGCTGTGTCCCTCAGCCCCAGTTGAGCCACAAGTGTTGAGGTTTTTGGAGGGAACTCCTTCCAATCCCAAACCCTGATGCAATTCATCTGCTGTGGTTACAGCAGAAGTTAAGAAGCCATCAGCCTTCACATAAAGATGTGCTCTCCAAGCAGACCACACTGCCGGGAAATGTGGATGTGAGTGTTGCAAGCAGAGAGGAACCAGACCCACCGGGCATCACCCCCACCGTGCTGCAGAAAACCCCCTACGGCCTTTTGGGGGCTTTGGCAGGAAGCTTTAGCTCTCTGTACCCTGCAGCTGGAGCCCTGCCATCCTCAGGACTGCAAAATGCTGGTAGAGAGAGCAGGGGAGTCCCCGTGCAAATGGCCTGACAGATACTCGATTGCTGAATGCAGGAGGAATAAACACATTATTTGCATGTCCTTAGGGCTCTCTTCTTCTTTGCCAGTACCCAGTACAAACTCTCTGATATCAAGCTATTTATTCCGTTTATTCCATAGGCAGTTTAATCATCCCTGCCACGTGGTTACTCCCTGACAAACCTACAGGACATAATTGCTCATCAAATAATGTGATGGTGTGGAGCAGAGGACAAACATTTGCCATCTTGAAGTTAGCGTAACAGCTCAGTCTCAGGCAGCATAAGACAGAGCTTGCTGACCCCTGGCAGCAACAGGTACAGCTCTCAGAGCTTTATTTAGAAGCTGTAATCCTGCAGCCTTTCACACCAGATAATGTCTTGCTCAAAAAGTTCTGGCACAGAGCGAGCCTCTCTGCCCTTCCCTGTGCCCACTGATGCCAGCAAGGCTGCCAGCTTTTCCCACTGGTCCCATGCTTCTGCTTTGGGGCTGTGTTGGGTTTGACAGCCAACCTCTGCTCAAATGACACAAAACAGTCACTACAGCCACCACGTGGTTTATGATGGTTTATCTGAACCTACTGGGGCATCACAGTTTACACCCAGCATTTCATTGTATTTGACAACCAGTCCCCCTGTAGATCCCGGCCCATAATATACACACTTCAACCAGTCAGTTCTGTACAGTTCAGTTGCCTGAACTATTCTGTTTCTCACCTCTCATCAGTCATCCTCCCCTTTAAATCTGCTAACAACTCAAAACCTGAGCAGTCCTCGATGTTCTCTTTCTTGGCACATCCTGTCCTCAGAGCAGTAATAGTGCCAGGCAGGTAAAATGTCAAAGCCAGCGGAAATGTGTAAAAGAAATTTACGTTGCTGTGAAGCATCAGGGTTGCCAGGCTCCTCGATATCCCCATTTGTCCATCATATAACCTCTGAGAGGAAGGCATGGGAAGCACCAAACATAACCTGTCCCAAATGTCTGACTGGCTCAGCACAGCCTCTCCCAACTCACACACGATGAGTTTCATGGGGCTAACTGAAATGAGCAATGCAGGGAGCACTGGTAGCTCTTCTCTTCCAAACAAAATTAGTCACTAAAGATTTTCTGGGATCCCACAAAGGGTTCAGGGAACAGATGGGGTTCTTGAGTGGTTCTCTCCTTGCTCCACCAAATTGGGGGTGCTCTGGTTGGGAGGGCAAAGGAAAGTAAGTGTTACATGCCTGCATTTCCACGGTGTAAGTCAGCACTCCAAGGTGGCTCACTGGGAAATTCCACTGCGTGTCTCTTCCTCCCTGGAGGGTGACAGTGAATAATCATCAACACCCACTCCCCTGTTTACCCTACAGAGGATGCTACAGACCCTGACAGGGCTCTGACTGCACTTCAAGATGAATTCTGAAATCTTCCTCCACACCTGGCACAAGGGTCAAAGACACCTTGCTATGGTCTCGAATTTAATGCTGATGTCAGTTTATTCCCTCATTGAATGGTGACACTTTAGACTGGTTGAGAGAGGGTGATCAGTTGCCAAGTTGCTAAATATACTAAACATGCTGCTGTGTGAGTAGGTTCATGTTACCTCCTCTTCCTCCTGGCTGATTTATTGTGCCATTAACTCAGATTCCTGCTCTGTCGAACGTCTGTGTTTGTGTTATCACAGACCAGCCAGGCAGGCTCCCAGCTGCACCTGCAGAACAGCTCAGGGAGTGCTTTGTCCTTCCCAGTGTCCTGCAGGACGTAGCACCAGCAGCATTAGCCCTGGGGACAGCACTGCAGGCAACTATTCCTGAAGAACATGAGATGCTCTGGTGCACATGTGGCAGCATGAGGCCCCTTCCCAGCTCAGCCACACTGGCCAGAGTGGCTCCTGCTCCATGAAATGTCCTGCTGCATCCCTTGGCTTTGCTGTCAGTGGCTTTGAGGGGTTCAGCTGCATCATTCTCCTTCCCACTCCTTCCCAAAGAAAATCCTGGGCAGCACTCCATGCAGGAGGGCCACTTGCTCAGTAGTGTGTGGGAAGGCTGCAGCAAAATATGTCTGTTTAAACCATCTCTGTCACTGGAGAAGATGATACATCCAAACTGGACCCTCCCTCAGATGCTCGGGGAGACTGTCAGAGTGACTCAAAAGCTGTAAAAGGCCAGGGCTATAACTCAGTCCCTTTTAAGTGCCAAGATTTTGTCAGGGATGGAGAGAGGGAAGTAGCCACTAATGTAATTTCCATCAGGAGTACACTCCTCTAATATAATTTGGCCTGGCCATCTTTTCAAATGCAGCCTCCCCTGGCTGGGCTGGTTCAGAGCCATCCTCCTAAATGCCCCAGTAATTACTGATGCAATGAAAGCATGTGCCCAGCCTTTGCTCTGGCTGTTTTATCTCTGGAGTGACACCAGCTTTCTGCATAAAGCACATTGCTGGGCATGTAATTGGAGGTATTAATATTGAGGGGAGTTTTCACTGACTATGTTCATTAAAGACACAAATGGCTCCTTTGCTTAGGCTTTGTTCCTTTTCTCTCTTTGGTTAGGACCTGATGGTGCTCTAATGGTCTACAAGTTGTATGGTCTCTTAGCAGATTAATAAACATCAGTTACTCTGATCCAAATTCCTGATCTAAATTTTGCATTCACCTGTTGTCTGTCCTTTTGCCAGTGCCTCATGCTGCCTGTAGCAGAGTTCAATAGCCCATTATCTGTGCTTTCCTTGCAAGGGAATGGTTTCCTGGGAAGGGACCCTTGCTTTGCCATTTCCATCTCCTTAGGCAAAAGCTACCAGAGAAAGAGCTTGAAAGTCTTTTAGAAGGTGCTCTCATTGCCTCACCTTTTGTCAATTAAAATGTCATTTTTCCAACAGCTCTGTAAATATCTCCTTGCAGCTTTGTGCATGATAGACTTAAATACCAGCAAAGAACCACAGTACAGCACTGATTTCCTTCTCTTGGGTTTATTTTGGTCATTTTAAAAAATACATCTCCTGATTGTATGTGGCAGCCAAGTGTATTGAACTGTCCCCAGTGCAGCTAATTGGGGACTTACGACTGTTATTCCTCATAAACAGCTGGTGCTCAAGGACTGTTCTGGGAGACCCACGGTTTAAGGATAACCATCAATCCCCTCTCTCCTTGTACAAACGGGTGGGGCTGAAGTGGGAAGTGCATCCTCCAATTTTTAGAAGGTAAGGAGCATGACCAAGGGGCTTTGCTGTGACATATGGCAGGGCTGTCACAAGCAGAAGATGTTAGAAAAGGGATGGTGTGAGAGACTGAAAGAGAAGCTGATGAAACCCAGCAGAGCAGCAAGGGCATTGCAGAGTTTTCAGGAGGCTACAAAGGATATGAACTTCGGTGTCTTCAGAGGAAATAAGAAGAAAGAAGGAGATGAGGTGCATGGCCAGATTTATGGGCAAGGACAGACCTGACAGCTATGATTTTGAACAATTTGAAGGGAAGGGAGAAATGACCTAGGCATTTGGGTGCCAGAGAGGTGAGTGTCAAGAAGCTGAGTTTTTAAAAAGGTCAGGCAGAAAATAGACTCACTTATTCTCTGTCTGTTAATACACTTCCTTTTCTCCTGGGGACGGGAAGGACTGCCCTTCTCTGGAACTCCCTGTTATACACAAAAGCCTTGGGACAACTCCCAGTTGCAGACTCCCAGTCTGCAAGGCAGGACCCTCTTCTGGAAGCAGGCTGGACCCTCTCCCCAAAAGTTCCATTTTCCAGGAGTGTCCAAATCCCAGGTGCCAACATCACCGTTCCCATTGTCCATCAGCATCTGAGGCTGCTGCTTTCTGTTTCACAGCCATCAGCTCAGCCTCTGATACAGAGTTACAAAGCAGCCAGCAAGTACATTATCAGGTAGCAGGAGGAGATAATCACCCAAACCACGGCCCAAAGCCTTATTAAAACCAAGTACGTTACAGATTCCAATCAGAAATCAGTGGAAGTGGAGCTGTTCTGCCCGTGGTGTGTTGCAGGGGTCAGTTTGGGATGAGGCAGTGGCAAGCCCAGGAGCAGGGATGCACAGTCACACTCCCAGGCTGTGTGCACGTCACTGTGCCCACACAGAACTGGATCCCACTGCAGGCAGGGAGAGGCAGCAGGCATGGGAAAAGAGGTGTTTTTTCCCTCCCCAGCATCTTAAACTAGGTAATTATATTTAAAAACTATGCTGTTAAACCCAAAATTAAATAAGTGAAAGTAAGGACGTAGGGGAACTAAGGTAGCATGGTTTATTGGCATGAGCTGCTAATATATGCAGTAGGCAATTACATATATTTAACCATATATTAAGTGCAAGCCAGATTTTTTTTGTATACATTAATACAGTGCATGGCATAACGCTTTGTACTTGCCTAGAGTTGCATACTAATCATTAGTAAAACTCTCCCATGAGTGTATGCTGCCACAAAAGTCCAATGAACTCAAATATTCCAATTAACATTTGAACCAGTCTTGGCACAATGTTTTAAGTTCCCAAACTCTGAGAAGGAGGGAAGACAATTTGCAGCAGACCAGGCATCGCTCAGCTGAAGAATACCCAATTGATGATAAATCAGGTGGGTCAGTAATGAGAGCAAAGGATTTCTTTTGCAGCATTTTAAGTCATGTATACTTTACACCTCCCCAGGTGTCTTCCTCATGCTTTATCTTCTGAGGAGAACTAGACAGTAATGGTAGTATGAAACTTCTTTGTTGTTTTCTTATATTTTACATTGCTTTGTCCATTTAAAATCCATGCTGAGCAAGTGTTCCCAGACTGACCAGGCTGATAGGCCCCTTTCTGAACATGAGCAGCACAGTAGTTTTACCTGGGTGACCACATCTCCTCTTTACGTTTTCTATGACCCATGCACGTAGCTTTGTTATTTCAATGTCCTTTGGAGGTAGGAGCTTTTAATGAAAAATGATCCAAACTAAAAACTGAAGGTGAAAGGCCACTGGAATTACCAACTTGTCAGAGACTCCAGTCTTTTGAGGGGTTGAGATGAACTCCTTGGAGAAGGTGAGTAGTTCAGATGGAGTGTCTCCACCCCAGGATGGTAACACCAGCAGATTCTGCCAGAGGTTCACCCAGAGGGATGGCCAGCAGGAAATGCTGCTGGCAGTGTGTTTGTCCTTGAGAGCCTCCCAACAACCAGAACCTGCTCCTCATGGTGTGATGCTGCTGGAACTCGCTGCTTGCACTAGCATAGGAAACTTGAAAGGCAGCTGTACTAGTGCCCAGATTTCCAGAGATTGTGGCAATTTTCTTGTCCCAGTACTTCCTGGACCTTTTATTAAGACCTCAGTTAAGAAAGAAAAAAAAAAAAAATTGAACCATTGAACTGGGCTACAAATGCTGGTGACTTGGCTTCATAGCAACATAAATAGCCCAGGTAAGTGATAATCATGAAGAGTACACAAATTTTCTTTCTTTTTATGTTGCTAATTGGTGATTTCCAACATCACTTTATACATGCATAGTTAAAGTCTTCTAGGCAGGCGGTAAAAGTTGCATGTGTTTCTTGATTGCTTTAATGCATTATCATTGTAACACAACATCCACCTTTATTTAACCTCTACAGAAGTGCCAGTCTCAGTGCAGCTGTTGCAGTGCTGTCGCTGGCACAGATAACTCACACATTTCACACAGCCCTGTACAACATTTACCACAAAGCAGGAAAGAGTGGCTTGTATGAAAATAATGCCTAGTTTTAAGGCTTTTAGTCCTGAATTCTGCACATTCTTGGTTTCTTTTTCTGTCGTAGACTCTTTTTCATGTAACATTTCATATGTTTTCCATGTGAAATTTGCTCTTTACTACTTGCTAATAAATAAGTATATAATTACCCTGACTCCAACCAGAGCTGATATAGTTGAGAGACCTTACCAAAAAACAAAATCCCACATGTACATTGCACAGCATGACCGAGCATCCATGAACGCGCTACTCCGCAGCCTGATTTACGGTGATACAAATTGAGCACACACACTGGGGCACACGGTGGCAGAAACAGCCAGGGGCAGAGGGGGAGGGAGCACAGGGGATAACTGGGAATTAAATGATGATGGTTGAGTGGACAAGGGGTTGCAAATGCAAAGACCTTCCAGTGTGGACACCAGAGAGAAGACAATGTGTACATGGCCGTGGTTTCGGGCAGGGAACTGATGCTGTCCCAGCCCCTGGGGTCAGGCAGAGCCCAGCCAGCTCAGCACAGAGGAGAAAAATACAGAAATATGTTCCTTCTTTATCTTTCCTCCTTGTCTGATTTTCTCCTGGGAGAGAACTTCTTGGCTATTTCACAGTTTATTTGTCCAGTTTTTCCTTTTGTGGTGTGTTTTGCTGGCCTCCTGCTTGTAGTCACTGCTTGTAGTGCACAGACACACACAGACAACGCCTTCGCCTGAAGGTGATGTTAACCAGCTTATTTGACTGATTCGCTGATTCTGAAAGAACTTTGAACTCCTTTGACCAATGAAGGAGCATCGGTAACCTTAGAGTTGCTGGAGTCATCTCTAGTGGATACAACACTTGCTAAGTTCACATTGTAACAAAAGAGAAAGTCCCTCTAAACACCGCATCCAAGATATGCTTTGTGTTTATGCAGAGAAGGGTTAAAGGGTAAATCTTCAGGGTAAATCTCTCCCTGAAGAGATTACATTTGGGTTTAACAGTGCTAAGTCGAGGTAACTGTTACATAACATTCCTGGTTAATGAAACTCAGCTTCCAGTAGTTTAATGTTGCTTTTGCGATGGAGAGCGAGTTGCCATCCGCAGCCGCATGGAAGTCTCACTGGTATACACAGCTTGACATTTATTTCTCTATTAAGACAGGATGCAGTGGTCCTATTTTCCCCTATCTGACAAATTTATATATATTAAAAAAAAATCTCAGAATGGCCATCAGCAGCATGATGTGTCTTTGTTTGTTTTCCCAGAGGTGGGCTGGGTTATTTTTTTTTTGTCCCAGTCCTTCTTGGATAGGTGATAGTGTAGCACCTAGCACCCCCTAGGCGTGGGATGCTCCCCACCTCTGCTCCCCTCATGTGAAGTATCGACACTGTGTGGAGTCAATGTAGCAGTAAGAAGTGCAGCGCAATTTCCCGTAAGACCTGGAATGAAAGAGAATATCTCAGTTCCAAAGCACGGTATGGTTCACTTACGTGGCTCCTGGATGAAAGTCTCTGTAGGAGTGAAGAACATCAGAATATGCATATGCAGCAGCATATGGGAAACAAAATAGGAGGGCAATTTTCATCAGTGCTCGACTGTGTTCTCCTCTGTCAGCAAAACAGGCGTCCAGGAGAAACTATGAGTGGAGACTTAACTCCCAGTAATGTCAATTGAAAAAAAATAAAATCCCTGTTGGCATCAGGACTGGAGCATTTCATGGGGGTGGATGCAAAAGGCCCTGGCGCTCACCCACGGGAGCTGTGGAATAAAATATCTGAGGCTCTGAGTTAAGTGTTTTTCCAGTTACTCCCAATAGCTTCAGCAGGCATGACTGTGCCTGTCCTTTAACTTCTTCTTCATGTACTTGAAATAATGAGAGTGACACATTCCCACATTAGAAATAATTTCTAAAAGAGTGAATTGAAGAGTCCTTGTAAAATAAGGAAAACCAGAGATTTTGTCTTTCTACTGACTTAAACTGAGCAGTGACTCTACCTACTGAAGACCTGACTAGAATTGTTAATAAGAATTTAAATGAGTTTTTATTGCTGGAATGTCTAAGTGAATAACCCATCCACAACATCAAGCTATGGACTAAGCAGCTTTAAAACTGTGTCCTAGGATAACCCACATTCTCAGACTGACATAAAATCTGAAGAGAAGGTGTGTGAAACAGGAGGAGGGATCTGTGGGCTGGAAAGAGTAAAAAATGGGAAAATCATTTGCAGCAGAGCTCTTGGAGGAAAGGTTACTTCGGGGTAAAACTCCCATGGGAGTGCCATACTCACGTACTCAGCCCACTTTCTCATGATTCACAGCTTTTTCTTTAGTTTGGCAGATAATTTGCAGACTACACACAAAAATAAAAGATCTCAGTTGCTCTTCAACAACTTGAATATACAAGCAAAGTTAAATTTATAAAGTTTTCCTCAAGCTTTTGTGGTGCTATGTTGGGCACCAAATTTCAGACTCTTAGAAGGGAATAGTTTTCACAGTAGAGAACAACTCCTCGCTGTCTGAAGATAAGGTCTTTGTAAAATGTTTCAGTTTTGTCAGGTTGACTGGTCTGGATTTTAGTAATCTCTTACACCAAAAGTGCTCCAACAATTACAGTGGAAGGATTAGCACAGCACTAGATTTACAAAGACATCCTGTGGTTTCTTATTCCTGTCAATTAGCACATTATTGTTCCCTGAATAATGAGAGCTCTGCACATAATTTAATTTGCAAATTAAATGTTTCCTGTTAGCCAGTAACAATACCTGACAGCTAAATAGAGGTGCTGCTGTTGGAGGCAAAACGCTGACCAGAGAAAGCTGCCTAAAGGAAGGCACAGAAAGCAAGTCAACAGTAAGCAGATGTTTTAAATGAAGGACTTTTCCACACAGATGCAGCATGGCTTTGCATCTGCTGGTGAATGAATTTCCTGCACTTTGAAAAAGCTGACAGATGACTGCTTGATTCAAAGCAAATACACCCCCACAGTACCCATTAATAGGAAGGGCAGCAAGAGGTTGGTACAAGCCTGTGGTTTGGATGTTGTGGGTTTTTTTTTTTTCTTTCAGTGTGATCATCTTGTCATGGTCTTTCCTACTTTTCTTATGTTATGGCTGGACATCAATGTGACCAGATAAGGAAATCTTGGCAAGAAATGGGCAAACATAGGTTTATGTGACCTTCATTTGTTTTGTACAGTAAGAGGCATCTACTTCTTACTGTGAAAAAAAGATTTAGCCCTTAAAGTCAATGATTTGCAGAAGTAATTTGGCAGACTCTTTCTTCCCTGCTACTTGCAGTGGTCCCAGGGGAAAAAGGTTTGAGTGGGTGAAACTCCTCAGTTTTAAAGCTGAAAAATAGAAAAAAGAAAGGAAAAAACACACGCAAAACCCCCCTCCATAAACAAACCAAAAAACCCCACCAAACCGAAGTGAAGACCTCCTCTTACATACCCAGGAAGGTATGTTCTACATGTCAAGTATCCAAAATCCATCCCATCACAGTCTTCAACCCCCTCATGCTTGTAGCCATCTCCGCAGTAAGCACGGCGGCACCCTAGTGAAAAATAAAGAAATAAATACCTTCCAGGCACTTCACATGTAAAACAAACAGGTGAAGTAACTGGAACTAGCTTTTCAAGGGTTAAGTATAAAGCTAGATATTTTGGGGGAGGCATTCTGTAAGGACTGTCTTAGGAGGAGCAGTACTCTTCACACAAAGAATGTACTTTTTTAGGCTAATTTCAGTGATGAAGACAAATGGATAAATACTACTAATAATTACTACAGAATCACTAATTACAACAGCACTTATTCGAAACCTATTATTGCCATAGATAATTACTACCAAAACAAGTTAAGAGAAACATAAAAAACAGTTAACATAAATGATTCAGGGAAGTCACAATCTCAAAAAAATAATCTTAGGTGGTTTGAAATTCCCAACCTAGACCTTTACCCAATTCTGTTCAATATCTCTGTTTGTCTGCATATGAGTTTCCACATATGAACAGAATTATGCAGCCTGTCTATAAAGAAATAAAATATGTAAGGGTTGCCAAAACCATGTTTTTCTCACTGCTGACTCCTACTGACTTGAGCGTGAGTGGGATTTGTCACATTTTTTCATGGTGACTGACATGTAGGCTGCAGTAATTTGTGGGTTTGTTTGCCATTTTAGCAATTGGACTTTGATTTCGATATCTTCAGCATATTGAGAATGACTTTCTAACATGAACAAATTAATTTAGTTAAAATCTCTTTGACATCTTCTGGGAGAATCCATTGGTGTTAAGCAAAGGATTAAGCAGACACTCAGGAACAGTGAGTTTTTAAGAGGCTAAAGTGGGTTATTTACAAATAGAAATTATTCATTAATTGCACCAAGGATGTGTTTGTCAGAAACCGATGCTGCTAAGACCAGCAAGCCTTTTTTACAATAAAATCCCTTTAACATTCGGTTAGCCTTTTCCTTCTGGTTCAGTTACAGGAGAAGAATGACGACAGTGTGCTCATTTCCAAATAACTCAATGATGGGTCGCATCATTGTGATGTGTCAGAGATCTGTGTACTGCAAGGCCTCCACTGAGGATTTGCCCAATGCATAGCAGAGAGAACATGATGTGCCCTCAGACACAGAGTGCACAATTTTGCAGGCACTGGAACTAATGAACACTATCTTGCCGCACGGTTGTTCCCCACGGCTGATTGCAAATTCTATTTTAATCGTTTTCTCATGTCTGGAAACAGGAGAGATGTTGTCTGCTGCCTCTCTGAAGTACTCTGCAGTCAGGCAAGCTTAGCAGGGCTTTTATTCATTTGTCTCCCTAGACCTGTTGAGATGGAATTGCCTTTGAAATCTCTTCCTTGTTGTCATCGAGAAGTTGGCTGGGATTCCTAAGTCGTAAGGGGAAGGGTGGTGGTGGGCAGGTGGATGGAGAAACTTGCATCAGGCATGGCTGCACACCCCATTTTCAAAGTCAGTGAGTGAGATATAATGGAAAAATTGCATCTTTCAGTGTTGGGTGATACTGCTCTGAAACGTGAAGAAGCATCCCTTTGCTGGGAACAACAGAGCACCAAACCTACTATGTGGAGATGGTGTAGGGCTGTGCTCTGGGGAAGGATTCAAGATGTAAAAGTAACTGAGAGGGGGAAGTGAAGGTTACCACAGCTGCTCAAATGCTTATGTGCTCTTTGCTATCCACAATCAGCAAAATGGAAGGAAGATGGAGTAGACATGAATTAAATGTTATGTAAACCTGATAGTGAAGGTAGTGGGCTGACACTTTTCCCTATGCAAGTGAATAACAAAATCCAAAGTGGTGTTTCTGGACTCAGGATCTATTTTATTGTAAGAAACAGTGTCTATCCCAAGGGCTTCAGTGTCTATCCCATGGGCTGTGCTGCGCTGCAAAGGTGTGCTACAGCTTTTAGAGAGAGCTGGCAGCCCCCAGGAAAGATGTGTGTGTAAACCAGCTGCTGGATGACCCCCGAAATGCAGTGTCTCTGACTCAGCAAGGAAGCAGAGAAGTGCTGTTGTCACCTCTGTCCTGTGCTGGTGTGTGCCACCAACATTCATGGAAGCCTCCGTTTTCACCCTGTGGCCATCATGCCTCCCTTTCCCCAGGCCTGCACTTGATCCACAAACCACACAAGCTCTCCCACACACAAGCTGTGTACCTTGTGGTACAACTAATGCACCTTCCCTGGCAGGAAGAAGCCCCTCCTGCCGTGCTGTAACTTACTTATGCAGTCATCAGTCACAACCGCATTGCCGTCGTCGCACTCCTCCCCGTCCTGCACGATGCCATCTCCACAGGTACCCCCCTCCTCGAAGCGATAATCCACAGGGTACAAAGGGGTGAGCTGACCAGGCAAACACACAGTGGTTACTCAACCAGACCAGCAGCAGCCTGGGTAGCAAGCAGAGGAGAAGGGCTCTGGGGTGCAGGTCCCACAACCAGGTTTTTATGTCTTGTTATTTGTTGGTCAGAGGGATTATACAGGGTCTGAGCCAAAGTCCAGTAAACACAAGAAGGATCCTGTGCTAATTTCAGCAGGACTCAGCTCCTTGAAGCAATAAGGAAATATGTGAGTTTGGTTTGCAGGGTTTTAGTTCCGCAACTCTGTACCATAGTGAGTTTTGCCTTATTTTGTATTAATAAAAACTCTTTTTACCACTATAATTCCCTGAACTCTGCTCCAGTTTGTTCACCAGTGGTTCACAGGGAGGTTAGCAAAACCTGCAACACTGCTGAGTTAATTCCTCAGTAATTAAGACTCCTGTGAATAAAATTCACAGTGTTATGTACAGTTGTGGCAGTGCTCAAAAAGTAGCTTTTCCCCATTTGTTTAAGTGATTCTATATGACACCTCAAGTACAGAAGGACGTTCTGTATTTCAAAATGAAACATACACTCACGGGTTTTCTGAGACCACAGTCATATTTTCACCTGGACTGGGAGCCATCCAAAGGTATCCTTAAAATACAAAGATCTCTGATCTCTTCTAAACGCTAATGCGTTTTCGGTGTTTAACCGGTCCAATTCTTCTTGATTATTCACCACAAAAATCTGGGGCACACAAAAAGAGGTGATTGGTAACCTTCTCAAGATGATCTTTGGATTATCACAGAATCTAGTTTGGCATACGTTTCTTCAAATAGGTAAATAATAAACAGGGAAATGGTTCAGTTGTTTTCAGAAAGAGAGGTGGTGAGAACCTACACCCATGGAAAGAATGGCACTCCCTGGGTCCCTATTTTGAAATGCACATCCTCAAGTAAAAAACATACAAATATTGGTGCACAATCACTGCTGAGAAGAACTTTCTGATGCTCAAATGGTTTGATGCTGAAGCAATTGCAAAAGCCAAATGGGCATAAGTGTTTTTGTGGACTGACTATAACTTTTTTAGGCATGTTCGTGGCTACAAAATAAATAATGTGTGGCTCAATACAACCTTCATTTAACTTTTACCTCTTTGTGCTTTCTTTAGATTTAATTTGCACTAAAATGCATATTTCTTTATATGCATATACTATGGTCTAAAGCCAAGTCTTCAATTACACTGAAAAAAAAAGTAGTTCAAAATGGAAAAAATTAGGACAAGCTGCTCTCTTACCCATTTCTTTAATGTCTCAGTCACTGAAATTGGATGTAAAAAGCATTAGGAAATAATCTCTTCCTTCAGCAGCTTAATCAATTTAATTTTTGTAAGATTCAAGCCATTTTTAAATTAAGAAAAAGCAAATGGAGTGCTTCTGGGCAAAATAGATTTGGGTCTGAGTCTGATTCTCACCAGCATAAACAAAATTGGTTCTTTTAAAAACAAGTTACTTTGAAATTTTTACATAGCAGAACATTCCCATAACCCTGGACAAAGGCCAATTTCATCAAAGAAGCATTGAATAAAAATGCCTTCAGCTTGAATGAAATGAAGCAACGGAATAGGAAGCCAGCAGAGAACTGATTCTGTGATTGTGTTCAGTAGCTCAGAGCCCAGTCCCAGAGCTCCAATTTCTTTTGAAATCAATGACAAAACTATGCTGTCTCAAAGCATTACAGATATCAGCCTTTAAAATTGTACAAAATTTTAAAAATGGAATGAATCTAAGCTAGTGTCAGAAAAAAGAGCACTTTGTTTCCCAGCCTCTGCCCTCCTCTGGAGGAGCTGCTGCGTGCATGGGTGATGGTACTGAGGTTGTGCTGCTTTGGCAAACCACAGGGCCAGGGCACAGAGCACCATCTCTGGGTCTTTTCCATGTGCAGCTATAGAGCCCTGACAAGAGCTTTCAAGTGGCCCAAGACAGGCTTCAAAGCTGCTGCATGGGGATCTGGACAGAATAAGCAGTAGTGATGTTTAAGCTCTAGTTTAAGTGCTCTTTACACTGGAAGGAGTAAATGGGGTGGGCAGGAGAACAGGGAATGCTGCTCTGAAAGCGCCTCATTTCCAGAGCTAAGCCTTGCCTTTTTGCCTTCACACATTCCTGGCAACAGAATGGCACCTGGGGGCTCATAGTGACAGTGTATGGTATTTTAGATACTTACACTCTCATTACTGTCTTTTAAGATCTATCACAATCATTACTATCTTTTAAGATAGGAAACTGTGCCTGATGGAGAAGGAGGGTAGCAAGACCTATACATTGCATTGAGAGCCTTGAAGTTTTTCTGTGAGTTCTCCAGGCTGCAAAGTACATGATGGGGTTTTTTGCACGCCCTGTGGTGTGATATGCACCTTCATTTCAGCACATTCACCTCTCACCATTATGTTTTCAAAAACAACAGGAGGGTTCTTTCTAATGCAACACAGCCAGGGCTGAGTGAGCAGCTGGCACAGCTGACAAGACTTGAAACACTCTGGTGCAAAAGGCTGAGCTCAATGACCCAGTTTAACGGTGCTGTGAGTGCGTCCCTTCCACACACTGTGACAGCTTTCTGACCCTGTGACAGTGGGCTTTAACAAAGCTAACTGCTGCTCACTGGCATTCAGGGACAACCAGACACCGCACCATTTCCACTAGCATGGGTGGAGTGGCTGAGCTCTGCTGGCACACAGCACCAAGGGAGGATCTTCATCACTGACTGAGTGCTGCACTGCACAGAATAATGAGGCAGGGCCCAGCAGAAGGAGAAGGACATAAACAGCAGTTACAAAGCCCAAAGAAATCCGTGATAAAAATTTACTAGGTCACATTTCACCAATGTCTTGTCCTTTAACGTATTCTGTCCAATTTGCTCATAAAAATGCTTTCAAGGCTAGAGATGGAAATCAGCCATATAATGTATATGTCTGCAGACTGGAGCCCAGACACCTGATTCTCACAGTTTGTGGAAACTCCTGTTATTGAGGGTCTGTGCTCTGGGAGAAAGCTCTATTGCACATGTGAAATGCTTGATCCTGATATTCAATTTTGAAATCACTGTCTCAAAAAAGTCCCGAACAAACAAGAAAGGTATGCTTACTTTACTGACCAATCTGAAATGTATTTTGATGTAATGAAATAAAAAGGACAGATTACATATGTACAGTAGTAGATGAAAGAGAGCATCCTTAGGCTTGAAAAACATGTGCTACCTTACTGATGTTTTGGAACAGCTGCATCTCAGCTCATCAATCACACAACAAGTTATGAGACTGAACTCTTTTGCACCTCTGGATCTCAGAGGTTTTGGGTACTAGAAAACACACATTGCCCGCACATATAGCTTCCTATTAAACAAAAATTATTAGTGAGTACAACACCTCTCATAATAAAAGCACTTCAGAACTGCTCACATACCCTCCCAGAAATCTGCTTACCGCAGGAACTTTTGGGTAGCTGTGTCCAAACACAGATTGCTCATATGATGGGTTACTCATCTGCTGTGGGGTTCTGCAGAGACATCTCCCTGGAGGCCCTGGAAGTCCTCTCTCTCCCTTTGGTCCTATTGCAAATTGCCCTAGGAAGCAGAGGACCATCGTGCCTTGTTACGAGGTTACTACACACCACACATACACACAGCCTTAGGGGAAAAAGTACAGGTCAGGTGGATATATGCATTTACCCAAGTTTTCAGACAGGCACATCTCCCACCAATTCCACTGGGAACCGAAGGGAGGCACTAATTCCAGTACTTCAGGAGAAAGATGTCAGTTTTTTACCACAGTCATATTATTTCAGATCACCTTCTGAATTTTTCTACCAGTTTTAGAGAGGAAGAGAGAGACCATTCGCTTAGAATAAATGTCAGCCTGTTTGAAGCTACAGAAATTCAGGAGAGGATGAACACACAGATCACTCTACAGCGCCTACACACCAAGTTCTGTAGAGACAGTCTCTGTATAAGCCCACAACAGATTGGACTTGTGCCTTTGTACAACCACTTGAGCAATGCTGTTTCACAGGCTTCTATACAGCAAAAACCCAACTAAAAAGACAGGAGATTTTTAATGTTTTAATTAAACATTAATAAAAAAATACTGCTTTTTGACTTTCAAACTTTGGCAAGGATGCACTGCTCTGCAGATTTAGATTAAGAGCCAATATGATCATACTGCAAGCAGTTGCATCATTACAGAAATGTCTTTCAGGATCAGAATTTATATTCTGGAGGAAAAAGATTAATAAATCTGACACATAAACTTTCTGTGGATGGAATAAAGCCTTGAAAAAGTAATCTCAAGGTCCTGGCTGCCTTCCCATCAGCATGGTGAAAATTCTGCCTTCTGAAAGCTTCCAGCTAATTTATTCAAGCAAAGATGCTTCTTAATGGGAGAGGTGAGATATATGAAGATTCTGAAGCTGTGCCCAGCTTCACAGATGTTCCATTTCCACACTACCACAAGAAGAGACCTCCTGTCTGCTAATGCAAGCAAGGGAAAGAAAAGGGAAAGCAAAATGGAAGGGGACATTGTGTGTTGTGAGTCATGTTGTCCTTCATGTCCGTGTTTGGACCCAGAAGCTGACCAGGGTTCATGCGCATGCACAGCTCTGAGGATGTACAGTTATGTTATTACAAGGTTTTTCTCATAATTTCTCCAACACACACAATTGCAGTGAGCATAGATCTCAAGCATTTAATTATATAGAGATTTTCTCCACTGCTTTCTTTTCCCCCTGACTCCTATCCCTTTCCATTCTCTTCCCTTCTTTCCTTAATGACACTGTAACTTGAATCTCGTCTGTTTTTCCCTTGCAGAGCTGCACAGGGTGAACATGTCCTGACTGATTAGAAATCACAGTTTTTCACTGTGAGCCAGGATATCTGGGGAAGCAGACCTTTGATGATGGAGATTACCTAGTCTCTCCAAGGCTGCCAGATGGCTTTTCATTGTCCCCATCTACAAAAATCCCCCAGGGACCACATAGGATTCAGTTTTGGTTTTATCTGAAACATCAGAAGCCATAAAGTAGGTTTTAAAGTAATGGACATGGATGGCATGACCTGCCTCCGGGAGAAATCCTCTCCTTGCCACGGATGGAGAAGCAAACAAAGCCCTGCAGCCCTTTGTGCAGAGGGGCCTATGTGTGCCTGATGAGTCAGGAGGGGCTGGGGAGCTGGCACACTCTTGGGGAGGTCACCTCATTTTTGGCTTACCCAGTCCTGACGGTCCAGGGGGGCCCGGCTGGCCAACAGGGCCAGGCCGACCAGGTGGGCCCATGACACCCGCCGGTCCAATGTCTCCCTTGAGCCCCTAGAAGAGAACCAACATCCATTTCTTGGATAAGCTATTAGTAACAAACAACCTCTTCCAGCCAGCCCTGCCTTCCCATTTAGGAAAGCCAGGACATATGCCAGAAGAAACGAGCTTCATGGACACCACCCCAGGGAACAGGGGTCTCTCTCCTACATAGAGACAAAAAGGCATGCCCAAAAAGGCATGCTCAGGCAGGACTTCTGCTCCCAAATGGGAATGGTCACGGGAATCTGTCCTGTGAGGAGTCAGCATTCACCCTGCTCTGACTTCAATCATTTGATAGCCTTTCTTTAAGGATGCCTTTTTAACCCCTGTAACTCTCTGGAAGTGAGTGACACCAAGAAAGAAAGGGGAAAATCACTGAGGAGTTTAGTCAAGGGCTTCCACAGTGACATTTCCCAGTCTTAGGGTGCAGCCTTTCAGCATCTCACTGATGACTTTGTGAGTGTGACACTCACACTATTTTCAGAATGTTTGAGGTGCCTGGATTCCTGTATCTCCTCAGCTTTCACCATGGGTATAGCTAGGATAACAAACCATCACAAGCCAAGCCTTGGCTTGGCCTTACATGTGCAGCTTAATGTTTAGCAACACCATGCTGAGAAATGGTGTCCCTCTGGCAGCAGTAACAAATGCTGCAAAATTACCTATGGGAGAGGGGGGAGAGGGGTCTACACACAGTTAACACACAATAGCTAATATTCTCAAAAATCAGCCCTAATTTGCCTCACGGGACCTTGTTTGTGCAGCCATACCCTAAGGCATTTGGAAGTTTCAGCCTAGAACTGTTTGGCACCTTCTCATTTTTTGCTCCTGAATTTAATACAGTGACACTTATTAAAAATAACTATATTTACCTTCCTGCTCATATACTCTCCAAGGCTTGGATTTCTCAGCTTTATATTTCAGAAGTGTATTACACAGCCTGAAGTCTAAATATCTGACTTGATTTTTATGTAACAGCAAACATTATTTAGCATAATAAAAATTATGTGCATTATGTAAGCTTTCTTTTAATGACAAAGGAGATTATTTCCTTGAAGATGGTGTATTTCCAGGTTAATGTACATTCAGAATCATACAATGAATGGTTGCATGCCTAGTTTAAGAGTAATAAAGCATATATATTAATATATGCTGAAATAATTGTTATATAATATGCTACATCCCATGGATACATTTGAATGTCACTTGCACCATTTCAGCAGAGGAAGGCTGATTTTGCCATGGCCTATAAAGAACTAATTGAATATTTGCTTTGTTTAATCCTATTAGGTAAGCTCTGAGCCATAAAAGTATTTCAGGATTTATGTGAATGTCAGCGATGCTGATCTCTAATTACTTCTTACATTATGCAACACAGAGCTAGCAGACCAGGATTTTGTAGCCCCAAAGAAGACTGTGGGAAATCTCCTTCCCCCACACAATAGCAATTTGACAGAGGCAAGGTGGTGCCAGTCAGACGTGTACTGACTGAAAACAAGCTGGTTTTTGTGTCCCCTGCTTGGAGGGATGATTGCTTAATGCCCTCCTGCCTAGCATTGATGGATTAAATAATGATGGCAAGGGTTGATGTTCAATGGTTTTGCCTTGTTTATCCTTCACATGTGCCCACGGCATTGGGAGAAGCTTTTCCCATTGACAATATTTGTCTTCATGTCCTTTCTTTCAAAGTAGCATTACCTAAAGCCCTAAGTCATTCCTCTTTCTCAAGACTGAAACCCTAAACTTGTGTTTGCTTGGGGTCAGTTCCCAGGTTATAAAGCTTTGGGTGCTGTATCTCGGTCAGCTGTGTAAGGCTGTGCCTTGTGACTCCCAGCTCCTGGCCACGTTTCAGGAAGAGCCTGTCCCAGATGCAGGGAGACTTGAAGATGTCAGTGAGCTAATCAAGACATATCTGGAAATGGAAGTGGAAGTGACACCTGCTTAATTTAGCTGCTTTTATCTAGGCATGTCAGCTGGATCAAGAGACAGGAAACGGCCACATGCTGGTGGAAACTATCCTCTCAGCTGGACAAACAGCCAGACAACTACAGCCCTTAAAGGTGTCAGCCAGACCCACAGAGACTTAAAATGCCACTCCCCAGTTTTTTCAAAGGATTAGAAAAGAAGAAAGGAAATAGCAAGTTGACCAGTTACAGAGAGGGAAAGCCTTTTTCATGCTGAATCAATGCTAAGATTGCTCTCAGGGCACCAGAAAGAGGTTTGGGTACTGAGCCTTGCGACTGGAAACATCAATCTAGAGGCAGACTATAGGTCTTTTAATCACACTGATTGTTGTCTTAAATTATGACATGCTTATGTCACCACTTTTTCATTAAGCCACCGTGTAAGGTGACAAAAGGTCTAAGGTCAAATAAGGAATGCACGGTGTTCAAATTGATTTGCAGGCACTGCATCTTCTCTTGTCTTACGCTTCGGAAAGATATTCCACAGCACATAGGCAGGACAGATGAACTGGGTTTTCAAAAAAAAAAAAAAAAGCAAACCCCTCAAAACCAGCAAAGAGCGCACAACAGCTTTAAAACCTGACAAATCTAGGACAAAAAAATATTTCTTGTGTGTCATCTCTGAGACTTACATTGCTCATACCTCTCTTACTTGGGGGTCTATTACTTCCTCCCTAACACCCAACTCTTCTTTTTTCCCCACATTGGCTACTTTGTCATTTCAGATATTACCTGTTCTCATCAGCGCAACAGTGAAGCAGGGATGTGCCTCTCCTTGCCATGCTGGGCATAACAAGACTGCAAATAAACCACCTCCATCCAAGGCTCTACCACTGAAATGCTGTATTGGTGGAGTCAGTCTCCAATTTACACACAATTCCGAGTCTCTACAATTCAGCTGGAACTCTGAAATGTAGCTCTGCTAGCATAATTTTGAGCTCTCTAGCCGTCAGGTGGGGCTGAGACCATAGCTCTGTGTTGCTTAGGATTCAAAGGAAGACTTCAAAATCTGCTTGAATTGTATTAAATGAGTTCATTACCAATCCAGGATAAAAACAACTTTTCCCATGCTGCCTGGTCAGGGAGCTGAATTCTGCAAACAAGACTCCAGCCCTAAAGGCTTTAACTCCTGTGTAGCCTGTGCATGCCTGTGAGGTGTTCTAGGGCTTCTCTCCACTCCCTGAGCAACACAGTGCATGGTACAAGAGCTTGGACCACACAGTCACACAAATGCCACGAGTCACAGGAAGAAAAACATCATGGTCTTACTTGTTTGCCTCGTTTTCCAGGTCTTCCTATAGGTCCTCTGTGTCCTGGTACTCCAGACTGTCCCTTGGGGCCCATCTCTCCCTTGGTGGTTGCAGAGGGAAGGAAGAAAGAGTTGAGTACATGGTTTTACCTGCCTCGAGCAAGACAGCAGATACACATGGTTTTCATTCACGATTCCTCTAGATATGAGGCACTGCCAATGCTGGCACTGTTTCTTTCTTAGAAATCAAAAATTACTATAAAATAGTTTAAAACAAGCATAAAGTAAAAAGAAGCTCATACAATTTACCCACATACCCCTGAAAAATCCGTTCCTAAGGAAGAGGCCACATGAGATCAGAAACACATTTAGAGACTTGGAGAGGTCAAGGCTGGGAAAGCTCTCTGACCCCTTTGCAATATCTTGCTTTGCTGTTAAGATGCACGTGTGATGAAAATACTTAGGGAAAGGAGGGTAAATTCACTCATCTTCTCATCTTTCTAGAAGCAACTATTAATTCCTTTTCTAATTTCAGAGGCATGGTTTGATTATGCACTAAAATTATCCACCTTTAGGTTTTCCATAAGCCAGCAGCTGAATTTTGATTGTTTTTCAAGTACAGAATAATGATGACTTAAAAACTGGTCAGGGCTATCACTGCTATATACACTAGTGCCATTTTGTTTCAGAGTATCAAGAAGGAAATATTTACTAGTTTCAAGTGAATAAAACCTTAGCAATTGGGGCAGTTAAATAGGAGGAAAATTATAACTAAATAAATAATCTGGGGGGAAAAGAGAAAGCACCAAAGAGCCAAATCTGAGTTTTCTCTTAAGCTAAAAAGCCTAAAGAATTTGATCAAGTCCAGACAATGCTGCTCTCTGAGTCAAGCAAGACATTCAATGTCGTATGCCATCCAGGAAGTCCCTGAATCCACTCACTGAGCCTGTCTCAGCATTTAACACAACTCCCAACATATCATGCCCACTTACTTTTTGTCCCAGCATTCCAGGGAAGCCTATTTCTCCCTACAAAGTCAAAGGAGAAAAATAATCAGAAACTGTGTAGTGATCTTTGACAAAGCAGCACCTTCCTTGGAAGGAAAAAAACAAGTGCCATGTGTGGCTATCAGTAAAAAAACCCTGCACTGACTCAGCACTGCAGGTAATGCAGTGGGTGGAGATTTATAAGCACAACTTTACTATAAAGCTCCTTGTATGATGCCATTATTGATTGCTCTGGTGCCAGTTTCTGCTTCTCTGGCAAAATCATCCTGATTGTTCTCTTGTCTACAGGCAGCTCTGCTACCTGGATAAGTCCCAAAGCCTGCCTCTGGAAACGGCATTTCTCCATTTGCACCAAAAGCAGTTTACTTTTCCTTTCTTAGTCGAAGGAACCCCCAACCCCCAAATCTCTCCCCACCTTCCCCTCCTGGTATTATCACACGACCAGCTGAAAGCATTTTGGGGAGCTGCCGTGGTTCTGGGCTGCACAGCCCAGGAGGGGCTGGGGTGACCTCCAGGGGAATCCTCCTGTGAGCAGCATTAACCCCCTGGTTATTATTAACCCCCTGGGATCAACCCCCTCATTAACCCCCTGCGCACCGGGCTGGGGCACACGGACGTGGAGCTGCCCCACTGCCCTCCCAGCAGATGGGACCACTGCTTTCCCTCACCACTCCTGCCCTCCCTGGAAGATGCTTTCAGGCTCCTGTCAGATCCTCAGATGCACATTCACAGCCATCTGGAAAAGAAAATTACCGGGTCTCCTTTGACTCCTTTGTCACCTCTGTCACCTCTGGATCCCTGAAGAGAGATAACAGTAGAACAACAGGCAAATTACTACCATTTCATGAAGAGGCAAAAATATTTTTGCTATGCAATGCATTATTGAAGTCAACAGAATACAGTAATATCTCCAGAGTGAGGGATATGCTTCATTACTGATATCATAACAGAATTGATGCTAAGGACTGTAGGAAAAGGGAGTCATTCTCCCCAGATAATTACTTTAAATATATGCTTTCCTGGACATAATACTTTCAATTTTTTCCTCCCCAGTTGGCTTCTTTCCCCAGCTCAGGTCCCACTGTAAGATCCTAGAGTACGAAGTGTCTCAGTGCCTAAGCCTGTGCCACCTGACTAAATCAGACCAACAATTAAGGGTTATTTTACCCCTGCTGCAGATGAGGAACCTGTAGTGAGTTTTACTGTAGCAACTTCTTCATGAGGATACAGGGCGAAAAACTCACTTCTTCAGCACCCCAGCCCAAGCCACAAGACTGTGCTTCTTCTCAATACATGCTTTTACTTCTCAGTGGGACTTTTAGACTTCATCAAAATTCAACCCCCTTTCTAAAGCTGCATTTTTTAAAAAAAATGTGTTTCCAAATGTTAAATTATACATTATGCTGTTGTCACACTGACCTTTTCTCCTCTAGTTCCAGGAAAACCCTAAAGGGAATGATAGATATTTTAATGCTTCTCGCTTTCAAGATCACCCAAGAAGCCGGACTTTCAAACTTTGAAGTGAAGAAAAAGAACGAAGCACAAATAATTAATTGCATCAACACATAAAGGCAAATGAATATTTACAGCTCCTAAAATTGCACTGAAACAGAACTGTGAAATATGAATTAAAGGCAAGACAGCTCAGCCCAAAAGCCATTATGAAAAAGCCAGGTAAAGCCAGCAGCTTTGATTATGCTTTGAAATGGAAACAAGTGAAATAAATTGTAAGTGAGAGTAAATAAAGCATTAGAGGACACAATTAACAATCTAAAATAATTTTAACAATATCTTCCTCTTCTGTTTTGTTTGTTTGTTTTTTTTCCCCTGGAACATACTTAAGTTATACGTAAGTAATCGAGCGTGATCATTAACATAAAACTGAGTTTCTCTTGAAGAAACATAGAATAAACAAAGGTGTTCAGTTCTTCTTTCCAATCCTTTATTTGAATAAACTAATTGCATAATTTATTTCAAACGTCAGTACATATGCCTAGTTCTAGTAGGGGACCAAAATGATCTTCAGAGTCTTATGAGGCAGGTGGAAAGCACTGCAGACATGATTTAATGCTGCAGATATGCTTAAGAACTCCATTTTTCCAGTGGGATACAATTATATCTGAGCTTGCTTTTAAAATAAATTACAAAAATTTATACCAAAGCATTTTTATGAAAAGCAAAAAACACAGCCAAGCCCAAACAGACAACATAACCTTGCTTGATGTAGACCATATTTTTTATCTGTATTAGACACATATATCTTGATAAATGCTTTCCAGAGAATTCATGAGGGAAGCAGCTGTCAGCAGAGCGTTAGAAACCAATATCTGAAAATGCAGTTTGGTTAACAAACCTTGGAGCCCATTGGTCCTCTTGTACCTGGCAATCCCATCACACCCAACTCTCCCTTTTCACCCTAAAGGGTTCAATAAAGAGAGTTATTGAATGAGGCTCTCCAATGAGGTCATATTTGAATGTCTGACAGTTCAGTGCTTCAGGTTTTATGTCAAATAGTTAAGCCTGGCCTTGGTGTAGCATTGTGGACAGGGGTTTATATTGCAATTGTATTCTGCCTGAACCCTCACATGTTGTCTTACTCTTCTATTTGAATTTTCTTGTGTAACTTCTGTTTCAGTTTTCCCAGCTATTATGAAAGGACAGGGGAGCAAAGCACCATCAGCAGTGCATCCTTTTCTGCATGAAGGTGCATTGTCTGTACCCAGCATCACCTCCACTGAGCTGCAGAAAAGAAAGGCATTTTGCTGCACGTCTCACAGCTTGTGGGGGCATAGTGACTGCTTTTACAGTAGTTCTGAGGCACCATGTGCTGAACAGTCATTTGGAGCCAGTAAATAATGAAAAAATTTTACAACCACTTCTCTGGCTGCCCTCAACTAATTATATCTAGCATGAAATGGAGAGTAGACCTGTAGACATGCGGCAGTGCTACCAGCAGAATACATTTGGCTCTTACTCTCCTTTGGCCTGCACTGTCCCAGAAATTGAGAGGATTTTCCCGTTGGCTGCTGCCCCTGCAGAAGTTCAGGCAAAACTTGAAGTAGGAGAAATAGGGGCTGAAGTTAGGCTGTGTCGAAGTAAGAGAAGACAAGAAGAACCAGCTGAAGAAATGGCAAATATCCACAGAGGTGGATACGAGTTTAAAAACCTGTAACAGCAGCTTACTGGAGATTTAAAGCAAGATGGGGATGCAGCAAATATCTAGGGTGAAGAAGAATATTGTAAGTTGGTGAAGATCAGAGATGGGGAGAAAGGAAAGAGAGGCACAACCAACTGAAATCACCACAGTGATCTTCTGCACTATATTCAAATGGATCCTTCACCAACAGGTAAGAAAATGAAATTTATAAAGACCAGAAGAAATGAAACTGTGAACCTACATAAAGAACAGAAGAGAAGAGACCAGTATCAGAAGAGACAATAAAAGCAGAGGAATTATCATCAAACAGCAAGTAGGACTTGCAGTTAAAGTGTAGGAAAAAGCATTACTTCTGAACATGAGGGATGCTTCTAGGAGTGTGATGAAAAAGCACAGTAATAGACTAGTCTAGACTAATGAGACAAAGGAGATTAATCAAAATTAGGAAGACTACATAAATAAAACTAATGCCTATACAAGAAGAAGACTGAGTGTATGAGTTTTCTGTCTCCTTTCATCTCTTTTCTTCACTAAGACTATGAAGGAAGGAGTTGATTGAACCTTTCCTCTGCCCTCACTGCTCCTGCTGTGGGAAATCATAGTACACAATGTGGTTTTGGGGGGAACCATTTTCCATCTCACAGTTCAAAGTGAACATTGATTTCTTTTAAGTACATACTCTCTTGCTGCTTGCCTACATTCCCACATACTCTAATATGATGTTCTTCATCTGACAGTGCTGGAAAGATCTTGAAAGTCTGCTCCCCAGATGTGGCTTAAATTCATAAGTCACCTCCTACTATTCTTGCGGTATCAAGAGCTAATGCATCACATCCTCTGAGGTGGGGGCATCAACCATCATAGAGCAAATGAAGAGTCAAAGATTTGCCAGAAAAAGCAGTTTCAAACTTGGCATTGTGTGCAGACCTTTAGCCTAAAGCATCCTGGATTGAAGAAAAACAAGTTGTCTCAAAAGTCCCTGTAGAAGCTCCATAAACCACAGCTCCCATGAAGAGCTGTTATACCTTTTGCCTAAGCTAGTGCTTACTAAAGGACTATCCTGAAGCTTTTTTTAATAGCAAATGCAGGTGAAGCAGCCACTTTGCAGTAGCAAAGTGCATACTGTTGTTTCTTCTGCTGTTGATTAATAAAAATAACAGGAATTAATATTTGCTTGTATGGAAATGAACTTCAAAGGTGTGATTAGCCATTCTCATGGTTTGTCATCTCTTTCCCTTGATATTGGCCTGGTATCTTCCCTCTGATCACGAGCTCACAGTACATCTTCAGGCAAAGGGATCCTCAAAAAGAATAGTCACAACGATGGCAATCAGTTTAGAAACACTGATTTGAGTGATTGTGAGACATCAGTGAGTCTTCATTGTAATAATTTTCAATTTCCCTTTGTAAAGTTTAATCCACGTAAGTGCTACAGGTCTGGACTCAAGGTGGAGTAACCTAACCCTAGACTTTGCAGAGCAGTGCAAGGAAGGGGACAGAGTGTCCTTGCACTGCAACAGCTTCCCAGCCTCCTGCAAGTAGCTGTTTAGAGATTTCCCAAGACAACTCCTCTGTTCAGATTGTGATGCTGAGCATTTGTTCCATGTGGATTTTAGTCTTACCTTCGGTCCCACAGGTCCAGGCCATCCTATGGGTCCTGGCATCCCAGGGACACCGGGGGGACCTGGTCTGCCCTTGAACGGAAAACACTGATTACAATGATTCATAAAAACACCATTCCTACACAGGTCACTGCTGCAGACAGGGCATGAAAAGACCTGTGTGTACTTACAGCCATACAAATCCAATTTATGTTGAGAGCAGAACCAAATCTTTAACTATTCCTGTTACTATGGTCCTTATTCAGAACATTCCTACATTGCTAGCTATAATTGCTCTTTATTAACTACTATATGACTAGCAATAACTACATGTCTACATACAGTTATTTATCTGTTTTAATTGCTGCTTGTAAATCACTCTTTGAATATCTCCTACAGTGCTGCAGATTAATGCTCTTCCACTGCATTACACTGCTTGACAATAGGATCTCAAAAATATCATCACGATGTTCAGGGCCAAGAGTGAACTCTTGTGGGCCAGACAGCTTTACAACAAGAGTTGTACAGTTTCATTTCCAACCTGAGTGACTTCTCTTTCAGAATCTGCTTGTATTTGTCAGAAGGGTAAGTGCTGATGTACTGTGTTTAAAGTTTAGCCCTTTTTTGTGGGTTGATGTGTTACTCTCTCGAAGACATTGCTGTTTTGAACCCTTGAATTTATATTAATAATATTTTTGTTTACTGCAGGGCATTTGAAAAATAGATTAAAGAAAATTACCTCATCTGTTTATATGTTTTATATTTATTTGAATTACTGATTGGTAGCTGGTGTCAAAATCCTTGGTATATTATTAGAAAGGTGTCAAAATCCTTGGTATATTATTAGAAGGGTACTTCTTTTCCTAGTTAGTGACCACCCCCTGCATATCTCTGATTTCATCCTGCATTTCTGTCTTCTTTAAAGTTAATTACATTAAATGGATGTACTAAGTGACTGAGATAACATATTCTGTTTCATCACATGTAGGGGCACATATTTTTGACAATATATCACAGCTCGTATGTCCCCAAGCATAGGATTGTAGTCAGCATATTGCATTGGTGCCAGAGCTCTGGAAGGGTAATCATTAATGGTTGTTCCTCCTTCAGGGATATCTGGCTGAGCCTTGTTTAGACTTTGGATGAGTAAAATTTTGAGTTTGCCTTGGGGTTTTTTTGGTACATCTTTTATAATAACTCCAATAATCTGCTTCCCATTGTCCACACAGACACTTCAGGTAATGTCTCATTGTTTGGCTTCTCTCTGTGCTTTTACTCAGGGAATTTGTCAACTTCAAGCCAGCTGGGGCAGCTCTCCAGCCCTGCAGCCAGTGATGCCTCCCACCCACTCTGGGTACCAGTGAGAGAAGCACTGATAGGCTAAACTTCAACATTAGCTAAATTTTGTTGAACTGTTGTCTGCATCCCTCCGTGGCAGCTGCTATCAAATATTGGATGGGTTTCTGAGACAGCACCTTTATTCATACCTTTCTTCCAGGCCTGCCAATCTCCCCCTGCCAGAGAAAGGAATATGTCAGTCTTGCAGTCACCACATGAAGCACAGTGGCTCTCAGGTCAATGCATCAATGCATTTCTATTAAAAAACAAAGAAACATGCAAATCCACATCCTATTCCCCCCAAAAAAAACCAAATACCACCAAACAAAACACTGTGAATATCTTCGTGCTCAAAACTGTGCTTACAGAGGTGAAAGAAGAATTACTGTATCAGAGCTCCTTGGTCTTTCCTATGTTCTCAGCCTTAAATCTACAGTCAACTCTTTGTATAAAAAAATCATACAATTAGCTGCCCAGCTTCAGCTGTAAGGCTCTTTGGCATCATTATGGAACAAATATTTGCACAACTGAAAACATAACATATAGGCCAGCTGTCCTATACCATTCACACTGCATGGGAGAGCTCTGCTCCTGATGTTCTCCAGGAGGGACAGGGAGCTCAAAGGCCTTTGGGTCAGTAGAACTGCTGACTTTTGCACCTGAGATGCTTTCTCAAAGCATACCCTAAACACAGGTCACAAAAGAAGACATAAAATATACTTCAAGACAGAAAATGAACACAGAAAGACTAAGTTTAAAATTATAGCTTCAAGACAATTCACAGCTTTACATTCAAATTAAAGCTAAACCTTCCATTCATAAGGCCCACCATTCACTAAACAGACAACACAAAAAAAAAAGTGAACATCCTCTCCTGTTTCTTTGCTTCTCAAAACCACATCAAACTCCATGACAACAGACACTTACTTTCTCCCCTTTTGGTCCTATTATACCAGGAATTCCTTGTGGACCCTAGGGAGGAACATGAACACTATTATTAAACTGCATGAGTGAGGTGCTTACCACCAGCACCAGCTGGTGGCTGGTGCCACCAGCCCTAGACCCTGTATGTGTCTCCTGGGACCTGAGGTGTTGGGTGCTGTGTTTGAATGTGGCCTCCAAACACCAGGTCTGTGCCACTGCTGAGCTGTACCAGTGCTGCAGGATGGAGAGTTGGACTGACATGAGAATGGGAAGGGCATGGGAAATTCATAAATGAGGAGAAACTGCAAGAAAAACAAGCCTGGGGCAAATGAAAAGTTATCAGAAGTTATCAGAGTCCTGAAGAATTAGCAACCAGGACATGAAGACACCACCTCAGCTGGCAAAAGAGGTCAGCCCAAGGGGTGGTAAGGGAAGTAGAACAAAACATGTGGGATGGGCTCTGCAGGATGGGATGGACATGGAAGATTGCCACCATTTCTGAATTCTGAAAATGTTTCTCTGTGTCAAACAAGGCTGCTTCTCCTTTCAGGAGACTTCTTAATCCAGGGAGACCTTGAACTTCTTTCTCAGAAAAAAAAACACCAGAAAACAATTTTGTTTCCAGAATGCTTTGGTTTGCAGATGATCTTTTACTTTTAAATTACTAAGGAAAATAATCCCATGAGCCTACATCAGAGAAGCATTAGATTCACTGTAAAAATCACTTACTCCAGGTTTGGATCTTGCCCGTCTTATACTGTCCAAAATGTGATCAAATTGTACATGAATAGGAGCAAAATCTATCCGCAGACACAAATTACTCCAACTACTTTTGTCACTAGAGTTATTTCAGGTTTTCAGTAGTGGAAATCAAAGCACTCTATTAGAGTCAGAACCAAATTTTATCTTATTTATTTCTTTTTACCACAGGATACACATGGGAGGAATTACACTTAAAGTTATACCATTACAAATCTAATTCTCCTTCTTATGAAAATTTATTAAAATTCAGCTATGAGTCAACAGTCTGAAAGCCCTGCAAGCTACAGAAGAATTCAGAAGTAATTACTGGATGTCTTTGTAATGGTAGCATTTCTATGCAGGTGGCCATTGTCACAAAAGTATTTCCCAAAAGACTGCTGGTTCTAACGTTGTCCCTGTACAAGGCACAGTCCTGTAATTTGTAATTAAAAATTCCAAAGTCATGTTATACCCATCCTACTGTCTGCTGTTATGATAAAACCTGCCAGCCTGCTCTATTTAAAAATGTTCTTGGAGGCATCATAGGTCATTTGGTAGCAAGATTAATATTATTTATAGCAATGGACTTTGTGGAACAATAGAATTAAAATTACTTTCTTGCAATTTAAGTCAGAGAGACTATCAAGAGCATTTTTTTTAAAGACAGTCTAGCAAAGACTGAAATAACAAGTGCTTTTTTATATGAACAGCAACTCTGGATCATGGCCAATCACACTGCAAGGCTGTTCCATAATGCAGAGAAGACTTTCCTCAAGACAGAACTAGGCTAACACTAGGCATCACTTCTGACCACACTTTTGCAGTCTCATGAACTAAATGAATCTTCACCACCCTGCACCTCAGCAAAGACAAAATGCCAAAACAATAAATATGAAGTTCATGGGGAGTTGGAACTGGATGATCTCTTCCAACCCAAACCATTCTGTGATTCTATAAAAAGACTTTGTGGGTTTTACCTTGAAACTTCTAGACTCTCCAATTATCTTCTGAAGTACTATAATTAATTACTATAGTAATTAAGTACTATATTATAGTACTTAATACTATACTTATAGTACTTAATACAGTACTTAATATAGTACTATTAAGTAGTACTTAATATAGTACTTAATATAGTACTTAATACTTATATTATAGTACTATTAAGTACTATAATATAATTATTACAATCTTCTGAAGTTATAAATAATTAAAGCAAACCTTTTTGCCACATAACTGAGCCTTTACTTTGATGTATTCTCCATACTTTTTAAATAGTGTTTGGGTGCTTGTTACCTTCTCAGGCTGCCCAGCCACAGCTTTGCTGAGCACAGGCCCTGAGCTGTGTCTGCCATTGGCTGTATGGCATTAAACTGGCACCCAGGGGGCTTGAGGAAGAACATTGTCCCAAGGCACCAGGGACAGCACATAGGTTGGGACTGCCTGTGCCCCAGCAGGAACTGGAAGTGCCTGTCCACAAAAACTCTTCATTTTCTTTGGAGGGAACTGGAATGGAAAGGCAAATGGATGATCCTCTCGACAATACAGAGATGTTCATAAAAAACTTCCTTCTAGAGGTGGTTCATTTCCTCAGAAGAAGGAGGCCAGGTTGGATGGGGTTCTGAGCAACCTGGTAGAGTTTTATTGTCTCTGTTTATTCTAGGGAGGTTGTACTTGTTGACCTTTAAAGGTCCCTTCCAACTCAAACTGTAATGTTAATCTTAACTCTAAGATTTTTGACCTTCCTCTGAAGATTTCTGAACAAATAAATTGAGGAAAATGAGGTGTGAAGTCAAAAAGACTGGTCTGAGGTTATCCAGCAAGTCAGGTTATCCAGCACGTAAAGCTAGGAGACCCCGCACCTCCTGAATCCCCCCCCAGTGCCCTGCTAAGCCCCTCCTTGTCCCTGATTTTACTGTAGATGTTTGCCTTCTCAGGGATGTACTCTGCTAACATCCCGGTCCATTTTATGCCTCGTGCATCCCCTTCACAGGTTCTTGTCCTCACAAAATAAGAGAACAGAGTCTAAAGCAAAGAACAGACTGACAAAAAGCATCTGAAGAAAGTGATGATGCGTCTGTGATTTTTGGTGGGTGCTACCCACTGTAAAACTCCACAAAAAATGAAGGGTGAGCTTGAAGCAGAATGAAGTGTGTGAGGCAGGGATGAGAACATAGGGTAAAAAGTCTACATGATTAATGCAAACTCATATCAAAATGGAATTTAGCCAGAGCTTGGCGTGCTTATTGGGTGGTAAAAAGCATTTTCATGTGTTTCACAGCTTTGTAAGGACTTTGGAGCAAGTGAGAGAATTATGTGGTTTCATCACACATACATCACTCACCTGGGGGCCAGGAGGCCCTGCAGAGCAGTGCAATTCAGGCAGAGAGGAAGCCTGTATTATCTGGAGCTCATGACACAACTCCTCCATATCCAGCTTCTATGAAACATCAAACACATGAGTGTATGAGTGAACAGGCAGCCACATGTAGCCTGTGGGGGAAATGCATAAAATTCCAGCCACCATGCAGTACAGCCTCAAAAGAGTTTATTTGCTCCCTTTGGGAGAAGTCTGGGGCTTGTCACAAGGTTATCTTCATGGATGCCTGAACATTAGCATTTCAGCACAGCCTCCTGCCCCATACTTCCTCCCCCTCCTCCTCTTCCTCCTCCTCCTCTCAGAGAGGCATATCGCAGCCAGGTTGCCCCTCTGAGCCAGCGTGGGACCCTGGCCTATTATTAGACCTGACCCTGCCCTCTCTGTCCCACTTTGCCAGCAGCAGGTCCTCTCCAGGAATAGCATCTTTGCTCTAAAAATAGAGACTTCACTCGGGGAGGGCACAGGCAGCGTGAACTTCGCTCCAGAAGATCCTGACCTGGAGGCATTCATTCACTGCAGATCAGAGCCAGTGCCTTAAATGATCAATGAATGTCTGATCTTCTGGCTCCAACATTAAGCTTTCATGACTGAAATGCCTTATTTTTGTCCTGTGACAAAAGTGATCTCCCCTGGAAACACTGAGCCAGAAACACTGGACCGAAACAACTGATCTTCAGCTTCCAAGAGAAATGGCCATTTTCCAGTAAAGCTCTGACTACAGGCTCCAAAGAACAAACTGCTCATGGTTTAATTCACATGGCTCCCACCCTGCTTGTAACTGCTTATTTTCATATCATGCTTTTATGGGGAGATGGTGTGAAGGGTGATTTTAGGCTCAGATTACTCTCTAAACTGATTGAAGAAATCTCAGGGACCCTGGCCCCAGTCTCACTGTTACTGAAGGAGTACACAACATTCCTAAAGAGAGCCTTCAGTGGAAATCAAGGCACAGGCAGAGGAGCTGAGAAGGAGGCAAAGGTCTGGAGAGAACAGCACCCTGAGTTCAATCCTGATCAATCAGAAGGCAATGGGGGATTTTCTACCATACTTTGTCTTGGGTTACTTCTTGACTGACATCTTACTAATAATTATTTACTATTATTATGATTTACATTATTTACTCTTTATATTTGCATTATTATTTATTTACATTATTATTTACATATGTTATTGCATTATTATTTACATTATTGATATTATTTATATTATTTACATTATTTACTACTTAATCATCACTTATTTAGAATACTAGCAATAATTGCAGTGTTTGCATATGGAAAATGAACATTAAAATTAAGGAACAGGAATTATTGAGTAGGTAGAAAAATTCTTTATGCTGGGATGGAGCTGTAGTTAGCAGAACCTGCAGTAAGAGTACTTGGGCAAATGGCTGTGTCATATTCCCATTGTATCCTGCACATGCTCATGTCAGCATATGGGTGTGGACATTTATCACACATGGCAGGTTTGTGCACAGGTGGGTGAGTGAAAACGGACACCAGCATCTCAAACACATATGTGTTTCTGCAAAATGAAATGGTGGGGGATAGATTTCACAGGAGGACTTCAGGACCTTCATTTCACCTACTAGGTAAGGCAAATGTGATGCAGAACAGAACATATACCCAGAAATCATTGTGCAGGATGGAAAACTGCCTTTCTGTCCTTACTGGTTTACTGCATTGCCATTTCCTCTGGTTCAGGATTGCCTCACTCTAAGAAGGTTTCAATATAGACTAAGGTAAATATTTAAAGTTAATTGAATTAACTGCAGGAACAAATTCAGCCTCATTTCATTCCTCGATCCATTTGATATTTACTTCAAGCCCCAGTCTGGGATGCTGTGTGATTGTCCTCACAAAGCCACATCAGCGCAGCCAGGCAGGTTTGCTGAGTGACACCATGAAGCAGTGCTTGAGAGGATGCTTCATTCTTTGTCATTAAAACTCATGCAAAAGAAGTAAAAGCCACACTTACAGTGCTCCAGCTGTGCCTGAAGTACGGTGGTGGGAACAGGGGCGGTGGAGGAGGGCCAAGGAGGCAGCACGCTCTGCAGTGCTGCTTCTTCTGTTCCAAGCAAGGCAGATCTGTTCAATACAAACACTCATCTGTGGTCTTGAACAGCACAAGAATTTCTTACAGAATAAGAGAAGTTGCCATTTCACAGTGTTGCCCTTCATCCTGTATGCATTGATTACAGTGCTGTAATCCAAGCAGGGATTTAAGAAACCTGGTGGACCCTTAAGTCTCTAAGTTCCTTTTTATGCCAAAGGCTGTGGAAAGATCTAAGCTCTAAATGTGGCTCTGACATGGGCAGAATCTCGAAAATTCCAGATTGGTCACATTAGAAAATGAATCAAGCATTTATTGTTTTCTCTACCCTCCATTCCAAAAGCCTGTTACAAATAGCATCTTCTGGTCCCTGTTACAGCCCACTTGCCACCAGGAGAGCACTCGGTGCTGTTGGCCATCACCTTCCCTGTGAACTGAATCACTTTAGGCACTTCTGTGCTAAGTGGAAAGTGCGAAGCTGTTCCACAACACATTGCCTTGTATTTCCTCTGGAGCTGCAACCAGGTTGCTGTATTTCTAACTTATGCATCATCCCAAGAACAAATACCCCAAAAAACCAAACTTAGTTGATAGCTTTGTCACCGACTGACTGGTAAGACAGGACCTCAGCTGTGTTTGGCAGTGTATTTAACGTTTGCTGAGAGGTAAACTTCCATCAAAGTATGCTGTGACCAAAATTCACAAAGGAAGATGTTAAGATGGTGCATTTATAGGCTGTATTTTTTTCCTCTGATCTTATTTACTTCTTGGGAAATAAATATCTGATCAGAGTGAGAACCTTCCTCAAAGGTTTTTCCAAGGATAGCAAGTATTTATTTATGCCTGTTGGTTTCTTCCTCTGGCTAGTGGCAGCTGGAATGGGTGTCTGTGAACTGAAGGGTGGCAGGGAGCCAAGAAGAAAAGCCTATGGTGAAGTATCTGGTATTAATAGAAAATCTCTAAATTAAGTTTCTGGGAAGACAAACCTGATGAAATTGCTAGATTTGAGTGCAAATCAATTGCAGGCTGGATGTTAGTCACATCTCAAGGTAAGGGAAGAACAGAGTTACTTCTAGTTTTTCAAATGTCTCAGAAAATACATTGCCTCAGTTCCACCACCCCGTGTTAAAGGGGATGGCATTTTCTCAGTCCTGATGCACAGAAAAGAGCTGCCCAGAGAAGTGGAGTTCAGCAGCATTCAGGGGTTGTTGGTGTCATCCAGATTTGTTTTTCTCTATTAAAACACTATTTGTGATGATATCTTTAAGACCTGAGTCAATTGAATTCTGGAACGGTCCATAAAGAAGACTCTTTCTCAGCTTTCCCTCACAAGTTTGAAACTCAGTCAAAAACTTCAATTTAAGAGAAAGGCAGAAGATTTATTAAAAAATAGATATATTTTTCAATTTAAAGCTTTAAATATGTACTGAAAGTACCAATGTCCTTTAAAAAGTAACAGAGGTATGAGTCACCTGTCTCCAGCACTTACTGGTAATAAAACACCAAGATATGATGGGTTGAGTTTTATATTGGTTTAACGTGAATTCAGTCACTGTTATGCAGCTGTAAATAATTTTTTCAATTTTTAACACACAGCTTCTGTGGTTGTCTGCATTTCAGGATTGAATTTGAACATGTTGCTTTGGGACAAAATAGTGCAGCATTAAGGTAATGGACAGCTTGTAATTTAACAGGGTATAAAGTGTGATTATTATTTTATTTTAGGCCACATTCCAATATAATCTTTCTTAGTATCACCTCATTTCATAGTCTAGTTAAAATTTCAGCAGGATTGTTATCATTCAATGAGAAGAAGAATACCAAAACTATCCATATGTGGTTTAGTTGCTACAAGATCACTACCAGCAACTCTTTTTCTGCAGAAAAAAAAAGGTTTACATTACTGCAGTTGTACTGCTACTTAAAAAAAAAAAAAAAAAGTGTTCTTCTTTAAATATTTCACAAATATAAGATTAAATATAGATGTACAGCTATAGTTCTAATATGATACTTGTCACATCCTCATGAGTAAATTCCAGTCCTGCATTATAAAAAATTTGGATTCTCCTTTTTAGAAGAAAAGCCTGCAAATCTGTGGAACAGCTTTATTGTGAAAAACACTATGCCTAAGTGAGATGGTAAAAAAAAGCCCCTAATTTCAGTCTTTATGCTACTGTAACACAAGTTAGGTCGAAGCCCGCTCTGGGTTTGCTGGTATGAACAGTGAGAGCGTGTACTGATCTCAGTGAGGAGACAAGCAAAATCTAACTACCAGTAACAGTAATGGATACTATTACTGTAGATGTTATTAGACACTATTACTAATAGATGCTATTCCTATAGATAGATACTAAATTCTAATAGACACTATTATTATATACCAAGTAATTTTATACCATTAATTGTAAAGATATTGCTATGTAGGACAGGTATCAATTATGTAATGACCTGGGTAGTTAATATTTCAGGGGCTCCATCAGTAACCCTGGCTATGCTCTGGAAGGTGCATTTGTCAAGCAAATATTTAAGAAAAGACCGATTCTAGACCCAAGAATCTTCCCCACTCAGGTATGACAGGTGATATGACAGCAGAAGGAGCAAAAGACCCAATGATTCACAAAGGGACTGCAGGTAGGACTGCTGCAATCTGATCTTCCAGTAAGCACCACACTTCTTTGGTATGGGTTTTGTCAGTAACTGCAATAGGTCCAAGATGTACAGCCATTACAGTATTGCCTTGATTTATATCACAAAAGGGTTACCTTGGCAGGCTTACAGGCTCTTTGCAAATGCAATGCGTATTTTTAGGCTCCAGGTTAGGTTTGTTGGCTAAACACAGCTTCAGAATACTCCAGTCCCCATCAGTGGAAAAAATCTCAGCCCAAGAATAGGACTGTCATAGTTTTCTGTGAAATATGAAGAGCCTGCCTACACGGAGCATGCGCTTGCACATCTCAGGCGGAAGCTGCTCTTTCAACAACTCCACTGCCAAAGAACATATTCAATAAGAAAAAAAGACAAAGTGAAAGAAATCTTTTTAGGACTTTTCCAAGAGGCAGTTGTTTTCAAAGAACATAAAAATTAAAATAATCAGCTTTGAAATAGAACATGTTTACATTCTCAGGTTATTTTTATGGTCAAGGCTATTAATTGATCCAGTTCTAGAAAGTGACTTTATAAATCTATGGGTATACTGCCAATGGTAGCTTCAGAAATAAGCTAAGTACTTTAGGCAAGGTGTGATGTTTCATTTTACTGCTGCAGATTTCTTGTGACCATAGCTGGAATTTGGGAACTCTCATTCAAGATGGTACAACACAGAGCCAGAGAGAAGCCTTCACCCAGGCTGAGTCCCCTGGAGTGGGCTTTCTATGAGGTCTGTGAGGCCTCCTAGGGCAGATCCTAGAGAAATCTCTTACCCCACAGCTGCAACAGAAATATCAGAGATATTCTGCTGGATTCAGGTCAGATTTACAAGATTTCACTGAAAAAAAAAAGTCATAAATAAACCATGAAAATAACTTTCATCCTAAAATCACCAAGCTGTCGGCTGAATGCCAGGAGGAAAGGACAAGAAAGGAAAAGGATACTTAACATGTGTTTCCCTTCCTATTTATGACCACATTGATCCAGCAAGCCCTGATGGGAAGCCAAGCTATTATCCAAAGTCTCACCCTGACAGCAGGGCTGGTGGCTTGCCCGGCTTGTGACAGGCAGGGCTCTGCTGGACGGAGCCCTCTGATGGCTGACACCCATCACAGATGCTTCTCCCACTCGGATGGCACTCAGAATTAGTAATAAACCCGCTGGGCAGACCAGCCAGTTAATGAATGTGGGCTTGTCCAGCTGAAACTGAGCCTTTCATCTGCTTTGTTGTCATTCATTCAGGCTCCTCTCAGCCTCCTTGCAAGGACAGCAGAGTGCCACAGGCTGCAGCCACCCAGCTCCAGTCTGGACATCTGCTGCAAGCAACAAGGGCACATTTTCCTCTTTAGTCAGGAAAGCTTAAGAGCTTGTTAAAGCTGCCTTTATTTACAGAGCAGATGCAGGTATTAACTCTCCTTCAAAATGCCAAAGTGCCAGCATTACCAATGTATGCTTCTTTAAAGTGTGTTTTGTGGAACTTTTTGACCCAAAGTGTGTTTTAAGGACATATAAGCAGAGATGAGAATACAGCTTGTGTTTGGAGCTGGGTTGAACTGTCAAGTTAGTGAATTTTCTGCATCTCTCAGTACATTTTTGAACTTGAACCTTATAGTTGATGGCCACAATATATCCTTTCCTATGAACCACATTAAATATGCCAAGGAAATAGATCAAGCTTAGGTAATGGTGTCTGTGTGGAGGAGGTGGTGACCCATGAAATTCCCATGGGAGTTACATAATGAGACACAGAGATGCAGCTCTGCCCTGCTATTAGTTTCCTTTTGCTTAAGATGGGCTTCAGACTCTTTAAGAAACAGAACAAAGCAGATCAGAAATTATTTCAATTAATTTGAGAAAATGAAGAAATCCAGATGAAACCTTGCAAGCTTCTTTTAATAGAACCATGGCATTCTTTAATCTGAAAAAGACCAGTAAGCTCTAAATGTTAATCTAGCACAGCCAAGAAAATCTCATAAAAATGTGAAAGTGCTCAATTTTCAATCTCTGAAGAACCATAGGCTGTGGCAGCAGTACTTTGCCAGTTGATATACATTCAGAAACTGTCATAAATAAATAAATAAATAAATAAATAAATAAATGTGTTTAAAAATCAGTCAGTGTTCCCAAAGCTTCACAATAGCTTGATCCCTGGCATGCTGCCTGGACAGTGGGTCTGGATATTCACCTGGCCACAGCAGCAAGGACACTCTGTCCCCCATCCCCACCTAACATTTAGCCCACGTCCCTCAGCAGCTCTGGCAGCCTGGCTGGGGAGCAAGGGGTGCCTGCATCTCTGAGGTCAGCCCTAAAAAACACTGCAGACACGGCAAGATGTGGGAGACCCTGTGGGATTTTTTAGCAAAGGAAAGGTCTTTTACTTCCTGTATGTAAACATTTTTGACATTTTATCTGTGCGCATATGCATGTATGAGGACAAAACATATGCCAGAAGATTATACACTGCTCTCTCAGATAGCAGAAGGAAAACTCTGAGATCAGTACATGGAGGGAGGAAGAAGGATTAGCTTTTGAAGGCTCTGCATTCTGTTTCACAAAACAATGAAAAATCCCAGTAAAATCTAAAAGGTGTAACACTTCACTGGATTACAAAACGTGTTTGAAAAATAAACCCACATCTTATAAATCTTAATAACTATGACAGGGCTATTCTGTGCAATTTTCCTTCTATTGCCTTTCACTTGCAGAGCTCCAGAGCTCTAGGCACTGCTAAACAATGTTGACAATTCTGTGCACTCCCCATCAGTGCACGAGAAACTGAGGCACAGAGAAGTTAAGCAAGGCCCCCAAGTCCAGGGATAACTCAATTACAGTACCATCTGGTGAATCACAATGTCTCATCTCAGTCATTTTATGAGCCAGATCACAAAACTCAACTGCTCTTCACACCAGAGCAATAGTATAAATACTCTGAGTATTAAAGCCTAAGAATTTACTGTAATCTTTAGAAGAGCCTGAAGCCCAAAAGATTAAAGCAGGATGGCCTGAAAGACTTCTGCATGTCATTCACTGCCACACAGCCCTCTCCCACTTTGTGTATGATCAGTAGCAACAAAGCTGAGAGACACCAGTTCCACCCTTCTGCAAGTGCAAGATCATAATCTGTCAGTGCTGGCATAGATCAAACATGTATTTGACTTTGATGTTGCTCCACCATATGCTCAGACAGTCCCAGACAATCCCTATGAGACTGTGGGTGTTGCTGTGCGCTCCAAAATACTTCAGAGAAAAGCCTCTCAGTTCTTCTGTGAAAGCTTGTTGCCATCAACTAGATTAATTCCTCATGAGTCCCTTGCTGCGACAGATTCCCAAGCCAGCCAACTTTGTTCTTCTGCCTTTGACCAAAAACCCCAACTATGTATTCGCTTTGTATTGTAAAAAATTGTTAACTTTGTAGTTTCAAGAAGCTGATAAAAATATTATCCAGAATCACTTCCCAGGGTAGAAGAAACCTGAAATTGTAGTGCTGCCTTCACTCGTGTGCATTCCCCAGAAGCTCACATTTGGTAGCCTTGGGTATACCGTGGGTATACCTACTTGCTAGTTCCTGAGGAAAATGGTTACCTTCTTTCCCCCACAACGTTTCAGCTCTCTCCTGTGGTTTTCCTACCCCCATCTTGTCTCCCCAAATGCTCTTTTACCATCACAGCTGTGTGACTACAGAAGGAGTCCCCACAATTTCCTTCCCATTAAAGGGGCGATTCCTTGGAGAGGAGAAGAGAAGAAATAGAACACCTAGTTTGGAGTCTGTTAATTCCTGTAGAGTTTTTCCTCTCTTGTTTGTTTCTGATCTTCCTCAAACAATTCCCCCTAGATTTGAAGGTCTTGCCCTGTTCTTTTCTACCTTCTAAGCTGCAGCACGAGACAGATCTCCCAGCCGTGTCCTGGCTGAGTGCTGTGCTGCACCACAGCTGAGTCTGCAGCCACGCACCACCCTAGCACCAGGAGTTAAAGACTGCAGGGATACAGGGTCTATTGTGACAACAAACGTCTTCCTGTCTAAACACAAGTGATACCTTTCTATGGTTTTAAGTGAGATTAGCAGTTTCTTTTGCTGCAGTCACACTGCTGGTGCTTCTTGTGCCAGGAGCCCACACATGGGAAGCCTCAGTGTCTGATAGGAAACAGATTGTCAAATGCAAGGAGGCTAAAATGTGAAGCCACAGACTGTTCCCCTCCTGTGCAGGGGTTTGGTAATATTGACATGCCCACAAATGAGCTGTCTGTACTAAAGGCAGAGGCCTACAAGCACCATCTGTCTACAGCTACGTGGGGACTAAGCTGATTTTGCAGCACTTTGGATTGTTTGTTGGTGGAGCTTCTATCCTTTCAGTGAAAACACCTGATTTTGAAACAGCTTGCTTTGCTGGGCTGGAATTTAAGACTCCACCTTTCAGTCTGCTCATAACAAAAATCTAGTATGCACTGGCATGTCCAATACCCGTGGACTACAGACAGTGCTATCCTCATTCATGGCAATGGTACAGCATGGACAGCTTGGGCCAGCTGGATCTCCATGTCAGCTGTGGATCACTTTCAGCTGAGGTTCCCCTTTGGGAAATGCTGCCTGTTGGAAGCATTCACAGGTTATAGAGAAACCTCCAGATCACTTACTGCTTCCTTTGCTGGAAAGCCAAGCAAGCGCTGCCTCAGCTCCTGTACTGACCCCTGTCCCTGGCAGCTGGAGGACTTCTTCACAATCCAACAAGTGAATGTCATGATGTTCAACTTCAACAGAATTTTACTGAACCCCTTCCCTTCATCTGCATTATCACTGAACCTTTTTTGACAAAACAAGAACCTTGACAACCAGTAATGCCACAAACACGTCAGAAGCCTCTTCCTTCTCCTGCATGCAAAGCCAGGGCTGCACTTAAGGAGCTTTGCTGCAAACAGGTTCCAGCTTCCTCACTAGAGGCTTTGTCCTCTTCTGATTTTTATTTACTGCTACAGGGCAAGTGCCCAGCCTCCTGATCTGCCTTTCCTTGTCCCTTACCCACAGGACCAAGTGGGCTCCTACTCACTGGTTTACTGTGGATTTCAGAGCATCTCTGGGGGCCCTTGGCCACTGAGGATGACATCAGTGTTCCCTTCCTTTGCCCTTGCTGAGGAGAAGGTGGATGCAGGCACGGAGTCAGGGACAGGCTGTGCAGCAGCGTGGCTGCTCTGCTCTCACCTTACTCAGCACAGGTGTTGCAGCATACACCACCAGAGAAGGTCTGTGAGTCCTAAGGTGATTTCTTTTCTGAGTATCATCTACATTGACCAGAGCAGGACATCCAGTTTGGGATTTTCACAGGTCATAGCTACCAGAGGAGAATATACAGATAAAGTCAAATCAGGTGGGTTTAAAAATTCTGCTTATTTAAAGACCCATTTACTTGAAGCAACAGTAACAACACCATACTAGGCTGTTAATTTGCTACCAGTCCAAGATTTTCCCCAGAGGCTGCTCAGGAATTGTTTTCTTTATCAGCTTAGAAAGGTAGCTGCTGTTCCTTCCTTCTTTTGGCTTATCTTTCCAGCTCCCCCTTTGGGCTATCAAGTTAAACCAGCCAATCCCAAGGTTATTTTCTTCTCTGAACCTGAACAGAGAATCTGCTGAAAGAATATTTTTTTTTTCCCTTTCAGGCTCATATTAGGACAAACATACGAGCACAAGACAGAAAACAAGACAGAAAGCCCTCAAACATCCTGCCCCAACACCTTTGGCTGCCCAGCTCCATTGTCCTCTCATGGCCAATGATACTTGGCCTTCCTTCTTCTAACGAAGCTGTGGCCTTTGCCAGTGGCTCATTTCCATTAGGAATTTTAATGTAACCCCAGCTTTCCTGCTTATGTTTGTTCCATGAGAAACCCCCTAACCAATGGTACCAGGATGCTCAGCACCTCCTGGGCCCATGCTGACCTTACAGAGCAGAGCCAGGCTGCCTCCCCTAGTCTGATACTTTTGCTTATTAGTCACCCTTTGGGCTGTTTTCCCAGCAGGCTCTGGCTGCTGCCTTTTGAGAGTCTTCAAGCTTTTACTTTTCTTCTTGTTTTAAATTCCTTCTGCAACTTTCTTTCTCTTGCAAGCATTCTGGTGAGTCATTTTCTTGTGATTTTACATAAATAAATATTTACAATTACTCTCTTTAGAAACAAAATACATCCACCTGACATCTTGGCTGTCCATTATGACAATACTTCGGGTTCCTGCAGGGAAAAGAAAACCAAACCCTGATGATGGGGTCAGATACTTCTTTTACAGAAAGACAGCCCTGATCCCAACTTCCTCAATGTCAGGAATCATTCCTTGTTTCTGAGTCCTTTCTCTCCTGCTGTTTCTCTCACAAATGCACAATGCCCTCTGCCCACAGCACAGCACCACAGTGGCTCCCAAGGTCCCTTCTCTGTGCTACCCAGCCATGGCTGTCACCCCACACAGCTGCTCTTCCCAGCCCACCTTGCCCATCACCCCGGCTCCAACAGTGTCAGTCCACAAGCAAACTGAATTCTTTTCTGCAGCTCTGCCACATGATGTCTGGTTGTAAATATGACACCTTCCTGACTCAAAGAGGATGAACCTAATGCCCAATGAGATATAATGTTCCTTTTCTTCAGGAAAATAATAGGACAAAGGCAAAGAAAGTGTGAGGAATGCTGCCAATAGTGCTCTGATAACCCCTTGAGTTCTTTTAAACTGATCCACCATAATATTTCCAAAGGACTATGAATCAATATTGACTGAGCCAACTGAATCAAGGGTTGCACTTGTGGCATGCGTAGAAGGCCAGAAGAAGCACTGAGATGCAGCTCTTTTTCTTCAGATGCTTCTGGTAACTCAAATACTGTCCCATCTCTCAGAGAAACCTTGGCCCTGGATGAGCAGTGAAGGGGAGGAGAAGGAATGAGGAGGGGAGGAGGAGAGTCATTCTTCTACCTGAATTTGGAAGGTGGCTTCCTTCAGGCTGTTCTTACAAGGTGCAGACTGGTTCATGTAGCCCTACTAAAAATGACCCATGAACAGAACTCACGCCTTCATCATGTGAGTGCAGCAGTTCAGGAACCTCAGTAGGGCAGAGCTCTGAAAAATAGATGCAAATGACACCACAAACACAAGTGGTGTAAGGGTGGGGTGTGACAGGTTACCCTGAAAATAACCTGCTGTCTCCAGGGGCTGAACTACCCACCCTGGGGGTCTTCACTGCCATATGGAACCACAGCTAGATGCTGTTATGTTATAATATCACTCCCTGGAACATTATCTCCAGAAATGACACTTCAGCACCGTGAGATTCAACACTTTGAAGCTGACATGACACTCAAAATACTTCCAGAAACAAGGATGCACTGTCGCTGGAGGCTGATGGGACTCTAAGGTGGAGTTGGCAGAAAACAAAGATCCAGATTATTCTTCTTTCCCCGATTATTGTACAAACACTTTTCCACCCTACAGGCTGTTTCCCCTTTGCTTTCTAGTTACTGCTTTGTGACCTGTAAGCCTTTTTCTTTGTGACCTGTTGCTATGCAAACATGTGTGAGGACACATGTTTGAAATAAAAGTACTTCTAGGCTAGAAGTTTCCAGACACACCTGGAAGATACCTGAATGTTTTTTCCCAACTATAGGAAAGACAAGCCATCACTTAAGAACACTCTCTCTGCTAAATGGGATTCGTTTCAGAATTTGAAAATGCACTGTTGAAATTCATTCTTTAAATGTGAAATTGCATCCTGGTGCCGAATATAAATAATTGACTCAGCTGGCAGTCAGAGAACATTTAAGAAATCACTAAAATAACTGAGAATGTATGTGGAATTAATTCACCTTCAGTGTAAATGGAATGAATTCATCTTCTGTGCCCGCTGCCAGAAAAATCAGAACTTACTGCTTTTTTCTTAGAAGCTTCTTAAAATGCAGATGCAACCAAAGCACTGAAGGAATACCTTATTATATATTTTTAATACCAAATAGCCATGATTAGCAAGTAATAATGACACATAGGTATGCCTCAATCCAGCCCTGTGCCTGTGGGATTATGACAGAATCTTTGGCCAACTGCTATTTTTTCCATATATCATCAAGCAAACATTGACAATACATACATGGCAGGAGCCTCGCTAAGAGCTTGTTGGGTATAAAGGTGATTTTCAGTGTCTTGGCCAGAAGAACAGTGCGTGGGACTTTGCCATGGAACAGACTGTGGGATGGGGGTCTGCCCAATGGGGTCTTGCAGACAGGAGCCCAGGACTGCCCTGTGGAAGATGCTCCACCACAAGGAGCAGGCTTTGGCATTTTCCCTCATGTTTACCTCTTCTACTATGGTTTCAGCAGAGATGACAAGTCTTCCTTCTTTTTAGGGGCAGGTTATTTGTTGAACTGTTATTTAACAGTGTGGCTCAAATGCCTTCTGTAGACACACAAGTGTGTGGCACAGGAGAAGGCAATGGAAACATCACATTCTTGCTTGTCTGTGCGTCACCTACAAGTGTCACATAAACACAAAGGTCTTCAAAATAAGTTTTGAGGCCTGATGTCATTGCAAAGCAATTTGGGATATATCAGGGAAAATAAATCCTGGTGATTCCTGTACCTCACCGTTAACTAACCTCGACATTACAGAAAAAGAGCATCCCAACTGAAAATAAATGGTAACAAATTTAAAGGCTTTTCAGCATCTTAGAGAGCTTGAATGCAAACCATTTGGCTTCATGGGTACAGCAGAGGGATTTGAGAGCAAGAAAGGCTGTGTGCCTTTAAGTCCATGTCTAGGGTTGATTTTATGTTCAGATTTAAAATACCCACCCTTCTGATCACTGTGAAAGCCATGGGGAGGATCTATAGGTACAGCAGGCCCTGACCTGCCCACCTCAATCGAACCATCTCAAATCTAACACTGAAGGAACACAGGACATTAGTTAGAAGCATCTGTATTGATACAGAATATCAGACAGAAGGTGGGAGACAGCAATTTGCCATAAACTGGTGAAAGTTCCTCAAAGAAGATGGAGTCAGAGCTCTCGCCGCCTTTCCCCTTCCTTCGCACACAACGTGACTGAAGGGAAGTCTTGCTGCTGAAACGGTAAAATCTATTAAGAGGGATTTCCAGTGCCCTGGCTCAGCTGACAACTAATTTGTTTTGTCTTTGCCTAGCAGGGATTTTCCATGCAGTGGGCTCTTGTTTGCTATGTAAGTCATCCGAGTATTTGTTAGTGTCATAGCCAGAGCCAGATGATGTTTATTCTGCTAACATCCAGTCGGGCTCCGGCAGCACTCATTGAGGTCAGGGCTTTATTTATAGAAGCAGATATACATTGAGATTCATTTTCTTTCCCTTGCTGTATTCTACCTAAACTCATCCAAAATAGAAAGAAACATGCAGACATGCAAGTAATAAACTAATTGGGCCAGATCCATGCCTTAGCACAGCACCACAGAGGCCAATGGAAAAAAAGCATTTTTGAACAGCCGAGGATCTTGCCCATTATTTCTCATGGGGAAGGGAAGGGAGGGGTTTAAAACCAGAAATTATAAAGCAAAAAGCAAAACCGACCAAGCAACAAAATGTCCTGACTTGTGGCAGAGCAGATCTGCAATGCAAAATCCCTCAGCCGAGAGCTGCAGTTTGAAGTTTTTTTTTTCCTCTGGTGTTCCCAATCACCAGAAAGTGCATGAATCAGAGTGCAGAGTGCTCCAAGCGAGGAAAAGTAACGACTTAAAGCAATTTACCTGCTGAAAGTGAGAAGACATTGTCAGCGTACGCAGTCTGAGACAAAGCAAAGCAGAAGAAAGGCAGCAGGTAAGATCCCCGGACAAGCGGGCTGAGGACCAACATGCTGGCTCTGCCCTGGCAGACCCCAGCTCAGAGGCACAAGGCTGCTTTGGGGCTCTCTCTCTCCCCTCTCCCTCTCTGCCTTGCCTGCTCTCTGCCTCTGCCCTCACTATGGGATGCGTGTGTGTCTGTCTGTGTACGTCTCTCTCTCTCTCTCTCTCTCTCTCTCTCTCTCTCTCTTCCCCCTCCCTCTCCATGCCTTTAGGAAGAAAGAATGCCAACCATTTCCCATTAAATCTTCTCCTTACACTAGACACAGTTATATTTAACTCCTGTGCTGGATCAGTTGCCCCTATTGTGGACATTAGCTGCTAAAACTGAGGCATGGGGGATTCTGGTTTTGCTAACAGAAGCAAAAAAGCTCTTTGGATCATAATAATGATGAGCAGGAATGGGAGAAATTAAGAACTGGACTGTAAACAGAATCCTTCAGTACAGGCAACCAGACACCGGTGTCGAGATGGATAAAATCCCTGATTGATCATCTCCTACAGGTCACTAATTACCTTAATGAGAGATGAGCAGTGACCTACCATCTGCTCATCCCTGGTAGCTACGCGTGTTGCATTCGAGTACAGAGTGCAGCTCAAGGTGAGGGATGCCACAAAGGCTTCACGAACCGACAAAAACAACATTGTTTTGGATTTAAGTGAAAATGACAGCATCTCTGACAGTGCCAGACATTGCAGGACTGCAGAGTTCACTGATGGGGTGCAACAGGGGGAAGAAACAATACAAGTGCCATGATGGAGTGAATTAAACGCTATCAGCTCTGGGGGTGGAGATGGACAGCACACTACACAGCACCATGTGAAGAAAATAAACCTCCTCCTCTCTGAAAACCAGCAGGTGCCCTTGCTACCTGTTCAAAAGTTTGGGGTTTCTGTGCCTTATTGCAACGTGCTTTACAGATTAATTTGTGCCCTCTGAATAAGTAGCAGAGAGATCTTCATCTCTGCCTGGAATCTGACAGTGGATTCCATGAAAATCAGAGGTACATCCTTTGCTGTGAAAAACATTACTCTCTCCCAGATGGAGATGGTTTTCTTTGCCCACTGTTTATAGATTCCTCCAAGAAAAATGTGAAAATACTTTGGATGCATTATAGAATTGATTTTTTTTCCCATTTGAGAAGAGTTCTCACTGATAGAAATGGTGACATGTTCCCCTGGGCATTAATTCCACTGAAGAGCAAAGTGACATGTTTCCACAATTCTGGTTAAACAGTCTTGGCTGTTACTTTCAACACATTGCAAACATATTGACAAAGTCTTTCTAAATGTAATGGCTAGATGGGAAGAATCACACCTGCCTTCTACATTTTTATCCCTAAAGGACATGCTTAATATAACCATAATGCTTTCTAAAATCTCTTTCCAGTACTGCAATATTTTGGATAACATATTTTCTACTCTAATTTAATCTTCTCCACTTTATTCCACTTTCTGTTACTTTTTAGCATTTGGCTTTTCTTAGTGAAGATAGTAATTTGGTCTCTTTCTTCTTTGCCCAAGATAACCATGGATTAACTGCCATTAGTTCTCTTGGCAGGCTATATCTCAGTGGGAAAGGAAAAGCTCTTGGGAAGTTTATCATGACAAGCCCTGAGCACGCAAGATAAATGTCCAGCTGCAATCCCCATGTTAGAAGTCTGCATGGAAGCTGGAAAAAAATTGCTCAAAAGTTAAAATGTCATGATTGTATTAAAATATTCACCTCTGAAAATAAGTGACCAACACAATAGTTAGTCAAAGGAACAAGTGAATAATTTCAAATCCTGCTGAAATCCTCCTGCAGTCTTTTAGCAATTGAAAATTTCAGTAGAAATTTCTAGTACAAAACAAGTTCTATTTGATAAGGAAATAATCCAATAATACTAGAAAGAACTAAGATCATGCAGTAGGACTAATATCTTTCCCCTCCTATGATTCTATATCAGAGGTAGCCAGAAGTGATACAGAAAGCCAGGGCTGATTCGGAGTTAAAAAAACCCCACAAAGTTAGCTTTGCAGTCAATTCTTAAATAGAGACGTTTTAATCCACTTATTGCAGTGGAGAACCCTGATTAAAATGGAGGGGTTTTTTGTGCTCTCCTTTCTTCCAGCATAGCATCTCCATCACTCTCAGCCTGTTTGACCTGAAATGGCTCTCAGCCAATGAGAGAAGAAAGCTCTGTGGGCACACCCTCTTCAGTGGAAAACACACCATTGCCCACAAAAACTTGAAATGAGATATTTGGACTTATATTCATTTGAAGAGACTTCTTCTTCATGATGTAGTTCCACTCCCTCTTTAGATTTCAGTGGGGAGCTCTCATGACAGGGCAGTGAGCCAGGCCATGTCAGAGTGCAAGTCCTGTGTTCTGTTTCCTCTAATTTTGAGGTGTTGGCCTTACCAGCTGAGACTGCTGGCAAGGTTGGCAGTGGTTTCACAAGAGAAGGACAAAGTCCATTGGAAATAAAATGGACAATAGCTGTGGCCTTATTGATTGGACTTAGGCAGGTGGCAGCGCAGCAGGCTGACATTCCCTGCTCCAGGCTGGATGGCAAGGCTGTACACTGGTCACACAGCTTCTTTCTGACCTCCATGGCAGCAGTGCCTGTGGCAGAGAGAATCCCGAGGAGGAATGTGTCACGTAGCAGGGGGAGTGTGGCATGAGAGACTTGACAGACCTGTGCTTTCCAGGCCCTGAGCCCCAAGAACTTGCTCAGCCAAGCAATGCATTTCTCCAGCTATTCCTTTTTTTCCTATTATTTGTGGTAGATGCCACAGCAACTAAAAATGCCAAAAGCCAACCAACACATAATAAAAAGAATAGCCTGGAAAGTTTGTCTGTTCAAGGAGCTGTTGTTTGACCTTTTCAGCCCAAACTTGAACTCTTAGAAGCGTGTGGAGGAATCTTCTGATGACACTGCCATGTAAAGAGAATTTATGAACCTTTTTCTATGCAAGAATTAATGAATGCTTGTTAAAAAGAAAGCTTCTTCCCAGCCCTGTTCAATTTTGGTTGGCAGGTACTGCATCAACGAGACAAGGTAAAATGAATATAGTTAAAATACCATCAATCTCAAATTCTTTCATGAACACCATTCTAGTTATAAGGACAAAGATAATAATGGAATAATTTGGGTCAGATAGGTTATCTAGTCCAAACCCCTGAAAGAAGCAGGGACATTTCAACTAGGTCAGGTTGCTCAGAGCTCCATCCAACCTGAACATGAACAGGGAAGGAGCATCAACCATTTCTTGGGGCAAATTGTTCCACTGTCTCACCATCCTCACCACAAAAAAATTTCTTCCTTTTATCTAGCCTAGATCTACCCTCTTTTAGTTTAAAACCATCCCCCCTTGTCCTGTTGAGATATTCAATATATAATTGAGACTTTGTAGTTCAAAAGTCTGAAAGCCCTTTTGCTGAGTGGGGCAAAGGTAAAACAGCTATCCCAAGTTAATGCAGTAATTCAATAACAGCTCGTGTCTGCAAAGCAGTACAGAAGAATCCTGTTCATTCAATTAGAGCAGGAGCTGGAAAAGAATATTTATAATTACATTTTCCTTGTGAGATAGTTATTTAGCAACAATTGTTTTTCTCAATAAAAATACATGTTCAGTTTTGCACACTTGACTCAGTTATGTCTAACACTTAGATTTGGTGCTATGACAACGCAGCTAACGTCACCTTGGAAGATGGTGTTACCTAAAGTACAAAGGCAGCTGCTGAAGCAAAATGATAATAAGTGCAGAAAGCCAGTGAGTGGCTTCACCATTGCCTTGGTGGTGATTTGAATTTAATTCAGAAGCCCATTTAGGAACAGACCCTAACTGCGATGAAGTAAACCCAAGCACATTCACACTTGATGGAGCTCTGGCTTCCCCACAGCTGCAGCCGTGCCAGTCTCCCAGCTGGATATCAGCACAGGAGCAGGTGGTCAGCTAAAGGCAAGCCTGCACTAGTCAGTCTTCACATTACCACCCACGGCATGAACAGCGTGAAGGAGGACATTGACGGCAGGACAGTCATGACTAGCAATTTCCAAAGGCAACTCCTTTTTGCAAATTAGGCACTTAATGGATGTTACACATTCCACAACAAGCAGCAGCCTTCTGGCCTCCTCCTCTTTTCTCTGTACTCTATGGTTCACAGAAATGCAAAAGTGACTAGGGAAGCTGATTTATCTTTACACTCCTCTAAGTGTATTTGTTTACAGAGCAGCCCAGCTCTCATTTCATGTTTAGAAAGTTCATCTTGAAACATTAACTTTTAGACTTAATTCAAAGGCTCAGTCCTTCATTTTTTTTTTGTTCACTCCAATGAATAATCCCCATGCACACATTTCTATTTTACTGAAGACTATGGGACAAAAGAGTTAAGACATGATTAAAGCTTATGGGATAATTCAAGGTGACTTCTATCCAAGCTACCAAAACCACCCCACTTGTGGACTTGTAATTTTGGAGGGCACAACTAAGTAGAACAACTTTAAAACAATAATTCAGGTGCTGACCTTTATAAAAGTGCTCTTCTTCCTCTTTTTCACTTCATTTTTCTTTTAAAACTCGCCTTTCAAACTGCAGAACATGCAATGCTTCTTGGGTGAGATGCACGCTCATCATACATGCTCACACATATGCAGAGAATAAAGGCATATGTCCAGGATTGCCAGATTTTGAAAATCTGGGGCAAACATGCAAAATCTCTGAATGATTCATAGAAAAATGTCCTATAGAACAAAGAGGATGGCCTTGGCAGTCACAGACCCAGCCAAGTGAGGTTTCTAGTCACCAATATCTAAGTAGATAAATTGTCTTCAACATCCTCAGACATTGAATCACAAACAAGTCACAGCTATAACCCAGTCTGGTCGAGTACTTGCAACTAGAGGAGATGGAAATTGTGTGCAGGGTAATTTTTTTCATCTTCTTTTCATTTGGATTGTCTTCTGCTATTTACTTTGATTAGTAAATGTCTGCAGAACTCACTGCCTGTACCAGTATTGCTGCCATGCTGCTGGAGGCACAGAACACAGGAATATCTGGCAGTAATCAGCTCCCACAACTCCTAATTTAAATGATTTATTATCTATCTTGCCAAAGAGCTCAATGAATTAAACGCCACAAAGCACAATCCTCTTTTTTCTCTGTAAACTGAGAAAATTTAATTTTTTTTTCAGAAAAAAAATTATTAACATCATTATTTTAATGCTCACACTAAACTTACGACTTTTAATTCCAGAGAGTTTCACGGATGCCTGGCAATGCAGCATCCTGTTCCTGATGTTCATACTGCAGTACACTGCCCATTACACCACTGAGATGCAAACAAACATGAATCCAAACACCAGTGCATACATGCCTAGCAGAATGCCCCCAGACACAGGGATCCTCTACAGAAGGTTGTAGTGCCCTTCAGATGAGAGGCCAAAGCACCACTAACTCAGGAAAATACTTCATCATGAGTGTAACTGCAGGCCTGCAAGTGAAAGCAATGAAGGTGCTCCTGAAATGAAGCATATACATAGGTGCCTTCCCAAATGAGGCCTGAAAAAGCTGCAGACACCTTGTCTTTTAAATAACATGAAGCCTCATTTTCCCATGGCTCATTTTTCTCTCTCCTAGATACCTCTGGGCACTAAATGTTTTGGGATCCTGTGATTTACAGAATGCAAAACCAGGAGCAGAGCTGCTAAACCCACTTGGGGAGCAGTAGTACAGAATAAGGGGTTTACCCAAGCGTTTACCCAAAGGCTTGACAGAAGAACCAACATTATAAAGCTGGGGAAAGGTAAAGAAATAGGTCACAGTGGAATAGCAAGAAGAAATAGCAGAATGTTTTTGATTTTTAGGCAGTTTTAAGCAAAGGGATGGCTACAAGTGCTGACCATGACACTACAGCAAGCAGGACTCAGTGAGAGTCCTCTGGCACCATAGCTGTCGGGCAAGCCACATCCATGTTGGAAAACTGCTCTGTTTTTGTAAGCTGATAATGAATCTCAGGCTGATTTTTAAAGGAGCTGGTGCGGGCTAAAGGTGGAGAGGATTTCTTCTTTTTACAGTGGTTACAGATTTTGAAGCCCAGCTACACTGTTACCTCAGAAGCCATAGAAAATGCCTGTTGCCCAGTCATTCTGGGATGCCAGGGTTGTCATCTCCCAAACACAGGATAACTGAATCTAATCAAATTAGACAAGAGCATTTTCCCGGCACCCTTTGCAGAACCAGGGAACTGTAATTAAGGCTGCGTTAGAATTTCCATCATAAAGTCCTACTTTTGAAGCTTCACTAATTTGTATTTAAGACATCACTACCAAATAGCAATTTGGCACATAGAGATGAAAACTTAGAGAAAAAACAGCTTTTCCATCAAAATAATTAATAAAGTCTCACTGATTTCAACTACATAAAATGAGATCCAGCATTAGATACTTAGGTGGAGTAGATTTAAATTCCTGGCAGGGCTGAAATATTAATTTTACCTAACACACTTTTTACTTATTTTCTGGGCACTTGAATGATATCCCTGTTTTTGCAGAGAAAGCAGGTGGTTTATGGCCTGGCTAAAGGCCCAGCTTTGGCTGGACTCTGAAGTTTGCCTGCACATCCACCAGTTCTGGTACCAGCACTTCCCAGCACCAAGGCTTATAAAATGCCATACATGCACATTGTCTCAATGACAGTCCCAAGGAGACAAAAGAGAAATCTTTCAAACACTTCAAAAAGTGCAAATTTAAAGGAAAATATATTTTTAATGTGAAGATTTAATTAAAGAGTGACTTGCATCCAGGCATTGTGGAGCTCTAGCTTGGATCACTGAGTGTGTGTCAACATCACATCACCACACAAGAGAACTGAGCAGCCTCTCTGTCCAACAGTTTTGTCCTCAGGTAGGCCTGCAGGTTATGACAAGTTTCATGCTGCAACAGCTACAGGTAGTCACTGCACAAAATTCACACCCAGGAACAGTGACTGCTTTCTGGAATCAGGAGCCACAAAACCCTAGATTGCTGTATAGGCTGGAGATGTAAAAAGGTTTATGTGAGTCTTCCATTATCTTCCCCATGTGGTAACATTACCAGCATTAAGCACTGGAGGAAATCTCCCATCACTTATGTGCAAAGATGTTCTAAGCTGCTTACATTCATGGGATCATGGCCATTTATACAATCCTAGATAAGATGCTAATCCGTTTCTCCAAGTCTCAAGTACAGCAATTCATATCCTGCCTTCAAAAGCATCCCTTCTCTGCATCCAGTTTAGAATTTGATCCAAGGTATTATACAAGTAATTGCTAGTTAGAGTGCTCAGACATTCTATAGCTGACAAAAAGAAAAATAATTCCAGATTAAACTATGCAACATTTTCAGTAGCATCCTTCCTTGCTTTTTCTATCACTCCCTTGAGAAGACTGATGAAACCCAATACTTCTTAAGCATATTGACTCAAGCAAGCAGGCTGTCATTTTATTAACTTTTCTTACTTATTTCATCACTATTTCAGGCATCTTAGAGATTCCTGGAAAGAACAGACACTGAAATAACTCCCATTTATATTAGCATGTGCCATAATTAGCTGGAAGGGTCTGCTTTACTGAGGGCCTCTTTAAAGCTTGTCCATCTGGTTTCATACACCTCATCAAAAGAAACAGCAAATGTCTCCTTCAGAATAGCTGTTTCTCACTCATTTCAATATTCACTTATAAGTCAATAAATCGACAGAAGTCACATTGCCAGTTTGCCACACAGAAGAGCAGCTCCGACACCTGGTCTGGCCTCAGAGCATTACTAAGTAGAGGAGTGCCAAGCCCTCTTTCCTCTAAGCACAGCCACCAAGTTCTTTTAACAGCCTAAAAAGAGCTGCAGGGGGATTTTGATTACAACACATAAAAAAAGAGGTAGTCAGTGCAGAAGACCTATTTCTCAATCAGACTTTTACCATAGCTTCCAGCCAGCGTGTGCTTGTTGCCTGTGGGTCCAGAGGGGCAGAGCTGAAGATGCATTGCTCCTTGTTTTATGTGTAGCTGGGCTTTTGAAGGAGTGCTTGAAATCAAATCTGGCCAGACCAAACCTACACCTGATTCCTCATCACAATGGGTATGTGCTACATGGCCACAACAGCTGAAGGCCAGCAGACACACCGTACACACAAATGCTCACAGGGCAGGGCTTACAGAATTCACTGCAGACTGCAGGTGGAACACAATTACTGAGCAGTTTGGAATTATTGCAAACTAAACCTGTTAGCAAGCTGAGCACACAAGGGGCTGCAGGAACACATACTCAACGCCTTATGCTATTTTGTGAGGTGCTGAGACAGTAACAAATGTGACCTCTTACCTCAGGTGGCTGGAGCATGGTGCTAACAATGCCAAGGTTGGGGGTTTGATCCCTGTGGGCCACCTACTTCAAGAGCTGGATTGGATGATCCTTCTGTGTCCCTTCCAACTCAGAATATTCTGTGATTCCATGGTTCTTATTTCTCATACCAGGCCATTTTTTTTGTGGCTCCTAATGGTTTCACTTCTGGTCCCATAATGAAATTACCCATTGGGTTTTAGACATCTCTGTAATACTTTTCCTGTAGCACTTGTTGGTCCCATGTTTCAACCCCTTTCATGTGTCTTTGAAGAGGACAAGTGCTGCTGGACTGAACCTTGGGCTTCCTAACCCCAAGAACTGAGCAGGACCCTCTTAGAACTAAGCTTTCATAGGCACTGGACTAATGATTAATGGAGGGCACCCATAACATGCACAGCAAGTATTTCAAATATTCTTGATTTACCTGAAAACCTTAAGAAAGACTCAGAACCGCACCTTATTTAAACACAAACATCTCCTGGAATATCCCAGTAAATTACACTCACTATCTCTTTCACAGCATCTTCCCTCAGCTGAGGCCCAGACATTTTCTTCCTCTTGAGTCTGTTCAGTACCTTTAATTGCCAAGTTCTGGCATTGAAGGAAAACTTCCAGTTGGGTAAAGCCACATGTGTCACAGCATTCTCCAAGCTTACATAATTTGTAATTTTTTGCTCCTTTTAATAAAGCTAGGACATTTCAGAGACAGCTTGTTTCTCTCTCACCTTTGAAACTGTTCTTTCATGCAATTTCATCTGCCTAACACTCCTCTTAGATCAACTCCACGGTGTAAAACAATACCAAGCAGGTAAGCTTGGTATTGTTTATATAAACAAAGCAGCAGAGATTTCACTCTCCTTGGCTTTACATGGAAATCATGCCCTCTCTCATCTCAAAACCCCTAATCATTACAACCTAAGAAATTCTATTGTATCATGGTATGATGTCTATTTTAAAGCAGTAAGAAATGCAGTGTTAATTCTTTCTTAAGCTTTTTAAAAGCTTAATTAAATCCAAACTGATGTTATCAATTATGTTATCACCTCTCCAGAGTTTCAAATTATTTGCTTTTCATTTTCCAGATCTTGACTTACTAAAATAAATTGTGCATGTTACTGTAGTTATTCAACAACATTTTAGGAAATCAAATGTAAGCCAATTTCCAACACCTGACACAAAATGCTGACATAATTCAAACACTCTCATTAAAGAAGAAACAGCGTGAAAATCACTTTTTATTAATTTTCAAGTATAAACCAGTATTTTCTACATTTGCTTATCCAATGCAAATTACCTCCCCTGTGGTCAGTTCCAGCATTAACTCTTAGAGATATTTTACACCATGATAATGGATTGTGTTTAATCACAGAAACATATCAAAATTAATTTGTGAGACAAGAAGAATGAAACAAAATTAATGTCAAGATTCAACATTGTTCCACCTTCCTTGCAGAGCACCCCAGAGAACTCAGCAGCCTTACATTTTTTTGTGAGCTGCATCCCTTCTAGGATTTTATCCTTTTGCACTTCAGATTATTTCAGATATTATTTATTTCAGATATTATCTCCCTGTACTAGTGCGCAGAGACATTCCTACATTCCTCTGCCTAACAGTAATGCATGGCCTTGGGCCAGATCCAAACTGAAGTGCCAGACCCAATAAGCCAAGCCTTTTGCAACAAACCTGACTGCAGGCCACAATCCCCTGCCAGCCCAGTGCCTTTTCTCCTTAGGTCATCAAGTGCCTTCCACTAGATAACTAACACTTACTGACAATGGAATAATAGAAAATAAAGCAAATCAGAGACAGAATATTCCCTTCTGTGCATGTAACAACAAAGAACTTGTGCATTTAAGAACAGATGTAAATATAAAGTAAAGTAATCTGTTTAGGAGTATCCTGCATAGTAACTGTTGTAGGCCATGACAGAAGCATAGACAAAGAGAGACTTTAATTTTTTACAGTCTGATCTCTAAGTCAGATTGTCAGATGCAGCAACAAATGAAAACACAGTAGATAGAATGCCAGGCAGGCCAAATATCTGCTTTAAATGTCACCTCTGCATCACAGTGCAGGTGGGACTCTAGGTCTCTATACAATTCCATGAAGAACCTTTGTTGTACAATTAGCCAGCCACAGCACAAACATTGGTGGTTGCTTTGTGATGTCAGCCAAAACGAACATTATGCTAAACATTAATAGTTTTTATTGCTGTTGCTCTTGTGAGAGATTTTTTAAAATTCTGTTTTCATCTGAACTTTTTTGGGGGTCTTTTTGTTGGTGTCACTATTGATATTTTGGTGATAGTGGTGGTCATGTTTTATTTGAAATGCTTCTGATTATAATGATTTACAATCTATTAATACTGGAAATCTCACTAATAAATATGGCCACGTTTTCAGCCTACAGACGTGGTGGTGTTTGTGAAGAGCTAAGCTTCAGAAGAAAACCCATGATTTTCTTTTCCTACAATCACCATACGTTCCAGTTAGTAAAAACAAATTCAGTAGACAAGCTTAGCCCTTGAGTCAGTCTGCATTTTTAATACACTACTTCTACATTCAGAAGAAGCTGAAAAAAATCAATCTGTAAAATTAGGAAGCTACTACCAATGCAACAGTTTTCAATGCATAATGAGGCCAATCAGGAATTACTCACAACAAGATGCTTTGGTTTGGTCCTTAGAGGACAAATGTTTTAACAAGTAGAATGGTGGTGTGGTTGGTTAAAAATCAAGCTACTATAATTGCAGACTGGCAAACACTTCTAGGATTCAGACAGCATAAAACCCTCACCTTATTCTGTTCATCCAGAACATTCAAGATTTTAAAGCACAAATAATGGGTGTTACTTGGAGTAAAAGAAAAAGTATATAATTTTATCATCAGTATTGTGTACAATCTTTTAGAAGGCCTGGTATACATTCATATATGTCTTTCTCATTTTACAATTACCTAATTTCAGCATTTAAAGATTCCTCTAACAGCAGTTCTAAAATCCCACTTTGCTCCAATGCTTATGCAAAATACAGTTGTATCAGTTCCACTTCCAGAAAACAACTCGGTTTTGTTTAACATGTGCCTTGCATCACCATCATCTTCCTCTTCTACTACAGGTTAGAACGAGTCAGCCAGGGAAACTCCTGCAAACAAAAAACCAAACCAACACAGAATAAAAACTACATCAGAACGGGCAAACAGTAAGAGGGAATCCACAGGATATAAAGACCGCTCAAAAATGTTTCATCTCCTTTGGTCTCGAATGAAAAGGAATAACCTTAAATTCTGGAAACAGTCATTAAGGACACTATACAGCCAGTAGGGGGAAAAACCCAAACAAGCAGAAAGCAAGGAAAGCAGATGGCATGGTGTAAAAGGACCTATTTTCTCTGTCTCCCAAATCGAAGAACAATCTTTCTTCCTTGCAACCATCTCTGCCTCCTCTGTGGTTTAAGTGATAGTCCCTAAGGTTTTCAGAAGCTCACCACCAGGAAGCTTGCAGGAAAAAAAAAAAAGGAAAACACATACATACCTGCTTCTTTCTCTCAGATTGTGGATCAATCAGTACATTTATAAGAGAAGGTGTTTGCTTGTCAGTCACACTTGCTTTCAGAGCATTCTGCAATTCTTCTGGTGTTCTAACAAAGTATCCTTTACCTCCAAAGGCAGACATAATTTTCTCATAGTGTGCATTTGGCAGGAGAGAAACAGGAGGTACACTGTAACAGAATGGAAAACATGACTAATGGCATGGGAAAATTGCCAGGCTGACTAATTTAATTACTTTAGCACCAATTTTAAAGTGCAAGATGATTATTGTGCTGGCCTGATGAATTCTTCTGGGCTGAAAGAACTATGGTTGCTGCACCACCTAAGATGTGTTTATAGGGTACTGTACTCATTTTTATCTTGTGGAGTCATTCCTCAGCTGGTTTAGCCTGGTTCTCTTTGTCCAGAGATCTCAGCTCAAAAACAGAAGTCCTGTGTAAACTCAGAACTCAGGTCTCAGGTAATTTTGGAGAGTATCAGGATTTTGAAAGTTAGCCCACTATGAACTCTCTACTGTGCAGGCTGAACTGCTCCAGGAACCTGAGAAAACTCATAGAGAATCATCTCTGCAGCACTGTCGTGCAAACAGTAGGCTGGAATTAGGTTGGCTGTTTGCTTTTGGTAACTGGTTCTTACTTATATGAATTTAGCCCAGGACTAAATTGATTTTATAAATGTAATTTTAATCTGGATCATAAAGCATTAAAAATTAAGAGAATGACCATTTTGGTCACTTCTTCTATAGTTACCAAGGACATACTTTGAAGATGCTTACCATGTAGCAGGGTCACCAAACTTTAACATCTCCTCCCAGGAATTTGCATCCAAACCAGTGTAAATCCCATTGTTGTTTACTACAATTATCAGGATTGGCAAGTTGTATCTACAAAAAGACACATTTGGAAGAATATTGAAATACTTGTCCCCTTCTGTAAGATGCTAAGAGTGTAATTTTCCTTACAAGTAAAACAAAACAAAAAAACCAAACCAAAACAACAACAAAAAAAAAAACAACAAAAAACCAAACCACTTCCACCTGAAAGATGATTCAACCATCACTAGTAAAGCACTACACCACAATAACATGAAAAATCAGCATGTATGTTTTCTGGCTTGTTTTCATGCGTTTCATGGATACCCCACCTACCAGCAGTTAAATTCTTCTAGTTAAAGTGACCCTGAAGAGCATCTTCTTGAGCCAAAAAAACCAGTTACCTGCAGATAGTCTCCACCTCCATTCCAGAAAATCCAAAAGCACTATCCCCTTCTATGCAGACAACTCGCCTTCCAGGTGTGCGGTCCCTGGCTACCATTGCAGCTGCTATGGCAAAACCCAGCCCCACTCCCATGGTTCCAAAAGTACCTGCATCAAGCCTAAAAGGAGAATACAGAATTACTATCCCTTTATTTCTACTCAATCTCTTTAATTAATTCATGGTGCCTTACTTTTACTTTTAATACTTTGCCATATAGTATTTGAATACTGTTTTATAAACAATTGGTACAAAGAGATACCAGATGTAGAGATTATTATATTCAGCCAAACATTTGATAAAGCTGCAAATGTTTCAAGTGATATAAACATACTGGAAAACTCAAATTAAAATGAAGAACTCTTGTACACTAGTGCTACAATAAAGAACTATTCTTATATGCTTTTAGCTTGCATAGTTACAGTATTTCAAAAACATTCAATTACTGTAGAGACAGACAACATGAAATATTTCTATATTTAATTCCTTGAAAATATAACTATTAGTCTGAAAGCCATTGATTAAATACTGCTGTTCAAATTTTAGTCTTCTGTTCAACCATTTGAAATCAAATTGAAAGCTATAATTTAGTTAGATCATTTCCCTCAGAAGCACATAATGGATATAAAAGTACATAAAACACTAGATTATTCTAGGGTTAACTGCTTGAATTTCCTTTCAGATATGTGCAGCGCAGTCTGAAGAGACAACCAGTAACATTACTGTGTACTTATTTTAAATAAGGGGAAAAATACACACTCTTTCCCCAGCTCTACTGGAAGTACATGGATGTTGTTGGTTGTTTTGTTCACAAAGCAGTATTTTGAGTATCCACACCTTAGGCACGCAGCTTTACATGAAAGCATGCCTGATATATAATCCAATTTTCAAGTTTTCCCTGTTCTGAAGTGTTCCAAACAAAAACTCTTCACATGAATTCTTTTCAACATAAGAATCCCAATAATTGCTTTTATTTTTCATCAATATTTACTAAAGACTCTGAACACAGAAACAAACATCAAGGTCAGGGAATTGAACATAATGCTCATCACTCCCTTTCCATAAGAAGAGAGCAACTATCACCATTCTGCTGCAGAGCATGCAGAGAATTGTTAAAATCTATGACAGGACATCAGTATGTAAGTGGAAAACTTCCCTTAATCCCACTCCCAACATATTATACTTCTGTTTTCCAGGCCATTCTTAGCTAAATGAAAACATTTATGCAGAAATGTAGCATGTTGAGTGAGAACAAAAGATATCACACCTTTGACGGGGATAGAAATTTGGAAGCATAGTTCGTCCAATATCCATGGTGTTTGCTCCCTCACTTACTAAAATGCAGTCCTTGGGTAGCAGTTCTCTGATGTGATGAAAGACTGTATAATAATTCATAGGCAGAGACTTCTGTAACGCTAATCCCTTAAAAATAAAAGATATGAGTAACTCCCATGAATAGAATTTAGGGTGCAAAAGAGAAACACATAAATAATAACAATGAAAATAAAATACACTCTGCTAGGTAAGGCTGGAGTATTTGGTTTTTCAGGCACTGCATCAAGGTCACTCCTTGTGTATCTATCCTGGGGACACAACATATTTATCAGAGGCTCAACAAGCTCAGCAGCCCTTCAATGTCCTATCATTAGCAGAAGCTATTAAAACTCAGTTTAACCCAAGAGGCTCATAAAATTTTTCTGCACCAGGTGTGACTATTGACAACCCTAAGTGAGCTGTCATCTGTGTGCTGGGAGGTAATTCAAAAGAGCAATCTGCTAGAAAGAATTTATTTCAGATCCCAGTCCTGGGAACATGCATCTGAAGTTACAGAAGATGAGTTACACAAAGTTAGGTATATACCAAGCATTTGTGATCTCTTGGCCTTAACAGCTACTTGCTTTTAACACAGAATAAACCTAGACCAGCACTGCTAAACTGCACAATTACAAACAATGATTACAATTAGAAGAAAACTAAGAACGTGTCTTCACCTAAGCCAGCTCCCACTTGGAGTACGTGGAGTATCTGTCCATTGCTTAGCAGTCATTGCCCATAATACAGCAGCTCTGGCTGTGCTCTTCTACTAATGGCTTTAAGAATCCAATCCCAAATTGTAATGATTTCTACACAGCTTGAATGTATACAAAATCATAGAATACTTAACCTATAATGCTTACAGTTCCTAAGGATAAGAAGTGTAGGCCTGTACCAGAATGGTACGAATTTTCAAAGTCTGGGTGACTTAACAGAGAAATAATTCAAAAGGTTGGATATAGACCAGTTATAAAACTGACAACTTATCAGTGCCTGTTATAGCAAGAAACCTTTAATTTCTTTCATGTCATGCTACCTTCGATCTTTCCTCATTGTTCTTGATTTTCCCTCTTAGCCTCTGCCACCACTCTGAATTAGAAGGGTACTTCCATGACCTTTTCTTCAATTCTTCTAAGAGCTGGAACAATATTGAAATGTTGTAGAGGGTTCTTTCAACATGTTTAAAAGACAACAAAAGCATCAATAATAACATTATCAAGAACGACCCCAGCACAATCACAGTAACACTAATCAGAATCTTTAACATACAATTTAAGAATAGAATGGATATACAACATGAATATACTGCCTGAAAAATGGTTTTCCTTTAACAGCTGGAGGTTATTTTATTTTAACAGGCAAATTACTTCACATGAATCAGAGGAAATTGAGGTCAAAACCAGAGGACATGGGACATTACATTACCTGCTCAGTCACGGCGTTTATGTCACCTAATAAAGTTGCAGCTGGCCTTACATTATTCCCCAGCTCTTCTGCACAAATATCAATCTGTATTTCAAAAAGAAAAACAACCATTAACTCAAGGATATTAACCAGATTTTTTTTTCAGTTCAAGTGAGGAACATGCCCTAACATACATAGATGTCTTCCCTGCTTTGGCTGTACAGGTAACTTCCTTTGTCTCTCCTTGACATGACATCAGGAAACCCTTTATACAAAGTAAAACCCTATGCTACATACCTATTTTAATGAAAAGGCATATATATCCCTAAAGCTGACTGCTTGCTTCTTTCAAGCTCCTGCAGATACTGTAGAACTTTATTACTGTATGTGAGCTAAAAATCTAGGTTCAGGTACACCTTGAAAGTCTATACAAAGCAACAATTTTCTCACTAAGAAAACTATGTGTATGCTACTTGACAGTAAGAACTTAGCATGAAGAAACTGAAAAGTAAGTTGCAACTACTGAAGCAAATCTATCAGTGATGCATGAGCCCTCTAAGGTTACATAAACTGTTATTTTTGACCAGGTCATACAGACTATGAACTGACTTAGTGCTTTAATATTAACCTCTGACTGTGAAAAAAAATTAAGCTAAATGAAAAATATTTTCTTTAAATCTTTTAGGAAGAGGAATCATGGAATCATAAAATATGTATTATTTGTAAAAATAATATTTGCAAAAATAACGTGTATTTTAAGAAATTTAGCTTTAAAATTAATGATATTTTGAAGTTTGGAACTTTAGACTATGTTCCAGGTCAATGTAAGCAGGACAGCCAATATGTTGATCAACTACTACTATTTGATCACAGAGTCGTGGAGAGGAGATTTTAAGGACACAATTTAAAGACTTCTCTTTCTAAGAGCTGGCAGATTGTCAAATGCATTAATTAGTTAAACAGTCTTTCTTCCTCTTATTTCATTTCTGAGTGACTGAGCTCTCACATTATGACAGAAAGCTGTTCTTTTTCAAAAAAAAAAATATCAGCCAAGAGAGCAGTATGAAAGATTCCACAATTTCAAAGACAGTTTTCTTTCAAACATATAGAAATTCCAATGCTCCAAAGATCACAACAGTATTGAGTCCAACCCTGTATTAGTCAACAGCATAGATGTGTCTGCCCTCCTCATTATAGCAGCACCAAGCTCTTGAGACTAGGAACAATATTGTAAGCGTTCTTGAAAAAAATTAGGAAGTAAAAACAACAATTAAAGATAGCATAAGTATTTCTGGAGAATTATCATAACTATATGCACCATACTGCATTGTCCATATGGCAGTATTTGCCACATAAAATACATTATCAAAATATTTTACAATAATTGCTCTGGTCAATGCTAGAACACAGAAGACTTCCATTAAGTGATAATGATTTTCCTGCTTACCTGAATAACCTTTACATCCTGTCGATACCTTGGTGGAAGACCAAAATGCAAAATCCAATTCAACCTTGCACCAAGCAAGATGATTACATCAGCATGCTGTAATGCCCTAATAAAAGGAAATGACAGAAGCAGGTAAGAAGGAATCACTATTTCCTTCAACGGTCTTTGCAAAATTAGAAGCAACCCTAACCACCACAGCAAACCCCAGGCTACACGTAGCCTTCATTTCTCTAAGCTGCCTGCTTAGCTCCCTGTATCCTTTTATACAGCCAATCACCAAGCCATTCTAAAGTTAAGGAACTTAAGAAGAAAATTAATTACTATTTTCCTATTATACTGCATACAGGAGAGGAATCATTACATTAGGAGACCAACAAGATGCTACAATGATGCTGAGGTTAAAGCAAAAGACTCACTATTGTGACACTGGCAACAGTGGGTGCCAAAATTAAGATTGGTATGGGCCTCTCAGTTTAGTCTCCCATTAATTTACCTTTCAGATAGGCAGACAATATTTGGTATATTCTTTTATTCTCCATTCTTCCTAGCAGCATGCTTAACAGTGATAAAGCTGATGTGCTCAGTAATGGACAGCATTTTACTTTCAGGGTATGTAAATGCTCCATCTGCAAACTGACTATGTATATTCATACATAGTGGGGTTCCTAAAGTCCAGTCACATTAATTTTGCCAAAAGCCAAAAAAAATCCCTTTTAAAAATCACTTTAAACATAGTTGTTCAGGGTAGTTTGAAATATCTTACTATTCTTTATAAATAAAGTGCAATTTAGTGATAGGGTATTGCAAACACCACACAGAAACAACAGCTGGCAAAACTCCAACTGCAACATGGGCAGTTCAAGCTTCTGTTTATGGTTTTAAAGTAAAAAGAAGGAGTTTATCTAGTGCATAAAGTCGAATATTTAACATAAACTGTTTGCCAGCTCTGTTTTATGATACGAAATACATACTATCAACATAATTACATCTACTTGCCATAGGTTTCATAGCTACAGAATATAATATATCTCAAAGTATCTTCCTGGTCAGCATTCTAAAGTGATCCACTTAAATCTTTAGTCCCTTTTCCAGCAGGATCTCCAGTGCTCTACAGTGAGGTGCAAAACATAGTTGAAAAAATTTTTGTGGTATGACTTTTCTCTTCCCTGGCATGTGTAGCCCACCAAAATTCCTAGTTGTTTCTCAGCTGTTAGGATTAGAAGCCTTGCTTTATATTTACGTTGATCTTGCTGCAGCTACACAATTTGGATGGTTATCAGGAACTACTCCCTTTGCCATTGGTGTAGGCAAAAAAGGCAGTCCACAAAGGTCCACCAACTTTCTGACGTTGTTTTCAGCATGTGAATAAGCAGCACCTGAATGAAATGAAAGAGACTGCTTAATACTACAGAAACCAACTGTATTTGCTTGCACTTCAATTAAGCTGATTACATTATGGCAGAAAGAGTACTGTTTCCCATTATGAAAGCTGCCTGCTACTTTTCATTCTGAAGAACTCTAAACATGCCAAACCACAGATATCTGCAGTTAAAATTTCACATATTTTCAACAAAAAGTTTTGTTTGCTTGGTTTTCTTGTAAGACTTCTGCTGAAGTCTTTTATCATTTTTTTATGAAGCAGGGCAGGGAAAAATAGGAGATCTTGTTTATTTAAAATGGCAATTTTTTAGTGAGTGAAATTTGGTATTATGGGACAGAGACTTCTGCAGCAGCAACACGAAATGACCTTTATATTATGTCGTGTCATTTCTTGCTTACCTCCTGCTCCATAACAATCTGCCCAAAGACTCTACTGTAAGCACTTAGAGAAAAGAGAGAAGAAGGACAAACAAGTCCTTGCAAAGGTAGGTGCTTGTGCACACATTTCCTGTGATGCTGCAGCAGTACATGGCTGCTGAATGACGCTTGCCCAAGCAACGTGGAATAACTGACTGGTCCTTGTGCAATGGCTTGAATCTATGAGTCTTAAATACTGAAAAATATACTTCTGCAAATCTTTCAAAAATTCTGCTAACAACAATATATAGCACAAAGTCCAGGTACATTTGTTGAGTAGATTCTCAATTGCTGACACAGACAAAACACTTTTTTTTTTTTGAGTTTTCCACCTTTCACTTTCAAAGAAAACCCTTTTCTTCCTGTGTATCCAGACAGAAAAAAAACCAACCCATAATCTCTTCTGATCTACCTTCTGTTTTCAATTTCATTACCTAATCAATCATAAGATCCATCTCATTTCAATCACTGCACTCCCCAATTAAACACAGACAGAGATAATTCCCCACATCTGCAGGAAAACAGCCTGGGTTAAATGAGCTGGTTATTTTAATTCTCTTCCTAGCTGACCTGTATCTTCAACAGAAACACCACTGCACTGGCTAACACTCCACAAGGAGGCACAAAAGAAGTGAACCAGCACAGAAAATAATTACCCCCCCTCATCTCTGGGAACTGATTAGAATGGCAGAGTACAAAGAAAAGTCTGTAAAGCAGCAACAGCAACTGCTGTGTTGCTGTACATCCCCGCACAGGTAGGCTGGCACTTCCAGCAAGAACCAACAGAAAAATGACCTTTGGTTACTCTGATTCTTGCTATATATGCCAGAGCATCAGATAGAGAACATAATGTCTTTAATAGAATTTAAATTGTTCAGAATTTTGGAAGTGATCCCTTGGTATTGGTTCTAGGATTAAAGAACAGTTCTAGGATTCTAGGATTCTAGGTTCTAGGATTAAACAGTTATCTGATTTTTTTCTACAGAAACTTGTATTTTATCAATTGATTTTTCCTTAAACTAGATGAAAAATAAACCATTGAAGAACAGGAGAAAAAATTCTAAAACCAGAGCAGATTTTAACATTAAATTCCAAAGAATTTTGTGGTTTTAATACTCCTTGGTTGTTTTGTTTGACTAAAAAAGAAGATGGGTAACACTTCTGGGGAAAAGCAATCTGTTCTTTTCCTGAATGTGCACAGTTCAAAGCTACATCAAAGCATTCTACCTTTGCCAATGATGAGCAGGGGCTGCTTGGAAAGAGCAATGACAGAAGCTGCTTTGGATACAGCAGAGTGTTCAGCCATGCTGATGGGAGGTGGCAGGCAGCATTCCATGTACCTGAAGCCAAGCAAAACAAAAGAGGCTCTTAAAAAATTCAAAACAAGAAATGCTGAAAGACAAAACCTATTGTTTAGCATAAAACTGCAGTTGCTACACACCGTGTTACAGCATTTATTAGAACAGGAAATATTTTTTTCAAAACAGGCTTTGAAGTTTTCCCTCCGTTTCTTTAATCTTGTAGGTAGTGTTGTTTCAGAGATTTACAGAGTGACATCATTACATTACCATATTAACTCGTTCTTTTTTGCACATTTCATTACAAACTGCAATCTGTATCATGCTATGATGGCATGTCACTATTAGAGGCTGGATTTTCTTGTTTTAGGAAAATAAAATATGAAATTGACCTATAAATGAATTTTCTTTTGTTCAGTGACTTGAAAAATAATGAACGTAATCTTTACGCACTTGACAGAGCTCTTATTCACCTGAAGATTCACAAAATCTCCGGGTATGTCAATATAGCAGGAACCTGGACGACCATACATACTGGTTCTTACAGCCTAGAATACATACATCACAGTTTTAGTCACTGTTTAACAGGATTTTAAAAATATTTATATTCAAAAAAAGCAAGAAAACTCTGCTGCAGGCAGACAAGGTGCACAGTTTCATTTTGCTGATTCATCATAGTGGAAGCTTCCATGGATTTATACCAACAAAATAAAGTTTTGACAGCTATTTATACTTTCTCTTACATACCAGCTGGGGCCTTTCAGCAGATGTACAGTATTAGACTCTAAATTCTTTGTTTAATTTGCAATGAGACAACTGCATTATCAGCTGTTATGTTAGGAGATACAAAATTAAACATTCATGCTGAATTCTACTTAAAGTAGCACAAACAGAGTAAAACCAAGACAACCAATGCCTCCATTTTCTATTACTTTTGATCCCAGTTCTTCTATTGCAGGTAGATGCTCTGCTGAATTTGCACTTCTGGAAACAGTATGACTGTATGCAGAATTTAGGCTGACATGGCAGAAGGGCTGCTACAGCAGTACCAAGAGACTTCTCTAATCCTCTCTGAAGCACTGAGATAAGGATGTGTTTTCTCTCACTCTCAAAAAAAGCCAACAGAACAACAACCAAACTCAAACCCCAAACACAACCATCTCCATTGCCCTCCTCCAAATCTCCTTCACATGACAGTGATAAAACAGCTGAAGCATTACATTTCTAGGTATTGCATCTCTTCCTAAAAGCATTTATTTAATAAAAAATTTTCCAACTCTATCTGAAGCTAACAAAAATCACTGCAGGGATCAGTAAGCATTTGACTGGACTAGGATCTATTTCTAGCCTACTCCATAGCATTGTTCATAAGGCAGAACCTCCCCAGTTGTTAATTTACTCAATCAACCTCCTATCTGCCAGAGCAAATTAGTTAGAATAAAAACTCTAAAAAAATAAACCCTCAAAACCTAAACAGGAGACAGTTACCTGATATTCTATTACTCATTTTGTATTTTTTCATACCTTTTCAATAACAGCAGGAATAACTTCCAGGCTGCTTGGGCGGACAGACAGCTTGTTGTACAGCCTGCCAGCTTCAACCTGAATCGAAGCAAATAACCATTGTATTGATTTATCAAAGTAATTCTCTAATTTCCACATGAATAAAATTAAAGAAATGCCAGATGAAAACCAACGAGGTGGAAACTTCCCCATAGAAAAATGCAGTAGCAGCTGATGAAAACTGTCAAAACCATACTCATTCCTCTGAGTGCTTGTGGTTTTTGGCTTTTTTTCCTTCCCCCATAAACTGATTTATTTTCTTGGACATTTTGCTCTTGTCTATCTCACAACAAACAAAGGTAATCTATACTAGCTGAAAACCTAAAACAAGAGTATGAATTCCAACATGAAGGCAATCTGCTGTACTTACACAATGTCAATTTTAAACCAGCAGATGGAGCAAACCAACAGCATTATAAGATCTGCTAGGAAATGTTAGTGCTCAGGATTGTTGCTCAGGATGAAGAAACAAGATTTAACTGAAACCTTCCTGTAGAAAGCTGTATGTCTGTATACCTGTGGGAATTCTTGGAAAGCTCCCATGGTTTCCTGATTTCTGTCAGAAGAACCGCCAATAACAATCAAAGGCCTAGAAAAGTATATTAAAAACAAACAAAAACCCCCTAAGTATAAATATATATATTTATATACACACACACATATATACATTTTTATACATAGCATCCACAGATTTGTAAAGAATAGATACAGAATACAGAAATGGATTCTAAATGTCAGAGTGTCAGCCAGTAGCCTTCCCAGCAGCTTTTGGGTCACCAGTTTTGGGACAATTTGGCCATATTAAGTGATTTGGATCATAGAAGTTCTAAAACCAAATCCCATTGCAGGCAATTTTCATTCAAGCTTGAAAATATGGGTGACACAGTGGTTTGAGGGAATGATAACACCTAATAAGAAGTTAAAAAGTATTGATTGGTCCAAAAAGTTTTAAGATGTGTGTTTATAAAGGATACTGAAACACGCACAAGCCCTAGAACTAAGAAACAAGCTAGGATATAATATTTTTCAAAAAGATTATGCCTTTTTTGTATACAATTTGGAACACAGCTAAGTTAGCTGGCTGAGAACACAACTCCCTGCATTTTGTTTTTAGTAAAAAAACTCCAAAACCTAAAGAAACAGACAAAAAATTAACATGCCTGCCAGCAGTCCTCAACTTAAATCTGTTCACAGCTATGCGAGGAAGGCAGTATTACTTTACAATGAGGGTTATACATTTCACAGGAGCACATTTTTACTGTAATTTCCACAAAATATAATAAATACTTTTCCTACAGTGAATGAAAACCTGTCTTTTCTTCAAATTGTAGGTCAAACTCCTTAAAATGCTAAGTGCTGAGTCAACAGAGGAAAGTTGTTTTATTAATCTCCTTATTCATCCACTCTATATTGCAATATTGGGTCTATAGCTTTCTAGGCTTTTTCTCTTACACAATTTCTCTTCAGATATGGCATTATAGACTGCATTTATCTATACAATGTATCAAGCTGAAACATTAGCAGAGAGTTCCATGCATAATCCTAAATTTAACCACCCCTAAGACACAGATGTGTATCCAGATCCGAGCTTCACAACCAGGCCATTTCTCTGCCATACACCAAAAATCTCACTTTGAATCCCCTGGAGCAGTGAAATGAGAACTTCAGGCTGTGTCTTACCTCCATGAAGAATCATTATGGAAAAACTCACTTGGTGACTGCTCTACACATTTCATTCTGCTTATTCTCTCCCCTCAACAAAATGATTATTACAATGCAAGACTGTTTGACAGCAACAAACCCTATGTTTCTCTCACTTGCCTTTTTCAAATTTATTTAAATATTTTAATGAACAAATTAACTACTACTTCCCAATAATGAAATACAATTACAAAACTGGTCTACTTTTTAGAAAGCCAACTCCAACAGCTATATCTTGAAAATATTTAGTTTTGCCCTTGAAGTTTTAAATAATTCTAACTAGAAATAAGTTTTTCCCTCAAGGAAATCATTGTACTACTGTCACAATATTGTAGACATTTTGAAGAGTAGTGCTTATAAAGCGAGGCAAAAAAAACCAGTAAAGCAGAAAGAACATTTGACTATAATGAAAGTAGTAATGGTAAGTCTTATGGACTTGCAGGAGAAGAACTTCAGTAAACTGATAAAAAATTTAACTGCAATTTCAGCATGCTTGTTTCCTCCAAATCTTACCAACTATCACACACTTGTCTTTGGAGTCCATTGTCACAGCCAGAATGAGGTACAAAATCTTGCTCAGAATGAGACAGGACAGGAGGCAGCAGCACGGCAGGCAATTTTCAGCAGAAGTATCAAGAGATTTTACCCTTGAAAATGCAGTTTACCCACAAAAATGTCTCCTGCAAATCCATAAGTAAATTACATGCACACTTCTTTCTTCTAACCAAACTCCTGACTGTTCAAAAGCAAAGTTTTCATATAATCTTCCTTTTTTAGTCTAAGGTCAAATAGCGACAGCAAAACTTTAGTCAAGAACTCATTTTTTAAAAAAAGAATTTGAACACTAGAGGACTTTTATTCAAAATGTCACACTTGATTTGTAGTGTTCCTATTACTGAGCTTCCCTCATCCATCAACCACTGCTAATTCAGTGTTCCAGTGTTCACACTGTTCTGGATCACATTCTGTTCTGTGAACACATCTGCTTGGTATTGCTACAGCTTCTTCCCAAAATACCTCAGCACAGCTTTCTGAACAGCTTTCAGTGGCAGACCAGACAAAGCTGTCACGTCTCACTGAAGGCTTACTGGAGTAAACGCCATCCCTCTGTACATGATTTAATTCAATACTTAATTACTGCTCTAAATGTCTGTGTGGGGAGGAAATAGGGATTTTAACAATGCAGTTGTCAATTTATTCATGTATGAAATACAGTAATTCAAAGGCAGTATGAATTTAAGTTTAGGAAACACCTTTAAGATGATTTCCGTGATCATGAGAGCATTACAGGCTAATATTGACTTCATTTTCAAACACATCCATACAACCAGCTATACTGGTAGATTTTCTGATATACACACAATGGAGGAGGACAAAACCAAGAATTTTATCCATGAGAATACAAAAAATGTAACTAAATTAATTTTAAGGCTGATAAAGGAAGAATTCCTTTCTCATTATCCACATGAAAAGGCGAAAAAAAGTAAAATACTAAATATCACCTGAAAAAAGTAACACAATTATTGGAATTTTAAAGGAAAAATGCAGTTAAATTACCAGCAGTTAATGGTTGCATTCGCCATCCCACCAAGGGTGTGTAAGAAACCTGGACCGGACACTACAAGACATACTCCTGGTCTACACAGGAAACACAAAAAGAAAAAAAGAGGAAGAGAGAAAAGGAAAGTGAGCACAGAGAACGCCAAATAAATAATCAACAAAAATTAGTAAGGTGCTGAAATATAGAATATTAAAAGTTTTACTCATGTCACCAAAACTCATGAATGGCTAGGAATTTGTATGAATGACTAAAGGTAGACATTGAAATCAGAAACTATGAAGGTGTATCAATCCAGTTAAAAAAGCAAGTGAACAATTATGTGCCACCCACACAGAGGTGGGCAATATACACAGGCTTATCCTGACACAGCTCCTGACTTCATCTATCACATTTGCTCTGCCATCTAACGTTTATATGCAATTTGGTAAACTTATGTTTGCAGTTTTCTCAACTGCACTCTATCAGCAGCTACCAATGAAGAAAGCTCACACTGGAAGAATTGCATCTGATTCAACACAAATTTCACTGAAATTTAATTCAGGCAGCGACACTTTTTATTCCAGGTGATGAGATAAAAAATGGTAATTCTTAACTAGTGAGAATTTCTTAACAGGTTTGCACACTCTTTACATACCTGCCAGTCAAATATCCAACAGCAGAGGCAGCATAGCAGGCCTGTTGAAAATATTGGAGTTAATGATACTATTATTATTTATACATTTAATGATATTTTGTACATAACTTTCAACAAAAATACTGAAAATAAGCAGATACAGATTCTTCCCTGACTATAGGAGTTTAAATGTTTGTAAAACTCCATTTCACCCTTTCCATTATTAGAAGTGTCCATGAAGATTAATATAAAAAAATCTCAAGTCTCACTTCTCTCCACATTTCAGGCTCCTGTTGTTACAAGATATTACATCAGGATTATTTGGGATTTGGAAAAGAAAAAAATCAACCAGATAAAAAAACCCAACTAAACTAGGGAAGGAAATTGAATAGAACAAAACATGAAACTTCTGCTTTCCACTGCCTTCTGGATGAACATGGAAGAGGGACTTGCAAGAGAAAGTCAAGAAGCAGAAATGCAACCATTCTGAATTGCATTTCAGAAATACTGTATTTCAGAAATCAAGCAAAACGTTGAAATCTCACATTGGAGAGAATAATTAGATGATTTGGGATTGTCTTTTACAAGCTGAGCTGCTGAAATACATCTCACTCTACTGTGGTACTACACATTTAAAGAAAAATTATGTTTTGAATAAAAATCACAAAAGTAACATCTACAACATGTGCTGGCATAGCTCATCAGCAGTGTTATTGCAGAGTATGTTTTTAGGCTATTCCTGTAGTGATATTAAACATTTGGATATAAATTTCACCTGATAAAATGACAGTATGTGATCAAGAAGTTTACAAGTGACAACAGAACTGAAGAATTCACATGTGACATTGCCCACTCTTTCATATTTTCATATTCATGTCTTGAAATCAGCAAGTTCTAACACCTTATGGAAAAAACCCTCATTTTGCAATATTTTGTAATTTTTTAAACTAAGCTTCTGGCCTTAGAACCTGCCTCTTTCATTATTAAATAGAGTGGAGATTTGATTTCAATTATAATTGAGTACACTGGTGATGAAATGCCCCCTTTGGTTCCAGCTGCCATTACGAAAGGGTTCTTTGAGCCAGACTCCCTTCACAGCTGCACCAACTCCAGCATACTGTAAGCTCACAACTAACTTAGGATACAAATACCAAGAGATTGCTTTGAATATGTAGTGCTAATTATTATTAAAGATTAAGAACTAACATAAACAATGTGTTTTGTTAACAAATAAACATATAGTAAAGGCGGTTTTGTAGTTCAGAACTGAGCCGGGTTATCAGTCTTCTAAACAATTGCAACAATCTCTAATTACCCAAGGAGAGATACAAAAAACACACACCCCTGTGAAGTTGCAACACAGTTTTCACTGTTCAAAGGGCATGTGGGAGCAGGTGAGCTGCTTCTGGCAAACTTACACAGTGTTACTGGCCACAGGAGAATGGCTTATGAGTGTTGGTAGTGCTACTTTTAGCTTCATGCTTCCATCAGGCTTTTCTATTCTGCATTTTTATGAGCTGTTCACAGAATTATTAAAGTTGGAAAAGACCTCCAAGATCACCGAGTCCAACCTGTGACCAATCACCATCTTGTCAACTGGACCATGGCACTAAGTGCCACATCCAGTCGTTTTTGAACACCTCCAGGGATGGTGACTCCACCACCGTCCTGGGCAGAATAAGAACATAAGGATGCCAACCAACAAGTACATTGCTTGATTATTATCTCATAATGAGATTTTATTGTGTTTTAACTTCACATGCACACCACTAATTAAACTTTAATCACTTTCACAAGGAAATCCTCTTGCTACATCTGGCCTAGAAATGAGGCAGAAACTGGAAAAAAAATCCCTTAATTGTCCATATATCATATACAGCTGCCTTCACCAATAAAGGAGGCAGCTGTACACACACCCTCCACAGCCAGACCACACAACTGAGACATTTAAAACTATGGCATGTATATATAGAGTATATCTTGAATATACTATATATAACCTTTCACCCTTTGCCAAGAAATTACTCTATTATTCACTGAGGATAAAGAACAAACCAAAACTCACCACAAGATGCAGTAGTAGATTAATTCCTCCTTTTTGACTCCCCAAAGAAGAGAAATCCTGACATTTTACCTTAAAACAGTCTTTGTGCTGTTTTTATTCTACTAACAAAAGCAGCTCATAATTAATCAGCAAAATGGTTTTTTGCCTCCTTCATCCAGTAAAGACTAATAAATAGAACAGCATCTTGTTTGGCAGCACAAAGCAATCTTCTCTGTTAATTACAGACACATGAGGAAATTAATTTTAATCATGTTAGTAACCACAGCTAAAACTAGAATATTTGCTAAATGGCCTACAGGAACATAAAGATCGTGCTGAATTCCCAGTTCTTCAAAGACTCATATACACCTTTTAAATACGTTTGTAAATGCTTGCCTCTCTCATATGTTCCAGAGTTTCCATAGAGACATGCATTCTTCTAAATTCTCACATTCCAATATAACAATGTAAGGATCAGACAGCAAAAACCTTCAGCTCACAACCACCTGATTTAGAAGAAGTACTGTAGCAATACTTTGTTGAGAACTGGGACAATCCTAAAGATTATTAACTACATAAATTAAGGAGAACAGGCAACGGCTGTAGATCAGGTATGGGAAATTGCTGGTCCCTCTGCCACCAGTTCAGTAGCCAGCTCCCCATCCTGGGCAGCAGCCCTTCAAAACAACATATAATCCCAAGGTTATGATCTTCAACCTCAGACTGCCCAAGAAACGACTGAGATTAAGGAGTTACTGCTGTGGGAAACCAGACAAATGCAGAACTAGCAGCATAGCACCAAAATGCTGACTCTTTAAGGAGCTTGGCTCTTTAATTTCTGACACCTACACAATAAAGCTGAAATATACAAAAATAAGAGAGTCTAAGTACATGTCCATGGTTGATTTTGAGCACTTGGAAGCATTATTACTTTCTGTGGTTTGCTGTTCTGTGAGCTTTTAAAACACAGTTTAGGAAAAAAAACCTGTAATTATTTAAGTTGTCAGAACAAGTTTATCAGTCAACAGGAAAACTTTCCTCTTTGGGCACTTAAGAACACCACATAGACAGGGGAAAAAAAAATAAAGGAGCAGGTAATAAAGTCCTAAAAAGAACTAAAATACTACCAGTTGGAGTAAAAATGATAATATTGGGAAGTGTGTAGAAAGCTACATAAAACAAAAAGCCCTGGATGAGCATCTCAAAAGCTGGCAGATAATATCTGACAGTACATCACTTGAAGGAGATGTACTTCTTATATTTTTTTTTTGTTCTCCACCACATGCTGTCTTTAAATTGTTTTTTTCTCTCTCCTATCCTTGCTCCCTTACTGGAGAATAGCATTTTTAAATGAAAGAAAACACAATTCCCTTAACAGAAAAGGAGGGGCCACTTCAAAATGGAAGTAGGGAAAGAAGGGCACAAAGAAACACTCAACCCAATGCACCAATGTTCTCCATTATTCCAAAATAACAGTGGCTGCTCCTGTATAGGTTCTTTAAATGAAAAGTCAGAGACCACATTCTTTCTAATAAGAAAACTTAAACTAGGTTTCATTCCATTGTAAAACAGTTAAGGAAAGGGCTGGTCCCACTACAGATATATACTTACAGCTTGCTCATTTCTCATGCCCACATATTTTATTCCAACTGCCTGGGCTGCAATTGCAATTTCAGTGACTGGAATACCAACAATGCCAAACATGTATTCAATATTCTAAAAAAGAAAAAAGTTGAGAAAAGTCAGACTCTTTTTTCCCAAGAGGCAGCTTTAATAATCACATACCAAACACAGACACGCTAACTACTCAGGCACTCTAAAACAAAAATGTAACACATATAGTCACAGAGAAGCTCACAGTCACTGTGGAAACATCAGCTGATGTTTGCAGCTCAGCCGTCTGTGGTTGTGAAAGCCCTGGATTTTGGGATTCTACAGGCAGTGGGACAAGGGTTCAGTGCCTCAGTCAAAGTGTGTTTAGTGCTTTCCACTGAGCAATTCTTACCTGGGACATCCCTCCTATGTCACTTTCCTGATCCTCAGTATGTCAGCTTCCTCTACTCCGAAAATGCCTCACGGCACCTTGTGCTTTCACGCTTTCACACAAAATTAACGGCAAAAAGCCCCCAAGAAATGGTTGGGAAAGTACCGAGCCCATGGAAACACAAAGATAAGGAATACTACGCTTGTCTGGATTACAACTGAACTACTTTTCCATGTTTCACAGGCCAAAAGCAAAGTCTTCTCCCAAGACCCGTGCCAGGCCCGCAGCATCTCGAGTTTAGCGACAACAGAGAGTTTTCGTGGCCGTAAAGGAGGCGCAGGAGGCCACGGGCAGAGCCGCAGAGGACCCCCGGCATCGCCTGGCGGTAACGGGGGATGGCGGAGCTCGGGACGGGGCAGGCTTGGGAACGGGGCAGGCCCTCCAGAAGGGAATCAGCGGAGGCCGGGCCGCTCCCGGGGCTGTGCGGCGGAACCTCCCTCCCTCTCCCAGCCTCCCACAGAGCGGCGGGGCGAACCCTTTCCGACCGCCCCCGGGAGAGCGGCGGCGCCGCTCGGGGTGAGTCCGGCCGCGCACATTCCCTCGCTGCAGGCTCTCCCGGCCCGCTGGCTGCCGGCCCCCGCCCCGCGCTCTTACTTGCGCCCTGAGGGCCTGGGCGATGAGCTGCGCCCCGCTGACCGCCTCGCCCTCCATGCCGGCCCCGCCGCCCCGGCCCCGCCTCCCGCCTGCGACGGGCCCGACCCGACCCGACCGGGACCCGGGGCGAGCGCAGTGACTGACAGACGGCTCGGCCAATCACACAACGGAGGAGGCGGGCCCGAGGGACACACCTCTGACCCCGCTGGCGGGCGGCGCGGGACGGAGATCGGATTCGTTTCCTATTGGCCAGCGCGGGCAGCCAATCAGAGGCCGCGAGGCGCCGGCCTTGCAGCGTGAGGCTCGCGGCGCGCGGGGTCGGGCCCCGGCCGGCTGTTCCCGGAGCGGGCCGGGAGCGGGCCGGGAGGGAGGGAGGGAGGGATCGAGGGATCGCTGCAGGCCCTGCCGCGGCTCCGCTGGCCTCCGTGAGCCGCAGGGCCGCCCGGTACCCGGGGCAGCCGCCCCCGAGCGCTCCGGCTGTGTGGGGCTGGTCAGAGGCGGCGAAGGCGCAGCGGGCAAAGTCCGGGGTTGTGTGAGGCGCCGGTGCCCGGCGCTGGCGCGCAGCCGGAGAAGCGCCGGGGGAGTGCGAGGCGCCCTCCCAAAATCCCGGCTGAGGGATGGCGCAGGGCCCTCTGTCCGGCTCTGCCCGTCCCGGCACGCGCCGCTGAAGGGACACAGGTGACAGCTTGTCCTGGCCTCACGGTCCCGCTTGTCCGTGCCACCGCCCGGTTTGTCCAGCCAAACCACTGATGATAGCGGCGCTCCGTTCGCCCTCACTCGCCAAACAACAAAACATAGATAACAAAACAAAGATGGCATAGATAGCAGAAACTTTCACAAGGTCTATATTATAAAATACTGTGATATTATGCAGCAAATAAAAGCAGTAGACAGGAGGTATCAGTGGAAAACCCCTTGAATTTCACTATATTTTATGTATTTTTAAAGTATCTTGTATAATATGTAGCAAAATGACAGCAACCTCACAATCCATGGTTATCATTCAGCCTAAAAAACACTATTTTTTCATAGCCACTTGAATATTTGCCTAGTAATCATTACTGTTTATGTTACTATTATTAATGTTTATGTTGCTATTTATGTTACTGTACTGTATGTTAGGCATAGCTTAACATGCATTTGCGATTAATCACTCAGGAGGATCCAGACTAGTGCTGTGCTACCTCTGTTATTTCAAGATTCTTCTGAGTGCAGAAGTGTGAAGAAGAAGGGTATGTGCTGCTTTTCTCTGTGTATACATCCAGGTGTGGTGACAGGTGACAAACTTCTAAGCTTCCAAAGTTGTTGAAAAGCGAGTGACTGGATGCTTTACTTCACAACACACTGAGATCAGATGGTTCTGAAATGGTGAATAAGAAAACAGGCTGCAGTGTGACTGGGGAGAAAACTTGGCTTCCAAACTTGGACACCAGTCTTTTTACCGTTTGTGGGGAGCTACAGCTGGAATATTGTGACTGCATGACAGTAATACTGCTGTGAAATATTTATATTTGGGTGACATGATCCTGCTGAAGCTTGTCTGTCAGGCAGAAGACCACATAAATCACAAGAAAGGGACATAAAAAGAGATAAAATTGTAAAGCATTTCAGGTAATGAAAATTTAAAGTCGTGGCTCGGGTGAGGTGACAGCTGTGTATATCCTAAGCAAATTAACTTCTCTTCAAGGAAAAGATTTATGAGATGGTGTGATATCTTCCAGTAGTAAATACATCCAGAGTGTGGCAGAGACATATTTGGAATCTCAACAGCCTAAGGGCTGAGTAAACCCTATTGGTATCCTTATTTTGGCTGGAAAGTTTAATACATCCAAGCCCAGCCTTGGGGCTTGTTATGGCTCTGTGTTAGAAGCAATCCATGAAAGAGCAGAGTCCTGTTGTTTAAGCTGTCAGACAGGGAAAAGGCTTTAGGGAGCACTCCCACAAGTGCTCAGCCATCATCTATAGGACTGGCAGAAATCACAACCCAGGGCTGGACTCAGAGGAATTAATTTAGTTATTTTAGTTGCCCCAGGTTCAGCCAGATGGGGTTGTGTAGTTGCTTGTTCAGTGCTAAACCTCTTGTGCATTTAAATGAGTTAAAGGTTCAGATTAGTACTTCGGAGTGTTTCTGACACCAGGAAATGAAATGAGGTAGAAAAATAAGACCTCTCCAACCATGTTTATAAAATGCAACATTTTGTAGAGGCTCATTACCTGTTAATTTTTTTAAATTATGTGTTTGGATTTTAAAAAGGCAATTTTTCTAACACATAGCAATTCCATCTCATGATCTGAAACTCTCCAACCTTTTTCCATTACCAGTAATGATGAATTCTAATTACATCTTGGTTGACAACTTTATTAAGGAGCAGCTGACTAGAACCCATTCCTGCCCTAAATAGGCATTTTGGCTTTGAAGGGGTGACAAGAAATAGAAAAGAGAGTTTTGTCAGAGCAGTGCAGCACAGCTTGTTTATTTTCAGTATGTTCCTTAACTGTGAGAGGTTTCTCACCCCTGAACTCCCTCCTCCTGCTACTGCTTTATATCTTCACATGTGCTTGGCTATTTCAGTTGCAAAGCTGAGCTGCACAGGACAAGGAGGTCCCAAATCACCCCCCAAAAGTACCAAATGTTTTCCTCAATATCCAGAATAGCAAGGACAGCTTGTCATACATCACTTTTCAAAACTGTTTACATAAATGCAGTATCTTTAATCCATCTGATTACAGAGAGGCCAAGGTTTTATTCTGTTTTCATCACATTTTAAATAAATTTACCCTTGAAGGCATGTATGTATGGACACATTGGCTAATTGAAGCCCAAGGAAAAAGGAATATGTAGTTGAGCTTAGCAGCATTGAACAGCTAAGTTACTCCTGTACCCTTACAAGTGTTATTATTACATGTTAAGACCTTTTGGTTGAGCAAACAATTCTTCTGCCTACCATGGGCACCAAGGTTATAATTTTGCTGTCCTACATAATGCTTTTTCCATTTGCTCATTGTTAGGTACTAAGCAGTTGGTGTTTCGGGAGAAAAAAGCAGTGTTGAGGATTGTTATTAGCTGCTTTTCATCTTGGAATTCAAGCAAAGAGATATTTTCAGTTGCCATTGACTTGACTTTCTTTTTTTAGGTACAAAACTACGTTTAACAGAACATGAATAAAAACAAGACTGTGATTAGTTTAAAATTGATCTTTTTTCGCTGAGCTTTAGAGAAGTCTCTTGATGCACATGTCTGTCAGTCTTTATTTGCTTTGGAAAAATTCAGGGAGCTGTAGGTCACAAAGACTGAAGGGCACTAAGAGTGTTTTGGAATTGTTTTTTCTTGGATACAAGTTCCCAGAGAGCAAATCCAATTAAAAAGTCAGTAACTGAACTTAGAGCTATCAATATATAGCACCAGTAATCTCTCCTGCATGCTCTTTCAACTTCACTGATATTTGAGACTAATTGCTTAATGATACTAGTGATGCTGTGGTGACAGATACAGAATTCTCATGTTGTGAGAATAATTCTGAATAAAAAGGTGTTTCCGTGGTCTTTCTGAAGTGTTGCACAACCACTGACTGTGTCAGTCCTTGTTCTAAGTCCCTTCCTAACTTAGGAAGTCAAAAGGTTACATGGGGAGCCCATATTGCAGAGAGTGCCCCAGCCTTCCAGACTCAATAATTCTTCATTTTTTTTCTAAGAAAAGCTAACTAATGCAAATTTTCTCAATTTTGTGTAGATTTTTTTAAATTTTTTTTTTTTTACTATGAGAGCATTTTTAAACTTACCTATCTGTGTTGCAGATAAGGGAGGAATGCAGATCTGAATTGCACTCAACATTTTTATAAGTGTTCAAAAAAAGCTGCACTGTAGGAGAACTATTTGCCTATTTCATATGTGGAGTTAGAATACAGTCAATTCATAATCCATTAGGAGAGGCATTTTCATGATAAATGCAGAAGTATTGTCTAGTGCAATTCTCTTGGCAATTATCTGTTTCAGTGTTGATAAAATAAGTCCTATTTCTGCTTGACTGCTAAATACAGTCTCCAAGTAATTTTAGGAAATGCTACTTTTAAATACATCTCCCACCACTGAATGGGGGACGAACTGCAATTGTGAGCTGCTTTAAACTTTTCTCAAAGATGTTTTGATATATGGTGAAATAATCATTAAATGAATGTTAATTATAAAGGGAAACCAAGCAAGGAGATCACTAGAACTGTATATGAAGCTTAAATGCTGTTGAACAGGACACAGTTGTTCAAAGAACCAGTGTAGATGGATTTAATGTTTAGAAACAGCATGCGTGTGGTCATCCAGGAACTGAAAAGCACCACACTGCTGAGAGCCTCAGTCACCATCCACACTTAATTGTAAATTTAAATTCCTGGGATGATAATTTTCTCAAGCTCCCCCACCCCCCCTGTCTGGGTTTTTTTCCTCTAGATTTATGGCATTCACCATGGTGGCTCTGTGCTGGAAGCTACCCATCTGCTTTCTCTTCTATCAAGTGGTCTCAGGAAGAGTGAGCAGGGAGGGGCACTACGTGGCAGCCGTGTACGAGCACGAGTCCATCCTGAGCCCGACCCCGGCGGCGCTGGTGGAGCGACGCTCCGCGCTGGAGCTCATGGGCAGGAACCTCGACATCTATGAGCAGCAAGTGCTGGCTGCTGCCAGGCAGGTATGCCCAGCTCCAGGCAGCACTTGTGTGCGCCCTGGGTATATATAGAGGAAGTGCTGTTTGAAGATAATCTTTCACATTTGTGTTCCCCGGCAACTGAAGCCGTATTTATATCCGTAACTATGGTCTGGGTTCTCAGACGATCTGACCTGCCAGCAGCTCTGAAAAAGAAGCAGGCCAATTAGCATCCCGCCTGACTCGGGCTATTCCAAGCTTGGAAAAACACGCCCATTGTTATTTAATATAGGGAAATTAATTTTCTATTTCGGTCTGAATACCTATCTCCTTTCTGTTTTCTTAAATGGAAGGGTTTCCTTGAAAGTTTGTCTTGCTGGCAGCTGTCTTGGGTTTGGTTTTATTCCAGTGCTCTCAATGGAAATTCCTGAATGTTTCTAAAAACTAAAGAAGTCAAATGCTTTGGAAATTAATGTTCTACTTTTAACAACTTTGTGGAACTAAAATTTTCCATTCCTTTCTCCTTCCCACCACGGAATGGTTCTCAGTCTAAATATATTTAGAGGAGAGAGACCAGTATTGCCAGCTGTTCTTAGGCACAGCCCTCTTTCCTCCCCTCCCAAGAAAACCCAGGCTGGTTCCAGTGACAGGAAGCAAGTGCTACTGGCCCTGCACAGAGAAGAACTGACTTGCAATTTTCAGAGATCTGTTGTTCTGGGAGAGAATAATTACTATTTTTATATAATTTGAAAACATAATATGTTTTTTTATGCAGCCCCGCACTCAAGACACATAAATTATCCCAAAGCCATCCCATAGATAACACGTTTGAGCTGACTTTTGAAAACTAATAGGAAGTTGAGTGACTGATGCTGTGTCTGATTTAAGAAGAATTCACCTCACTTTTAGGAACAATTCAGATCTCCCTGAATTTCAGGCAGAGCCTTTGGTGTGGCTACATTTCTGCCGGACTGTGCACTGCTTGCACAGTGAAGCTGTTTCTGAAATCAACACTCCCAGTACCCTGTCCAACCCTATACTATAATGGGATTTAGAGATGTCTCTTTATGCATGTGTCTGTCTGTCTGTATTTGCTTTGGAAAAATTCAGGGAGCTGTAGATCACCCAATACCTAATCAATTAAGTGATGCTGCACCTTTGACAAAGTGTATCTGCAAACATCATAATTCTGATAAAAAAAGACAAGTTTTAACATCATCAGTCTTTAACCCGAATGATGACATTCTCATAACTTGTGTGAAGGGAGGATACCTTTGGTAAGAAATTGGATGCTGTATGCTCTTATTTGCATGCCCTTAAAATAATATCAATTGCATTATTTTTCAAGATAAAAGTATGTGTTAGGTTAAACAGGTTTTCTTTGTACACAGTTACACACCTGCTACATAGTAACACCTACTAAGAAGCTGAAGAAAAGACATCTTCAAGCTACATTATTGGCAAAACAAAATTGGACTATCCTTAACTTTCTTTAGCTCTTTTTACCCATGAGATCCCCCCTTTTCCTTTGCTTTGCCTACAGAAAATGTCTTTGTTTTACATACAGGGGGCACAGATCATTGTTTTTCCTGAAGATGGAATCCATGGCTTCAACTTCACTAGAAGCTCCATTTACCCTTACTTGGATTTCGTTCCATATTCACACTCTGGGAAGTGGAATCCCTGCAGAGAGCCCTATTTGTACAATGACACAGAGGTAAATGTAGGAGTGATGCCTGCAGGGGTGGGATAACTGAATGCTCCAAGTGGGAAATAGTTCAAGTTGGTTTGCTTAGGGAAGAAAGCAGGAAGTTTGACAACTCCTAGTACCAGATTCTGTTTTCATGGATGCTCAAGCTCTGCTGGTTTCATTCCCAGCAGAGGAGGGTTTAGATCCATACATGCAAGGAGATCAGTTGTGTATCAACCATCTGGATTTGTCATCTCCTCTTCCCCAACCTCTGAAATGGTAACTGCTCTCCCGAAAGATCTGTTCTGTGTGGTTTTAGTTTGAACAACATTGTTTTATATAAAACAAGACAGCACTATCTTCCCTTTTGGTGCATTTTCCTTACTTGTCTTTAATGTCTTAATGACACCACAGCATTCTGACTCAGCAATCATTGTTGAATGATTAGCACAAGTAACAGGACTTTCCTGCTACAACGTAATAGAAGTCACGGCTTGGCATGGACCAGGCCTGATTACGTAAGATGTAACGACCTGGATGTTACAAAAATAGTATTGTCACCGACTGTTCTGGACATGAACTGAAAATAACCATGCTCAGTAAATACAGACTGCTAATTCTTCCAGTAATCAATATAATGAAAGAAATCATGCCTGCACCTAGTGAGCAGGATTTGTATGTGAACATGAATCGCAGTTGTAAACAATGATCTCTTTGAATCCTTGTTACCAATGATCATGGCCAAGCAAGCAAGAACTAAGTTTGCCATTCAGATGCTGTTTGGAGACTGCAGTGATGTCAGTCTTTGGTACAGCACTCTATGTTATGGAAGAAATATCCCAGTAACACTGTGGTCTGCAATGTTTTCCATTTCTTTGCTGTAATATGCAAGGTCTATCCCTTTCCATCTCTGCTTCTCTAAGTCATAGGTAGTAATTGCTTTTTAAAAATTTATAGTAAAAACATCCAGGTGCAGATGATCATTATAAGACATTGGCTGTTCTAAAGGCACACACAGATTAGTTGTGCTGCCTTGGCAAAGTTTTCAGTTGACATACAGTGTTTTAAAGCCATTGGTGTGCTCCTAAAAGACACAAGTTTCTAAAAATTAACACCCTTGGAATAGATTTATTTACTTACTTCCTTCTGAGGAAATAAAACTTAGATAATTTTTTTCAGAGCTGTTTTAAAATAAACACCTGAAATAACTTTCTACCTACAAAACTACTGGTTCAAGTAGCTCTTGTCACGAAATTATCAGTGCTCTTAAATTTTACGGATATGGTTTTAAATGTGTTCAATTTTGAATTTCCAAAGTAATATTAAATAAGTCATAGGTGCTTAAGTAAAACTTACTCCACCACTTTCTGAGGCACTCACATTTCTCCCTACTGTGCTGCAGGTCGTTCAGCGCCTGAGCTGCATGGCTCTGAAGAACAAGATATTCCTTGTGGCCAACTTAGGCAGCAAGCAGCCGTGCGAGCGCTCGGACCCGCGGTGCCCGGCGGACGGGAGGTACCAGTTCAACACCAACGTGGCGTTCGCCGCAGACGGCGCGCTGCTGGCCACGTACCGCAAACACAATCTCTACTTCGAGTACGCTTTTGACACCCCTGCAGAGCCAGACTACGCATTCTTTGACACCCCTTTTGCTGGCAAGTTTGGCATGTTCACTTGCTTCGATATACTCTTTTTTGAGCCTGCAGTGAGCCTCATCAGACAATACAATTTGAAGCAAATTGTTTATCCAACTGCCTGGATGAACCAGCTCCCTCTTTTGTCTGCTGTAGAGTTTCAACAAGCTTTTGCAACAGCTTTCAATGTGAATATTTTAGCAGCCAACATCCACCACCCTACCTTGGGCATGACAGGGAGTGGCATATACACTCCAGTCAAATCATTCATCTACCACAACATGGAAAGTTATGGTGGCAAGCTCATAGTAGCAGAAATTCCTGTGATTACTGCAGATTATAAAACCAATTTAGAGAGTAATGAAAGATTTAGAGAGAACTTACATGACTCATGCAGGACTTTTACAAGCACCTCACTGGATGATGAAGTTTGCTTTAAGGAGCAAGAAGAGACTCCTGGCAGAGTATCTGAAAAACGAAAGGAACAGTCACCTCCTTCCTTTTATGCAGAAATGATGTATGACAACTACACTTTTGTTCCATTATGGGGGGAAAAGGGAGAGCTCCAGGTTTGTGCCAATAGCCTTTGTTGTTACTTAGACTATCGGAGAGCTGTAGTAACTGATGAATTATATGCTTTGGGAGTTTTTGATGGGCTCCACACAGTGCATGGCACATACTATGTCCAGGCCTGTGCTTTGGTGAAATGTGGTGGTCTCAGCTTTAGCACTTGTGGACAGGAGGTCACAGATGCCACTGCTCTGATAGATTTCCAGCTATGGGGAAATATGAGCACCCCTTACATCTTTCCTTTGCTGCTGACATCTGGTATTACCTTGGACTTTGCTGATCACATGGGCTGGAAAAACAACCACTATTTCCTCAGCAAAAATAGAACATCTGCTGGCCTCCTGACAGCTGCTCTCTATGGACGATGGTATGAAAAGGACTAGCACAGATAGTTGACTGAGTCAAAAACCAGCTGCCCACATGTTCAGAGTCTGTATCTTAACAGAAATTGTTGAATATCTGTATTTGCTAGAGGTTCAGGTGTGTTTGTCCCATCACTGCCTGATTAGGTCCCACATTTGAAATAATGGCTGTAAGTACAGTCTGTTACCCTGGTAGCTTATGTCCTACCAGGAGTGAAAGAACGGCCTTGCAAAGGTAAAGGCTTGCTGTGATCTGGTGAGATGATTTATACCAGAAAATAACACTTCTCATTTCAACTGAATTTGTTCCTTTTAATTTAATCCTTTGGTTTTTGGGGGTCCTGGCTGAGAATATGGAAATTAATAGAATGGAAAACTACTGCAAGAAAAAAAAAAAACCAAACCAAACAAACAAAAGAAAGGGAAGGAAGACACAAATATTGTGCATAACATGGTCAAGAACATGTGGGTATCCATACTGATGGCTTTTATGTGCTGAAGTTCTGATCTCTGGTTAGGGTGCCATGATTGTTTTTTTCTTAGAGTCAAAAACTTCCAGCTGAAATCATTACCATGGACTGGCCACCCGAGTATCTGTAATCCTCTTACACATTTAACTGAATGTTACAGTTGTAAACATCTACAGAATAGCTAATCTGGGAAACAGGATATCAGTGACTGTGAAAACCTAGACTGCAGCAAGACACAATTCACAAGAAATTATGTTCAAAGAAAACATTAGCATTGAATATCAGTGGCCATGTGATGTACTGTTTGAGTACCTTAACTTTCCTGTTTAAAAGAACAGTTTTAAGGCTGTTTTGACTTTAAGACATCTTACACACTGTTCATGAATTTATTCAAGAGGAGTTATGAAAAGTACATAAAGCTGTGGGACAGCAAGGATTTTGCATCAATGCTTCATGTGCCAGATGGCAGGTTTGTGCTGCTGAGTAAAACACACCATCTTTTTCCATAGTAATAACTAGATTAAGTGTTTTACGGCAGTGAAGAAGCTGGGAAGAGAATATTCAAAGGTTATTAATGTGGGGTTACATTCAGACAAGTTAATGTATTCTCAAGCATTATAATTTTATGGGGTCTTATTGGCTATTTTGACTTCATCTGGGTAATGGCTGTTGAGTAATGGAATAAACACAACTGTTCCTTTGGTGAGTCCTTGTGTTCCAGCTGCTCTGCTACTCAGGCTGAGGAGCAGAGCACAGGAGACAGGAGAGCTCAGAGTCTCCCTTTGTTCTGGTGGTCTGAGTTGGTTCAAACTGAAACCACCACACTTACAAGGATGAGTCCTGAGAGGGGCTCAATCAGCTCCTGCTTCAAATGAACTCACTTTCTGGTTTCAGAAAGCAAAACAACCAAAACATTGCTGAATTTCTACCTTAGGGTTTCTTAGATATTTACACAGAATTAGTGCATAATTATGGAAGATCTTGGGCTCTATCAAACCTTCCTTCTCCAGTCTATATCACTCTGAGTCAGGCCCTTGTTGAACACCACTCTGATACAGCAGCACACCCGGTTTGTTTATCCTGCAGCATATACTGGACAGAAATATGGAGAAGGAAATGTCTGTATCTCATTAGGCATAAACTTGCTGCTATAAAAGTAGGCCATTACACCACAGGGTTATTAAAGATCATTAATTCTTTGGCACCCACACCATGTTCTTGCTGAATGCTGCACAGTTCCAGGACATACAGGGTAGAACAGAAAAGCATTTGCAGTGCTTGTTGGTGCTGCTGCTTCTAGTACCACATGACCAAGTCTGAAAGAATGGAACAAAGAACAACTAGAGATTTCAGCTCTCAGGACCTTCCACTTCAGAGGCTGCAAAACATGCAGCTTCATGCACTAAAATACTCCTTGGGATTTAGTTCCAGAGCAGACCATTATCACAGTAAGTCAGGCTAAACAAATAAATAGCATTACATGTATTTGCTATGCTTAAGGAAAGAAGAGGTACTTATCTGTGAAATACTTGCAAAGTGTGTCCCAAAAAGCTAGTCTAACTGTGGGAATGGTGAAACTGTTAGAACAAGACCTTCTAGCCTTGCTGGAGTTTGATGAGGCACATTCCTGTCTCCTCCCTGAGAAGAGCAGGCAGTATCAGAGGGTGTTCTCATACCTTGCTCCCTTCACCTAAAGCAGCTGCTTCTTGGAAAGAGACACTGGAAAGGTTGAACAGGCAGCACTAGAGACAATGGAATACCAGGAAGTATCTACTCCTACCTCCCACTCTGATCCTTGAGTAACAGCAGATGTGTGTGTCTGACCCGGGGCGACCAGCAGTAACCTGCAACACCCCCACACATTGGTGGCTTCCAGAAGTGTGAGCTGGAGCAGCAATCCCAGCACTGCTCCGTTCCCAAACAAGCCTGCAGTCTTGTGAGTGAAGCTGCTTACCACACGCCGAGGAGGTGTGAGAAGCTGTCAGCAAAGCTGATGTTCACTGGTTACACACTGAAATGCATCCCATCATCTAATGGATGTGAACAGTTTTATATGCCTCCCATCATTCCTGTCTGAGAGTGGAACAAAACCAAACCAGGACACAAGGATTTTTGACATAAAAGAAGTAGAGCTGAAATCTAGAGCAGCTTTGAACCACTCAGTCTGTGGACCAAAGTGAAACCAGGATTTGGGAATTTGTACTGACACTAAAGGAACTTCCTCTCTGAGACAGCAGGGGATGGTGTCTTTAAAGGACACTGCTCCTGGGAAGGATAGCAACCAGAGAAACTCTCTGTCCAGGTAGGAGTAACAGCACACAGGTCCGAGGGGTTGGAAGGTTGCTCGTAAGGGATCTGCTACTTCAGGATTCACAGTGGTTTTTCCAGGTGGATGTTGGGATACTCTCCTTACTGTAAGAGAAACACCAGAAAGCAGATCAAAGGAACAGCTGGAAAACAACCTTGGAGCTGAGCTATCAAGAGGCATGGGAGGAGGCTGAGGTGACACAATCTGCTCAGATCAGAGACCTTCACAAGGCCCAAGGGGGCACAAGCTCCTTGAGGCAGATCTCAGCCAGTGAAATGAAAACCCCAGATATTCACAGGCTGAACTGAATTATCACTCCATCGAGTTTTTAAAAGTCAACAACAAATGAAAATACTTGGGAGAGCCACTGTGCTCTCCTTTTTCCCTGCCCTGGGAGAGCAAGTGTGGGCAACACAGGTCAGGAATCAGAGATAATAATGGAACCCACAGCAAATGAAACAAACTCTTGATAGAAGAGATTAGAAAGGTTGAATTCATTAAGACTTTAATAGATTTTTAAGATTTTTAAGATTTTTAGAAAATTATGCAGACAGTTTGAGTAACAAAGTTTGGCAAGGGACAGGAAATACATGACAGGATACATGAATCACTAGATTTTGCTATAAAACTAATTAAGCTATCTAATCTATTCTTTTAACATAGAACACTTGAGATGTCAGACTTATGTCAGATCCCAGGTACAGAGAAGAAACACTGCAAGTCTGTCCTTTGACAAGACTTCAAAGCAGGTTTTGTTTTGTTCTGTTGTAAACCTGAATAGCAAGAGTTCTGGCTGCATCTATTGCATTTTTAATTAAAAAAAGAAAGATTGTAAGGTGTTTTTTTCCTCTTTAAATATTTAGTGACACCATCAACGTGAAAGTTTGAAAGGCTCTTTAGGTTCTCTATTATTCAAATATGTTTACAGTTACATGGGGGAACACTGCAAGATCTTTCTCCCAACCTCAGCTTGAAAACTGCCAAAACATAGCATTGAATGGAGTAAGCTAAATTTATCCTAATGTAAAATAACACACAGCACACTAGGGAAGCACGGATAAATTTAATACTGCTTTATTCGAAGACAAATAGTGTGCTAAAGAGACTGGGATACCAGGTTGGAAAGAGCTGCAAGAAATCTCCAAGCCCTGTAAGCAGGCACAGTCATCCTTCCCTGTCAGGAAAGTTCGCTTGTGAGATAAGCTGTAGAATTTGAAAATTTTAGTCACGTTTATAACTGATCTTCCCCTGGGAAAGGAAACCAAAAGAGTCTTGTGATCTTGCTGGGCTCTAGATGCCTGAACAACTAACAAAATGCTCTTTCCAAGGCTGCCATTTCAGACCATTTTGCTCTCAGTAGGTCTGAGAGGGAACACGCATCAGGCTGGGAGCCTGGGTGACATTCACCCTGTCCTGCCAGGCATTTCCTTCTCTTGTTAAGCAGTAAAATGAAGGGATTTTGTGATAAGGCTCACAGATTCTCATGAATACAATAACACGATAGTTTCTTAAGAATAGCCAGTTGTTTCATCATTAATGTACAGTGATACCTTCGCACTTAACATTTGAAAACATATGGATATTACAGTGAGAGAAGGACTCCAGGAAAAGCAAAAAGCCAATGCTATCAGCTAACAAAGAGGCCTGTGCTGTGTCTCTTCTCATTTCATAGGCTATGACTGGAAAGAATCCACTAAGATCATGGGAGCCCAACTCCTGGCCCTCCACATGATCACCCCAAGGATCACACCACATTCTCAAGAGCATTTACCACCTCAGGTTTCAGTCTGTAATGTTTGTAGACCGATGTTTTATAAATTCTTATCTTCTCCAATTCAGAGTCACAGCTACACATTCATATACAAAAAAAAAAAAGTTTTCCATCCCAATCAGAATTCTACTCCAACTGTCCTGCCAGCTTCTGCAGCATATTAAAGAGGATTATAAGGAAATCATCACAAATCACTGAGATTACTGCAAGAGGCAATAACTATCAATCTTGGATTTAAGGATTTGTATGAATTGGCTTGACCAGCTTTAAGAATTTAAATACTTACTTTTTCGTGATACTAATATCAATTTTACCAAGTTTGAATTCAGACCTGTGGAAGTTGTGTTACAAGTTTAAACTACTTATGAAGAGATTAAATAAGACCCTTCTCTCTAAAGTCTAGTCAGTCCGATTCCAACAGGACTGGATTATCAGAAATTGCTGTCAGGGGGAATCAATGCTTTTTAACCAAAGGTGTGATGGCATTTCTTTTGTGGATACATACCATCAGCAGAGGCCCAGTGCAAAGCTGTGGGAGATGAGGAAGATCCTCCTGCTGCTCCTGCAGCTGTAGCCAGGGAAGACCATGGAGCTCCCGAGCCTGCCCTGTGGTACACGGAGCCAGAGCACGACCTCCAGTTCTGCAGGAATGCTGCTTCCATAAACATTCACCCTTTTCATTTAGGTTTCAGTTTTTTAAGATGTGAACTTCACTGATCCAAACATGGAATTGAGTAGTACAGGCTCCCTGCAGACATCTAGCACTGTTAAAAATGTTCTCTGATTGTGACAAACTTCTCACAAGTCATGCTAGCCAGTTCTTTGGGCAGTATTCACTGACACCTCCCATCTTTCTACACGCTGATCCTCTCACCCAGTTATTGCAAGATCAACAACAGAAAGATCATTACACTTTTTTTTTTTTTAAAAACCTGTGAGTTACCCAAATACTTGTGTTATCCCATTATCCCCAACCAACTGCATTTACTGCATTTAATGAACATTCTCTCTCTTTTTTTTTTAATAGTAGATATAAATAGTGCATGTTATTCTGGGTTACTACAGTAGTTGCTGTGTTTAAATAGATACAATCTGTGCAAGACAGGAAGGCTAACTCTTCTCAAAACCAGAATTAATTGAGTTGGAGAACCTGTAAACATTATTTTATACTTCTTTTTAGTCATCTTCCCTACAGTTCAGGTCACAGCTTTGGGATCTTTAAATCTACACGGATGTTAAAAGGAGCAAAACTTTGAAGAAATAATTTTTAAATATCAACTTTTTTTTTCAACCAAACATTTGTTAATTCTTTAGCCTGGTAGCCAAAACCAGAACATAGACAAGTCAGAATTTTAAACAAAATAAATTACCAGAAAAAACCCCCCAACAATTGCAACCAATAAAAGTTTTAAAAGTGCCTAGAATAAAAGCTCTGACTGTTCCACATACATTTATACAACTATTTTGGAGACATCTAAGCATGGGAGGGCAACAGAAACTTACAGGAGGAAATACAAAGCAGGACACAGAGATTTTACATGGAATTACACGAAAAATCTCCTCAACTGCGGTAGGGTCACTCTTATGGGAGACACTGATTCTTCATCTTCTCAGCATCCAGCATTTATCCTGCAACGTGACACTCTAAAAGTAACAGCTCAGCCTATGAGGTTAATACTAACTTGGCATTTTCTCCTGCAGAACATTTATCCTGAGAATGGAAAACCCATAAAACATCCAGAAGTCAGAGTACACAGAAAGCTGAGCAGAGCCAGCTGTCCTCATTCCTTAAGTCCATTTGATTTTTTTTCTTCCCCACAACATAAAGGGTTTCTTTTATTCTAATCTATTGCTTCAGTAGTCCAGCCAAGGCACGCTGCTCTCCCTTGATGAAAATCCTATTGATTGTTTGGATAAAGGCTGTAAGAATAGCTGTGCAATATTCATCTGTAGAAAATCAGGAGGATTTCTTTTAGAAAAATGGAGGTTCCAACATAATTTTCTGGAAAGGAAAAGGCCTCCAACGGAGGTATGAACATTTTTTTTAAACCCCTACAAGACACCATCATCATTATTTGCTTTTCAGAGACGAGGAGCCTGCTGTTCCTTGACCTCTCATTAAGAAGCGGTCTCTGAGCACAGCAGCGTGGTCTCTAAACAATTCACATTCCATTTTTGGAATTAGACCATATTCTAATAATAATCTTAATTATCACTTACAAGGCACAATTACTGTCCTACCCATACTGCCAGGTAGTAATAGAGTTTTGGGGTTTTTTTTTTTAACAAATACATGCAAATTGCAAGGTACAGGCTCACTGCATAAACTGCAGTGATGAGACAGATGAGATACACAAATCATGTAAATATGAATTCCAAAGTCGATTTAAGAATTCGTAATTAGAAAAGACAGATATTTAGCTCAAAAAAAGTTCACAAAACTTAAGTTAAAGTAATGCAATTTAATGCAGTGAGAAACTTTTCAAGAGGTGAGTAGCAACAAAATGAAAGGCACAATTTCTGATTTACATAAGGAAACAAACACATTCAACAGCACTGTTTTCTGCATGTCTCTGTATTCCATATCCAAATCTGTGACTTTTCAACAAACCAATGCCATCAGAGCTTTTCCTCCCCTGTCACCCAGCCTCTACTGCACTGTAATTTTCCCAGCAGGACAGGAGTGTCCCCTGCTATAGTTTGTGCCCTATGGCTACAGACACCACACAGGGATAGCAGGTCATCTCCAAGTCAGACAGAGGTCAGCACAGATAACAAAGGCCTATTAATATCATCCTTTCACAGTGCTTTTGAATTAACATCAGACAGTTTCACGAACAGAAACATGCAGCTGTTACCTTTTAAATAACTGAGACACCACTTGGCGTTCTCATCAGGTTTCCACAAGCATTTGAGGAAAGAATGGGTCCACGTTGCTTCAGCCTTTGAATTCAAATGGTTGCAGTGAATCCCAAGACGGGCCCATGTGAATCTTGTGAGCGCTGCCCGTGGCACAAACAAACACCGCTGCCACAAGCCGCACACGTGCGAGATTCAGAGGGAAGAGAGCACAGAGACTGCCACCTCCCTGAAGTCCTCTAGCTCTGCTCACAGATAAACAACAAACACAGGCACAGATGGTTAAGAAAGCAGTATTTATAAGGAAGCCTAAAGGAATAATGAAGTAATATTTAAAACTACTTTAAGTAGCTCACCTTCGCTTTAGAATTAAAATGATGGCAAAGGCTTAGTGAAGATTTTATAAACTCCAGCAGTTCGACAAGAGACTTTGTCATTATAGTACATACAAATAAATTATTCATTAGTAGAACTCACATTTGGGTTTTATTATACTCTGTAAAATATACAGGAATCTTGAAGTACTGAAAGAGTGCCGGTAAATACAGTATTCAAGCAGTCACTATTTCTATGTACATGCTCATTAATTCTTCAAAAACCCCACAAAATTATCAAATAGATCAAAATATTGTCCCATGTTTCCACACTATGTTCAGAAAAGCAGCTGTTAATTTACAATATCAAAGATTTCCAGTTTCACAATACAAAAAAAGGATAAAAATGAAATTGGAATCAGTTTGTAGTAATTTATTTGTACTTTGTCAGGACACGCAAGGATTCCTTGCATGTACATAAACAAATTCACTTGAAAAGTAACAGTTATAGTTAAAGCAGAGCCAAATAAAGTAAATTCATATTTAACAGACAAAACTTCAGCTTACTTATGTCAGTTTTTCATTCTTCAGGCAATTAAAAAAATCCACAGTAGTCTGTTATAAATAAAAAAAAATTTGGGCCAGTCTGAACTACGTTACAGGGACCTGTTTCTGCTGTTTATTTTCTAAATGGAGCACAACAAAGATACACAGCTCTTCCCACAGACCAGACACTGTACTTTTTTCTCTAATAGGGAAATATACTTTTAAATTCACCTCCCCTCCTCCCTCCCCCTCTGTAAATCTGGGATTAAAAAAAAAAAAAAAGTGACAGGGATATACAATTTTAATCTTACATACAAATTTATGATGTAAGGATGTAGATAAATTACTGAAAAGAACTCTCAGTCACAACAGGGTTATCAAGACATTTCAATTCAATTTTTATGCAATTTCATAGTTTGCAAGTTACTCATGTATTTTTAAATTAAGAAAAAGTCCATCCAAAACCCAAAAGTTAAAAAAAAATCTGTAACTGTGCAACAATTAGTTCTTCCCTCCCACATCTCCCACCCCTTCCTTCCCTTATTACACTGTACATTTTTCACCCTGACTTCACCTTGTTAGCTGGTTTAATTTTAGTATTATAAAAGTATGACAGATCATTTTCATTTCACCTAAAAGAAAAAGAAAATAAAACTTAAAAGCACATCTGCTTTCTTTTATGGTACATTTAATAGTGTCGGAAGGCTTTCAGATGATTAAAAAAAAAATAAAATTCAACATTTAAACCCAAATCTAAGCTTCTTTTCCAGAAGTAATTAAGGTTTGGTTGAAGTAACTTCTCAAATAACCTATTCCAGTTTTCACAAAAACGTATTTAATTAAAAAAATCTTTAAGTTATTTGGTCCTTTGGCAATTTGCAGCACAAACAATGCCTACTGTACCAAACTCATTTATTGCCTTCAAAATGGTTTTAGGTTTATTGAGAGCATCTGAATCTAGCATCCTTCGTCTTGTTCATTTACACCAAGTTGGGTGCCCAGTCTGCAGGAATTACTCCCGGCACCAGAAACAGAATGGTAGAATACAGTTAAATAAAACAGTTTTGACATTCTTTATTTTTTTTTTTTTTTGCCATGGATTCAAAGTACTTATTCAAGAATTTATACTTCTTCTGCAAAATATGCTCTTAAAAATCTTCCTAGAGTCTCACAGATTTTTTTTATATGTAACCACAATAAAAAAAATCTTCTCAAAGGTGTGTCCTCCTTCTGTATTCAAACAGCAACAGGTTTCTGATAGCACGAGTCTGACCTTCCAGCGTGAGGGTTCACTCAGACCTACAAAAAGTATCTTCTAATAGGTCTCAGAATCTGAGTCATTGAGCTCGTCTTCTTCTGTGTATGGATAGCCACCTTCCCTGCCAATGTTGTTGAAAGTACAGTAGGAGCTGTGGTCACTCCTCATGATTGGCAAGGAATCAAAGGTGACAGTTTTTGAGGTGTTGGTGTAATGATTAATGGCATTGAAGGTGAGGGAGGGCAATGTGCTGCTCGATGAAACAGGCATCATGGTGGCCAGGATGAGAGCCAGGCAATCAGCCACGTCCTTGTTGGGCGCACAGGCCAAAGCCGGCGTGTAACCTACAAACAGAGACAAAACAAAACCTTCATTTAAAATAAAGACAAAGTACAAACTTCTCCAAGTTCATACAATCTTTCAGCTGCAAAAGTATTTTACATTGCTTAGTTCCACACTGTTTAAAAAACAAAAAAATGAAATAAACGCATTATCAATTAGTATTTTTAAACTTCTTGTAACAAAAACAATCTTGAAATTAATGGGCTTTGCAAAAAAGATGAAATTGCTTTGTTAAGCACAGCCAAACACTCTAGGCCTGTGAGAAAAGCCCAGATCTGAAAATGGTGAGGAAGTCACCTGGCTGAGGAGAGACAACTAAAAGCAGCCAACAGGGATAGGTGACAGCATTCACTACAGAGCACAAACCACAGCTCAAACATTTCTTTATCCAGAATCTCCACCACAGCTGTTCATCACAGACAGGTACTTCAGTACCACTGTGCTATCTCAGTAACAAGCTGGCTAAAGGATCAAGGCCGGTCAATTGAAAAGGCAGAGTGCAATTACTTCATTAAAATAGTGTGATATACTTCATTACAATATTCAATAATATAAATTATAAAGCCAATGCCTGACTTTTATTTGCACGGTATCAATTAAGAAATCCAGAGAGGTTTGAGTAAATGCCAGCTGGGTTAGCAGGCTAGAACTTGCAGGGAGACCACCTGGTTGTCCAGCCAAACTTCTGCCAGGCATTGCTGCTCTGACAACCCCCAAATGCAGGAGGTCTCAGGCTGTGGAATGATTTGCAGTCAGGTCACGTAGCTGTGACATCTCTTCTGGGTTTCTGTGGCTCTAATAATCCTCCACCATTGTTCCTTCTGCAGCTTCCCCTTCTCTGTGTACTTGCCTCTATTCATTCAATGTCAAGAAAAATGCTTCAAATTCTCCTCAGCAGAGATCCGTGCACTGCTCCAGTCTCAGGCTTAGCCATTCGGATGGCGCCTGAGGGTGAGTTCTGGCACAGGTCTCCGTGCATCTACAGCACCAAGGGACTGTCCTTGGCGGTGCCACTGGCAGTTCTAAAAGCAGGGCAGTCTCCTAAGTACCACCAGAGATCACAGCTAATTCTGGTGCCAAGAGCAGGACACGTTCCCCTTCCTGGCTCCACCCTGCAGCATCTCTCACTGTGTGGGACAGAAATGCCCACAATGAGCTCGACAGGAAGACTCATTTTCAGGTGCATTTGGGAGTCTGAAGTCCTGCACTACCCCGAAGTCCACAAGTTCAAGGTGTACAACATCCAAGTAAAAAGCACACCAGTAATTTTAATAATAGATGGCTTTAACGCAAAGTGCACGATAGACTTCTACCCAGACTTTAGGAAGGCAGGGAAAACAAGGCAATGCTCATTCTACCAGCAAGTGTTTAAACTACTTCAAAGGAATCATCTTTATTTTAGAAGTAGGTCCAGATCAAGTTTTAGGATAGAGCTCAGGAGCAGTTACTGTATTGTACAGTTGCACACGGGTATTAAACCAGTAAGCACATTATGGAAAATAACTGTAGCTAGAAATTAAGAAAACAGCAAGCAGGGGACAGTCTCGCAGTTGAACTATTTTTCACTCAGGACAGACCTTGTGCTTGATGCTTTGAACAGAGCAAGACAAGAGTCCCTGCCCAAGGAGCACACAATCCAAGGAAACACAGATAAGTCAAGCACAGAACGCACCAGCTGACCATGCGATAGGGCCGTACAGAAGTGCAGCGCAGCGGATGTTTTCATTGTTAGTAAGGTACCACAGCACTTAAACAGCTCAGAGTTAACAGTGACAGTCTGCAGAAGAGATACATTTTGAGAGGATTCAGAAGCAAGGGCCAGGGCTCGCCACACCTGGATCATGACTGCATTTCAGGCATGTAAGGCAGAACAGACGGCTCAGAACTGATACTCAGATGCACACCATTTAATATCTATTGCTGCTGGAGGTTGTATGTAGGTAAGATGACACACAAAGTAAGTTTATTCAAGCTGGTCATATTCAACACCATTCCTTTCAGTAATGTGACTTGATAAAAGTTCAAAGAAGAAAAACAAGCAGTCATCTGCTATTTTAAGGGTTTATTTGTTTGTTTGACCCCCTTCCCCCCTCCCCACTTTTAAAGACTTCTAGGGTCTTGAATACTCATGTTCCTTCTGGAGCAGAGCATCCCAGTTCATCATAAAAAGGTCAATGTAAGGAGTAAACAATCCATTGCTTCTGTTAAAAGTTCTCTGTTCTCCAAATACTGTGTTTATAATTAATATACAACTGTAGGTCTCGAGCTTCTGGCTTTCATAAGCAGAAATGAAATCCCCCAGTTTAATTCCTGCCTTAGACATAGCAAGATGAAGTAACTGCTTACACCACAGAACACTGACATCTGTGTCCTCCACCACATTAACTTATATTAACTCCACTATATCAAATTCAAATTTATAAGAACAAATTGTAATTTTATGTCACTTAACTGCAGAGTGACAATTCATAAGCCAGGGAAACAGCAGATATAAATACTTTCCATTTCCTTTGAAGATAATGTTGGTAAATGAACTGACTCCACTGAAATACTCTCACTCAGCTCTCCTGTTTGTACCCGTGTAAGGCTTCACAGAACAACAATAACAAAATATTTACTATCTTCATTTGTAGATGGGGCAATAGAAGTAGAGTGAGTTGGGGCAGCATCCTTGCACAACAAAAAACAAGGGTCTGCATGATGGACACTGACTTAAGGCTGAGGCTCCCCCCACCCAAATGCAGAGCTGCTCCCTCCCCTGGGGCTTCAAAGCTGCCAGGAAGGCATCTAGAGGAAAATCAGAGAGTTAGTGATGTGGTCAGTGCAATGAAAGTTCTCTAGATCAACAGAATGAGGTATTAACACTGGAAAAGAGATGAGAGTTTGAGGCACAAGTCATCCTAAAACTACTTGCAGAAAAATTCCTTCCAGAAAACTGGACATTTCCAATATAAACTAAAATACAAGGTAAATACTCAGGAAAAAACCCCACTACAAAACAAAACAAAAAAACACTGAGAAGCTGGTAGAGTGACAAAATAAAACTTCATATGGTGTCAAATGAAAGAAAAAGCCAATTATTTCTTTTAAGATGGGCAAATTTGCATTAATAATGTCCAATTCAACAGAATTTTTGTAGATGGAGATGATGGCAGTTTCATCATGACTGGTGCAGAAAAATGAGGAAAAAAAGAAATTTGAAAAAGAACTGATACAGAGCTAAGAATGCAACCCTCATCACAACTGCTTTGGGGAAGTATACTGGAGAGTTAATTTTCTGTTTCAGCTGCATTTAATCTATTAAGAACCAAGAGGATTATTTTTTTTCTATTAGTTCTTAAACAAAAATTATCTCACCATTTTAAGAGATGCTCTATGACAAAAGCAGTGTGACTTCAAATTCAGCATTTTAAAACTCTTATAAACTATTTATAAACTGAAATGCAGGTAACTGGAGCGATGCTGGTTTTTTCCAAAGCTCATGTTTTTCAATAATGATCTGTAGCTCAGATATAGCAGCAGAGGACTCAATTTATACAGTCATAGATACAAATAGAGATTGCTTGCAAAAAGTCAATGTAGTTTTTACAGAAAGGGACAAATGCAAAGACAAAAAGTGGATCATCACTCCATAACAGCTGAGGCTCTGCTGGTTACATGTTCCATATATCAAGACATGTTCCATGTAAAACACTACCACTTTCTAAAACTAAAATTAAACTCCCATATAATCTAATTCTGTATGAAATGCCAATCTTGGCAGATCACTGAACTTATCTGGACTATGTTGAAGTAAGAGAATGTCAGTGCTGTGATCCAAAATATTCCACTGCCTATTTCTTCAGTCAGAAAAAGAATCCATCAAGGCTGCTTGATATATTCTCAAGGCTGTTTAAAATTTTATAAACAAAGCAATTGCTATTAGAAAGAACCACAGTGAGAAAAAATATTAGATAGCGCTCAGACTTACTTTAAAATTTAAAATGTGAGCAGAATTAAAAGGAAGATTTTTTAGATCCCCAGGCTGCCAGGGTATTTTGACACAAATGTTTTCCTCTGTTATGTCAAAGACCCATCCTAACAAGGGACTGGCTGGCTGTATATGAGAAGCCCACAAAACTGCAAATGTCTCCAGTCAGCATATGTGTGATAAGAAGCAAAAATAAAAAAAGGTCTATCTTTCAATCTTTTCATTTGAGGGAGTTTCTTTTAGCGCTTACTCTTGTGCCCTATTTTAGGCAAGGAATGATCTTTAAGTCACCCTTGTCACTGCAAGCAGTGTAACTTGAGAAACATACAGAGAAAGTCACAGTGAACATTAAAAGAGGAAAAACTTTCCAAACTGGAGATATAATTAGAACTATTAATTAGGCACATTGCTTTTGGAATAAAAAATAACAAACAAACCCAAACAAAGTCAAAAAGCAAACAGTCCATTGCCTCACACCTCCCCACATCCCAGGTACTTCTTTCATGGCATAAGTGACAGAGCCTTACACTTTCAAAAGCACAGCTTTAAAGGACCACAGATATCCTACATAAAAATATGTGAATTAGTCAGTAAATCTAATTTTCTTTTGTTTTACAAGATGCAGCATTTATTCTCGTGATAAAGCAGTTACTTCTTACTTCTAAGTGCCAAAAAACTCTGAAGAGCCAGAAGCTTGAGAATAGTAACTGTGAGCTGTAAATCATAGTAGCTTTTAAAAGCTAACACCAATATACCTACTGTGACAAAACGAATAGCAATTCAATCCAGCTTAACAGCTGAAAGTTGTATTTTACTTCGAGCATTATGTTTTTCTGACCATTTTTGGTATGCCAAAGCTAGTGCATTTATAGGTGCATCATAAAACTACTTTTATAGTGCATCATAAAACTACAAATGCAAACCAAACTTTCCTGTGCTGTGACCTGCATCATTCTGAAAGTTTTCACTCTCCCTACTTCTGCTGCTTTGCTAACATGATCCGCCACCAACGCATTTTTTTCTGTGAGGGCAACCTACTGCAAGGCTCATCTGGAGTTTCCAGAGTTACTGCTTTTCAGGGAATTGAGTTTAGAACTACAGTTCCTTACAGGAAAACAAAGTTAGATTTTTCTTACCATTTTCATCTACAGCAAGTACACTTGCTCCCTTCCCTAAAAGCTCTTGAACTACAACCGTTAGTCCGTTTCGAGCAGCAACATGCAGAGGTCTGTGAAGACAAGCAAACTCATATATAAACCTTAGAACAAGTCATGAAGTAAGTCAGGTAGCTTGCATCTAGTTAAATGTAATACTTCTATGTTATTTACACATTATACAAATATTGTAGATGTAATAACTACAATGGGAAACTCAGCAAATCTCTTTTCTTATTGCAAAGAAACTCTAAAATACCAATTGTGAACTTTCTTCTTTCCATGGCAGCACACAGTGAGGAAGCAGCTGCTAGTAAAGATGTGCCTGCTTATGGACTTTATCATGTTAAAAAGTCAGAAACCCTTGGCACCCTACTGCTGATAAATCCCCCACTCAACTGCTGTAACAGATACTGTCACATGCGAGAGTGACTGCATATCACTGCCATCACTCAGTGGAGCTCTAACAGCAGAATAGCAGCCGTTTGCTGCTGCATGTAAATACCCCAAAGAGATGCAGAAGCCCTTCATCAATCTGCCTTCTAGAAACCACTATATTCCATTGTGATTAGAGATGAAAAAATATTTCACAGTACAATGCATGAAGAAAGAAAAGCAGATTACTTTTCAAAACCTCGAACTACTAACCATAAATCAATTTTGTGTTGACTTGCTCTATAAAGGAAAGTGTAGCTTTATCTCAAATATTCTAATTATATCTTTTTCAAATACAACAGTTTTTCAAAATTGGTTCCCACTGGCTTAAATAAAACCTTACTATCACTCAGCAGGAAACAGAATTATCAGCTTACTTCCTTTCTTCTTTATATTGCTCTTCATGCATTCTAAGATTCCTGAAGTTGTTTGAATTAACTATAAGCTGGAAACAAATGCCTTACTTATATATCAGAAATGCAAAAGATACAAACAGGAGCAGCTGTATCTATGGTGCTTACATTAAAGTATTAAAAATGCAAGAACTACCACACCCAACACATATACGGAAAAATGTAATGCAATTAAAATAATTTTAATGTAGAGACCAACAATTTTAATGCTTATCTTGCCACAAAGAAGGACTTTGTTTAAGCTGTTCAGAAAGTCAATTTAGTTATTAAACATTTGCTAAAGCAGTATTATTTAAACAATGGTTAAAACCTTGCAATTTATATAAACACTTTATATAGGTGCAAATGTGTACCTATTTTATCCCATGACATCTCTTGATCTAACTATTTGAGCCAAGGCATGTGGGTGGAATTACATGAGTCTGTGGTAGCATACTTTCCCACATCTGTTCCCATCTCCTGTTTGCTTTTCCCTCTCCCAAGACATCCTTGCTTAAAGCCAGAAATGAGGCAATCAATCCTTTCCTGCTTTCTGGTTATTTCATGCTGCCTGAGGTGCACCGTGGTGAGCAGCAAAAGCAAAGGAAGAATTCTTACTATTTTAACTCCTTAATTCAAGCAGATCTCAGGGCATACTTGGAAGCACTGTATGAGCTTGAATATGGCAAGATTCCAGAAGGGATGTAAGACCAGAATAATATATGAGTTGCTTACAAATTCCAGTGCAAGGTGGTTTTTGGTGGGTTTTTTTGGCTTTTTTTTTTTCCTAAATGGTCTGTGATAGCATTACTGAAGCAGTCCAATAAATCATGTGCATCGCTCAACTACACATTGTGTGTCAAGCATTCCCTGAACACAAATGCATTCTCCGAAAGGAAAAAATGCAGAAGAGTCATTTTAGTAGCCCATCTTGATTGGTATGACATACCATACATTTCAAAGGTTTCCTTCTGATTTAGGCTAACCAAATAGGTTTGAATAGTGTATTCTCCATGATATTTAATAGAAAATAATGTTTCATCCTTGAAACATGAAACAGAAAGCATGCTGAAGAACAAAAGCACACTTCAGGCAGTTTTTTTTTTTAAGTAGCTATCTTTGAAGACAGAGTCTTAGCTTGCCTCAAGTTGTTAAATGAAGTGATTTTTAATTGAATAACTAGATAATTTTTAAAATAGAAAAATCTCAGTTTACAGGTAATCTCAGTGGATTGCAGTAACTCCACACATGAATCACAATAATGTAGTTTTATTTATCGTCCTATTCACCCACAAGAAAAAAAACCAAAACATCCAGAGCCTTAAATATGAGCAAAACACCCTTTGAATTCCAACTTGGTTCAACTCTTGGTATCTATTAACAGTGTAAATTCAATGAGTTTGAAAAAAAAAATCTGAAAAACATTCCTCTTTATGAGCAAGATACACACCAAGAAGTCATCTTTCAAACACCCTCCCTGCTGATACGTACGTTTGCAAGGCTGCGTTGGTGGCATTGATGAGGTTTCTATCCGTAATCTTCTCCAGGATTAACAAGGCACTAGTTTCATGACCCTTAACACAGAACAAACATCTGTCACATAACAAATATTCTTCACAAATTGCTTTGAGTGTTTTCTCAAAGTAAGAATACTTTCAAACAGTGCTTGATAACCCAAAGCTCAGCACTGATAAGTCAGACAGTGCACACACCTTGCTGCAAGCCAAATGGAGTGCTGTGTTCTTAGAATTGTCTTGCAAAGTCAGATCAGCCTTAGCACTGCTAACCAGCACCTCTGGGGAAATAAAGACTTTTATTAACTAAAAGCATAGTCCTTAAAATCCAAACAGCAAAATGAAAACGGAATTTTGGCAAAATATATTCACGAGAACATTAACTGTAAGGCTACTTCACCCACAATAAGATTAACAGAGCTAAGAGCAGAAATATATAAAGCTTCTCTTTACCAACTGTATTCGTCTGTCCATTTTCTGCAGCCATCATTAAAGGTGTTTTCCCAGAAGAATCTACAGCATTTACTTGAGCACTGTGACCAAGCAGAAGCTGTAGACACTCAACGTGATCTGTAAAAGCTGCTGCATGCAGAGGTGTTCTACAACAGATCAAAAGACAATATGGCCATGTTCAGCCATGCTTTCTACTGTATTCAAAGGGGCATCCCTGCCTGTGATCCTACAAATAAAAAAGACTGCAGTCTCTCCCACTGATCCTTTGCAATCAGTATTGCTGGAGTTGTGACTGCTGCCTTTATAAAGTCCCTTTCTAGATTCAACTAAAGCCACCCACGCAGTTTACAACAGAGATAGAATCTGATTCATAAAAAACAAAAAAATGCATAAAGCCCTATCCACAAAGTGATAGAATTTAAAATATGCTCTAAGTTGCCTGTATAATAAAAAGCTGATTCAAGTTTACTGAATCAGAACAGGATTTTAAAAATCTAAAATTTATTTCTAGCACAGAATAAAACAAAAATCTTCAAAGAATAAAACGGGAGGAATGAGGAATTAATGTTAAGTAGCAAATACAAACCCCCCCAAACGACTGAAGAATTTAGTACAGCCACTCTATGACATTACAAACATTCCTTCTGCATTTGCACTCTTACCTTCCTTTTGAATCTGTTGAATTTACAATACCACCACCTAGTGTATCAATTAACATTTCTGCAGCACCTTCATTGTCATTTATCCTATAATGAATTAAACAGACTGTTATTTACAGAATGATAAATCTTTTGTTAAATACAGCAATGAAATTTATGAAGAATAATTTTGTACTTCCTTACACAGCACAATGCAAGGGACTGAAAGAATTTCCTTCCATTTTCTGAAAAACTTCCTGTTCCAGGAGCAGCTCTACACAACTGTCATGACCTAAAGCAAATGTAAGAGTTAGGTATTGAAAAGAAGGGAAAAAAGGTCTAACTGTGGTTTACAATGAAAAATATGTATCTAAATTAGATTAAGCAGTATGGTATTTGAAAATTTCAAAGAAAGATTGGTTATATTCAACAGGGCTGAATATTCCACATTTAGGAACCAATACATTCTTAGAATCCTGAAAATCAAACTATCATGTAATACTGTAAACCTTAGGAAATTTATAAAGTACCTCAAGCTATCTGAAGAAATCTAGACACCCAACTGAATTCTTTACACCTCTGCATTGCAAACTCTTCTGTACATTCATCACTTTGTCTCCATGAAAACAACTCCATCATTTGAGGTTTATTATTTGAGGTTTATTCTGTTCCACATTTAGCTGAAATTATCACCCAGCTCAGTAGTTATTCACTTAATAATAATTGGTGAAATGAAGGTTTAATCTTTTACTTCTTGATTTTTCCCTATCATGTCATCCAGAGATGAAATAAAAAACAACCTCTACTATGTTCTAAAAGAACACATAGAACAAAATCTTCAGCAAAGGAGCTGAATGATTTTCCTATATTTTAAGATTTCCCTCACTCTCAAATCCATGAAAAGTATCAGTGAACAAAAAAAAAATTCTTATTGAATCCCTTTTATATACTTGAGTTTCTTATGCCTACCACAGTTGATATGAAGCAAGTTTAAAACAGATTTAATCTGAAACTATTCCTCCTTATGAAAGTTATTTTTTGGGATGTGTATGACACATTTCTATTCAAAGGTATTATGCTGAATTTCTTTAAAGAGTCCTTGAGGCATAAAACTAAGATAGTATATGACAAAAAAGTAGGACAAAAGTAAACATCTCTTATGTATTAGAATACATTCCTCTTCAAGATATCATGTCTGTCATCTTCTCTCATTCACTGAAAGGAACTGAAAGAGGATGGACTTTCTATGTTGTTTTTGTATTAATATTGAGTTATTAATACTTCTACCCCAATATCACCAAATAGATTTAGAGCTGTATTTCGATGCATTTTACCATTATAGCAGGCCCAGTGCAGTGATGTGTAGCCATGATTGTCTGCCATTGCAGGTGCTGCATCCACAGAAGTAGCTGACTGCAGCAGAGCTCCCAGGACGCCTATATGGCCACACGCAGCTGACAAGTGGATGGGGGACCGTCCCCTACAGTCCCGTAGCAAGGACTTAGCACCATGTTGAAGCAATGCTTCCACACATTCCTCATGCCCAGTAACTGCCTGTCAGAGAGAGACAGGAAAGGGCCAGTTTGAAAATATTCATGTATATAAGCCAAGGTGTAGAACTCAAGCAAGCAAACCTCAGGCAAATTCTTGCATTTTTAAGGTGTAACAAAATAAGCAAAGTAAGTCGCTATTTTATTCCTGAAAACAGATAATCTGTTGGGAAAATAGCAATGTATTACAATACTTATGTCAGAATATTTTCTTGGAATAAAACTGAATGAACTGCTAATCTCTTGGGCTCATTCAATTGTCTTATCTGGCAGACACTATAAAGAAAATATTTGGCATGTAGCATGTATCATGCTTTTCTTCCTCCTATTAACACTACCTTCCCCCCTGCAAAAAACTGTACTCTAGGACCTCTCCAGTCAACACTTTACAGCAAGATTAGGAGGTTCTAGAAGTCCAAAGTAATTCTGAGGGTAGGTAATAAACAGGCAGAATCCACCTTTCGAATGCAACTAAAAATATAATTAAAAATTAAATTGGCAAGATGAGAATAATGAGACATTAACTAACACTACATATTAAGTCTTTATTTGAAATTAGCATGTAGGAAACTGGAAACGAAAGAAAGAAAATATTCTCTTACCCCTCTATGTAATGCTGTCCTTCCCCACTTATCTTTGGCATCTACATTTGCTCCTTTGTTAAGGAGTGAATAAACACAGTCGGTGTGCCCATTGAGAACTGACAACATCAGAGGAGTCCTAAGCAGGGACAGAAATAAAGTGGAAATTTACACTTGGAAATTTAACAGACTAGCACTCAGCTCAAGTATAACTGCTATCCTTCCAATCAACACTGTTAAAGATTTACATCATCAGTGACCTTCCACTCATTTGCTTTTTCAATTTGAGAACATAAAGTAACATGCCCCAGTTCAGAAATCCTGATTAAGTAACTAGAATCCATTTTCTCAGCATCTGGGCAGTAAGACACATTTTAGTTTCCTCCCAACTGAACATTTTTCACTCTCAACTTCATGTCTATTGCAATAATTTCCTTTTAAAATGAGTTAAAATAACTACTGTAAAGTATTTGTTTTTTTCTTTTACAAAATGCAATAACTTGTGTAGAAGAGAATGTCCATCATTAACTCACTGTCCATTTCCATCTTGAATGTCCACTGCATTCTGTGGCTCTGCATTTCCTATCAATAGCCGCAAACACTCTGAATGACCATTTGTAGCTGTAAAACATTATAAAAATATGGGGTTTACATTAATTGCCTTTGAGTAGAGAGCTCAAAAAGAATGGCAACCTACCTGCACAGACTAAAGCCCATTAGCTTGAAAACCCACTGTACAGTTTTACCATTATTATAACTTAAATTAAAATACGAATAGTTGAAAATTTCAGGAATCAGGTATTCTCAACTGTACAGTGTTAGAAACAACTGATTCCAACTAGCAACTGCCCAACAGATTTTACATATATATATGTTAATGAGGTTGCATATATTAAAAGTAATTGGAATATATGCTTATACAACATACACAAGAAGGAACATTAAAATACAGGAATTAGCATAATTTTTGCTTGTTTTAAGGCACTGGTAAACACATATCTAGCAAATCATAGTCAGATTTTGTTAGCAAGTGTAGTGTGTGCATAGCTATAAAATAATAATGGAAATCACATTTAGAAAGGGGAAGGAAATGTGATGCATAGATGTAATAAACCAAGCAGTTAAAAAAAGGAAAATGTACAAACAGAAAATTGAGAAATCTCATTTAAATGCAACTCATGAAAGATAAATGATTGCTTCTTGGAAGAGAAATTATTTCTGACCTACAGCTGCAGTATTCAGTTCACACAAGCATAGTGACAATTCATGTTTCTGTAGCTGACAGACATGCTAACACAAGTTAGGAAAGCTCAATCAAATACAAGAATGCAGTTTGTGCTCATGGACAACAAATCAAGTGGTTAGAATGACGATGTTTTGTACATAATGCTCTTTTTAACTGCAACACTTCTGTAACACCATTACTATAAATGTCAAATTTAATAAGCCTATTTTTAATGCAAGGAAAAAAAAAGACTACAGTGTGGATTCTAGACTCAGAGGAAGGCAGGCCTAGAGATGTTTTCTAGGAAAGTCAGCGAGAAAATACTGCAAAGGATTGCTGTTATTTTGAAAATGCTCAGGAGTCATTTAAATCCTTGGAAAAAAATCAAAGTAAGTTTTCATGTCTCTTCTCAAACTGCCAAAATTCTCCAAGACTCCAGTCATTTTTAGAAGCATTTTACTGCCAAGACAGGCAATGCAATTTGCCCATCTAAATTTGGGCCTGCAGTTCGGGCTGCGTGAAAGACAAGGAGAGAAGCAGGGACATGTCACTGACACCTGTCAGCACAGCCAGTTGAATGGACAAGGACAATGCACCCCTCCAGAGGGAAGTGTGGAACAGCACTCTTGGACTCCACTGGTTTATTGGATTAATCCTGGTTCCTGCCTGCAACTCTCTTGCTACATGTTTCTCAGCACAGCATATACCTTAAAAGCCATCCTCTGTTCCTAAATACTATTTCTTAGAACATTAATGACAGAGACTTCTGAACAGATTATCCACTTCAAAAGCCAAAATTTTAGAGGTTAGTAGCTAGCACATACCTGCAGCATGAATTGGGGTCCTCTTTACAACATAATCTTTCACCAAGATTGATGCTCCCTGATTAATGAGCACATCTACACATTCCACATGTCCCTTAAAGGCAGCAAGATCCAGTGGTGTCCTTCCATTGTTATTCCTCACATCAAGGTCCAGCAGTGACTGTACCAGCACTTCCAGAGCTTGATGGTGGCCATGATAGGCCTACAAGAATAAGAAAATTCTTCAATTTTCCCATCCTTAACATTCTTCCCTTTCTTGCCAGAACTACATAAATGAAACTGTAAAGAGACTATTCTTACTTTAGCACGCAGAAGAGCAACTGATGCAGCACATAAGTAGTTACAACAGTTACGACTAATTAAAAAACCCCACAATTTCAGCAAGAAGGTTGGTGGTTTTTTCCTATTTTATCCTTTCAGTCAGCAACTGCAACTACTCCCAGAAAATCTGTCTTCAATCTGCATAAATAACAGTCTTTTGACTACTGCACAATGTTTCATTGCTTTATGTTGTAGTTACATCGTCCTCCGATTATTTCAAGTGAGGAACATAAGCAAACTTAAGTAATTTCTTTTAGCTTTTTACATAAAATATTAAAAAAAGCACCTGTAATAAGAATGCAGTACAAGTAGCTTTCATTTACCCTAATCAAAGATTATTTTTTACTTTGTTGAGATATATATATATATATATATATATATATATATATATATACACACACATACATATATATATATATGTATGTATATATATATATTTATGTATTGCATGAGACTCTATTTTCAGAAAGTATAGAGTGGTTTTTCAATTGCTTTAAATTCAGCAAAAAGATCAAAGCTACACATTGAGCTGGTTATTCTGTATTTTGAATATTTTTTTATAGACAGAATTTCATCACAGTCATACACTACTCCTTGTGTAAATCTTTCCTGAGGTATCGAGGACAAACATTTCTCATATTAAACAATTAAGAGAGTAAAACAATATAATGATTAAAAAAGTCATAATTACTTCTATAACAAGTCTTACAGAAGTTTCATTGGCATAGATTTTAATTAGAAGATTCCACATGAAAGCTGTTCCATGAAGCAAATTTCAAGGGACATGCAAAAATCATCCTGTATACCTCATTCAGGAATATTAGTACATATGTTTGCATTTGGTTTATTAACCTATTTTGAAAAAATCCAGAATGAATAAACCTGTGTAACAACTGTTTGCTACCAGATGAGCTGTCATCACTAAGGAACTGAGAACTTACAGCTAAATGCAGCGGACTTATAGGTGCTCTGTTGTCTGAGTCATTCAGCATGTCAGTACCTGATGTTTCCATCAGCTTAAAGAGAGAAAGTCAGAGTGAGTGCAAAATCCCTCACCTTTGAAAACACTCAGCAATAATTGCTACAGTTTCCCATATACACAGATTGAAAAATAAAGGAGAAAAAGTAGGAAGAATAGTATAGAATTACAGATGTCCTGATCTTGAACATTTTAGAGTGTGAATCAACTGCAACATCTCCCCCATATTCATGTTCTAACCCCAGTAGTTTAATTTTGCATAATAATGCAGTAATTCAATAAGAAACTAAATTAAAATGCATATTTTTTCGGAAGTAGCAATATGAGTGATGAATACAAAGGGAAGACAAGGACAGGTGACAGTAGCTGCAGGAAAAAAAACCCCAAGCATCAGCCAAGTAAGCATTCTGATTAGGTGAAAAGTCAGCAGAAAACAATATGAAAGGCCAGATAGCAGGATAGATTTCTCAGAACAGGAAAACATTTCTCAGAGAGAAAGAATGGACTCAAAAAAAGTAAAAGCATTATAGCATTAAAATATTTAAGTATATACACTTCTATTTGTGACTTTCAGATGTGTTCTGAAGTGTTACTTCTGTGTCTTTTTGAAGACCATATTTAATTAAGTACATTAATAGAATTAAAACATTCAAAGTATTTGAAGAACACCAAACACATTCAAATTACACTTTCATTATCACACATGTATATCATGGTCAACCAACTGTTTAAGTAAACAACTACATGGCTTAAAAAATAATTTCCCATTTTAAAATTGTAAAATCCAATTAAATCTAAACTGTAGTTGAAATTAAATAATACATTCAGGCATTGAAGAAATGGTTGAATAAGTCTAAAAAATAAGCAGTATTTTTAAAACTACATTTTCCCTTTTGCTCTATAGTAGTACTTAAAAAGTGAGAAATAATAGACTTACAACATCTAGAGGCGTTTCACTTGCAATCTGTAATTAAAAACATCCAAAATTCATGTTTGAATACATTTAAATATAAAAGAGCAATTTAAATAAAAATACTGAAGTGGTATAAGACAGCATATCAAATGACACACATATTTTTGCAAAGGGAGCAATAAAAAACTCACTATGGCTTTATTATCTGAAATTCTATTCTGTGGCCACTAGTTACTGTAACTGCATGAACTATTTTATAAGGCACCCTTTCTTTACAGGTTTCCCCCACATTTTAATTTGCTCCTTTCAAATTACATTAATGAAACTTCTTAAAAGTTCTCAGTGGGATAACATGGTTATTTTATTTCAGCCACCATCAAAAAATAAAAGAGAAAAAAAAAAAAGGAGTGTAGTTTAAGTTAAGAGACAAACCAAAACTACGATCCCACATCTTCAACCAGTTGTCTCGTCATCTGAGAATATTTTATCTTTTTAAGCCAGTATCTAGCATCCTAGCTCCTCACCTTGCTTCTATTTTAGGAATACCAAATGCTTAAATTTATCTGCACACAGGCTGAAAACCAGTATTGACCCAGCTGACAGGCAAGGTGGAGGAATCCCCTGGCCTCTCCACCACACCCTGGAAGAGCAGCAGTTCCACCTTTCATGCAGGATATGTTCTCTTACCAGTTCAAGACACAAGCGATGACCGTAAGCAGCTGAATAATGAACTGCGTTGTATCCTTGTTTGTCTCGGATCCCAGGGTTGGCATCATTTCTTAGCAAGTATTCCAGGCACCTATTCAAATTGACATATGCAACCATGTATCTAAATGCTGAATTTCAACTTAATGCTAAGTGATAAATTGTTCCAATTCAACTGGAAAATAGAATACAGCACACAGGGACACTGATTTAATGTACAATATTGGCTAGGGCTAGAGAAAGCTACCTCATTACATCAAACATACAGGTCAATCACAAAGCTTCAAAATTTGAAATAATCCTTCTCTGCAAACATCCTGCATCTTCTGAGTTATCTGACTTGGTTAAAACTAGTATTTCATGGCTATTTTCCTCCTAGCTAACACAACTGCAGTTACTTTTGCTAATATCAATGACTACTATTTTGTATGCTCTTTTGCATTAATCCCTTCTTCTGTATGCTATATGCAAAGAAGAGAAGCAGATCTTCATGGTAGCATACAAGAGTAACACACACACACACGCACACTCTTCCACTACCAGACACAATTTAAAAAACTTGTTTATACAGTAAATACTCAGTTATTTTCATATATTCTATCTTATTCTGAAATCATGCTTTTCTCTCTAGTCTTGGTAAAATGGGGCTTAGGTGGTGTTTGTTCTAGATCAAAAGCATTTGTTAAAGATACAAAAGAAATACTTTCAAACAGGAATAAACTGGAAAATAATTTTCAACAAAAACATCCCTGTCTCTGAAATCTATCTTTAAAGATATCTGAACAAAGACCATAAAATTGCACATAAATATTTTTGGAATTTTATGTAGATGGTTTCCTGACATGTTTTTCCCAGGCTTTATATTCTGACTCCAGTAATCATTTTAAACTTCATTCCTTTTTAAAATGAGCTGAGCAGTACTGGTTTTCCAACTGTTACTACTCATCTTGGTGCATCAATACAAAAAGCTTCCCCTCAGGCTATTCTGCTTTGCAGTCTGTCTTCCAGGGACCCAAATGTTAATGAGAAGGGCAACAGCCCATGGGCTCCAGAGACGAATCTTTGAGTTACCTCATTACCTCCCAAAACTCTGTAGTGCTGTCATCATCGCTCCTGCTCGTGCCTTTTGTAAGACAGATGGCAAAACGATGTCATCTGAAGAACCATTATAGTTTGGAGGTTTTCAGAGCAACTGTGAAGCTAAAATTAATCCTAGCTCAACTTGTAAGAGGGCAATTAAAGTAAAATTATCTCAGCAAGCTCCAGCAGGAATTGAAATTATTTCTAAAAAGCAGCAGACAATTTAATTTTGAAATCTGGCTTTACATAAAAAGGCACATTGTTCAAATATAAGCTAAATGGCCATAAAAGTATTCTTTATTTAGTCTTCAAAACCCAATCTGTAAGTTATGCACCACCTCATTCCTTTAAAAGGTGCTGTATTAAAAAAAAAGATGATTTGGCACCAAGCAGCACTTCTCCAGGGAAGGTGTCACTGTGTGCATGTGGAATGTGCTGCTGCACACCACGACCCGCATATGTGAGTGTGTGCACAAGAAGTGATGCTCTTCTTGTCTCCTCAATATATCCAATGTCTGGAGCTTAAGTAATCATGACTTAGGTGCTACCTACACACCCTTTGAATATAAGCATTTAAATCTTTAATATATATGTCCAATATAACCATTGGTTAGAAAATAAACACAGGCAAGAGATCATGGATTTATGAAAGATTCTGGATGCATTTCATTAATAGAAGTGTAACTACCTCATAAAATTTAGACTATCAACAGATAGTCATGTTTGGCATTACAGCTGTAGTTCACTCAAACATCAAATAGACAAAGCATCTTATATTGAACTATCAAGTTAATATCTATCCTTCATCAGAATTTGATTTTAAGGCAAAATGACCCTACTGCCCACAACTAACTTAGTAACACCCACAAAGGATATTTATTCAACCACTACATAGTAGATAAGATTAAGAACTCTGTCCCCAGTTAATTCCTGATTTAGGAGATCTGCATTATAGGACATAAAATTCTTACTGCTGTTCATTTTTTTCCTCTGAAATATTTGTTACATAAAGTCTTTTATATACAATGCACACACCTCTGTCAAGTTTAATCTTTAAAAATACAAGAAATGCATTTGGCAAATCTGAAGGCAGAACACACATGCAATTCACAGCTCAAATGTTCCTCATGATAAAGGCTTTAGTACAAAGCATGCCACTTACTTCCCATCTGTGTCTGATGCAGCTGCATAGTGCAGAGGTGTACAACCCCTCTCATCAAGGTCATTCACACTAGCTCCAGATCCCACAAGGGCAAACAGGCACTGATAATTACAATTGGCAGCAGCATAATGGAGTGGAGTTCTTTAGTACACATTTAAATAAAAAGTACAATGGTAAATAACAGCAAAATAATATTACAGAGACAGAAAAAGCAAAATAAAGTGAAACAAATCCTCCTTATATTTTTAAATAAGTATTTGTGGTGAAGAATGCATCATCACAGTACTAAAGAATAGGACCACTTTTTAAGGACCACTTAACAATGCTGAACCATATAGAGGGGATTTATTTGCCAGCCAAAATATACACAAACTTCATATTAAATGGAGCTTTATTTGAATTTTCTTGTGTAAACTTAAAGACAGAAATCCAGCTTACATTAGAAATACTATTTCTGTTAAGTAATTTAAGCCACACGGAAAAATATGGACAAATCAAAAACTGCACAACTAAATACAGCACAAATAAAATAAAACAATTGCACAAACAGACATTTTTATTAAACAAAGCATGATTTTGCCTAAGAAAGGAAAACATTATTATTTATCTTTATCTATACTGACATAGCAGAGGCACTGTTAAATATACCTTGTCTTCTTGTAACAAAATCATGACGTATTAGTACTGATGTATAATCTCACAGAAAACTTATCGCAGCTTCAAATACATAAACAATTCTCTAAATAGGCCAGATTAACTAAAATTTTAAAAAGACCAATATGACCCAGAATTTCATTTTCTATTTTTAAAAAGAGACTGCAGCTATAAATATCTTGATTTTGAGGAGATAGTTTTGAGGCTCTTTCCCTTAAAATGTCTTTTTCCCATTTCTTCCCATTTTAAACTAATATTTTCCATCGCTTGAAACAATTGCTCTATATAACATGAGTGTTAAACCAAAATCCAAACCAAACCAAAAGGAAACCCCAGCTTTCGATGACAGAAGTTGTGGCAGATAGTTGCTCCTTTCTCAGGAAATAATGGAAGTGGAATTTAAAGCAAAATACAACTTTGGATCTGTAATTTTAAGTCCTAGGCCTGCTCTTCACATCCCAGAAAATCATATTTTCCATGATGTGACATGAGATTTTACATGAGTACTGATCCTGCCATCTAAACTTGAATAATCATATACTAAAAATAGAAATTAATGTCCTTCCAAAAGAGTTCAGAGCTCAAGCATGAAAGCAGAAAGGGATCGATATTTTGAAATGAAAAAGGTGAAGCAGTTATAATAAAATACTGGGTATTTTAATAAAAGAGCTTAGAAATAGCCACAGATTTATAGGTTTGACTAATACATTATTTGAAAAATATTAGCAATGTCCTAGGATGAGAGCAATTTAAATATATTCGATCCATGTTATAAGGAAAGAAGGTTCACAAAAATTACAGTTGAATGTGAAATTTAGTCTTTAAAAACAAGACTAAACACCTACCTAACAAAACAGTATTACAAAATATGTTTGTGACTTTTGAGAACATGCGCTGAAACATAGTTTATTAGAGGCATCATATAATAAAAACCCATTTAAACTGGAACACAGACTTGGCCACACATCAATAAGCTGCTACTGCAATACTTTTAACAGCCCTTTCCAATATACAAATCTGGAATGTCTTACCTTCCAAATCTGTCCTTTTTGTTGAAGTCTGCACCAGTATTTAGCAGAAGATTTAGGCACTCCAAATTCCTATTAAATTAATACACTATTACTTGTGATTGCAAATTTTATTTCATTAATATTGGCCTCTACAAATATCAGAACTACTACACATGAACATCTCATATGTCAAGTTTAATGGAACTGAACTATAATGTGGAATTTTTGATACTTACATTTCTATATGTAAAATAGATTCCATAATTTATGGACCAAACTAACAAAGAATATAAATTATTTCAAGACCACATATATAAATTTAATTTATACCAATTGGCATGAGTAAAGCACATGAACATGAGCCTAATTCAATCAATAATTCAATTCTTATAAACAAAAAACCAGTAACACCTGCATGTCACATGCTTTTGCTACCAGGATTCCAGCACAGAGGCAAGATTTTTACTGCATATTTTTAAGGCCAAATGCAAGTTGAAACATAGATACTTTACTTTTTAGTGTAATCAATTTTCAATAAAAATATGATCATAATAATAGATATACTATATTGTTTATTGTTTAAACACTATTTTTGGTAACTTTCCTGAACTGGAGATGAGTGAGGGAATGTGTCACAAATTATTTGGTTTTTATATTAAGAGACAGCATTTTAACTTTTATCACTTGCAACAAGGATGCAAGTACTAGCAAGTACTTTTGACTTAGAATGATTACTTAACAGTATTACTTAAACAACATTCAAACAGAAAAATGAAAATATCAATATCATGGAGTTCTTGTGTCCCACAAAGTGTATCATGAAATTTATTACCCAATTCTTCCAGGCAATTTTGAGTAGCTGCTATAGAAAACCTACAATATAATAACAATAATCAATATGGATCACAACTCAAGTGATGAGCAAGTAGTTCTAACTACATCATTCCAACTCTGGAATTTAATTATTGCTTTTAGTTTATTTAGACTGACCTTTTATTTATGGATTTGGTAAAAAACAAGTTTGCCAAAGTTGCTGTTCTCTATGTCATGTCCCACAATGATCTGAGGTGGGCATGTCATCTTTGCATCTTTGAATGCTGTAAATTCTAAAAATTTTATCATCATCCATGGGAATTAAAAAATAAGAATCAGTTCATCTCCAAACATAAATCTAATGTAAGGCTGATGACACTTGGACACTGTACTCCAGCAATGACTTACTGAGCTGATTAGTTAATTAATTTTTTGTTTGCAGATAGAATCCATCTTGAAATTATTTTCATGTTTACATAAGTTCCAAGGGGAGAGGGCAGGAAAAACAGAGAGGAGATAATAGAAAAAAAGAACAAGAATGATCAGCGACTGAAAAAGAAATATTGAATATGAAAGCATGAATGCTTTTTTACACACCCTCCAGCTGCAGCTGCATGAAGACAAGTCCTGCCAAAGTCATCTGGTGTGTCAATGTCAAAACCTACAAAGCAAATATTTTGTAAAATCATTATGTAACATCACCTTTCACAAAAATGCTGTCATCTGCTGTTAAGAGAAATGCTTGCTAAGCAAACTTAACAGCTATTTGCAAAAGAGCACTGAAGCATTAAAAATGACTTCATTTGAAACATGTCCTTGCTATTTCCAATGTTTTGAAAAACAGGCATTTAAATAAAACTGAAAGGGGGAAGGTAAAAGACAAGTAGCTGCACTGAGGCTGAGTTCTTTCTCATTCTGTTTACCTGCTAATATTTCAGTGCCATTTACTACTGAATATAAGATATATGCAGGTCATATGAAAATTTAGGAATACGCTAGAATTTATCACTGTTGTGCAAAGATTATTAATTTTTGGGGATGTCAGTATTACTAAATATAGGAGCTACTTAAATTTTATCTTTGACTTTAGTCCCAAAGAAAGAACGTTATTGAGTTGCAGTGATGGCTGCAAATAGCAGTAAATTACAGAGGAGCTCTTTGCAGAACACTAGAGTTTTCTCTTTCTGAAAAGAGAGGCTCAGCTATGGAACTTGAAATCCAAGATTACAAACACTAGCTGTGTAATTCCATATCTACCCATATATTCTGACAGAAAGATTACTATTTAAATCAGGTTTCAAAGCTACATTTTTGTTTGAGAAAACTATCATGCTCTCATGAGAGTTTCGCTCTTCTGTAATGTAACTTATTTACTAAATCTCCATTTGTGGTACCTGGGAATGCTGGCTTTTTTTTTTTCTTTTAAGAACTGTTCAATGACACTAGATAATGAACAACATAAGACATGTTATTCAAAAATACTGTAATTTCAAGACTGTTTTCCTACTCCATATTCCCTAAAACAGGTTTTGTATGCACCACTATGCTTTTATCCCATTTCATCAGGGAATGCTCTATAGCAAATAATTTAGGAGAGTTTACTAGTTTGGTTTGAAGAACAGCCTTTGATGCCTTTCCACATCCCTTAGTTGCTTGTCCACCATCACTAACTATTTGAATGCCATTCAGTACTGGGACAAGGCAGATTGTTAAGGTTTGCACATGAATATAAATGAATTTAAAAATTGGAGATCTTTAATTTACATAAAAGAGACATCTCCCAACCCCAAAAAGGACACATACTCTACATATACCAATCCCCACACCAAGATCACATCCTAAAAGCTCTTAGCAGTATAATCTTTCTAGCCTGAAGGCTGAAAATACTCTTCAAGTCCTTATCTGCTCCAGGCTTGATTTGCATCCAGGTTTTCTCAATTCATGTAAAAGCCACAGAAACATCTTGCAATTTCTCCACATGATTTCCTTTGCCATACTGAACCTCCAGTAAGGGCACAGCCAGCACCACAGCACGTGTAGTAAGGAGAAAGAGCCAGTATCCCTCATTTTGAACACAACCAATTGAAATATTGTCAACTATTGGACAGTTCTTTCCTGAAGTGAATCCTTGCAAGCTTGCCCATGACAGGACAGTAAATAAAAAGCCTTTCCAGTAGGTAGCTTTAGTTATATTCCTCTAGTTCTTCTCCCAGGCTTCCCTAACAAACAGTATAAAGCTGGGGAAGCAACTTTCACACTTCCTTTTCCCCAGCGCTCTCCTCCTCACTTATCTTTTTTCAAAAAATATGAAGTGTCTTCAGATTAATACAGAACCATTTAGTTTATTCTTATTCTTCTTCTACTCCAGAAAGTAGATAAATCTACTTTCTCAGAATTGCAATGGTTCAAAGAGCTCAGAATTCTCCTAAGATTCTGGCCAACAAGAGAAATAATGACCGTCCAACATCCACATCTTCACGGAGGAGTCAAACATCAAAAGAAAAGTGCAGTTTGCTTTGCATTTCATTAACAACATAATACCAATGCAACAGTTTCTTAATACAGCAGTCCACAGAATCTTCAGTGCTATTAGGTGCCCACTACAGGAATTGATAGGAATAGACTGATCTGTATTAAGCTAAAGACATCATGGAACGGAAATTGGATGCTCCATGAAGTAATACAAAAGATTATCAATCTTTCTCCTTGAAGTTTCATTATGGTTTAAACCAGTCATCCCACCTCTATGGCCAACTCAAAATGCAAAAACACAATATTAAAGAAATTATAAATGTATTATTAAAATTTGGATGATTTTTTTTAAACTTATGTCTGCAAAAGTCTGCATTCACTTTAACTATGAACTATTCATTAAAAAACAAGCATTGGCCCCAAGGTACTAGTAAACGATTAGCATTTCTATGCATCACTAAATTAAAATATAATTAAAACTCATTCTGTGAAATAAACAACGAAATACAAAGCACCTTGTATGAATTTAATAGAGTGTCCTACCTGATGAGAGGAGCTTTCTGCAGCAGTCTGAAAATCCACTTAATGCTGCCAAATGGAGAGGAAACATCCCATGTATACCCCGCCTAAGATACACCATAATCAGGTATCACAGTTTCATTACAGTTAAAATAAAACAAACATGATTGTGTGCCAAAGTGCACATGCATGGTGGGTTCAGCAAACCACCTTATTAAAATACTGAGCTAACTTCACATCTTAAACACTTCCTTCCAAGCTATCAGCATGCATTATCAGTGCAACAGCCTGTTAAAACTTTACGAGCTTTTACTTCAAATACATTATAGAAAACTATTTCTCTTTGTTTTGGTACAAAGTGTGCTATACTGACTAACTACTTACAAGCACAATACAGCATAATAAACAAAGCATTTCCTGTTGCAAGTTGAAGATGATCTTAAAAATTGCACTAGTTCTGTTAACCTAATAAATACACTTCTAAATTATGTCAGCTTGCATTCATGTTAGTAAAGTTACCTACTTTGCAGTGTCAGCACCACTCGTGATCAGAGTGTTGATTAATAGCTCATGGCCATATCTAGCTGCTATGTGCAAAGGGGTATTTCCATTCTTATCTTCACAGTCTATTTCAGCTCCTGTAATAAAGAGTAATTACTAAGTAATGTAGGCATACAGATACTTTGTTAGAAAAATGGAACTGATGATCATTTAAGTAACATTATTAATTGTCAGTGACTGACTAGTTTGGATTTGAAACTTATAACAGATTTCAGTGGTAGAGAAAAGCATTTTATTATGTAACATTACGGGACAAACTGGATTATGGAAAACAAATCTATATGCATATTCCTGAATTTTTAAAAAGAAATGGTTCATCAGTGTAATTTATCAAACTTTTTAAACAGATATGCCAGACTCCACCACTATTACTGGACACTGGACATGAAAAAAATTCAGCATGTTGTTACCAATACAAGAGGATGAAAACATCCAAAATGGAAAGCTTATGGCAAAAATACTCTCTCCCCCTTTTTACCATTTTGAATGATGGTTTGGGATCTTGAAAATCTACCATGGATCGCTGTCATGTGCAAAGGTGTCTTCCCATCTTTACTCTGGAAAAAAAACCAAAAACCCACTGTTACTTATCACCAGTAACAGCAATTAATCAGATCTGACAAAAAAAACCAACCAAACAAAAAACCACAACAACAAAAAGGACACTTCTTTCTTCTTTTCTCTCTACACTCCATCCTTTAAATTGTTTCTACGCACTTTTGCCAGACAGATGCTGGCAATGACAAGCCAGCATGACATGGCAAGCTTTTCACAAGAGCTGCTCTTAGTCACTCTTCCAGCTGCCAGTGACAGCTCAGGGATGCCCACTCACTCATACTTCTGTCCCTAAGATAATAACTATCAAGAGGATGATGACATGATGACAGCACACAATTTCAGGAACAAGTTTGTGTCCAACCCCCCCCCCCCCCTCCCCCCCGGCCAAAGGCTACAATAAAACAATGTTTTAAGCTTGTTTCTTGAAAGAAAGTAGCTGTATTTACTAGAGGGGTTCACACATTATATTGGAAGACAACACATTACAAAGCTCATGTGTTTCCTAGAAATTTTTGTGAAGTGATGTTTGTAAGCAATTTATCATAAACTGCAAGCAGCCCTAGGGTAGAACTATTCAACCAGGTGCTATACATTTGAAATGCACATCTTGAATGTGTACTTAGTCATTCACCCAGTAAAGACATCCTTGAAGCAGGCCAACAGTAATGCACAAGGAAACCTCACTTTTTAACAGCCCAGTATCAAAGCACTTACAAACCCATTTTTACTGTTGCTATTGCTTTGGAATGATCTTCCCCTCATACTTGTCACAGGTAATGGGAAAGCTTTACTGCAGAAAAGAGTTCCTACACATGCACTCAAAAAATTGCAGACACGACACAGAAAATCAAAGGAGCCTTGAATGCAAACCCCATCTATGTTTTCAATGATGGCTTTGAAGAGTATGAAATGTTCACAAAATACAAAGTTAAATCAGACAAAGATGGCAGGGGAACATATGATATAAACACATGTATTGAAACATCACAAATTGTTGTCATATGCAAAAGTGTCTTCCCATCTTTACTCTCCCTTTGGCACCAAATGGACATGATTCTATAGTTGTGATACTGAAAGTCTGCTGAAGACCCTTTTAGGGATGAATATGGAATTTTTCATTGTGTCACTGCCCAGAGCAGCGTAACAGCACAATTATTTGAAACACTGTCTTCTCAGACCTAGACTGAAAGAAATAAAACACTTGATAAGGAATGCCAAGTTATCTCTAGCTCTTCCAGCTAGCAGATTTCTTTGACCATAAATAATCAAAATACAACATCCACATATCCATAGCAGATGCAAATAAACACACAACATGGGGTTGAAATCCTCTTGAGGAATTAGACAATCAATTTCAATTCTGTCATTGGAGGCCTTAAGCAAAAGCCAAATAAACACACCATAAGTGACAACTTCTCCAAGCAACCTCTGTGCTCCAGTTTTCTTTCATGTCTCTCCCTACAGTTCAGTTCTCATCTCTTTATCCAACCACTAAAAGTCTCTGTCCCTAATTATTTTAAAACAACTGTTAGACATCTGGTGACTTTTCCCCTCCACTTTTATCCTTCTTTAACCTGAAGAATCTATAGAATCGATTCATTTAAAGAAAAATTAACATATAAAATAAGCTTAGCAAAGTAACGGACAGAATTTCAGGACTCAGATGAAGTAGCCTGCAGTCTCACTGGCTTAGATGGAATAAATCTGTATCTCAAAGGAAAGCTAATGAAGAGGAAGAAGATGGAGCTGAAAAAAAATAGATCTCATAATGCACCTTACAAAGACACAGGAATAACTTAAGGTGACAGTATTAGTGAAGAGCACTGTGGTTCAGTTTTCTCACAGGAAACTTCAGTAAGATCTTGCAAAGAACAGCAAAATAAGCTACGGAATCATTTTCCACTTATAAATGAGAAAACACAGTACAATCAGTAAGAGATTTTTATATTTACTCTGTTCAAATTTACTTAAAAATGTACTTAACATAGATTTCTAAGACAATGGATTTTATGAGAGTGCCTCTCTCATGTCTTACAGTCTCAGGCTCCTTTCCAGCCCAGGAATAACACAACATGCAATTGTCTATGAACATATAAACATAGAACAGGTATAAAATTTAACGAAGACAATTCCCGTGTTGAAGCCAAACTGCCAGGTATAGGATCCCATTCAGAACTGCCTTCTAAGACACATGGTATGGATATATAGGACCAGAACCAGTAAACAAACATTTCTTTAAGCAATTTCAAAAAATTTGTCAAGGCTCTACTAAGCAAATCACTATTTCCTGAGATGCCAGGAGATTGGAGAAACAGGGAGGTATCTTCTAAACTTTGCTTCCATTTCCTTTTCTTTATGTCTTTAGGGTCTTCTCTCTAAATATCATGCTAACTACAGCTGTGTGATTTAATGAGACCAGACAGGATCACAGCACATGACAGGACAGCATCATGGGCTAATGATAACTTTTGTTGTCTTCACTGAAACTCAGCTAAATGTGGTATTAGGAATCACCCAAATCTCTTCTATCACTTGAGAAAATGTATCCACAAAATACTTAGATCACAGCAAATTTGCTAAGAACGGTATTTGCCATTAGACAGAAATATTGCACAGCACAAGATGCCTTATTGAGTGATTACTCACATATTAATTGTACTCAGACTACAGAGCTTCACTGAGGGAGAGGAAATGTGGGTCTATCATGTCACAGCATTCCTCCAAATGAAATCTCTCCCTAGCAACAATTCTTATGTTCTAGTGCCACCAATGAAAGTAAAAAACTTTTTCTATTTAGGTCACTGAATTTTCAAGCAGCAATGGGGTCCATAAAACAATTAATACTGTCCCATTACATACTCATTTCAATGTGTTCTTCCATGCGTGGAAATCCTGAATAGTGAGGAGGGAGTGCTGCAGTAATGAGCAATACTTAATAAGATTCACTGTTCTACAGTGAACACTGACAAGGCTATGAAAACAAGTAGGAAATTATGTCCAGAGGTGATAAAAAGCATATAACATACTTCTACTGTTCTATTATCTTCTGCTACATAATCCCTTCTTGAGATGAGACCAGCACTCACAGATATGCACAAGAACTTCCCCTCTATCTGCCATCAAGAGTAAGAGTGTTTCCCTTCTCTCCCCACTCAATCATCCACAGCAGGAAGCACTGTAATAGTACTGTCTGGTTTGCACCTACACTACCATCCATATCCACTTTCTTACCTCTAAAATCACAGGAAAAGCTGCACATGGGAGGAAATGATTGAATCAGCTACACAAGCATTATAATTACGATGAAAAATAGATCTTATAGCCATTTTAAGAACTACTTTGAACTCCAGCCTCAGTATTTGGAAAATGAAAAGGCTTGGTTTCAATAAAAATTTAGTAAGAACACCCTAATTCCATCTTATTTTAAATCCACAATTCTTTCTTAGTTACACAACATATTCTATTTTTTAGGGATTGCTCTTCTGATTAAATCCAAGATTTATCTTTATAGGCCTTTCCAGGGAAGTAGGGGTTGACTTAAAAATAATTTTCTTTTGTTCTTGCACTTCAGTTCTTGCACTTTTCCACAGTTCAAGTGCTAAGTTTTCATACGCAAAGTAAGGCTGTTCACGCCTTCCGGTGCAAATTTACAGGCCAAATTCAGTCATACTGGTATAAATCCACAGAAATGCTACTAAGTGAATTACAACAGAAACACCTTGATGAGGAAACTGGGATAAATGCTGCTTTGAAGGTATAATTGCTTAAAACCCCTACATAGCCCTACTTGCTTAATTTTGCACTTAAGAATTTTGATATGTACGAAATCAACGTATTTTAATTACAACCAACCCATTGCTAAAGCTGTTTCTGAAATGGAGCCCTGTCCACTTCTTTGTTCTACATCAGAAATATGCACAAAATCATGAACCCTTGCAGCCCTGCATTTAGAAAAACAGTAATTCTTGGCTTGTTAATATTTGTCATAGCATCACAGAAGAGTTTGGGTTCAAAGGGACCTTAAAGATCATCTGGTTTTAATCCCACTAGCGTGGGCAGGGTTCCACTTGACTATGTAGCTCAAAGCCCCATCCAACCTGGCATTGAACCCTTCCAGGGATGGGGAATCCACAACTTCCCTGGACAACCTGTTCCAAGGCTTCACCATCCTCACAGTGAAGAATTTATTCCTAATATCTCATTTAACCCTACTCTCAAAGTCTGAAGCCATTTCCCCTTGTCCTGTAAGTCCACGCCCTTGCACAAAGTCCCTCTCCAGCTCTCTTCAGGTACTAGAAGGTGCTATAAGCTCTTCTTCTCTCTTATTTGTGTGAGCAATGCACAGTAGTATATTTAACATTGTGGGATTATTTTCATGGCAGACCACACTTTACTGAAAAATGATGTTTCAAGAATGTAGGACAAAAGTCAGCCAGCCCTGCAACACTGAACACTCAGTCATATGCAGCCTGGGACATTAGGCAGAGCAGAAAGCTGGCAACAAAAATAAATGGACTGTGACCTGGATATTTTAGGACATGTTGGCAATAAACCCTGTAACACAGCTCCTTACTTCTGCAGGGCACTTCGGTGATGAATTTTTCCACAAATGAGTTATGCACACTTTCATTAAATGAGCTGCACGTCTAAATACATGTAACAGGGAGCAAGAACATACATTTAGGATTTTTCCACATCAAAGAGCTTATTTTTAAAATACTCTCAAATTTTCAGTTGCCTATGAGTTTTGTACTAACAACAGATATAAAACTGTATTTCGGAATTAGTTAGCTGAAAATCAGCTTGAATCACTATAAAAATCACTGCTTACGTGAAGTGAACCACAAACCTCAAGATTTTTAACAGAAATGTCAGCTACTCTAATATTCACCTCCTGCACAGATTGTGCTGAAATTCAAGCATAAACCTATTAAGCAGGTTCCTTTTCCATTTTTTTCAAGAAATTAGATAATTCCCCTCATACTACATGTGGGTTACAGTTCAGGCAACCAGATATTTTGCCATAAGGAACACTTGGACTCTTCATTCCATATACCCATTTCCTACCTCCCTCAGCCTCCAACCTGCCAAGACACCAGATACTGCCACTAAATATTTCTGAACACAGTTAAGTTTTCATTACTAGAGTAAAGATCAACATAATACAAACCAGAAGGTCTTACATCTCTCTCACATATCTCAAGACCTTACCCTACATGCTGGAGAAGAACATAGAAGGTATAAGTTATAGTTTTCTTTGGAGCTTACTTGTTTTAAATTCAACCTACAACAAGGCTGGATTCTAAGGAATATTCTGCAGTCAAAGACTTGTGACCAAACAGATGTAAAATGTATACTGACTCTGCTCATACAATTTCTCTGGAGTAACTAAAACACCAGCTGTTTAAGACTTTCCATTGGCCTGATCTACTTACATTTGTATTTTTAACATACTCTTCCCAAATCTCCCTGACTGATTAGATTTTAAGATCTTACATTATCATCTCTTCAACTGCTCCAGTAATTAGCCAGGTCATACACATTTCCCTGAAATATCCCTGATTTTGTTCATGTTACTTATTTATAAGAAAAACAAGCCCTTTTGCATTTTTTCAAATTATTTGGTCTTACTTACATGGCTAGACTAGGGAAAACAAAGCATACAGAATTCTGACATTTAAATGTAATTCAGATTGGCCAGACATTATTGGCATTTTTCTTCATCCTTTTGGGCTATATAATATATTCCATTGAGGTTTCCAGATTCAGATCAAGTTGCTTGAAGCAACATACTAGCTCATTTTTACTGTAGTACTTTTCAAACAAATACTCCATCTATCAGTGGGAACCTCTCCGTGTTATCAAAACAAGTATTTTTTGAAAAAATTATCTCTGATAAAGATGTACAGTGATTTTAAGTGTGAAAAGATGGCTTTGGGTACACCTACCTTTATATTTACATCTGCTCCATTGCAGACCAAGAGCTCTAAACACAATGCTCCATGTGTTGACGCAGCAGCAAAGTGCAAAGGTGTAAACCCCTTCTCATTCACTTGATTTACATTAGCACCACAGTCTATGAGTTCATTCACTACAACGTCTTGCCCATTGTAACAAGCTACATGGAGAGGAGTATTTCCATAGGCATTTGGCTCATTCATCTGTAAGAGAAAAAAACCCCAAGATTAGTTAGTAGGCAAAAAGCTGTACTTAATGCAGCATTTAATTCTAGCAAAGGAAAAATCTCATGTCACGAGACTATGTTTTGGAACTGTTCAAAAGCAGAAATTCAAAGCAAGCTCTGGATACAGCATGTTGATTGAGATCTGTGTCCTGGGGAAGAGTATGATTGCTTTAAAAGTGAGCCAACCTCCTCCAATTGTCTCCACACCAGTTTCCTGTATGCAACTTTAAGAGAAGCCACACATGCCAAAAATATCAACTGTGGCAATTTGCACAGGTGCTACACACAAAGCATAGCACAGACCTCTACAAAACAGCATTGCAAGTTTTCATTGAAAACAGAGGTCAAAGAGCCTTTTTGTGTGTGTATGTGCACATATAGAAACAGAATTTCTTTTTGTACGTAACACGACATTGAATTCTGATCTACTTCTCAATATTGAGCTTGAGTTGCAATCTCCAGCCCTGCAAGACTAAGACTGTGATTCACAATGTAGTTTTCTTACACAGTTTCACAATTTACTGTTAACACTGCTTCTACAGGCAGGTACTGTAGAACCTTTTAATTTTTTTTGCATTTCAATATTAATATGGCCTCATTTACTGCAGTATTGAAGTTTCTCACAATTTTTAGTATTATCTAAAATTTATGTCACGTAGGAAAATCAGATCCATGCATATTTTGTCAACTGAGGCAAAAGCATTTAATTTCCTGCACTTCAAAAATTATTGTGTGGCAAAGCTAGGATCAGAATTCCTATTTCCTGACTTCCAGTCCAATGAATTAAGAGCAAGAAATACCAAATAAACAAAAACCCCTACTAAATACACATTTATTTTCCATTTATTGTGCAAATTCTTCAAGGCTTTTAAGGAGGTTTTCTGTTAATGGAGAAATGAGGGTTTATAGAAGAAAAAGTAGTACTTCCAGAGATCTTCCTTCACGTACTTTCACTATATCCTAACCTGTCCCTAAATAAACAGTGTGCTGCAGTACTAACAAGAGCATTTAAAACAATTAAAAAATATATTTCCCATTTAATTTTATTTTTCCTTACATCAACTCCAAGATCCAGAAGATATTTGACTACATTAATCATTCCACTAGATGCTGCAGCATGTAAGGGTGTATATGATTTCTTGTCTTTGCATGTCACTTCAGCTGTATGGGTCACCAGTAATTTCACAACTTCAATATGACCTAAAATAATGAAGACAAATAAAATGAAGCATCTTATTTTATTAACCACCACAGGTTTGCAAGCTTAATAATTCTACAATTGTTATAACATGATCAAGCCATTATTCCTTTGGACCTAATGTAGAAAAGAAAGAATTGTTCTTGTTTTCGAATCCTATCATGAACTATAAAAGCAACATAAAAGAATCATCTCCACACACCCAACAATCATAGCATTTACACTGCAAAAATAAATTTGTATACTCAAAACACAATCCTGTCTTCTGCTTAAAATGATGCGAGAACTAGAGAGGCAAAGTAACTTTGTAATTATTAAGTATTTGCCACAAATTTACATTAACAACTTGAGAGACAATGTGACTGTCAATCTTCCACTGTCACCCCAATTCCAAACATGCCCATTATGATTTTTAAATCTTAGGCAGAGACTTCGAAAAATTGACGCAAACATGAAAAGAAGAAAATATTCTGCTTTTACACAAAAATATACCCCCCAGTCCAACTCCCTTTATCCACAAAGCATTTAAAATGTTAAGCCACATCATACAGGATTTAGTAAAGCTCTGTTTTCAAGACTGACTCAGACGGTCTTTGAGGAACTGCAGCTTTTTAAAAGCATCAACTGCTCTCCTAAGACAATGGAAGGAGAGTAAGAGTAAGAGTAAAAGAGCTGGGATAATGAGGAAGGCATGACATGGGGGAGGTTCCAGGTGGAAAAGAGAAGAGAGTGCAGGGAGCCCACCCTGAAGTGGTGGGCAGTAGCTCTCCCTGCCAGCTTTGGGCCAGGGACCCCAACACCAACACCCACCCCTGCTGCAAAGGGCAATGAGCTTTTCCCTTCCATGCTCACACGCTTCTCCTCTGCTTGCAAGCACTTGTGACACTGCCTGCTAAGAAGCCATGAAAATGGGGTAGCCAAGTATCTGTCATTCTTGCTCTCTTGTTAACTGCCAAACAACTAATTACTGAAAGCACATGGATAGTCATGACAAAAACTGCTGAATAAAGAAACACATGACTTTAACACAGCACAATACACTTGGTGCTTTACTTTTGTAACTGACCCATGTGGGACTCTTTATTTTACCTTTCAAGTGACATCCTTTCCTTAGTTAAAGAAGGGGTGAGGGGCACACTGAATACTTATGTTTATACTCATCCAGTCAGATCTCTAAGTAGAAAGTATCAAATTCAGCTTTCAGTTTAGGTGCTTCACAAAGAGTGTGGGTCTTTGCTTCGTAAGCAGTTAAGAGAATTTGCAAAAGTTTGAATAGGAAGTGCCTACCCAAAGGAATACAGACAAAGCTATTTTTATAAATACTCAGACACTGTGATACTTATTTTATACTGCGTACCCAACAGCACACAGAACACCATTTCACCTAGCTATACCAACCAAAACCGTAAGACTTTACCAGTGCAATGTGAAGTGCTGCAATAATATTTCATTTCTTAATTATCTCAGTATAGTAGCAAAGAGGGGAAAGAGAAATGCAAAGAGGGGAAAGAGAAATGCAAACATAATACTCATCTTTTTACCCAAATACAATGGGGAAAAGAATGAAAACAAGCCCTAAAGGAGAGATAGAAGTACAGAAGATATGGAAAGCAGCGAAAGGAGTAGAGACAGTGAACAGAACAGTGGCAGAAAAAACTTCAAAGAGAGGGTAAAAAGCAAAAAAAACCCCTGACCTGCATTGAAAAGGCAAGCAGCGATCAGTGGAAGACTCTCAAAGAGAAGAGCAAGGTACTTGACGTGAGAAGTGCTGCAGAGACATCCCGGTGCACCAGTGAGGGCAACACCAGCACACAGGACTGTAAGTCCATTCCAGTCACAGCTTTGCAGCTGGACAGCAATGGAGCCGGGTGAAAAGCAGGAAGGAAGCAAAACAATGGATCACCCTAGAAAGCTATTTATAGTAGAGTGACGAAAAGCATAACTTCTTTATTTTATGGTCAGTTTTACATGGTGGAAAAGTTTTTAAGGTTTTCTCCAAACATTTGGAGCAATGTACAATGGCTCTAAATTGTGAGGGAGAATGTCATAATTATTTTTACTTTGTTTTCAAAAGCTTTTTCTTCTCTATTGTCTACAAGGAAATTTAAGCAGATCAACATCAATTAAACTATATTTTTCCTGCCCAAACACTGTTCATTAAGAGAGTTCCCTGTAAATAGCTACAAAATAGCACTGATTAAAACTGGAATAAATGTAGCTTATCTGCAAAATAGAAGACTTTTCTCTCACCTAGGCAAGCACAAGACAGAAGGTGTCTCTGGCGTCTCATTTACACTTGTCAGTTCTCTGAAATTTCATGTGTAAGCTTCATTTAACAATATTTTGCAAATAACCACATTCAGTAAGGTGGCTGGACAGACTGCCACAGACATTGCTTTGCAGATGTAAGTACATTAAAAACACTAATGCAAAATATTGAAAGAACATTAGATCAATAATGAAGATTGTTCTTTAACTTCTGGGGCTTTAAGTACTGGTATCAATACCTGAAGTACAATCTCATCCAGCTTCAAATAATAAATTAAGAGCATTATTGCTGTGATGATCACTTCCTAATTGAATGGCACATTCAATTCTTTTCAAGTCAGATAAAAGGCAAGGAAGAACATTACTCTGACAGTATTGTCAGGGTATTGATCAAGACCATAAGAACAATAATCATCCACTCCTGGAATAAGAATGGCGAAGCAAGAATTTGCAGTTTCAGAGATTAAATATTCTTTGAAAATACAGTCCCCAAGGATGCTGCAATGATCCTCTGTTTCAGGTGCCCCTTGTATTAACTGCTAAGTTTTTATTTAGCATTTCTGCAAAATTTATCTGTGACTCGACTTGCTGACTGAAGAACATAGTTCCTCCTTTTTAAAGAACAAAACTACTTACCTTACTTTTCTTTTTCCAACAAATCGATTTTCCTCACCATAAAATACAAATTTACAAGGCAATTTGAACTATACTATTAATGTTTTTTTGGCAGACACAGATAACCTCAATGCTTAGAATGAAAATATTTTTCCTAGAAATATGTCAAACCACTAAACATGAGATGATTTTTTTTATTACTACAGTATTAATCAACTGAAATATGTACATACCCATATATGCTGCCCAATGTATAGCTCGTCTGTCTTTCTTGTCAAATGCATTAATATTGGCCCCTCTAGACAACAGTAAGCTGACCATCTGAGACAAAGAAAAAGAACACAAATCTTCTATTCATAATGGAAAAAACTCTGCCTCAACAGAGAAAACTATGGAAGAAAACAAAAATTTATGCATTTGCAGAGGATTTAAATGAGTCGGGTTTTGAATAATCCGTAAGTTTGAAAAAACTGGCTGTCACAATGAAGGAACACAAAACTTGATGTCAACAAAAACTCTTCTCAAGTTAAATAGTGCAAAGCCATGAAATCTTTTAAATCTTCAGGTTATTACTAAGGGACTAATGAGACAGAGCTTATTACGTATATTTCCTCCAAATTTCAGCGTCAACATACTCACACTGTTCACTATTTATTGAACAGAAAAATATCCTGGCTTTTCCATTTTAAATTTACCTGTTACTAACTTAACTCCACTTAACAAATTAGCTTCTGTCATAAGAAAAGTGAACACTGTAACAAACTCTCAATTAAATGACATAACATTTATTTTCCACAACTTTTCTGCACAGAGATGCACACAGAAAACAAATCCAAATACAAAATAGGGGTTGAGGATTTTTGATGGAGTGGGGGAGAAATGGTTTTAAACTGAAAAATGAAATATCAGAAATGAATGAGGAGTGGAAGACAAGAAAATTAACTTTTACCTCAACGTGTCCACTGAAGGCTGCATGATGCAGTGCGGTTCTGCCGGCTCGATCAGACACATTTACATTGCTTAGGAGAGGCACCAAAGCTTCAGCACACTTCACAGCTTTGTTTGCAGCTGCTATGTGTAGGGGTGTCTGCCAGTTTTTATCACGAGCATTGACATCTGCTGAATGCTTTAACAACACCTGAACAGCATCCTGAAAGCATTTATAAAAAAACCAATCCACTTAGTAAAGATCGGAAATGACAGCCTTGGATTTAAGGACAGTACAGTGGAAAACAACTCTTTACAATTTGTTCATTTGCAAACATAAACGTTGGGACACTTTGGGATTTGTACTTTATCATAAATCCAAACTTGGGGATGCTCTCAAGGACAATAATGTCCAAGTGAATAATTTAACCAAATCAACCATTTCTAAATCTTTCATCCAGCTCCTTAAGCCACATGGAAAATTGTTTTGTCATCACAACTGATTTCCAAAGTCTAATAAGCCATCCTAGGATTTCTTTTATTATGGGAATTCTTAGCCAAGGATTAGTGAAGTATTATGAACTTATAATGAATTTCCATCAATCTGGCAAATAAAATTTTTCAACTGTCCAAGTCCACAAATGGCAAACCCGAGATTATTAAATGTACATTTAGAGAACCACAAATGAAACAGTGCACGGTCACAAAAAGTTTCAACATACACTGTTGCAAAATTCCTGAAAACCGTTTTAAAATACTGTACTGAATTCCATCTCTCAAAATGATTATTCATTTCCTTTTGTTAGAAGTACAAGCTGTGAAAATTTGACAAATAAGACTGCAATTCTTACAGCAAGATAAACAAATCCCATTAAAATATGCGCACACAATTGGAAGGCATAAAAAACCAAACGTGCTGGCAGTATCAACACGATGATGAATATTGCAGTTTGCATCAGCTGTGTGACCTTCCCACGATTCACTAATTACTTTTGGTGACTGCCAATTCAGTCACTGAGCACACAAATAATTGATTGCCACTTTGAACTTAAAACACGTTACCACAAGTTGTTACTAGTGATTCTGAATTAACACTGTGGTACAATAGCAAGGTCCATGGGCAGAATGCTAAGTCATTATTGATCCTATTTATATTAGAACAAATAATATTTAAAATGTTGAAATTTCTTCTACTGATATTAAAAAAGAAGATAGGAATAAACACAAAATTGAAAATAACTGCATCACAGGCCTGTACTACAATGAGAAAATTGAATAGATCTTCTCTGAGAAACTGAAGCAGATTTAGTACTTTAAAAAACTAACTATATTTTAAGTCTTGTCTTTTTTAACACAAATATTAAGAAATACCGTATCAGAACAAGGAAATTTCAGAACAGCTATTACTCCTTTTGCAGAAGGAAGCACCACAATATTAGTATAAAAATAATGAATCTAATTTTTATGTGCATCTGCATTAATGAATTTCATGACTGAATCTACTTGGGGTTTATTTAAATTTGCAACATACACCAAGCACACACAAGCAAAAATGTGACTGTCTTGACATGAAGCTGCCTGAACTTGTGCAGCTGACAGCTAAACCCATAACTGCAGCTATTTTTTAAGTTTCAATGTCCTTGTTTAATTGCAGCTGTCCTTACTTCAAGAGTCCAGATGTTTTACTGAAATCATTATCCAGTTTTTTTATTACAGCTTTTCATCCACTGCCCCAAACCCATATAGGTCTGTCAGCTAGAAAACAGTGCCTACACATATCAACCCGGTATATGGGCTCCCATGACTCAGTGTGTTTATAAATAGAGAATTCTGACAAGCATCTATCAAGCTCTGACTGGTTTACTTGTCTTGTTTGCCTTTGATTTATGTTTTGTTTGAAATCTTCCATATTTAAAACAAAAAACTATGACCATGGTTGCATTTCTTGAAGTTATCATTTAATGCCAGTTTGTTTGCAGCACTCCTCTGCCTCTGCAAGCATTACTGATGTGGAGAGCTTTTATTGTTCCTCAGTTCTGAAGAATGCAGCATTTGGTGCTTTGGTCAGCTCCCAGAGGAACAGCCTAAAAATATCTCAAGAACAAATAGCATTTGGGAATAAGAAGCCCTTGAAGATTCATTTTCAAACACTGTTTTTTTGAATAACATGATCTCTACATAACTTTGCTATTAATGCTGGTGACAAAATACTGCAGTTTATCCAGGGAATTCAAAAGCAAAAACTGAAACAAGGCTTGTTTAGATAGCTCACGGATCAAACACTTGAAGTTCAATGTTTGTCAAAACTAAAATATTCAATTCTTATCTTCTCAAACAAAAATTTATTAATAAAAAACCTTTATTTGAAACATACTGAAATGAGCATCAATTTGATTCAGATCTCAGAGGAGATAGTTTTGCATAAACTCTTCCACATAACAAGATCAGCATTTCTCTGTTTTGATCTTCTACAGGCATTTAAATTTTTTATTAGGACAACCACCATAGGGAAACAATAACCAAGTAATTTCTTGCATTATGATACTCTCACAACTGTATAACTGGTAGACTTCAAGAAACAGTCTACATTCCACTTAAGAATTTTAAAGTGATATTCAATATTATTAATAACCACTTTTTTTTAAAAAAAAGACACTGTCAGGCCTTTAATAGAATCATTTATTTCTTCAATGCCTAAACACATAAGCATGTAAAAAAATATGAAGTAATGCAAAGACCATGCTGTTAAAGTTGCTCTAAATCTTAATTCATCTTCTCTCATGCTGAACCATTCTGGTTACCTTAGCTGAAGTAAACAGGACTTGAGGACACTGCATGCAGAGCCCTCTGCTAGGGAAGTCACAGAGAGCAAAGCTGAGAACTCAAAGTTTATAGCTTTCCTCCTTTCTTACTGCTTAAGCAATAGATGTACATATATACATTCCCTCAAAAGGCCAAAAAAAACCCACTGCAAAAAAGTTCTGCAATTCCAAACGTTTGTAGTAGTTTCACTTTTTAAAAAATGAACAACAGACAGAAGGTGAGTTGAGATGTCTTATTTTAACACAAAGTAGTCAAAAAGAGCAACATACCTCACTACAAGATGCTACAGCTCTGTGTAAAGGAGTCAACCATTTGCTGTCTTTGGCATTAACTCTAGCTCCTGTAACAAAAAATAAAAACCACAGAAATTTAAAAGCTATTTACAGAATAACTAAAATATTTTCAAGAAGATATTTTCAGAAATAGAACTATTTAATTATTCTAGTAAAATGATTTTACTTATTCTAGGCATTTCTTTGCATTTTTCATGCAAAAAAAATGAAAAGGAATCTTTTCTCCAGCTGAAGTCAACCCTTTGAGGAAATTCCTTTAACATTACCAACAATACTCTTCCACATCAAAATATACTCATATTTTTACACTAGGTCATCCTCTATAATCTTTCGTCCTTCCAAATCCACATAAAAGGCTGCTGAGTAAGAAAAACAAACTCCTTGCCTTCACACAGCAACAAAAATCTCATGGTTTCCCATTATAATTGAAATTCTCTCTGAAAATAGAGAAAGAGGCTGCATTTACTCCCCACGCCCACAGTTTCCTTGTGGTTGCCATGCGTGATGGACAGGTATATAGAATGAGGATGATTCTTCTACTGGGACTTACTTTGGAAACAAATCTTCACTACTCCAGCAGGTCACCTGCCCACCCTGGTACCTCCTGGTCCTTTCTTCATGAGAGAGACTAACAGCCACACCTCTCTACTTCTGAAAGTACACTCAAGGAACTTGTCCCCAGGAAATAAAGCTGCACAAACATCTCTAAGGGACACAAGCCTGGGTTTGGATTTTTATTTTTTTCTTAATAATAAAAGGAAAGAAGGGTTTGGGAACTTCTGTCCCCTGAAGGAAGCAGCTGAACTACATCTTAACTTCCAGTGAACTCCAACGAACAAGAAAACCTACCTTGTAGAATATTTATACCCTGGCTGGAAACTTACCCATCTTTATTTTGAAATGTCTGATATTTTACAGGGATAGCTTAGACAAAATCCTACATTTTTGAAAAAAAGAGTTATGAAATATTGTTGGAAAGAATTACCCAGTTACGTTCATGCTATGTGACCAATGCTGATTAAGATCTCAAGCTAAACGTAATACTGGTATGTCAAAACCAACTGCTGTTTTTTTCACGCAAAGAACAGAAAAAGATGGAAGGCCAGTAAGGCACAAGATGCCAAAAAGGTTGCTGGTCAAATCAGGATGTTCAACTGAGAGACAGAGTATTTTGATCCAAGATCTGCACCAGCAAAGAAGTCTCTCCCAGGCCACTTGATCAAGAAACCCAGCAGTGTGTACAAAATCATGGTTGTATATACTAAGCAATCCAAATATCTGAGGTAAATTCTAATAAATTTAATGAGTTTCTAATAAATCCATCCCTTTCAGTCATAAGAACAGAACACGGAAGCTGATGCAGGATCCAAACTTCCAGTTTGATCCTACGTCTTCCAGCCCCTCGACAGAGACTGAGATCTAACTGCTGGCTACAATTTCAGGGATTTCCATCTTTCTTTATCTAAATTTCAGAATAGGATGTCACTCTATTTTCCCAAGTGCAAAACTTTTTGAAAAATAAGACTAGTAAATAGGGAAGAAAGTCCAAGTCCATTTGAAGAAAACCACTACAGTCTAAAAAAAGTTTAGGAGACACCATGAGCATGTTTTTGTCACACATCCTAAGGACCCAGTGGTGCACTGCAACACATCATGTGCCACAGCAGACTGTACTATATCAAGTCTTGCATAGAACTCAAGCAAAGAAAGAATATGAGTATTCTAAAAGCCACTAGAAATGCTGAAGGATTTTTAGCAATCCTTCCCAGAAGACAGCAAGTGATGAATGACATCACAAATATAATGAGGTAATGATTGGTAAGTGAGAATGTAATCAATGTATGTCAAAAGTGTCTGTAATTCTTGATTATATTCCAGGTAATTGGTGGCCACATTTTGTTTTTAGCAGATGAGACAAAAAACAAGAGCCAAAATCATACTCCAAGTTCAAGCTGACTTCACATGCAGCCAACAACCAAAAAATAAAGACTTTCATAAACTGATTTCTATCTCTAGCTTTAGGATACAAATGTCTTTAAGGCCTTTGAAAGAACTTGAGTGAGTTACTGAGCCATTAATTACTATCCTGATTTTCCTGAGGAAAATGCATTTGCAAGACTTGGGGTCAGCTCAGATCCATCCAGGTAATGAAGCCCAAGACAGGAGAAGGAATGTGCTTATCAGAAGAGAAGAAATGCACGTTTCCACTCCAAAAAAAGCAGCAGTTACCTAAGCCCTAGCTCTCAGTGAAAATGTGGAGTCCAGGCAGTGTGGATGTGTTCAGATTTTACTGACATTTCTAGTACATCTAACACACAGCCTAAAAACCACACCAGAAGAGAGAAGAAATAAATACAAAAAGATACTGCACAAAAGATTCTCACAACAAAAAGTTAATCACACTTGCTAAAACTAAAAGAAAAGAATATGTGATAGTAAGAAAAAAAAAATCATCAAGAAAGCATTAGCCAGAGAAATGTTTAAAGAAATTTGAGGTGATATCTAAAAGTAGCACGGTCCTCTTAATAGAACAAAAATCAACATATCAAATACCTGCCCCTCATTCCATTAAGTGGTTTTCCACCCAAAGAAACAGGGATGCCTAGGGCTAGCACATTAAAACAGTGTAAAATACAGATAGTAAAATAAGTTAACTTTTCAAATACACAAAAAATTGTAGATTCTCTGACACAGGAAAAGCTGAAGTTGACTTTTGATAACAAATCTAAATCTCTGATGGACTTACTTAAGAAAGAATCACCAAGCTTGTTTTTTCCTTCCACAACAAAACCTCTTAAAGAAGTTGCGAAATTGTTATAGTGAAAGAAAGTTTTTAATCAATAATCAGTGTAAATGTACTACCAAAAAACACATATGCGCTATTAATTTGGGGTCTGGGAGATAGCCAGTTTAGATACATTAAACAAAATAACATTTTAAAATTAATAGAGAGAGATACTTTGCCCTTAATCATCTCCAAGAAGCCATGCTGCCGAGAATCATTTAAATTTCATAAAGGAGCTTTTCCAAACAGCCTTGTATCTGAGGACGTAATCCTCCTGTAGGCTGCTCTTTATTGGCTAGCACATGATTTGGGGAAAATGTCACTGTTCCTCCCTGACCCTTCACAGGCTCTCTCAAACCTGTCACAGTCTTACCATGCAACAGTGAGGGAGTTTACAGCCTTGATCATCTGAGGTAAATCTCTACTCCAGATCACTGAAAATAAATGTTACAAAAACGTACACCAAATGTTACACCTCCACTGAATAACTTTTGCTTTAAGATATTGCTTCACATTTGGCTTAAAGAGAGTCTGAACACATGTATGTGCATAACCTACTGCACAGCACTGCCAATGCAATATTATCCCTGTGAAGTTCAACCTGCTGACATGTTAACCAGGGCATTTCTCACATTTCAAATGCCAGCTATGAGCAGTTTGCTCTTTCAAAGCACAGTACAGTGTATCTTAATTCCCTGTGTGGAAAGCCAAAAAAAACAAAACAAAAAACAACCCTAAAAAACTCCTGTTCTCCCCCTCTCTGCCTCTGTCCCTTGGACCTTCCAGACTTCAAGGGCCCGGTCTTAGTATGTTTATTAGAACTTCCCATTTGTTTACTACAAAACTTCTTATATTTCAACTATTTTATTGCCACAGAGTTTGCAAAAAAGGATAAGGGTGCTTGTCAGAGAAATCCCAATGCTGGAACACAAATATTCAGCTTGAACTTAAGAACCAATCAAGTGATTAACCCTTCCCTAAAACAGCACCTTTCAAATGAAGTGAATTATTACTCCATGTTGGTGCACTAAGCCAAAACATTAAAGATGATTACCCATTTCATCACTAATTTTGCTAGTACAGCCCAGTAAGTTTACACATCTAGGCAAATATCAAAGCAGGACTTTTGCTCTGCAAAAGGTGGGGTGGGAATGAGAGAGAAGTATTACATAATTTTCTTCTCTAGTCCCTGAATGTTACATCTCATCTTGCCAAGTTGTATTCGCAAACTGACAATTAGAAAGACACATTTTACTTAATAAATCAGGTATAGAGGCTACTGAAAAGCTCTGTGATGCTTACTTCTAGCAATTTATGTTCCAAGAAGCAAATCTTCTAATTGAACATGTGCACTAATTTACAGAATGATCCTGGAGGGTTTAATTCTACCAGCCCACATGTGGCAATTGCACATTTAAATGTGCTATTAGCCACCAATTCCTGGCCATATGTTTCTGCATACTTCTTGGTGTCCACATCCTAACATTCCAGTAAGATCTAGCATCCCAACCATCTCTTACAAACACAGACAAGGAACGACTGGGCAGGAAATGCTGCAAGGAACAACCACGCATCTCTTCCCTCACCCATAAACTGCCACACAAGTCTTACACTGCCCTGTCTCACACCACCTCTGTGTTCCTCTCACAAAAACTCTTGCTGTGACACTCCTCCACAGCTCCTCTGCACCAGAACTCTTCCTATTTGGAAATGTCCTCAGAAGACTAATGAATGCAGTGGCTGAATTACTTATGCGTCACTAGTTGGAAATAGATTAAGAAATACAACAGAACTGACAAGACATTTTCATCTTTGTTCACAGTACTGACTTAAGTATTCAATTGCCTTCCACTGTTCTGTTTGCAGTCTGTATTTTTAGACTCTCAAGGATGGTATTTTCCTTTGTTATTGTACAAGATGTGCTAGTGACTGAGCAATATCATAACATAAGCAAAGAAAGCAAAAGTGTTTTCATTCAATTATGCAATACAGACACCCAATGTTTAGTATTTGAAGCTCTGAAATGTCTATTTAGAAGTAAAAGATGTACATAAGATCTTTACAGAGTGCATTTAAGAAAGTAACAAACCTTGTCTTAGAAACTAGTATACTGAAATAATTTTAGATATTATCTTTGGAGAAATTAGGAAGATCTCAGGTATAAATCACTGAGAGTAACCACTAGTTCTACTGTAATTAGATTCTACTTAATTATTTTCCTAACAGCTAGTAATTGGTTCAGAAATTCTTCCTTTTGAATGATCCACTTTTTTTATCTAGAGACAATGACCTTGGAAGCACTTAAACTGGCAAGCAGAAATTCTCATACCATACTGAGAAATAAACAGATAGAGATGAAAACTTTTCCTTACATAGAAAAATATGCGAACAGTCAGGAGGAGATGAAGTTTTTAAAGTATAAGAAGATTTGGGATATGAATTGGAATAATCAATAATAGAAATGGAGTGTAATTCCCTCTTGAAAACTTGGATTCTTGGAAAATCATTGCTGCAAAAATAATGACTAAGACCTTATGGAGAGAAAGCTTCTTGCTATTTAAAAGCTAATGCATAGCAGAAGATCTATAGAATACTGAAAAAATCCAAGAGGAACAGGTCTGCAATCTTTTGTCCAGATAGAATAAGATTTCAGGAACAGTTTTTATTTTTGTTCCTTAAGAAACCAACAAACAAAATCATTCTCAAACCCAAAATAACTCCACAAAACATGGAGACACACTGGCCAGAAAAGGGAGGAAAACGACAACCAGGTCGAAGCCATCCTTCCAGGATTTTACTGATTTGTCAATATAAGCCAATTTCCTTTGAGAATTTCAGTTTCTGACGCATCTCAGCCACCATCCCCTGAGCTTCAGTGAGCAACATGAGGTTGTCTGACTCAAGCTACTGAACAGTTCTATCTTTTCCGAGTCAGCTTAACTTTTTCTCTCAAAGAGCATCAGAGCCTACTTTCTTCAGAGCGACTGACTTTTACTGCTGCCAGAGGGAAGTTAGGCCAGCTTGGAAAAGACAAACATCAGCCAACAATGCTGTCAAAAGAAGAGGAAGCAGCTGAAAGATACAGTCAGTGTCAAAGGGGCCCCTGTGAAACACCCCCAGCCTGTGGGTGCATCTGCAATCCCGACAAAGGAGCTTCATTCTGCTGGCACTGTGGCAGCAAGAGCCTTTCAGCAGCTGAGCTATGTGACTGTCATGGCACGGATTTCTAATACTCGCAGAGATTAATAATTAGATGAAAGAAACAGAGTAGAGTGGTGTAACACTGAAGGGTCTTTACTATCTTCCAAAATCTGTTATGACTACAGTGGCAGCTTTCCAGCATCAGCACGGTTCTTACATTTTTCACCTGACCCAGAGGAAACAAAAACTCATGGGCTGCCAAACCTTAATGAGATTGAGTTTGACCACACTCACGTAACGCTGAGCTTCATGCAGAGAAAATGCTGGGTTAAACAAACAGCAATGTGTTGTGTTAGTATTTAAGTATCAATGCAAAATAGTAAGTAAATCTATTAAGAAGAAAATAACAGACAATTCAAATGTTGATTTTTGTGAATTACATTGATTTCAGTGAAAGCAATAATCATCTCCATGGTATTTTTAGAAAGTAAATGGAAAAAGTTAGTAATCAAAAGAATACAATTAGTGATCACACTAATCTGTTCTGCTTTTCACATGACACTTCCTGGCACAGTAGACTCTGATGGAATTAAAAATCATAGGACAGCTGGAAAGAATGATTTTTTTTTATAAAGCAAGAAGCCTCTCCAGAACAGTTCACATGCCAGACTTAAAGAAAGGTTTGATTTTTTTAAATCAGGACTTCTTGGAAAGAACAAAAAGCTGGACATTCAGTTAATTAAGACTTAACTATTATACTTTTCTACTTTTCAGTAGTTTGCCATCATTTACAGCCTTAAAGCAAGTGCAATTATGCAAAGTAGACAGATGTATTTGTGCACCAGGATGCAGAGCTGTACAAAGGTCATAAAAATACAACTGCGATGAGTGCTACTACTCTTTTCAGAGTAACACAAAAAGGAAAATGCTTCTAAAATTATGGTTCTCAAGTAATTAAAATATAAACTTCTGTTCTATCCTTCTGGATACTACAAATAATCTTCATGACTCCTCTTGGTCACCTCTCTACACAACAAATCTAGGAACGCTAATTGCTTATCAAGCTACAATCCAAAAGTGAGAGATTATTTGAAAATTTAAACTTCCACAAACCACAGTGGTATGAAAAACTGTTGGTAAGACATTCACATCCTTAGAGGACAAGTTTATTAGTGTTCAGTGTCTCAAAATAAAAAAAACCAAACAAATGGCAATTTAATGTCCAGGCCCAAAATGGAGTCAGTAAAGCAATTTTCTTTGATGTTTGGAGCCTGTATGCAAACCATCACCTTCAGATTCCTTGTCCAGCTGAAAGACAACAGGAAAGGTCACAGAGCAACCTTAAGATTTAGTAGAAAAATATCTCAAGAATTCAGCAACTAAGTAAGAATGCTCGAGACTGAAAATCCAGACAAAAAGGCTGGATCACTTAAATCTTCAATATGGGTTACTTAGGTCTGTAGCGAAGTAATATAAAGACATTGTGACTGCAATATGTGATCCACAATACATATTTGAAAGCAATGTGGATGCCCTGCAGCAGGATGAAAAAGACATTCCAATCAAATTAAAAAAACCCTATGTGTAAGTAGTCTATAATAACACTTCAAGAATAGAGATTAATAAGAAAGAATCAAGTATGAGCCACCGAATAGTGGAAAGATTAATACTGACTTCAGTAGTTTTGAGGTCTAGTTTGAAGAATGAATAAAAACATCAAAGCAAACAGTCTTTGTAGAATAGTTTGCACAGCAGGAAAACTGTAAAGTGGTTCCTAGTAACATTCCAGCAAAGCTATGTTAGAGGACATTAAAAGTTGCAAAGACAAGCTTTCACAAGGTGAGAAATGTTAGGATGAAAGTTGTCGACACTCCATTTAATCCCTTGCACAGGTATGTTACAATAGGTCAGTTAAAGTCACATAACCCAATTTTTGCATGCAAATTTACTGCACAGAGGAGATGACTGCACAGAAATGCTATTAATCAACAAACCACTCTCCTCAATTTTAAAAAAGAGGTCTTGTAACACAACAAACAGTTTTTAAGCCTTGCTGCAGTAACAGATGTTCTTTATTTGCTCCCTAATGCTCATCTATTACGACAAAATGTAACATTATACATCTGCCTCAAAGGAGAGATTTGATTTCCAGCTGAAACGCAACAGATGAATTTTCCTTATCTTTATGAAATGGAGAGGATAAATACACTTAACCTCTGTTCCCCACCTTTCAATTAAGAGAGCTAAAAGACAAATCAAAGCTTGAGCCTTTTGATACATTTAGAGCTGATTTCTCTGAGAAGCAGCTGGCTCAACACTTCTGATATAGCTGAGTGCTCATACTTCACCAACCACAAAGATTTCAAATCCAGCATTCAGAAATGAGGAAGGTAAAATTGGTGAATACTTTTCAAATATTAAGAGGCTTGCCTAAAACTACTGCTTGCAGGCAGGTAATATACAGATTTGTGCCCAAGCACAGCACAGCCTTGCAAACTGAAGACCTTGAACACTCACACATCACTTCCACCCTGCAATTGATGCCTCTCTTCACTCACTTACAAACGTGTCAACAACTCCCACTTACCTGTGCACCCCTCACTGCACCATCCTGGTTCACTCCCAGCGCAGCCTCTCCCTGGGACTTTCAGGAGGCTGTGCCCTTCCAGCAAGGCACAACATGGTACTGCAGTTCACAGCACGGCACATGAGCCCAGCAAGGTTGGACTGACATCACCACAGCTGTCAGAGCTTTTGATTTGCAACTATCAAATGCATTGTTTTGTTGTAAGCCAATCTTGATTTTCATTAAATAAATGTTATCTGGGACATATCAATGCCTCACATCCTCCCTGAACAATCTGCAGACACTGCAGCACCTGCAACCTCTCCTCCATGCAACTGCTCAGCTTTGCACTACTTGTACAGTTCTAATTCTTACCTCCCTTCTTTGTTCTCCATTTTTCCTTATGCTTAACCCCAGGCTATGTGCCCAAATAGCAGGACTAATATTTCTTCTCCTATTGCTTCCCCCCGTCAGGATCTTGTTTCATTCCCAACTGAACTAGAATTCCCCTCCTTCCATAAGCCCTTTGCTCAAGAAAGGGGTATTTTGTTCTATCACTGATCTAGTAAATGGACTGTATTCAGCTAAACCTGACAGAAGACTCCCTCTCAGAAGTAGCTGACTACAACTCTGCAAAGTTTGTACCATTGTTAGTTGATGAAGGGGGTCATTAGATATTTTCAAGAGCCAACAGAATCTGCCTTTCTTCTTGATAGGGAAAAATGGCACCTTTTTAGATTTTCAAACCTTGTACCTTTTCATAAGTGAACTTTTCTGGACAAAATGTCACTAAAGATATGTCCATACAATAGATATATTAATTAACATCACATTATGTGTATTTATGAGATGTATATATACTTATATAGAGGGAGTACTAGTAACATATATAACAAAAACATTACATCATACTGAAATTATAACAAATTAAATTATGCCTAGCTAATTCAGTTGAAGGTCTGGAAGCGACTCCTATAATCCTAAAAGTGGTATTTCCTTCAAGCAGAGTTTGTAAGAAGGGGTTGATGGGGGGTGGTGGCAGTAGAAATAGCCAGCTTTGCACAGGTAAGGCCTGCAATTAAGCAGACTGAAGATTAAAGTAGTTCTGTGGGACTGCTACAAGTTTTCATCTTTCTATGTAAGCTTGAAGCTCTGTATTATGAATTCAGCCTCAAGCTACTTGATGGGTAGGTCTCTCCAAGATCAAAGACAGTCAATTCAGTCCTTCTGTCATGATTCTTCAGGTTTTTGGTTTAGTTTCTTGGTTTTCTACCCTTAAAAAAAACACAACCAAACCCACAACCCAAAGTACACTGTTTTACAGAACTTGGAATTTTTATTAGTACAAATAAATAGGAAAAAAAAGACAGTTTAGCATTTTCAGCTGGTTCTAATTATATTCTGTGCATTCAAGCCAACAGGCAAAGATACTTAGAATAATACTACCAACTCTGGATGGCATCTTTATGTTCAAATGTAATTGCTTTTCTGAAGAGCATTTCAGAATGAAAGCAATGCTGCTAACACCTACCTGTACCATATACACTATTACTTCTTTAAATTAGTGTTGAACTATTGAAAGCTGATCAAGCTACAAATAAAAATAGCTATAACAGAGAAAGCCTTCTACAAAGAAATATTTTAGAACAGAATTACAGAAACACACAGTACTGTAACACTAATAAATCTGGAAACTAAAATTTCAGTAAGAGGATCTTTTAATTTCTAGTACATTAAATATCTCAATAAAAGCTATACAGACTAAGATGTACATAAATACTTCCTTGGATGTGCATAGAGTTATTTGTTTTCCATTAACAGGAACAGAACATACCAGATAAAATAAGCAGTTCAATAATTTCTGCATCTCCCAGATAGGCAGCAGCATGTAAAGGGGTCCTTTTCTCATTATCCTGTGGTAAGAGGGGGGAAAAAAGGTTTTATTTAAAATAAAAAAAAATATGGTTTAGCATTTTGTATGTTACGAAAAAACACTGCATAAAAGTTCATCTTTCAAACATTGTACATTATATATTTAAAAAACTATAATTACTCTAAAGACATCAGTCAAATTTACTAAGACAAGCATGCTTCTCCCTAAGGAGCTCTTAACACCCACACAGTCAACCACTGTTTTCCTGACACACACAGGATGCTCATCACATCTTTAGATTAACCCACCAGTTATAAGTCACTATTCACTTGTCTCCAGAGACAAGAACTTCAGTCTGTCCCACACAGTTAAAACCAGCATGTTATTGTCATATGCAAAAATTAGTGAGGAATATTCTCTTTGTGAAGTTTAAAGCAATTTCAGAAATTATTATTTTTATAGAAAACAGAAAAGGAGCTACAGTGGTTAAGGGCAAAAATAGTGGAATCCAATTTCAACTGTTTCAATTACTGTAAATAAGTACAGAGAAAACAGAGGTGAAATTTCTTTTGCAAAAAACCCACTCTGCAAGTAACACCCAGTACTTTTAATTAGTTCAAGCTGATCTAAGGGTCCTTCTGAAGGTAACAGTAAGAGATCTTATTTATTCATGCACAATATATAACAATGAAGTTGCTCTTTTGGAAGATAAACACAAAATATCTTGTAACTCTTTCAGGATCAGGGCTAATTTCCCTGCACCAGTTTATAGCTTAATCAGAAAAATAAGATCACATCACACTGAGTGCTAAAAATTAACAAGAACCAACCAGTTTGCTCTCTGAGAGAAGGCTGGTGAGAAATCAGAAAAAAGATAATCAGTCAGCATCCTGGTTCTGGCCTAAGCTCTGCTTAGATCCTTTTAGTAGAGTTTCAAATACACTGGGGGTGAGGGATCAAGATAACACGCAGCAAGAAATTTTAAGTGGCAAGACATTTCTATTAATTCAACTGTTGTGTCACGACTATCACAAAATTAACACACATTTTCTACTGACATTTTATTGTGAAAAGCAATCTTCTCCCTTGCTAGAATAACCTTATTTAGTGAATCCTGACTTGAGAGCTAGCATCACATAAGAATAAAATTAGAGTTCATGGCAGGAAAGATCTTAGAGCAAAACTGGAGCTGACACCCAAGAAGTTCTTCTGAAACATAAAAGACAACTTCAGAATTCAGAGCATTCAAACCACCCCCTCTAAAAAAACCACACACACAACCCCTTGCCCCAAACAACCCACTCCCTGCCTAGTCCCTGTTCAGAAAAATTTAAAGCTACACAATTCACCATATTAGCAATGTTTCCTGACAAAGTATCTGAATTACATGCAAGAAATTCCAAATTGAGCAGTGCAAACCTGACACTGATGCACCCTAAGGAATCAATGCTACACTTATCACTAACACCACATAGTACCTCACCAATTTCTTGCCAGGGTGTCTCAAATGCAGCTTACACATCTAGGATAAAAAAAGACAGGCCCCAGGTGCTAAGGACTTGCTATCTTGAAAAAGAAACTTCAAAAAAAAGGAGAAAAACTAAACACCACCCCACAAAAATCAACCAAACAAAAAGACAAACAAACAAAAAAACACAAACCAAAAAAACACAAACAAAACAACCCCCCCCAACCCAAAAACAAACAAGAAAAAAGGAAAGGAAAAATACCAGAAGAACAAAGGAAAAAGAAAAGCAATACAAATATTAAACTTGCTTCCCCAGCTGAAAGACAGTAAAGACCAGCCAGCAGTGAAAATCTGGTTTTATTCCTCCAGTGTGGAAAACAGAGCTCCTATAGGTAGCTGGCACTGAAGCCTTTTTGATAATGCTAAAAAGCCTATAAACTAGAGATTAGGGAGCACATAAGAATGAGTATGACAGTACACTGTCTGCAATTTCTTCACAGAGTTAGAGAAAATAAGATGGGCCATGAGCACATTCTTCTGTAGAGACAGCATTTACACAGGAACATGAGAAAAACTGCATTCCCCACTCAACGGGCAAAACTCATCATTATAAATATGGTGCATCACACTTGTGGTGTTGGTGACTTTGTTTTCTTTTGTGGTTTTTTTAACACCTCAGTGACAGAAGTCATACCAGTAACCAATGTGACAGAATGAATCAGAAACCTTCCAATAAAACGGTGGACAGAAGGGAGGGGGGTTTATCTAGAACTACACTTATCACCAAGCCACAAATACATTTTCCCAAAACATCCATGGTTCAAACTTCTGATGAGTTTCAGACATACTTCCCAAAAAAATCCAACATCTTTTAGCATAAACCCATCCTGAAATCACCAAGATACAAATACAACAGCAGCTTAAACACAAGCAACATTTCCACTCCATCACTCCAAGCTGTGAGTTTCCAGCCATGCAAATATTTCAATTTTGCTGCTCTTAAGCTGATAAATTGAAAACACTCAAAGCCCAGCTCCCACTTCTGCAGCAGGGAGCACTGGGAACATATCCAGGCAGGAGGTTGGACATGCCCCTGCTCTCTGCAGCACCAGGGCAGCACTGCTGGGACATCCAGGGCTTGACACTTTCTGGGTCAGCTCCAGAGATCGGAATTTCAACAATCCCAAGCTCCAGGGTATCTACCGACCACAAATATCCCACATGCTGCGGGTGATTTGACAGAAACCCCGGCCTTTCCTTCCCCTCTAGTTTCACAGCTGGCATTTTTTTGATGCTTCCAAACACTTTTAAAAAATTTTAATGTCTCTGTGCAAAAGGTTTTTTTGTTTAGTATTTAAAAACCTAGTTTTGAGAACCTGTCAAAAAAGCAGAAATGCTGTATTCAGCAATCTCTCATGATGAAGTTTTTACTTCCACTGAAGGAAAATTCTCATTTTGCTCCCTCTGAAGACTTACATTGAATTTTAATAAATGAAAGCTGAATAAAATTAAAGAGAATTCTCTATTTTAAATGCTACTAAAGTACTTCTGAACAAATCAACTATGTTTTATTAAAACAAGTAATCATTTGATGAACAATTTTATCTGCAAATACAAATTGCTGCATATAAAGAACTACTTCAAATTACACTAAGAAAGCTTTCAGCCTTAACAAGGAACTTTGGAAGCCAACATGTTGCACCACTGGTATTGCCATACTAATATAAATACTGGCCCTAATATTCTTCCTTCAATTTCATACATTTAAATGACACTAAAAGAAAAATTTCACTAGAGAAGGGATTTTGTCCATAATAGTCACTTTTACACAGAATGTAAAATCTAACACTGTTGGTACTATTTAATTCCAAGTACTGCAGTCTTGCAGCAGTATTTACAACACAGAAAAGCAAGTGTTGTGGCACTTTCATTTTCCAATTCAAAAATCTGCATGGCAAACAGGACTATTACAACTCTAAATCAGCTGTAATGGTAGTAAGGATACAGATCACACTGATTGTATTAACCAGGTTTTACATAGTTGAAAGAGAACTTTTACCTTTAAAAACTTGTTTCCTGTGGAAAAAGGAATTCATACTCCCAATAAGAAACTCTCAAGTTTAATTCCAGATATTGGTCAATACGCTCATTAAACTAAAAAACAATAAAAGTGCTCAGATCTTAAGGGATCAGTTTTCAGAATTATACTTCTGCATCACAAAAGCCCCAGCATCATATCTATATGTGCCTTTGCATTATGTGAAAAATATAAAATCCTGCCATTCCCAGTAATTCCACTTATTGAATTTCCCAAGCATTTCATTTACACAGAAGTTTGCTAAAATGGCAATATGAGAAATGCATAGGAGAAGGCCTTTTGACCCTGCCAAAACCAAATCTGGAATAGAGTGACATTGATAGTGGCATTGTGAGCTTCTTCATAAACTCTAACCTACCTAACTCTAATGGTAATGCCACCTTTGTTTCTTTTGACCTAAACCACAAGCTTTAATTGCTTCATTGCTTATTTTATGGATCAAAACTTCTACAAAGGACAAATTGATGCTAATTTAAAGATGCAGGTTTCAAACCTACCTCTTTTTAAAGTATCCTTTGAGTAAGTGTCCTTTGAGACAAAACAATTTATTCCAGGTTTGGGTTCTATCTCAGTAACTGATTTAGAGCAACCACATACAAGTGCAGTGAGTTTTAAGGAGCTAGATGCCTTAAAGGCAAATCTCTTATCCCATGCATATCCAGTAAGACTGCCATAACCAGTCTATGACTCCAAGAGTACATTAGAATATAACTTCAATTAGCCCTTCAAATAGTTCAACAACTACTGATCTGGAATCTTTGAATTAAAGCATTTTCTGAAATAGGCTGACTGCAACTTCCCCCTTCATAAAAACTCCTCTCTAGCTATCTGCTCTTCAAAACCAAATTCAGCAATAACACTTTAATATACTCTCATTATTTTATGATCATGGTTACAAAATATCTTTTAATAGGTGTTTTGTGCTGTATGACTTGTCATCTGTCTGCTTCTAGTGCCATCTGTTCCTGGTAGAAATCAACCCTAAATACACAATCACAAATCTTGAACAAGTTTCAATTCCAACATACCCTACAGTAGCTTTAACAAACATTCCTTTTAAATGAAACTGGGTTTAAATATAACTCTTAAGTGTATTTTTCAGTTAGTTTAGAGAGACAGGACTTTTCAACCAAGATGAAGTATAACTCCTGACTTCACAGAAAATGTCTAAGGAATGATTACAAAATATTTCCAATTCTTTGACAGTGTCCAGTATCACAGTGTGAAGTCCCAGTGCTACTCTTGGGAATCATTAAAACAACAAATTTTCGTTTTAAAATTTTGCTACAGTTTTTAGAATAATCATTTCCTCAGGTGGAATAACTGTCTAACTAAATTTTTTGTTCCTACATTAAAAAGAAAAAAGAACACACGTAAATATTTGCCCTTTACATTCCAACTTTAAGCTTCTTAGAAGTTTACTTTAGGTACTTGATTCCAGAAATAAGGACTAACTCTTCAGAAGTATGTTCAATCACAACTGTAAACACATAGCTAGCATTTGAAAATTAGTGAATTGAAACTAGAAGAAAAAGATTAAGTACTAGACTTTCAAATCTTGTAAATACATGAGGAATTAATACTGTATCCCTACCCTACCTTAACTGTAACTCATCTGCTATTCCTTTGAATTTTTTCTTGGTATTTTTAAGTCAATTATCAGAACTTTGCATTGCCAAAAATCAACAAATTTCTAACTAATTTTGTTTGACATAATTTTTGGAAGCAGACCTCTATTTTCTCCCCATATTTCAAAATAAAGATGCACAACCAATATAGAGAAAGAGCTAATGTAACTCTAACGGTTCTCCTGCATGCTTAAAAAATGAAGAAAGCATGACAGTAACCACAAAACCAATACATATTACATGGCTAACCACAAAGTACACTTTGAAGCCTGACAATAGATACATTTTAGTTGAAATTATTAGATTTGGCATACTGACTGTATTAATTTCTTGAACTAATTGTCATACTCCTGTTTGTATGAACACTTGTACTGCATTTGCAAGAAACATTTTTGCAAGTCTGGTATTAAACTTTCACTAGTAAGACCTTATCACAACTCCTTAAATTTCAGTACATATCCTCTTCATGCCAGCTGCTAGAAGGGCAGAGCAAAACTAGAACTCCAAAAAATCACAAAAAAAGAGGAGGAACTTTTGCCCTCTTGCTCATTAAGACAGTGACCATTGATGAGAGAGACCTTATCTTGTAGGAGAAAAGAAGTGGTTTTAGCAACAAGGATCACGTCAGCCGTGATCTACCAAAGCCCGCTGTTATTGCTAGTGAAGATCTTCAGTGCTAGTTTAGTAGTGCATGCTCTTTACTTGTTTCTAGCTGATAATAATGATAATGATAATAGTAACAACAACAATAACAAAAACTGGCACACCATGGAATAAACCACAAAATCTTTTACTCATGACTACTATTTGTGGCACTGGGAGTTTGTGGAGGCCTTAAAAAAACCGGATAGCAACTGTAGGTTACAATAAAAAATAAAAGATACGTCAGAAGAGAACTACAAAGTAGCTCGGAAAAATGTCACCAGCACCATTTCATGACAAACCAAGAATGACCAATAAGTCATTCTAAACACCTGTGTTCCTCAAGAGCACAGGCTCACAGTTTTCTAAATTGTCACAAGGAACAATAATAAAAATAAAATCCCATTATAAGATACTTTAGAGTAAATCTACACTGTCCCACAAAACAACCATGAAGCACCATACCTGTAGCATGTTAGAAGAAATGACTACTAGCTATATAATTGCAAAGGAGACACTAGCTTTCCACTCCAAAATCTGATTTTTCAAACATCAAAATCCCTCAGCAACCGCAAATGGTCAGATTTTGCTTGTGGGCATATTTCAGAAACAAGACAAAAGTTTAACTTGAGTCTGGGTGAACAGGACAAGCAAAATGGAGGAAACCCATGCAAAGTGGCATTAAAAACTAAAGCAATGAAAAACTCTGATCTATTCTAATTTCAATACTTATGGCAGCCATAACTGGCTAAGAAATTTGGCTATAAAAGCTATCAAGATATATTCACATTTCCACCATGAGAAATTAATGAATTAGAGCAACACAGCAACACAGTGAACCTTGTTCTGGAAACCTCCTTCTCCTGGACAATAGGTTATCTGCCATGGTGAAAGCCCAAGGTGAGGGGGAGGGAAAGTATCATGCCAAATTGGAGTTTTAGTCTCTAAAAACAATGACCAACTGACCAACTATATGCATTCCATAACCAAACAGCTGTCTTTTCCTTTTTCGACTATTGGAACATCCCTGGGCTATCAAGTTTCTTTCCTAACATGAAACCTGGGGAATATTTAAAGTTTTACAGGAAAAAGTCAAACATCTGAGTTTTATCTTTATCTAGAGAAAAGCAGAATGACATGATCTGTTTGCACACCATTCCACATTGCATGCACACAAATGAGAACCCCCACCAAGAAGGAGGCAGGAAAGAATTCATATTGCATGGCTTTGCTGTACAGACATACTTGGCAGTTCCAGAAGCATCCTCGTTTAGCATGATGCCTCTTGGCATTTTTAAAATGGAATTTCTGTGACCGAATTTAGGCTCAAGTTCACAGAACAGCACTAAAATCCCTGGAAAATTATTTACTTCCCATTCAGCTAATGATTTTAGTCAAATAATAAACCTGATAAAAATCTCTATCCTTACTGAACCACTGCAAACAATTCATACACAATATAAAAACTTCTAAACAAAAAGCACATTGAAGATTTGGTTCATTTCTAAAATGCCTGAACACTAAAACAATCCTAATCTTAAAATTAGGTTTGCACAGAAAAAACATCATTTTAGATATATATAAGATAGCCCATTTGTATCATTTTAGTATTTTTAAATAACACTATAAAAACATTATAACATAATAATGTTATTTTTAAATAATACCTTTTATAAAAATGGCACAAAAAATATCGAGAGCTCAAGTCACGTGAGCAAATATTGGATGCCAAAACGACTCTTGTCTAAAAGACAATCTAGTCTTTGATTTGGCAGAGCAGAACAACTTGACAGAAGAGGACAGGAGAAAATCTGCTGACTTAACTTTTATTGAATCCCAACTTTAATGTCCACAGAAACTCAGCGAAGTGAGATTTTAAATGTAAGTTGATATTACACTACCAAAAAAGATTGGTAAAAAGGAACCCAAAGTTCAGAACAATTCATGCTGTTAAGTAACACCATTCCAGGCATCTTTCATAAAATGAGTTAACTTCAAATGCTGTCTTACATGACAAAAATTAAGTACAAAATACCATTCAGGTGTAATTGTTTGAAGCCCTGTTCCTCTTGTAAGAGTGGACCCGAAAGAAAGACACACAAAAGAAAGTGAGTCACACTTAGAGCAAGGAACAGCAATTAAACTTCAAACTTCATCTAAGATTATGATTGCTGGATCTTACAGCCAGCTAATGTCTCATTCAGAACATGAGAGTAAAAAATTCTCATTTAAATATATACAGTAAAAAAACCCAACAAGTTATTTTGATGTGGTGAAGATGTTGAAAAAGTGAGATTCAGTACTTGAGCACACCTTGCTCACACATGAGAACAGGAGTGCTTGAGGTGTTCTGGTAGACATTGCATCTTTATTTGTCTCAAATAGAGGTCTGCAGCAAGAAGACTTTTTGACTTGCTGTCAAGTATTTCAAGAAGCAGATTTTGAAAGAACTAAACATCTCTGTATTTTTCCACTCCCAAGTAATTCAGCTCAAAACCATTTATCTTCAATTATTCTTTCTTGAAAGTACTGAGTCAGAGTGTTTTTTGGAAATACTTATCTTCTCATACCCTTTAACCTTGATGTTCCATGCAGATTTTGTAATATTGCTACCATAATTCTGCTGGTCAGGTTTTAGAACTTGTGTAGGGAACAAGCTACAGAAAAGCTAAACCCAGGTTTTAACATGCTTCTACATTTGTACATGCTTTGTAGACACAACAATATTTTTACACAACACATAAATGTTTCTGGCTGAATTAGAAAGGCCAGGATTTCTTGTGAGCAAACTCAGGCATTCATTTGGATATTGGATAAGGACCTGAATAACTAAGCAGGTTTTGCAAGCTGCTGCTCCCTTTCACAGAAAAGTTCCAACATCAAGAACTGGTCCTATTTATCACTAATCAAAGTTACTGAATTCTTGCCCAATACATAGAATGAATAGAGAGCTATTCTGTACCCTTTGGTAAGAGCAACTGGATCTCACAGTGCAGCTGAGGCATTTTGGATGTACACTCCTTCCTTTAACACAGGAAGAAAAAAAGCAACTTTTAGGGCCAAGACAAACTGTTAGCATGCTAGATGCGTGTGGGGGGAGAGAGCAAAAAAAATTAACTAAAATTAAAAAATACTCATCCATCAACCTCTACAGAATTCAGAACTCTGCTATAGTAAAAAAAAACAAAACAAAAACAAAAAAAAAAAAAAAAACCCAAAACCACACAAAACCCCAACAACAACAATCACCAAAAAAAAAAATAAAATAAACACAAAATCCCCCAAACCAATAATACATCATTGAAAATACTTGCCCTTGGCTTTATCCTTCCCAAATGCCAGTTATATGATTTGTAAACATTTACCTGGTAGGTATGGCAGAAGAAAACCCCAGCTTTTAAACAGAATGGAGTTGCTGGTAAGAAAAATGATAAATAATTCTCACACTATTTCTGAAAAAAAAAAAAAAGCAGCAATATGAGAAAAGAATGGATTTTCCATAATGAGAGTACAGTGCTGTGGAGCACATTATGTAACCTAGCCTGTGCTCACAGAGTGGGCTGGAACAGGGGCACTGCCTCATCTTACCGTGTCATCATCTGTAATGTTTGAGGACACAAATAAGAAAATATGCCAAGAGTGAAATCAGTACAATACAGGCTCTGTTTATGCTCCAGTGAAAGATCACACACCACACTAGGTAAGGTATGCACATCTCCACCACAGTTTAAATCCAGCACATTATGTTCGGGCCACTGACACTTTTGTTCAGAAAAGCTGGGGTTTCTGCCCTTTTCATTGCAAAGGCAAGTGCTCAAATGACAAGCACCGATGTAAAACAGATATCTGTCCCACTAGCTGCATTGTCTTGCTGACAGGAAAAGATGTGCTTTTCAGGTTGTATGTTTAATGTTAGCACCTCTTCTTGGAGCAAGCCAAAACATTTTCCTGCTGTGTGTTAAACTCCATGAAGTTAATGTCATCTAGCTGGAATATGCAAACCCCTCCTTTTAAGAGACCTTTGCACCATTCTGAACTCCGAACAGCGTACAACACAATCTATGCTAATTCAAAGGCTAATTGTTAGGCAAGAAAAATCCTGTAGAACACATCTATTCTGAAAAGCACGAGTAAAATGAGAGCAAAAAACCCTTCCACCCAACAATTGAAAATTAAAAGTCCCTACACTGACCACAAAAGAAACCCAACATAAAGCCTCTGACAGTGAGGATAAGAACTCATCTAAACCTGCTGGTTATCCTAGGATCAAAGTACCTTATGTGCACTATTTCTTAGGCTAAGTGGACACGGGAAAAGCTTAGAAGATAACTGTCATTAAAGGAAAAGCTTGCAACAACTAAGGCAAGATATTTGCACTCCTTTGAGACAGCAAGTCAGCATCATGTAATTTATTTATAAGTTACCATAATTACACATATACATATGTATATAACTAGTATTTAACACAAATTCAAACAGAAATTAAATTAATGATCAGGAAGGATGATAATAATAATGTAGGACTTCAAAAGATTGGAAAGAGAATAGAATTCCACTGGTTTTGGAAATAGAAAGGTACAGCCTGATATCATAGGCCTGAGAAAATACCCCCTCAAACTTCATAATCAAGACATTGTATCTGAAATTTTGGAGCATACTCTTCAGCAAGAACTCATTGTAAAGGACCTTCAGTTTGTCTTCTGACAGTAGACAAGAGTCCTCCTCCTTTGATATTTATGGGACAGCCCTCCCTACATCATGTAGCAAACAAATAAGAAACACTTTATTTTCACTGTTTTTGATGTCTATCCATCCTTTATTAAAGAAAATTTAAGGACCTTAAAAGATGCATCTGCCTCAAGTAGAGCTTGTGTACGAGGGCCAAACTGGACAAAGGAAATTATGCTTACTGATTGGATAGCCCACATTAAGATAGCTTCAACAACTTGCACAGTGAGAAAACTGTCTTGCTCAAAGGTATGTTGCATATGCATAAAGGGTTTTCATCCAGAAAATTATCACAAATAATCAGTAAATTCAAATCCTATCTTGCTTTTCCCAGCAATGTCCTCTTTAAGGACTGCATCTATCTTGGAAGCTAATGCACATTAAGACTATTGGACTTTTTTCTTCTCTCTGCTTTCAGTAGGGATGTTCTGTTCTGAAATACCAATTCTTTGCGTGTCAGGCACAGCCAGGAATAACTCCAGTAAGCTCTAACTATTCAAGACCTTGCCTCTAGCTTGTTTTGTAAAAGCAGCAAGAAATGCAGAACTTCAACTCTGCTTTGAAGGTTACAATCTTAAGCAGTAATCACTAAAAGTAAAAAGGCAAATTAAATATGATCTACAAAATCATTATCACTAAAAATCATACAGGAGACTCAAACACAAAACCCTTGAAACTTTAAAAACTCTTCAAACTTTTAAATTTGAAGTAGTTATTCATGGCTCTCTACACCAATGAGAATTTTTCAATGTTAAAGGAATCACAGTGACTGAAACAAAAGCTGTCTGTCAAATTCCCAATTACTGCAGAAGAAATTCAGTGTTTGGCCAATACTGTAAACCACTGCCATGCAGACATCCAGGCTTGTTTGCCCAGTTTAGCAAACAGTAAATCCACATTAGCATAGTACTGGGCAAGCTTACTAGGCCTGATGAGAAGGAGGAGATGTTTGCCTGAGTAGCACACTAATATTAACTCAAACTAAAGTCTCTAAAAAATAATTCTAATTTCCTGTTCAAGGCAGCAGCATGCCATGTAAGCACAATGTTCTTCTCAGTTCTACCCTTTGCAATGGTAACTTTTCAAGAGCTACTGCCCATAAGACTGCTGTACTGAGTACCAATTTGCTGATGTCAGATTATCCTCTAACTCTGCTCAAGGTTTGTTTGTACCACTCTAATAAGAGTAATCACTTGATACAGTTGAAAATCTCACTTGCAGAGGCTAAAGACACTGCTACTGACATGAAGCAAAGAATTTTTCCCCTCTGGACTGGCAAATTTCTCTCATTAAACATTTCAATTCTGAAGGAAAATGCCTAATTATACAGATTTGCATTTAAAACATCTTGAATCTATTTCTATGCCAGAAGAGGAACTCAACACCATTTGGACAGACTTTATATTGAGACTGAAAAACATGATTCACTCTAAAACACTACAAAGGAACTAAGATATCTGATTAATCATTACAGATGACATGCTTGAAAAACATCCTACACTAATGAACAGGAAATGCTTAACTTTAAAGCTAAGTTACAGTAAATAACTTCTGTGTGAAGAATTTAAATCATTTTTGAGTAGCTGATAGATACTGTTTACAATATACAACTGGCAGCAAGTTTCCACTACACCTGGAAGAATTTGTCTCCAAAGTTCTCCATTTCTGGACTCAGGCTCAGATCAATGGATCAAACCATTAATAATACCCAATAATATTATAATACCCAATCCCTTAGAAGTAGAATCAGCTTTTATATAGAAAGAGCTTCTCTACATTTCCTGCAGCAAAGTTTCTTCTTATCTCTTCAGACATAAAGCATGAATATTCATGTATTTAACAAGGTACTTAATTCTGTACCAAAATAACTCCTGGACATTCCCACATGGTAGTGTTGGACTCCATTTCCTCCTTTAAAAATACCTCACTAGAAATTGATCAGGCTTAGTGACAGAGTGTTTCACAAGCTTTGTCTCTTGTTAATACAAAACCACACACTTTGGCCTGTGCTATTCACAAAATGTACTTCTAAAAACCAATTCCTGGACTTTCTTACGTGCAAGATTCTTCAGCTCCACATTAAAAGCCGATGCATAGATGCAAGTTCTGAGCAGCCTGCACCCGTTTGTTCAAGATCACAAATACTCCCCTCAAAACCAGAATTCTTCACAGAATCTTCCTGGCATTTGTCAGATGTGAAGCAATTTCAATTAACTGAACACATAAAGCAAGAGTCTCATATGATTTGTCATCTCATCAGGCTGGTCACACAGGAAACAGGGGTTCCTGTTTGTGGTAAAAACACTTAGAAAGTTTTGTACAGAGAATATCTAGAAGCAGAAACCAATACAGTACACTGAGATGCACATTGGACAAAAGTCCAAACACAGGTTTAAGGAGAAAGAAATATCTTGCTCCCATTTAGAAAGCTGTATTTTGTTAGAAGTATGTGGGCAAACAAATAGAGAAGATAAAAACTACCATCAATCTCTGGGGTTATACACTATAGTTTTCTCACCCATACATTCAAAAAATATATTTACATATACTTTGCACAAAATGAAAACATACCAAATTAAAGCCGTTAACCATTTTAAATGCCTCTTTCTAATTACAAAAGCCCTCAGTTTCTTACTAGAGATCAGTTCTTGGTAAGAGATGGGTATAATTATTGTTATTTAAATGAGGAATAAGAATTCTTCTATTAGAAGTTAGCAGTAGAGGGGTCTGAAGGCACACACAGCTTGTTTTGTGTTTTATGTCCACCCTGAGTTCGCCTGTGCTTTGTGAAGTCTCACAGCCCCTTACTTGCCCAATATAAGATTTCCTGGCCTCTGCTGCAGCACCTGAAGTTGGGTTCCAGGCAGAGGCTGCTAGGCAGCAGCTGCTGCCCTGAGTTTCTCAGTAGTGTATTTTACTGCAGGAATTCTCTTTATTAGTGTTTGTTTATACAGAAATGTTTTATTTCCTCTCCAACCTCCTGTAGCTATTTCAGAGGCCTGTTCTCACTGTCATTTCATTACATGCCTACTGTTGTTAACATTCCGTAAGTGAGCGTTTAAAAAAAAAAAAAAAGCTCACATTTTATATATAACTTGCATGCATTTATATACAGGCATACACATACATGTGTTCCTTCAATATACAGTTCTTATTTGCAGGAAAACTGAGGGGGAATTACTGCTGCTCTAAGTTACAACACATCCTATCTTCTCATCATATTAAGAAGACTTTCAAACTCACAAATACCTTTAATTTTATACCCCAAATCTGCTACACCCTAAATTGAAGATAAAAGCATATTACAAAGAATGTTCAACCAAGCAGTGATCTTTCTAGTGGAGAAAGAAAGGGCTTCAAGGTTGAACAGATTTTTAAATAGATAAATAATATGGGAAATTAGCAAGCAGTTTTAAAACAATTTTTCCTCTAGATTTGATCACTATAATGTGAAGATATAAATATTAAGATACTCAGCAGCTATAAAAAAACACATTACAAAAATAGGAAACTAAATTTCTCCTTATTCTAACGATCTCAGAGGAAAAAAAGTGTTTTAAATATAGCAGAAAACATGCAAATATTTCTATGCACTTTATTAATATCTCAGGAGTTACTATTTTCACTAAATACTTTGCTATGATTAGAGACTCGAGATATTACAACATTTTTGGAGAGAAGGCCTTAAATTCAAGTTTTATTTTAAGAGGTATAAATTTTGCCCTCCTCCAAAATACTACTGCAGCTACACTTTCACAAAGTCAGTCTAGATGGTTCAAGTTACAATAACTACAGTGTCCAAGTTACAATAACTACAGTGTCTCTTTATTAAAAGCTTGCCTGCCTTTGGAAATTAGCAAAAGATCCGATAAAAAAACAGTGACTGGCACTTTTAGAGAACAAAAATGCATAACTGATTGAAACTCTTAAGCAATGGCAACAACTAAGAAACAAAAAGTGCATAAGCTGACCTATTAAAATAGGAACTAAAGAAATAAATAAATTGTGCTCTTCAGAATATTCTACTATTTTCTGGGCATCTTTTTAATTCCTCCCTTGCATTCAAATGAGCACACCAGACATTATGTCTGTCCTGCCAAGGAATACAAGTAAGATGCTGCTCCACAGTAACAAATACTTTAGTGCAAGTTTTTGTGGCCAATTTCAGTTGCCAGTGGAAAAGTCCTTCCTGTAAATCATCTGATTTGCCTGCAGGAACCTGACAAAATAGTTACCAACACTCGGTGTGAGGCATGTCTGGGACAAATAGGCTGGTTAGCAAACCCATCATCTCACCTCTTCAGAAACACAACTTGAAGAGTTAAAAACTCTTCACAACTCCTGCTTAGCTGTTGCTACATTACGCTCATTTTTAACCACTATTTACTCTCACCAGTTTAGGTACAAAAACCAGAGGGTAGCTTTGCTGTGACTGCCAGAAGCTTTCTCTAGAACCAAGAGGTGTTGCAGCTGAACTGGTCTGGAAAATTATTTCCCTGCAAACATACTCTGAGTGCACCAAATCACAAACCACTATGAACTCCTTTTCCTGATCAATAGTTTCAGCATTCCTGAAGTAGAAAGGAGGACTGTTAGGACATGCCTCTCTTCCCACTGCTTTTATCTGGCCCATACAAATCTCTGCAAAACTGCCAAAGTCTTCTCCCCTGTTCTCAAAACTATTTCCACTCCCTGCTAAAAACAGCCTCTCTTGAGTCTTGCCCTCACCAAAAGCACAGAAACATGGTGCTGCACATCAACCACCACTATTTAAAGAGCACCACATATTAACCTGCTTTGAGAACTTCTTCCAGTTGTCCCAACTCACAAATTCTTAAACTAACAGTGACTTTAAGTAACAAAGGCACTGATAACAAAAGGCATACCTCAAACACTTTATGCACATCAATTAACGCAGAAAAGTTTCTTGAAGCACAGATAAGTCAAACTAAAGTGAATTTACATTTGTAGTTTGCATGTATACTTTTTATAAAAAAACAAACGAGAAAATCCACATCAGTAATTGGTAAAATAATTGGCTACAGAAAGATTGGGAACACAAAGGTAAGAAAATAACTAATGATTATTTTTACCTTATTACCAATTACGGCTTCTCGTTCATTTGTTTTCAAGCAAGTCCATGATATTTACTCATGTAAGGTTCTTTACACTGAGAAATATTTCAATGTAATTGCTGAATTAGAGAGCAATTACAATTTCCCACAGAACAACATATATAAAAATTCTTTTACTGTATGAAATAGGTACAAGATTCATTTGCATTATCAGAACATCAAGATTTATTAGATCTTGTAGAATTCTGCAGCCAAGTTATTCAGGCTTTCCTGTTCTACACTGCACTCTCAAGAAAAACACCAGTTACTCCAGTAGTTCAAACAACAAGTATAAAGATGAAAGCCAGGTGACCATACATCCATTACCTATTTTTTCTATTTAACCTATTTCTTTTAAGGCTTTGCTGACCATAACCATTATCTCAAAGAATTTTTCTAGTTATTTAAACTGTACTGAAATTTCCATTATTCAGTCTTAAATAACTGATGTATTTGAGACCCCCAACAATCTAATTCTCCCAGTACCCAGACCTGATTCTGTATAAGGAGTCCTAGACTCATCACTAGACTGAAAAAGCCAACTTTCTTCTTCTTTCAGTATATACAGTGACCTGCAGAGTAGGATAACCTAATGTTGTGTCTTATCCTAGAACAATATCCAGCGGCATTCTCCTACTATACAGAAAACACAAAGAAGAAGCTATGCAAACCCACGTTTGGCAGGACTGGTAATGAAGCCCACACCTCTACCGGAACAGCTATTCATGGAATCACCCTTCCACCAGTCAGACAGAATTTTAGCCATCCTCTTTGTACCCAGCACTTTGGTGCTACAGGATCATACCCCTTGTGAGTCCCACCAACAAAACTTGGGATTTATGGGCAACACTTCAATGCTATCTAATATAGCCCTGGGTTAGGGAGCACAGACAAAAGATCATTTGGTTCCATGGTTTTGTTTTGTTTTTCCCTTCTTCCCAAAATAGCAGCACAGGTGAATTTTTACTTTGTGGTTACTTACAAGACAAAAAAGACATTAAATTAGGAGCCATGCTGGATCAATAATTCAGACTAGAAACATACAGAGAACCTTGATTGCTACAGGGTAACAATGGCTGTAATGGTACAGTACGAGGAATTTCACTTCCCATTATTTCATTTTATGTTGGGAAAAAACCACCAACTCACACATAAAGCAGCTTTAGAACATTTCATAGTTTAAATCTATTTTAATCTCACAAAGCACAATATAAAGTAAGATCCAGGTACTTCATTTTTAAGTGACTTGTCACATGTGTCAATATTACTATTTTACACAGCAACAGTGAGCACTTTTGAGCATTGTGAGAGAGCTGTGTGATTCTAGGAATCCTCAAAAAAAGAAGCTTGTTTGGCTTTAGCATGAGAAGAGCAAGGGGCACACTGACATCAGTTCCAGAGAGGATCAGATGTTTCTCCCCTCGGCTAAGATCAAGTGCAATGGGGTTATAAAAAATGCATATTGGGTTACCTGAAGTATCAATTTTCATGGCAAGAAATACTACCCTAATAGGTCTAGGAGGGGGAAAAATTGTTCTGATTTTGAGCAATTGCTTCAGTAGTCAGATTTGCAACCTTTAAATAATTTTTGATACTGAGCTGGTATTCCCTTGAGAGAATTACATTCTTAACTAATAGCTGAGATGAAATATTTCATTTTCATGATCTTTTAAACTAAATGTACATCATACAAGTTTTGATTACAAACAGAAATGGCAGAGTTTACAACAGTAACAGGTCTCCAAATCTTAACAAAAAATTCCAAACCAATACTAATGTATAAATGCAATGCTGAAATCATTCAGTTAGCTAAAACGAATTGCTGAAAAGTAGAATTCAAACCAGCCACACTAATTTAATCAGCAAGAGCAGGAAACGTTGAGGATCTCCATTAACTAATAGATATTAAATGTGTCCATTATCACGCAAGACTTTCCTTTCTGTCAAGTCTCAAAAGCTCAAGATGGTATACCAAGAAATAATTTTTTAAACTAACACACACAGCATAGCAAAAGCCATGCTTGTAACAGAACCTCTATGGTGCTTGGCATATGTGATGCATGTGATTTAAGCCTGATTCATGAAACAAGCAGCTACAGTTACTCAAGCTTTCTTGGGGAAAGATGAGTGAGAAGCAACCCCATCCCCTCTGTTTTTGATTTTTTTTCCATTAACTGGAGCCTCAGGAAAGTACACCTTCCAAACAATTTATTTGAACAAAGTTCCTATAAATCAATTTTGTCTACAAAGAGCTGCACACTTCCAGCTTGCAGGGAGGGTAAGCCTTTTTGAACCCCAGTTTAAGTAGCTAGGGATACACTCAATTTGTTCTTTCTTGACAAAAGATTACAAGAGCAGACGGAATACAATACATACTTTCTAAATCTAAACTGAGCCTATGACTCAAGAGGCTGGTGTGGCATGAACAGAAAACAGTCTTCTTCCTGAAAAAAATCCCATTTGCTATTTGTACATCATCTTACAGTCACACACAGCAACTCACAATCTGCAAGACTTTGTAAAAGTAAGAACGTAAATGAAGCTGGACGAAACAGAAGGAAAAATTACCCACATTTCATCATAAAAAACCTTCCTAGATGAATGTCAGTGTCACAACAAAGATGTACAACAGCCCTGTCTTCAGTTCACTTTTGGGCAAAATTAACTCACAGAATGCTGCTAGGTCTCCAGTTACAGAGTCTGGCCCATGCACAGGGAAAGGGAGGATGGAAGGAATCTCAACTATTAGAATACAAACTGCAAAATAATTAGTTACTCTTGAGAGGGGGAAATGACTCTGCAGAGGCATTGAAGGGAGTGACTCTGGAATTCAAATAACTGCACTGAAATATTTGGATAGCAAAGTGGAAAAAAATCCAGAGTATACACTGGTCTAATACAATCCACAGTGGTCAAAACAGTTTATCCCGATCCTTCTCTTTTTTAGGAATATAAATAACTACCACATTTTCTTCACTTTTTCCCTCCTTCTGTCCACACCAATTTGTAACACAAGTCAGGGAGCAACTCTGGATCTAGACTTATGTAGAGATATATTACCTCCAGCCAAGGATGTTTTCAACAAAAAAAACCAAGGAAAGGAACAAAATGCACAGAGACACACAGAAAAATGTATTAGGCAGTCTACTTCATTGTCTACCAGACAATGGGAGAATTTACATGCTCATTTAGTCCCAACAAAGAGCATTTATGGGATAAGCGTAAATTTAATATTAAATACTGTAGCAGGACTAGGATTGCCATGATAATAAACAGTGGTCATGGGTGATAAGCATCTCCCTGCGCTGAAGAAGGTGGTTGTGAAAAAATGGCATATTTGTCCTGTGTGGACTCTAACCACACCTTGGGTGTTACTAGGCTAACACCTAGTGCACACGTGTTCCGTTAAAGGGAGATGTATCCACAGAAAGGAATTTAAAAAAATAAAATTTAAGACATAAAATGTAAAAACCTCCAGATTTTGACTATTCTTCCTACAATATAAGTACCTGGCAATCTGAAGTAATTCTCTTCAAAGATAGCAAAAAATATGATCTTTCCTATTTAAGCATATCAGTTGACTTGCTATCTTCCTATTTATTTGCAAGTGTTCGACAGAACATGGGAAAGAACAAAACCCAATACCAAACCACTCTCACATACATACTGAAATACAGCAGAGGCTTTGGAAAAATATAATAAAAAAAGCAGAAAGATAGTAAACCTAACTTTGTTTACAAGCTCTATGGCTATGAATGCTAAACCTGACTTTAACACATTAATGAATACAAAGTAACAACACTAATTATCTTCCAGAAATAAAAATGGCAATGTGACCAGGGTATATAGATACAGACATGGGAAGGATACAAAACTAATGCTCTCATAACTAAAAAGAATATTAAGTCTTTTGGTATAACTCATCATACAATCTTGCTTAAGGACATACAAAACTCCTCAAACAGGATAAAAAGTCCAACCTTATCAAACAAAGCTTCAGATTTGACAAAAATTTCTTAATATAGCGTCCTACTCAAGCTCTTCAAGACAACAGGAGGGCTCCCTTACACTGGGACTTCTCACACGGGCATTTCTCAGCTGTAAATTCTGCAGAATACTTTTAAATGTCAAAAGAGACATACCAAACTAAATATTTGCTTTTGGTTTACATCTCCCCCAAAGAAAGTGTAAACAATCATTACGGTCTTAAATGGGCCCCTACATAGCAACTACATCTTAGCCTTTGGCCTTTAGCATCACTCTTGCTCTGAGGCATTTGGAGGAGAAACAGCTATATACATTCCTGTAGCATAAGCCCTAAATGGTTTTTGTCAGTTTGCTGTAATAATCAAAACAATTTCTAATCCATGTAAAGAGTTTATGCTATATTATCTTTCACAGTGTCAAACATGCATATTAGAATTTTAATAGAAATACAGAAACTGCATGCTGTTCAAATCTTAACTATCAACCAGTGGAACAAACATAGGACCATTTCAGTGTAATTTTTACGTTAGCAGTGCCTGAGTTTGCAGCACTGCAAAAATAAAAAAATCCATCTTCTCATTCTTACTAATACAATCATTAGGCTTCCCTTTTAAAAATCCACTATTAAATGTACCTACTGAAACCCCAGACTATGTTCTTATAATTGTCTCATGTATACTACATGCTATATTCAATTTAAAAACAATTAAAGTCTACACAGTATCGCAGTCAGCCAGTCTAGCTTTCTGTAAATTAGTCTGATGCAACTGTATAAACAAACTTTGCAGTTACCCAAGCACTGCAGAACTAACATTTACAAGGAATATAAAATTAGGTCTTTGCTATTCACACAAATCTGCAAAGCTATACACCTGATTCCCAGTATGAAGGGTATGTAAAGGCGTTACTTAGCCTAGAATACAAAATGCACAGCTCAAGAATTAGCAAAGTTTTCAAGAGATCAGTACAGCAGGAAGATATAACAAACAAAATTAAAATATATTCAGAATTAAAATATATTAAAGATAAGAATTAAAATATATTAAAGATAACTATATTTGATTTTACCTGAAAATTAACATCTTCTTTCTTAAATATTAGTGCTCGAACTTCATCAGGATCTCCATTAAATATAGCTTGAACCAATGGTGGCTAAAATAAAGAAAAAACACATCTTAAAATAAACCCCTATTTTAGGTTTTAGTGATACACATACAGGTTTTTTGATACATAGCAGAAACCCAAGGTAATGACAAAAAAACCCATTCCAGGCACTAAAACAAAAAAACCAGCACCAGTATTTAGAATAAAAGAAATTGCAAGTTTTAAAAACCTCAAACACATGGACATCCTCTAAGTCAATTAAACATATATGTGAAAGGAAAAAAAAAGGAGCTGAGAAGACAAGCTTATAACAGCTGAAAAGAGAAGGCCTTAGAACAAAATTAGGGTTGTCATTACATGCTGCAAATTCTATACAGTATAAGCAAACAATCCCCTTTTACATTAGCAAGTGACTCAAGTTACTGGAAGTCTTTCACCTGTTTAGACAGAGTGGGAAAGCAAAGTGCATCAGATAAGTATGGTAACAAATTCACACTCACACACATCTATTACTAAATATAGCAGGATTTCTTAGTAAGTAAGAAAAGCTGCTGAGGTATGCTAGCAAGATTTAAGTCAGTCACTTGACAGAATAAAATAATTTAAAGTAATAAAAGCACCAGTTCCCAGTGTTGATCATTTTCAGAAAGTGCTAACTTGAATCTAACAGCTATACCAAGACTATGACTTATGGTAATTTTTATTTCAGCTTAGAATTGCTCTTGTTTGATATAACTATATACTCTATCAGTTCTCAAAATAAACACAGCATCTGATTATAATACAATGATCACATCAGCTTCTAAAGTGGTACTGCATAAATGTACTACTGAGGAGTGAGAAGAGGAGCAGGGAAAACCCATTTACTTCAAATACACTTCCCCAAGCCTTCTAAACCCCACTGCTATTACACAAGAATCAAGATCTGTTCTTGCTGCACCATAAATAAGGTTACATGAAATAGAAAGGACCCTTGCAAACACAAATTCTGCCACTAAGTTTCAGCTTTTTCCATCTTTATCACATGCAGATTTTATCACCTTGTCTTGTTTCAATGTTGTACACATTCATCCCTATCTTAGGAATATAGGTATCAGCTTCTGAGACAGCATTACAAGCAGGAAATATGCCAACAAACAACATGCCTTACCAGCACGTTTCCAGAGGGTGATGGATGTACAGATACATTTTCCTGAGGTAAATTGGCAATAAATGTGGGAGAATCATCTTCCTCCTCCTCCAAAACAACAATACAGACTCGACTCATTCGATCCGTTTGAGGAAGCAAAAGCAAACAAGAAAATGCCAGCAATGGTATTTTTGGAAGCAGGCTGCAGGTATCGCAATAGTGACCATAGAGGAAATACTTTCACCTGTTTCACAGGCCCTCACGAACTTGTGAGTGCTACTGCTGGTGTCTTAGCATCTAGAAAGGGACATTCCAATCCCCCCCCACGCTTCATTTTCCAGACTTAAACACCACGAGATGTTCAAGACACTGCTGAAAAAAAGTTGTTCTTTATAAAATAAAAAGTCCCTAAGTATCGAAACCACAATAACAAAACTGTGGAACAGCTGATAAAAATATCCCAAGATCCAATTCCATTCGAACAGCACTCACTGTCGCACACAGCTGTCCTTTCAGAAGCAAATTTGTCTTTGTTAATGTCACAACTTCCACAGCGTCCTTCTACCCCCACAGTGAAGTCATTGTTGCAGAAGACACGACTCCGTCCTGCAGAGGACGGAACAAGGAACAATTGCCCCGAGAGAGACGGCCGCAGCTATTCCCACTCCTGCAAGGTCAGTTTAAATCAACCCTCACAGGCTTTCTGGTGCCTGAAAATAAACGTGCCTCCCGATCATCCTGCCATGCTACAGCTTCCTTTCTCAATGTCAAAAACAGTCCAGACAGAAAAACACATCTCGGTTCAGCAGTTATTCAGGACCTGCTCAGAGGAAAAGAATCCTTTCCCATGCAAGAAAATAGCTGCAACGTGCAGCACGGCTGCAGCACATTTACATGCAATGAGTCAGAACACAGGGACAATGAACTCCTTGAATAATATCGCCGACTGAATCCAGCAAAAGCAGCGCAGCCGGTGTTACTCCATCAGGGACACGAGCAATGCGGAGCATTCGTTTCTCCTTCACCAGGCAGTAGCTGTGCCTTCTCCATCAGGGAATGCGTAAGGCAGAAATACTGTCGAGGAGGAATGCTTCAGCAAAACAAGCTAGCTACTGCACACAAAAGCTCAGATTACTGCCTTAGAAGACTTCTGCAAAAGCAGTTCATCACTCAAGTGTTTCTTTTGATCACCATGTGAATGCAGTTCCCATGATAGTCTTCATTCAGATTGAGGGGGAGGAAAAAAGGAAAAAAAAAATCAGACTCTGTACATCTTCTCTGAGCCAACTTCTTTATCCGAACATCTGTCACTGCGCCAACCTGATTCTCCTCTTCAGTTAGAGCTTCTGCTTATCAGGTTTTCTTCCTTGACAAATTAAATTATACAATCAGCAGATAGCATCGTAAAGCTCAAAAAACAGCTCGGCTGTCCGGGTCGGCAGGAGCGGCGCAGCAAGCGCTGCCACAGCAGCGCTGCCCCTGAGCAGCAGCCTGGCGAGCAGCGCCTGCAGCCTGCCAGGGTGCAATGCCCAGTAATGCTCACATGTCACACTTACCAGAGCACCCGGCCACCGCTCCCAGGGCAACTTCCTTTGGCACCAAAAAAAACCCGCCTTTTGCTTTTTTTGGGGGCAGTCTCTGCAGCCTGCGCCAGTTCAGTGACTAATGCAGCTGAAAACGTAAAAATTCTATAACTGAAGAAAGAGCGACTGTTTAATATTTTCCACTAAAAGCCGCAAAGCAATGTGGTGTACTGGCTCTGCTGACTAACTACACTTTAGGCAGTAAACAATTCCAGCACTTTAACTGCTTTCATATGGCACTGGTCAGAGCAGCAAAACAGTCCTCATTTAATTCACTAAAGACAACAAATGCCCCACACAAATCCTCTGAAAATTAAATGAAAAGTAAAATATTAAAGCAATAGGGTGACTATTAAAAAGCCAGATATTAATGACCAAACCCATGGGTTTTTGCAATTAGTACAGACAAACACAACCTCAGCTTGAAAAAAAATTACATAAAATATAATTTAAATATAATATTATTAAAATATACCATAATAATGAAGTATAATATGAAGCCCTACAACTTGCTGAATAAATACTTCAGCTTGAATCTGCCTAAATGGTGCTGGCTCGTGGGTGTATTATGTAAATGGCTTCTGTCAAAAGTTGCTGGATAAGCTTCAGTGCTACAGGAACAGAGGGAGGGTTTTTGCTCCTGCTGTGCAGCACGAAGGCAATTCTGATGTCCTTCAGTGGCTGCTAAGAGCAGAATTTGTCAATGGTGAGCAAGTTTATAGCTCTTCAATAAAGAATTTGCACTCGGGTTACACACAGGAATCCAGACAGAGAGAAAGGTTTAAATGGTGTGTAAATGGTTTGGATAAAAATAGACATACTGAATTCCCACCTTTGGGGGCCACAGACAGGAAAAGCTTACATGAACTCTTTTGCAAAAATGCCTACAGTAGCTTGATTGTAACATAATGAATTGCTTAAACACCTCCCTTTCCCCCTGACACTTTATGCAGGTAAAACTTATGCTAGTGCAAACGAATACCTTGGTCAAGGGCTCCCTGACCTCTAGAGTCCTGGCCTGGCAGAACAGAGCACCAGATTCTGATTCATCTTGAAACTTCAGATTAAAATTTCTCAAAACTAACAAATAACTTTATAAGTATATTCTGTTCATTACATAGAGTCTAGTTGTTTCGAAATCTCATACTTTTGGTCTTAATTACAAAAAACCCCAATGATTTGTACACCACACTGCTTTGTTCTAGCATTTCAGCCATTTATTAAAAAGCAACAACAGAGATTCACCTGAGTACATATGACAACTCACGTTCTTCTTGGCCACAGCAGAACTAGTTCTAATAAACTATGGACATCCTCAAAGCTCAGCGATTGCAACACCCTACTGTCTGCTATGGAACACAACAACCACAACATAGAAAATAGCTTGCTTTTCTATTTGTGAAAAATGCCCCAAGGAACAGACACTTTAGCTTATTTGCATAACTAAACATACATTTTAAAAAAAGTAAAACTCAGATTTTATGTGTAAAAGCAAAATACTGGCAAAATGCATATTCAAGCTTCATATGGTACACACACACACACACTTGCTAGATAATGGTTTTCCAGCTAAGCCCGTATGTTCAGTGTAAATGAACACTTTTCAGGAGTCAGTACATTTATGCAGTAAGCAAATGTCATGGGTTCCATATGCTTTCTTAGGAATTACCAACTGGACACATTGCTAGATAGAGATAATGCCCAATTTAGTTCAAATTATATGAATGTGGTCAATTTTTTACCTTTGTAATTAATGCTTCAAAGTCAGCCAGAAATTCAATAGTTACCTTAGAAAGTACACTTTTACACTCAGTTAATTGCAAAAATTCAGAACATTTTCATTCACTCTGATAATTATTCTAGTGATCTTAGATATAATACAATTAATATAAACTATTTTCAAAAGCAAGTTAACGTATATCTCACCTAACATTGTATGTTTTTGAATTCTGACATTACAACAGAGAGTTAAATGCCAGTACATCACAGTTTGCATCAGAAAGAGAACCAACACAACTGAGTCAATATTATATTGATTTTTATAGCAGTCCAAACCATGGAAGTAAGCAAAAGCACCCTGCTTATGATAGGACTGTGTGTATGCAATTGCTTCCATAACCAAAGGAAAACCCAGTTCTGGATATTTAATTTTTGCTCACAATTAACTGGCATTTTCCCCTTACATCCCCTTCAACCAAAAGCTGTGCCTTCACCTCAGTGCAAACAGCATCTCCAATGACCTCCTCTTTCAACTTCAAAAAACTATCCGAAGTATCTTCTGGTGTGCAAAACGCAGTTTTTAATGTTACCTAAGAGGTCTTCTAAAAACCAAAAGCTGTTTAGAATTCTACTGTGAGAAACCAAACTAAGACTTCAATTTTTCAGCAGCTTATCTAGACTAACAACTTTCTGTGTGGAAGAGTTAATAGCAACAGAGAATGAAAGCAGAGTAAATTCAAGATGATTAATTTAAGCTTCTGTTCCTCAAACTAATTTAGGAATCATAACAGAACTTTGTGAAGGTATAAAGAACATTGCATCTCAAACAGTTTGTATTAATAAAACTTAAAATAACTGAAGACAGCAGGTCATCATCATTCATCTTCTCCAAATGTCATCTATTTCCATACAAAAGCTTATGAAATGAGAAGCAGGAAAGAAGGCTCAAAAATGGACTAACTTAAAAGAAGAATGCCATGTCTACAGGGGTTTGAGTGGTGATCTGATGACCTCCACAAGATCTGTTAGCAAAGTAAGGTCTCCACACTTAACTCTCAAATTTTAAGAAGTGCAATGATGATATCCATTTTTGTGAAAATAAAGGCTTTTTTTGTTGACATGGTAGCTGTAAGGAAAAAAAAAAGTGTTGCAATTTTCAAACTACACTTGTCTTTAAGTAAATCAAGTTTCAAGAGTTTTTATTGTGTGCATATAAAGAGAATTTATTACAAGAATGCAACCTGCAGGTTAAAACACAGATGTCAGCCATCTACACTAGACAGAAAAAAACATGAACTCTGAATCAGCTAAAAATAGCAACCTTTTCTATGGATCTGCCCTCTTCTCTAGGACCAAATAAGCAAAAGGCTGAAGCAGCCCTGCTGATGACACCAAAAACCAAAGGACATTCAGTATCAAAGAATCTACTCAGATAAAGATTTCTTCTCTCTTGCCAATCAGCATTTACCGAATCTTTTTCTAGGCTGAGGTTGATCCAACTGGTTTCAGGTAATATTTTGTAGGATTAAAAGGATCTAGGAAAGGAAGAAAATTGTTATGCCAGGTTCCAGTAAAAATGGAAAAACTTGGAACCAAATCATATATCAACTTTGCAAGGCAAATACCTAATCTGTGTATTTCTTCGTAAGACAGAAATTGCTTTTAACAGCTACAGCTCTAAGTAAACAGGCACAACCCAGTATAAGCTGCTTTTATCACACACAGACAGAGATGAGTGTTCAGCATCACCATGAATATAAGTTACAATACTTCTAGAACACTTCTCATGAGTCACTCATCTGAACTCGTCTGCTGTTTCCTCCCCACTCCTGAGGGAATGAGGTGGAGTCAGGAAAGAGAACAGTCTAAAGCAAGAAATGAGTACCTTTTTTTCCCAGTTTTGTTCTGTTTATTCCAGAGCATCTGCATCTGCAAAATAGTTTTAACCCCTGGACTCCACAGTTCTGCTTCTAAGGACAAGAAAAATAGCTCTGCTTGCACCACATGAGACCATAGGCAATTCCTACTTTTTCTCATGCAATTAATTATACTCTGTTAATCTAAAGAACTATTTCACATAGTGACATATTATCCTTGAACACTTGGCAATTAATAAAATCCAGTATCTGAAAAGCCATTTCAGCTGAAACTGAAATACAAAGAAGAAAAATAAGCCAGCAGTCATTATAACTTTTCTCAATTGGAGCAGCAGAAGAAAAATAATTAATAAAAAATGTCTGTGATTCAGATATAAACTTCAGTGGTACACTTAAACATGCAGTAACATATTAAAAATATTGATCAAAGAGCAATAAAGCACCTTGAAAGTGTTTAAAGTCTACTAAGCAATTTTCTTTTTAGGACTTCTCTTCCATATGTCTGAACAATATACCTGCAGACAAACTCTTGGCTGAAGGACCATACAGCCATCACAGTACAAGATAAGTAAATACCTGAAAAAAATTCTCTCTGGTGTCCAAAATATGGAGTCAAGCAATCAAACTGTGCACAGACCAAAACCCAGAAAAGCAAATGCAACTCCTATGTCTCTTAAAAGAAAGTGAAAATATGAGGGTCCTGCATCTTCCAACATGTTTTCTAGCTAGTGTATCACCCAGCATAGTGTATCACCCAGCACAGTGTATCACCCTAAACTTTTCTTTTAGGCCAGATTTAAATTCACTGGCAGGAGGAGGTACCTTGTGCACTTTCAGTGTACAACCCCGTAAATCAAAATCAACAATTCATTCTTACATTAACACACAGTAGATAACAGAAGTCCTCCAGTCTGTCTGAATTCACGGTCTCAAGGTACTTTGTAGAAAATGTGTGTGCTCAGATTTATCAGCTGCACCCAACAGCAGCCACCTCTCTGACTTTTGAAAAACAGAAGGCAGCTATTACATCCAACAGCTTTTCTAAATAACAACCACGAGTCTGACGGTGGTATTTTCAGTCTTGTAAAAATGGCTAGAAGTCAAAACAACTCCTGTTTCAGGGAAGAGAGACCACAAAAAAGTGCGCCTATCCACATTTACTGTTATGAACAGCTAGGGTAAGTTTGCATCCATGAAGACAAAGACCTTGACAAACTACTTTAGCCACTGTGGCATGGATTTTGGACAGAAATTGGTTTTTAAGCAATTTTTCTTTCTGGGAGGTGAGAGAAGATGATTTCTCTTGGAAAATGGAGAAGATATTATCTAAAAATATCTGTTTAGTCAAAGAAAGAAGCAGGCAAAACATTTCAGTATTTGTTAAAGCCAGACAAACACAAAATTATTAGCTATACCCTTAAGGTTTTTGCAAGCATGACAGCTTTAAAAAATGTTTTCATAATATAAAAAGCAAGGCCCACAGGTTTGGTGAAAGTATTTCCACCTGTTGGCAGAGCAAAGGCAGAAAAGATACTGATAGAAGCAAATCTTCTGGCCTCCTTAGCTCCTTCCAGCTCATATCATGTCCCTGGCCAATTCTGAGTTTTAGCACAGAAAATGGCATCAATTACAATAATAACCACAGTGTCCTTCCAGGAATAATTACTGAGGGCAGCAATTTCAGCTGTGCACACCAGCTCTAAAAGCAGAGTTGACGAAAACAAAACGAAAATCAAAGACTCAGTCTCAGCAGTTCCCGTTCGCTCTTTCACATGTCAACCACCCTCTCCCAGAACACCCAGCCCGTTGCTGGGAGGTGAGGCTGGACAGGAATGCCAGCAAGAGCAGAGCAAAAATAACAACCCAGACATGTTGGAAGAACAACCCACTGTCACAGCTGGCACTGACAGCCTGATACTTCAGGGAACCATGCTACTATGTTTTTCCAAGGAGTAGAAACAGGTACCTTGACGGGAACAAATACCAAAGGCAGAATTCCTAATAATAGTTTTATATCATCTATCACCTTACTTTGAAAGTGTTTATACCACTACTGTACACACTCCTGTAAATTAACTGAAATATGATCCTACTAAATTATATTATTGCAGCTGGTAAAACAACTAAGAGAATTCCCTTTGGGCCTGTGGGCACACACATACACTGAGAAGAATTAGTACATCTCCTTTGATCTACTTTTCCACTGATCTATAGTCATGCTCAAGATGAACAGAGGAAGTGCTGATTTTACATATTTCCTCTTTGAAAATTTCTTCCTGCAATACTGTCCCCGCAGAGAAAAAAAAAATCAAACTCATTATTCATTACAGAAAAACTAGCCCACATCACAGAAGGTCAACACAACACTGCCTTATTTTTCACCATGTAATAGGTTTGCTCTTCCCTTTTCAGTAGGAATTAAGGGGTTTGCGGATGGCATATAGGATTCAAGGACAGACACTACAACACACAGGAGCACCACAAGCCTCTCAGAGATTACATCCTCGAATACCAGAAATGCCTTGAGATTTTCTAATGTATGGCATAACACACTTCTGCCATCTCTGATGCAATGAAACCAATTCTCTATGTTTGTATCCCAAGGAAAAGAAGCAATTCTCACCTGGCAGTTGCTTACTCAAAAAAACCCTGAGTGTGATCTTTCATTGCTGCATGGGAAAAGAACAAGTCCCAGTTTCCCCAGGTTTGTATGCTTTTCTGGTTTGTTTTTTAACAAAGTGCTGTTTCTCCAGCAGATGATTAGGAACACATTACATTTGGTCTGTAGGGCTTAGCTTCCCCACAGAGGCTCATTTAGCTGGATGGGCTACAAACCAATAACCTTTATCCTTTGCTCTTTTTCTGACCTTAGTTCTTCAGCTGCAAGGCTGGAAACCCCCTTAAAGGAAAGGCAGCACAATGCAAAACACCCAGATTCAGCACTGGACAGGGCTGGTGTTGAGACTGAAAAGGAGGAGGTTCTCACTAGAGCCAAGAAATCTGGCATAAAGTTTATCATTTCCTCATTAAAACTCTGCTGGGCTGCCATGCTGCTGAGCTTCTGAAGAAGAAAATGGTAGTCGGATAGATTTCTAGAAATGAGAATTGCTCTGCTGCCTACAATGAGTAACTACTCAGATTCAATCCAAATCTCCATCCACTATATTGATGACGTATAAAACCTTTCATTGCAGCATGTTTGATGAGCTTGGGATGACAGACAAATCAGTTAGTCCTTTCCAGGTTACATCAAGATTATCCTCCTAATACCATTCTTTAAAACACATGTGCCCGTTCTTTTCCTTTTCCCCTTCTCTTTCCCCTGTAAAATTCACTAGCTAATTTTTTCAGCACCATTTCAGTTAACACTGGAGTACACATCGTTTTTGGGGCTCCAAGTTATGTAGAAAGAACAAGGAAACCTGAAATTGTCTAAGAGCATATAAAACTACAGAAATGTGGGTTCATAAAAAACACCTCAATTTTGGAACAGTAGCAGGCAGCCATATGAAAATGCAACACAAATTCTAGCATTCTGCAAGACATTCTACACACTTGAAAAGCAATTCTTATGACTTTATTTTTATCCTATACCACTTAACACATTTTAGGCAGAAAAGTCAAGTTAGTTATGCCAGTCAGAAGAGGACTTTGAAAGTTTTATGCCACCAACCACATCAATCCTTGTGGGTAAGTTGCCATAGTTACAAAATGTTTGTTTTTATACATTTGTCAGAAGTTCCTATGGAATTCCCACATGATCAAAATCAGCAGTGGTTGGGAATGCCCCACCAACATTTAGGAACTTGAGTCAGAAACACATACCACTTCCACTCAGACTATTATCTGGGAAACACTAAAAAAAATGATTCATGCCATTTTGAGCCATGGAAGGGAGGAAACAAACATCATATTCAACTATTTAAATCCTTCACTGATGACTCACATCAGTTTAGAACATTTCCAGAACCAGTTGCTTTTCTCAAGTAACAAACAGCAGTTGCCTATTCAAAAAAATAAACAACGCTGACAGACTTGCTTTCAACAGAACCATTCAACTATCAGAGAATTAGTAAAAAAGGAAAGAGTTGGGTTGGGGGTTTTTTTGCCCCTCCACCTCCTCCCAAAGCACAAAAACACAAGAAGCTCAGTGCATCTATCTCTGCTAGCCAAGGTCAGGAAGCTCACCTACTTCCAACTGCTAATTATGCTTATTTAAGTTTGATTTTAGCATATTTGCAATAATCAGCTTGGATATGCTGCTATAACAAACAGCACATTACCTGTCTCATTTCAGCAATATTAGCAGGGTTTTATCTTAGTCCATGTTTTGCTTGGATTCACAGTTGCAGCAAATTCTCAGCAGCAAATACTAACAAAATGTTAATCCAGTCACAGAAGCAAAAAGATAAAACCAATTAAGAGTGAAAAGTAATGAACACCCTGTGAAAAACTAAGAACCAGAGCAGAGCAATGTGTCCAATGAAGTGTTAAACAGCTCTCACTGGCTTCCAGTGGTTAAATGACCAAAAGGGGAAATAACACAGGTTGGACTGAGGAACAAAGATAAAACCTAAGTAGGATCAACTATACAGTCCAGGCTGCTTTACCTCTACTAGAAGGGCATCAGGAAGAGAACACTTCCAAATCTGACCATCTTAGGGAAGGAAAGTTTACTCAGCTTCGAATGTATGTCTGCTATTCACTTAGTCTGATAAGTAAAAGAACTAAAATGCATTATCTAGAGGAAACTATTTAGAATGACAGAGTGATATCAACATATATTTTCTAAGAGGACCACACGACTTCTGCTATTCAAAACAAAGCTCTGATTTTGTCAAGAAAAAAAGGACTACAAAATCTATTCCTTCAAAATACCTATTCAATATATTTATCATTACTGAAACTCTCCTAGTAGAAAGTTGAGGGAGTCCATAATACTGAGGGAAGGAAGAGCTGAATTCTTTCATAGCTCTAAAAGAAAACAGAAAAACTGTGGCCTTTGAAAGTTTCTGTTCAGATTTTCCTACTCATTAGTCATGTGATGGTACAATCTGACTACAACCCAGTCTCCCCCTCCCTGTTCCACCCAGGAATAAGTATTGCTGCAGGGACAGAGAAGGCAAAAAAGGGGGACACATTTTAGTGGTGACGGCTTTTTATCCCAGGATGGAGTTTGGGAGGGAAAGGTCCTGAATACTTAAATTTTTTTACAAGATTTAAACGTTTTCTTTTTAAGAAAACTTTTAAAAAATCTGTTCTCTCTTACAGAAGTTATAATTTTTAAAATAAATATTTAACTATTATAATACTAAAAATGCATATAACATTCCTACTAGTGCAATACTTTTAATTCAGTTTTGGGTAGATAGGAATAGACTGTGACCACAGAAGCCACAGTTCAGCTGGCTTGGTCACATGTGAAATTTTGGTTTCCATACATATCAGGACTCAAAACACTGTATGTAAGTAAGCAAAATTAATCCCAGTTGCTATGGATACTTTTTTTTTTCTCTTTTCAGTATGCAAACAGTGTCAGTGTACACAAATTATTATGATTATCTTTAAAATAGTGTCAATAGCTGCCTCAAGCATCAGGATTTGCTGCTTGGGGAGAGCTAAACTTCCTAGAAGTTTTTGGAACCCCTTACACCTCTCCCATGTCCAAGAAAAAGCTCCTTCCTGGCAACTGAAAACACTCTATAAAACACAGCTGGATAAAATCCACATATTCACACACACACTTACAGGCACTACTACAGGACGAGAGAGCTCATCTAAAACTTTGGCAGCTGCCAAAATAGATGTGGCTTCTCCCAAAGAAGAAGCAAGGAGAAACACAGCTGCAGACAAAAATCTTCCCTGCCTGCTTCAAACCTTCCAAGGAGTCCTCTCCACAATGCCCACAAGGGAAGCAGCTCTTCAGGAGAAGGGCTCTTACACATCACTACAGGATAAGAGCATGAACACAACCTTCACTCCTTAGTTTCTTTTCCTGTCAATTTTTCAATTCTGTATTTAGAAGATTAAAAAGCACTTTGCTTAAAGAGTCTATTACCAAATGAAATTTCATAAAATGCAACAGAGTATTACTTTAGAATGCTAAATAAATTCTTACCACCCGAGAAATCTGTTTGTTTGTTATTTGTAGTTAGGTTTGTGGGGGTTTTTTCTAAGTGACAGTTTAAAAAGTGCATTAGTCTGATTTTAACTGCTGGTCACCAGAAAGACTCTTCACTCCTCCCTTCCCCGCATGATCCTTGCACATTCACATCCTTTTCCTGAGCCAGCACAGGCAACTTGTATGACCCAACTGTCCCTAGTGACTTTTTTTTTTGGCTGGTGAATTGTGTGAGCCAGCTCACCATGGGCCGGCAGCTGCCACAGAGCAGTGGGAGCGTTCAAACTGCTCATTGCAACAGACAGCGATGAGACGGCTTTGCAAACCCACACCCATCAACCGAGCTCCCTCCATCAACCATGTATCACAACTGTTCCATTCCTTGTCTTTTCCTTACAATATCTCAAAACAGTTTTCATCACACCTGAACTTTTCCAAACTTGGACACTGTTACAACCAAGTATATCACCCCTTAAATTCTTTCCAGTGACATAAAACCATAGTCATGCAAAGAATTATTACGTTTCTCCTCCCATGATTCAATATGTAAACTGCTCCTAGTAAATTTCCTTTAAAAAAAAGCATTTTGCAACATAGAAATTTCACAGATTGTGTTAATCAAACTGTCCCTACAGTACTAACAGTACTTATAAAGCATATGGCTTTATAAAGAAAATACTACAGAATTTTCAAAAAAAGCAGACAAAACCAATTATGTATCCAGAATCCACACACAAGCAATTTATGTATTAAATACAAACACAACGAGGTAGTTACAACTTTTACACAATTATCCAACATGATCTAAAAATTGTGAGTTTGAGGAGTTTTATATTTTTTCTCAATCGGGATTTTTTTGAGCTTCATGTCTTCCAAAATCTTCCTAACACTAGCTTCTATCAGTGATTTATTCAATTAAGACGACACCTAGAGGACAACTTGCAAAGTAAATTTTGGCATTCTTAAGAGCCAACAAATTGCATTAGAAAGGAATATTATCATACAGAATCAGAAAGATGGAATCAAAACACAGTACATAATACATAATACACATTAGCTGCATATTACGTATTCAAAATATTAAGAAAATTAACTTCTATACACCCTAGTCTCCAAAACTCCTTTAGGATTAGGTATCTTAGAACCTACAAATAACTAAGCCCCTCTCAGCAAATAAGTGGGTATAAAAAGGGAAAATATTTGGTCAAGTTTTGTGGCAAAAACAAGGCCACAGGGCATCTTGTATGAAATTGTTTTCTACCTCTTCTTGGCAAGACAACTTTTGTTTTATAAAAGCATCGTGAAAAACAAATACCAGATTTCTATAATATAAATATGTTAGGAAGACTTCAATATTTAATAACAAGAAGTCAGTAATATGGTTACCAATAGTCCTATTTGTTTATATCTTACATAGCAAGCCATGGAGTGTCTTCCCCAGAAAACACCTGATGCAACCAGCATGCTCATAATGCAGGGCAGTGAAGGGAGAACAATGAACTCATAAACTGTTTCAAACTAACTAGAGTCTAGAAATACATCAATAAACTTACACATCTTGGTTAAAAAACACCACATAACTATGAAAATGTAACCTTCAACTCATGCAGATGTAAATTTTTACAGTGTTGACTCAGCTGTTGTAACCTTGTCCCCTAGAGATTTATTTCAGGCCCTAGGAAATAAAGACAACCATTTTTTTTCAGAAGCATTTATCACCCAAGTTTCTTTTTGTATGTACACTGACACCTCATGGCCATTTAAAAATATTTAAGGTCTACGCTCTCTTTGTTCTGTTTTTCTCTCCTTTTTAAAAACTCCAATTAATTTCTTTTTCTTTCAATGAAATGTTGTCCTCTTTGGAAATGTCAATCTTAAGATGACATTATTTGGTCTATTGCTCCTTTCCTCTCAGCAAGAAACTACTTAGCATTAATTTTTGATGAGTAGTGAGGAACTCTGTCCCCCACAAACACCGAATCATGGAAGACAGAAGGATGAGGTACCTTTTCTCTCCAGCTTCAGGCCCTGCAAACTGCAGGGAAGCAACCACAGCTGCTGTAACTCTTCACAGAACAGAGAGACCAGGAAGATAAATAGGACTACTGCCATATGAAGAATGAGACCAGAAATGTTCCTCTCCAAATGACAAAAATAGCCTCTGGATAAATTTCTGGCACTACCCAAAAACCTTTTACTCTTTGAAGTATGTGAAAACCTTCAAAGTTACACACATGATGACCTAAGAATATTAATAAATTTCACTACTTCCTCCAGATTCTCATACTGAGAAGAGAAGTGTGTTACTTTTCACTCTTTCCAACAGGGTGACATGTATGAAAAAACCACCAAACCTCTGTCATTTCTTCCTTCTTGATTGAGAGCTCTGTGGCATATCTGTATAAATAGTCAAGTCACACACTACATATCTCAAGACTGATAATCTGACAAACTACCCCTTGCTAACTAAAATTATAAAGTCTTCAACTGTGAAGAATAAAGATTAATATACATGTAATAGGCCTGTAATGTTATTTGCTCGGAGTATTACCAACTCTTTTAAAATACTGTAGAGGTAACTGAATTAATATTATCCAAGAAATGTTAATTTCCACAGAAAAAAAGACTCATTCCTTTGAAATATTTAGCTTTACCTAAATATGCAAGACAAAGCTATTTAGAGGATATTGTTAGTCCTTAAAAATGAAACGCAGCTACATTATATAATTTCTTTAGAGATGCTACTTCAAATTTCTTGACCTTCTAAGAAAGAACACTTGAATTCTGTTCTCTGAAGTACTTATTAATTGATACAATATTAATATTTTGGCAAAATCTGTAAAACTTTTCATGTTTAAAAAAAAAAGCTATTAAAAGCAAATGTAAAAATAAGCCTTTACTCCATGTCTTTACTAAGCCTAAGGGAAAAGATTCTCAAGCATTTACTCTTTACTTAACACAAGCTTTGTTTTACATACAGTGAAGTGGGATTCCTGTAGCATTAAAACGTGATCAAGAAGGACAAAAAGATTCACTTTCCATATCACAGAAACATCCAACCAACTTGTTGCCCCACAGAACTCCTGGTTTTAATAGAGATGGAACAAGCAAACTGCCAGTCAGCATATTTTTACAACATTCCCTCCATTCATCATGGAAGGGAGCTTATTTTTCTGTCATTACTATCACCATCTGGTCAGCAGCAATGGAAATATCACACATAGTCGCATCTATAAAAGATTAAAATGAGGTCATCTTGAAGTGCACACTGGAGAAAGAATCCAAGGTAACACATTTAAAAATAGAACTTATTCTGCTCCCCATTATTTGCATTAAAGAGCTACCACAACATCTGTGCAAATGCTAGACCACACATACTAAGTGCCACAGGCATGCAGCTTTTAAACTCAGTCAAAATTCAGACTCAAGTTTTCTCTATCAGGTGCCAGAATCAGTTAAAAAAATACAGGGAAAAGAAAAAATATTAAAAACCCAAACAAACAAACAAACAAACAAACAAAACCCCAAACCGACAATGAACCTCCACCCACCCAGTATTACTAAGATTAGGAGAAAAATAAATTTTATCTTCATCTGTTTAATCCACACAGTAATTTAAGTTATAGCACCCCAAGTGTTATATAGCAGCACAGTATTTTATAGCTGGTACTGAAATTTTGAAAGGTCAAAGAAACATGTACCATTCTAGTACACAAATAATGGATATGTTAAAGTCCCTTATCTGTATATGACCAATGTGTTTGGATAGCTTGTAGCTGTCTGGTGACCCAGTTTCCTGAATAATTTACCCCAAAAGAACAATATCCAGGCATAAACAATTGCCGTAACATGTATAAAGTGGACTGCAGGCTCCACCCAAAACCCAATCACCTAGCTTTCAGCAAGTGCATTTTGGAAATACTGTAGCTAGCAATGTGTTTCCAGTATTTGTAAATGTGGACATGCATCACTTTTGTATTGGCAGAAGAGCAAAACAAGGTTTATCAGCTACCATGGTTTTCAGTTTCTAAACTAAAACACTATAAGCCATCATCTTCACAGCCACTTCAACAACAGGAAAGATGTAACGAGGAGAGGGGAAAACCAACTCTTCTTCCAGGACATTTGTCAGGGCACTTTCCTCTAATGGTATGATTTGCATTAAAGTTGCTCTAGTTTGACTCCATGACAGGTCAGTCAAGAAAAACAACCAGCAGACATATAAAACTGTAAAAGGTGAGATGAGGGGGCAGATCTGGAACCTGATCTTTACACAGGCCCCAAATTATAGGAGGACATCTACACCAAAAAGCAGCTTGGCCTCCAGATTTCTAGCAAGAGATGTTGAGGAACTAAGGGAAGATGCAGCTCTTCAAAACTGAAAAAATACAACTGGTACCAGCAATACAAAACAGAACCCACTTTTTAATTTTTATTAATAACAAAAGACATTTAACAGGATGGTATAAAGTCTATTTGATCTTCAGTTCAAGATCCTTAGGGCAGCCAGGAGGGCACACAGCAAGCTCACTACCTTGGACATGAGGAGGAGAGACTTTAGTCTCTTCAAGGATCCCCTTAGTAGGGAGCCATGGGATAGAGCCCTAGAGGGAAGAGGGGCTGGATGAGAGCTGGATGATATTCAAAGATTGTCTGTTCCAGGCTCAATAGCAATGTATCCCTACAAAGTTCAGGAAATAGTGCAGAATGCCAAAAGGCCTACAGGGATGAACAAGCAGCTCCTGGACAAACAAACACAGACAGCTTACAGAGGGTGGAAACAAGGACAGATAGGGCTATTCAAGGGCATTAAGGGTAAAAAAATAAAACTCCTTTAGGTACATTATTAATAAAAGAAAGACTTGGAAAAATGTAGGTCCTCTCAGGAATGGTATGGGAGACTTGGTTATCTGGGATGTGTAGAAGGCTGAGGGACTCAGTGACTATTTTGCCTCAGTTTTTACCAGCAAGTGCTCCAGCCACACTGTCCAATTTGCAGAATGCAAAAGCAGGAACTGAGGTAAAAAAAAAAAAAAGAACCTCCCTCTGTAGAAGATCGAGCTTGAGATCATCTAAGGAACCTGAAGGTGCACAAGCCCATGGAACCTGGTAAGATACATCCATGGGTCCTGAGGCAACTGCCTGAGGAAGTGGCTAAGCTAATCCATCATATTTGAGAAGTCATGGCAGTCTCGTCAAGTTCTCACTGACTGGAAAAGGGGGAATATACTTCCCATTTTAAAAAAAGGAAATAAAGAAGCTCCAGGCAACTACAAGCTGGTCAGTCTCACCTTAGTGGCTGACAAGATCATGGAACAGATCCTTCTTTAAACTACGCTTAGGCATATGGCAAATAAGGTGGTGACTGGTGACAGCACTGGCTTCACTGAAGTCAAATCATACCTTAGAAATTTGCTGGCTTTCTGTGATGGGGTTGTGCAGCAGTGGTGGATGAGAGAAGGGCAACAGACATCAGCTACCTAGACTTGAGAAAAGCATTTGACACTGTCCTGCACAATATTCTTTGCTCTGAACAGGACAGACATGGATTTGATTATCAGCGGATAAAATATTGTCTGGATGGCCTCACTCAAAGAGCTGCGGTCAGCAGCTCAATGTCCAAGTGGAGAACAGAGATGAATGATGTCCCTCAGGGGTCAGTATTGGGACTGATCCTTTTAAACATTTTTGTCAGTGACATGGACAGTGGGATCAAGTGCACCCTCAGCAAGCTTGCCAGCAATACCAAGATGCATGGTGTGGTAAGGGGTGTCATCCAGAGGGAGCTTCACGGGCTTGAGAGGTGAGCCTGTGAGAACCTTTTGTGGTTCAACAAGGCCAATTGCAAAGTTCTGCATGTGGGCTAGGGCAATCCCAAACACAAGTACAGACTGGGCTGAGAATGGATTGAGAGTAGCCCGGGGGAGAAGGACCTGGGTGTGTAGGTGGCAAGAAGCTCATTGTAACCCAGCAATGTGCGCTTGCAGCACAGAGAGCCAAATGTGTCCGGCATCGAAAGCAGCGTAGCCTGCAGGCCAAGGGAGGCGATTCTCCCTCTCTGCTCTGCTCTAGTGAGACCCCAGCTGGAGTGCTGTATCCTGTTCTGGGGCCCCCAGCACAACAGAGACATTGAGTTGTTAAAACAAGCCCTAGTCGATCACATGGGACAGTGGTACCTCTCCTACAAACACAGCCTGAGAGAGCTGGGGCTGCTCAGCCTGGAGAAGAGAAGGCTCCAGGGAGACCTTAGAGCAGCCTTCCAGGACCTAAAGGGGGCCTAGAAGAAAACTGGAAATAAGTTTTTCATAAGGGTAAGGAGTGATAGGACAAGGAGGAATGGTCTTAAACTAAAGGAGGGCAGGTTCAGATTAGATATTAGGAAAAATTTCTTTTCTATAAGGGTGGTGAGGTACAGGTTTCCCAGAGAGGCAGTGGACTCCCCATCCCTGGAGGTGTTCAAGACCTGGCTGGAGTTTTGAGCAGCCTGGTTGTGTGGGAGGTGTACCTGCCCAAGGAAGGGGCATTGGAACTGGATGAAGTTTAAGGTCCCTTCGAACTCAAACCATTCTATGCAGGGAAAGAGACCAATGGATTCCTCTCTCCTTGGGGAAAATAAGAAATGCTCTTTGGAGCATTCCAACAACACTATGAACAATTTTACTCTTGGAAACCAGTGAAAATATAGCCACTTTTCTCCCCGTGAGGACTGACTTAAAGCCTACCCCTCAGAAAGGTACAAGATTGCAGGCCCCTATTGGGCTTCACCACACAGTACCATATCAGGATGCAAAGGTTGACTGCATAGACTGATGGGAGCAGGTAGAGGTTCTGCAAACCTCAGCATGTTCCCTACTAAGGGATGCCCAATTTTAACCTAATTGCAGTCCTGTATCAGTAAACTGAAGCACCTCTGGGTTTCAGGGGTTTTGCTGGTTCTACTTTTTTTATATGTATTTTTGTTGGATTTTTTAAGGTTTCTACCAGTTGTATGGTTTTCTAAAATTGTTCCAATTCAAGAAGAAAAAAACCCCAAATTACTCATGCTAGCCAGAAGTTTGGAACTTCTCCTATATTCCAGTGAGTATCAGCAGTTGCACAGCTTCTCAGTGAGAATTAAGGTTTATTAGGGCAGGGGAGGCAGACAAGAACAAAAAAACAATACAATGACAAATACCCAGCACCTATGCAAATTTTGATGCTTCGTAATCATTAGGCTACTTGACCCAACTTTATATGCAAAGTTTACAAATTTCTGGGGCAAGCAGATGCAAAAAGATGTATCTTCTTCCTCACTGATAGCAGAGAAAATTATAATGAAGAGTTCCTTACAGAGGAGGCTTTTGAAAATATCAGTCACAGCCCAAAATAAATAGCTACATAAACTGAACAGTCTGGGGAGGTTGTTCTAACGAAGATCTAAAGAAGTTCTGTGTGCCATTTCTCTCCTGATGCCAAGCATGAGTTTGGCCATCTATTCAGATGAAATTCTTAATATAATTTACCTTGAAACCCTGGCAAGAAATAATCATCCTAACCATATGGTAACTATCCCAAATTGAACACCTCTGTGCAAATCACAGCAACTACAGAAACTTGCAAACAAAACAAAAGAAGTATAGTGAAACCATCTGAAGTCCCTACTAGTCTCAACAGAAATGTGTCTCGCAAAAGAGGGCATTAATCAAACAGTTCCAGTTTTAACAATTTGCTGCAAATCCTGCAAGTAAAGTCAGGAAAACCCACAAGCAACATTTACCAACCAAAGACGCTGTTAAACTGCAAGTTAAGGGTCTTGCTGAACATCACTCACAAGGGAAATGGCTTCCACTGCACCCCAACTGGGGAGCTCCCAGCAGCCAAACCCAGGCCCGTGTATGGACTCAGGCAGAAGTATCCCATTTGCTGGGGATGTGGACTGCCAGGCTCCAAGGTCCCAACTGAGACCACTCTAAGGGTCCAAGAGAGACCAGCTCACAGAGACCAGGGTGAGATCAGCTCTGGGAAGGCTGTGAAAAGCAAATGACTACTACTTGCTTCAGTTTTATAAACAGACTTGACCGTACCAAGCTCCAAGACAAATCACAGCTTTTGGGTTTGATTTTGAAAGTCATGTTTAAGCAGTAGAAATGCATGGAGAAAGAAGGATTACTGTATAAGCATGAAAGGTCTTAATGAACTAAGCGAGGTTTATGTCCCACGTATTGAAGCAAAAACTTCCAGCCAACTGAAACAATTATTTCATGACAATCTTCCTCATCCAGTATAAGAAAGTTGTTGAGACTGGAGAGAGAAATATTGAAACTACTTCCTCTTACATCCAGCAATTCCTCTGCTTAGAAATCCATCATACCAAATTTTGTTCCACCAAAATTGTCCTAATATCATTGTTACCGCTCCCAGAATCTGGGGCTTTCAAACCAAAATAATGTGAACAATGCACCTTTTCATTATTGGCAAGAAGTATTATTGTTGTTTGTTTCTATGTCACAGTCTACATGGAAGTGGTATGTGGAATAAGGTAAGAACATGCTAAGTGACAACAGCCTCCAATTTTCTAACCTGGTGGTAGCAACACAGAAAAAAAACATGTAGGTGCTACTTCTTTCAAAGAAGAGGTCTTCTTCAGTACAGAACTAGCACAGTAAAAAAACCCATATTAATTAGAACTGATGAACATGCAGCCTATTGGTCGAAACTGGCCTTCTCAGCTTTTATTCAGCAGTAATAATCTGAAACTATGTACACTAGCTTCTCAGTCAAAATTTACTTTTGAAGTCAAGCATTAAAAACTGCAATGCTTTTCCAAAAATCCAGAATAGTCTACAAATAACCAGTTCTTCCTCAACAGACAAGAAAAAGATGGGATTTACATCTTCTCTAAGCTCTTACGATTTTTTCACTATGCCAGGTTTAAATATCTTTCCCTCCCTAAGTGTTGCAGCTTAGCAAGAGGAATCAACAAAACAGAGCGTAACAGCTTAAAAGTGCTTTGGCCCCCATAAAGAGCAAAGCAACTGCTTCTTTGAGACCTATATAAAGAAAATTTACAGAAAAGCTGTGCAAGCTGGGAAGAACAATGCTTTTATACCACTAAAACAGTTATGCAAGCAAGCTCTAATTTAGACTTTTGTCAACAGGGCCTGCTTTGTTCAGAGAATCCATAGGTACTACACTGATAATAGTAGCACAGGATAATCTCCTCTAGGGAGATTCTAGCCCTAGGAGAGAGCTTGACACTAATGCTCTTTTTACAGTTTCAGAACTACTTCTAAGGATAAGGAATCCTGATCTATTTTCCCATGCTAGAAGGAAGAAAGGAAGTAGCTGAACTAGTCTAAACCAGAAGGCAATAGACCAGTCAAGAGTCACTGTCATGGCTAAACAGGAAAACATACATCAGTTAAAAAATAAAAATCTGTAATTTCAAATGAAACAATGAGGTTTAGTCTTGAAACTGGGACATCTCTCAAATTTGCCCTAAACCAGGAAAAGCCTATAAAACAGAGTTCAGAATCTGAAGCAAAAAAACCTCAAACATATAAGAAATTACAAACCTCAAACATATAAGAAATTACAGCAAATGCAACCTTTGCAGCAGGTGCAAAGCTAAAACACACCCATGGCCCTAAAGCAGTAATGGAAGTGTTCTCCTAAAAGCTTTTATCACCAGTGACCTGCTCTATCAACCTAAACCAATTTTTCTCATGGCTTTCTACAATTCAGATACTATCACAATAAATACAGTTAACAAAAAAAGTGCTGCCACAAACCAGATGACCTCATACAGTTTACTTGTTAAATTACAGGCATCACATCCTGACAAGTTACACTTTTTTTTTGCTTATCCATTTTATTTATAAGCCAAAACAGGTAGTTACAGTAGTTCCCTTTGTCCAAACACATGAAGGACAGAAACATTGCATACAAAACACTAGCTCAAGGTACTCTATGTAATGGTATTGGGACAGAGGTTAATTTTCTTCACAGTAGCTGTAATGGGGCTGTGTTTTGGATTTGTGATGAGAACAATATTAATAACACAGGGTTGTTTTACTTATTGCTGAGCTGTGCTTGAACAGCACCAAGGCCTTTTCTGCTTCTCACAATGCCCCACCAGCAAGCAGGCTGGTGATCTGAAAGCTGGAAGGGACAGAGCTGAGACAGCTGACCCCAACTGACCCAAGAGATATCCCATGCCATATGAGATCGTGCTCACCATATAAAGATGAGGGAAGGAGGATGAAGAGAGGAGTGTTTGGAGTGATGGCGTTTGTCTTCCCAAGTCATCATGATGTGTGATGGGGCCCTGCTTTCCTGGAGATGGCTCAACACCTGCCTGCCCGTGGGAAGTACTGAATGAATTCCTTGTTCTGCTTTGCTTGCATGCACAGTTTTTGCTTTCCCTATTGAAATGCCTTTATCTCAACCCATGACTTTTCTCATGTTTATGTTTCTGATTCTCCCCCCATTGCTCTGGTGGAGAACGAGCAAGTGCCTGCATGGGGCTGAGCTGCCCACCAGGATCAAATCAAGTCAGAAAATGGCTGAATTAAGGTAACATACAACCTTGATATATTTACCTTAAATAGAATAAAGACAGCGCTTAATTACACATCCCTACTGCTTTGAAAGTTAGGAAGGTAAGTGTTTTTTATTTAAGAAGTCTATCCACAATACCAGGTCTAAACATTTTGGATATTCCTTTATAGGTTAGTTCTGTAAGGGGAACCAATGAAACTTACGTCATCGAACACACAGTGGATTAATTAAATTTACTTATTTTGCTATTTTAATAAATAACACAAGCACTTGAAGAACATTAGGAGGACAAGGAAATATACAACAGGAAACAGAGCATTTAATGAAATTATACAGAAGTGTCTTACCCTGTGAAATACCATGTGACTGTAGTAGCCTTTATGCACCATGAGACAGGAACACTTACATTGGAGTTGAAATGGCCACAGGCAAAATTAATTCCTAATTTACAGGAAAAGAAGTTCAGAACTTAAATCCTCTTTCACGAAGTTTAAATATAACCCAATATATCACATGCTGGATATATTTTACAGGAACAACTACTGTCACCTCCAAAATAAATGTTTTAAGTATGCTGAAACTGTTGAAATAGTTTACTGAGGCTAACAAAACTGTACCTTGGGTAATTAGTTTTTTTCTTTTGCAAAATAAGAAGCACAGCTGGCATACTGATAGGCCAATACTTGGGGATAGAACTGGCAGCATAGTCAGCAACACGTGACATTTCCTGTGCCAGAGAGGAGATCTCTGGAAGCTTCAATGTATTTATATAAACTGTTTTGGTCTTTATTGATATTAGGTTTTACTGACGGATTTCCTCTCTGTGGACCAAAACAAGTGAATCACTATTTTCCCCTCCTCCTTTACACATGATATTTACAAAGAAAGCCTAGATTTCACAGATGCCTCCCTTCCACCTGAGGAGGGGCAAAAGGGGAGAGCAGAGAGCAAACCTCAAAAGATTCAGCTTTCATAGTTAAGAAGGGGTATAGAATGTAAATAGCAAGGTAACAGCTGTGGCAAGCAGGTACAGAACAATCCAAAATAACTGCATGATTACAACATTGTTTAGATGAGTCTCAATGACAAATTAATTGCTCAGATCAAAACACAATCCTTGGTCACCTTTCCAAACTGGGCAGAGTAGCACGTGACATATTCAGCCCCAGCAGAGCCAAGAACAAAGAGGAACTACTGCTGTAGTTCCATGTCCCCAGAGTTTTCTTTGTGCTGTCACTGCATTTACCTTACTGTCCCATAAGCTGACCTACAGAGAACAACTGGCAGAAAGCTAAAACTGTTTTTTTGCTAATTCAGCCCCCAAACTTGCCTGCTGTAAGATCTGCTGAACAACAGTGCAAGAGAACAGCCAGGAAACTCCCAAGGGAGGGATATAAAGGGAGACTACCTTTTCTAGCAAGAGCTTGAAGTCTTTTTAAACAGCACTTAGGATGGATTTGCTAATCTGTGCAAATGTACCTTGGCTACTGGTCTCATCTACAAATCAGACCTCTAATCATATTCTGAAATAATGCTGTAAAGTCTTAAATGTCTTAACTTTCTTAGAAAGAAAGTGTAATTTCACTACTCAGCAATTTTTATAGTGCTCAAGTCTGTAAGAACCAGAAGATAAAAAGTATCAGCGGCAGTATCAGTAATCAGTGCAAATGCATCATCTTTTCTCTAATTTCTGCACCCCACCATCATTCCTGTCCACACAGCGTGCCCAGCAGGTCAAGTAGACAGCATCCCTCAGACATGTGAGGTGCACAGATGTCAGGTCACCCCCCGCACCTCAAGACCACCCCACTCCATCTACAACACTCTCCCCCTTAAATATACCAACATCCTTTATCTTACCAAGCAAAGCAAGTTTTGTATGGATTAGCAAATTTTGAGCATTTTGAGTGTTGCTTAGAATATTGGTTTAATATACTGATTTTTTTTGTAAGACTGTTCATCAAAAGATACCCTGAAATGTTTAAATGTAGGATTCAAACATCATTTCTACAATACATTTTGATCTGCCAGATATTGTTTTTTGATCTCAGCATTTTTATACTTCATGTTTATGTTCAGACGTGTGCTTACATTGTATTGCTTCAGCTTGAAGATTATTTCTAATCATGGAATCACAGCATGGGTGAGGTTGGAAAGGACCACAGTGTGTGATCTGGTCCAAGCTCCCTGCTCAATCCCAGAGTACATAGCACAGCATTGCATCCAGATGATTCTTGAATATCTCCAGTGACAGAGACTCCACAATAATTTACAGAATCCAGAATATTTAAACTAAACAGCAGAATTATGGGGGGATAAAAGCTTAGTTTTGACAGTTCTTTTACCTTAGAAATTTTCAGTCAGACTTTCCAAGCAGTCATGTTATTCTGAATAATAATTTGGAATATTGTATTCGAATGTACCAGGAGTGTAAAGTAATATTTTAACTTTTTCAGTTTGAAAGAAAAGAGAGTGATTAGTGGAAATCACTCTTAAAAAAACCCCCAAAACAAAAACAGAAAACAAGAGCAGCAATATCAAGCCTTGTCACTTGGTGGCAGCACACCAAAGAAAACCAAAACACTTGTGCAAGACCACAAAATTGCTTCCCAGCACATATTACTTTTATCTCTCCTACAAGTGCCAGAATACCTGGAAGGTTCTAGACATTTCACATATTTGAGGCAGGCACCTAAAATTTTAAGACTAGTGAGTTCACATTCAAGGAGATACTAAAGGCTCAAAATGAAAAGAGCTTTATTTCAGTCTTTTTGACCTGTTTAGAGGTTCACCTACTTCCACCAAAATTGCCAGAAACATGCTAAATAGGCTTTCCAAACAGGTGCAAGGCTGAGCAAGCAAACAGAAGCAATACTTGAAAGCCTGACATCCCAATAGTTCCTACAAACTGAACAAAATAGGGGACCCTGAGTCAGATGCACCATGGATTTGGATTTCATGCCACCAGAAAAGGCCTGACAACGCAACAGGAAACTCATTACAGTCTTACAGCTCTTCCACCAGCTGAAACTCTTGCCAGCATCACACATGAAAGGCTACACCACACACAGTAAGTACCCAACAGTGCTATTGTAGTCAGTGACAATGAACGAGAACTGATCGTCCTCACCCATTTAAATAATTGATGTTAAGCAAAGGTTAGATTTAACTAAATTAGTAATATTTAATAATAATTAAATCATTTAGCAAACGCTTTCAAGAAACATTTAAAACTATTACTACTGAAGCAGGAAAGAGATGCAATGAAAAAAACAAAGATCTGCTGACTTCCTTCTCTGAGTAATGTTGTAGCAAAAGGTCGTTTATCAAAGGGCCAACAGGATCATTATCTTTTCTCTCAGGCTGCTCTTCTAGATACAGATGTACAAAGACATACAAACTACACAATGTCTTATTTCTGTAACCACATGATAAACAGCTTGATTTTGCTAATATTCTAAAATCTAAAATTTTGGTTTAGATTAGATATTACAATGACAGTTCTATTTTCTCTATATTAGACCTTAATTATTATAACTACAAGATTTAAAACAGAGTCATTTCTTAATAACAATCCCATACAAAAGCAACTAATGAAGTCTTTATAGGACTGAGGGGGTTTTGTACCAAGCACAAGATGATATTATCCAAACAATTGATTTCTGGAACAAAGAATTTGAGCTTAAAAGAGCAGAGTACTTGTACACAAGCTTCAGGGAGGTGCACTCATCAATTTAAGCCAAGCACTAGGAAGTAAGTATGACTGGTACCACAGAAGAGTGACTACAATAGTTAAAAATATTAAATAAATTCAAGCTGAGAAGATATGCTCTCCATCCTTTCCCCCTACCTAACCAAATAGCTTGCTGTTGTTTAGTATACATGCAGTCTGATAGGGCCCTTCAATTTTATCAGCTTCATTAAAACTCCACTTTCAGTGGGACACACATGAAACAACAGCCTAATCCAGCATTGCAGCAAGAAGATAAAATGGAGACCAAGGGAGAGAGATGAAAGTGAACACAGAAAGCCAGAGAAAAGCAGCAGTTTGCCATCAGAGGGAGTACGAGCTTTAAACAAGAGTGTTCAGCTTCCAGGTGGGAGCAGACACACAGTTCTGTGATTATGAACACCTACACAGGTTTAAGGGAGGGCTGGTCCTCCAAATTCTTATTGAGAAACAGTGTATATGTGAAAAAGCTGCAAGAAAACAAAGTTTTAGTTGAAAAACAGAGCTACTATACTATTTTTACAAGTAGAAAGATATAGCCATGGGACAATGAAAAACAACTTCAAAGTTCTGCCCATTTAAATTACTAATATTTTAAAAAGTTAGGAAAATGTGCTCCTGATCCTTTTTTTAGTAAATTTGCTGCCTTTAAAAGAAAAAAACCAACATGCTATATCACAACATGGAACTTGTTTTTGGGCCTGACTTAAATGAAAAGGGAAATGCTAAACAAATAAGGCACAGGACTATATATCAACTTTATCCCAAACTCTCAGCTCCACTTCAGTGCTGTTCAGTGCCAAATGTGCCTTCAACACATTGCATGCTCCTCAACATTACCTGTTGAAAGCAGATGCTCAGCTGAGGCATGGAGAAAGAGAGGTGAATAATTCTGTGTAAAAAGAAATAATATTCCACTACTACCACCACCACACACAGGTTTCTAAGATTTCTTTTTTTATCCCTGTTCCTAAAGAGGAAAGATAAACCATTCACCATATTCAAGACTTCTATACAAGGTCTAGACAACAACAAAGCACTATCAGACTCACTCGGTTTCAAAAAGGAAAATGTTTGCCCATTTATCCGTGTCCCAAGTTGCAGAATACACTAACTTCCCCATACACTAGGAAAAAAAACAGTTGTCAAATTCCAGAGGTACTAAAAAAGTAGCAGAGTAAGTCTACAGTACCTCAGTGTATTTTCTATATCCAAACAATGGAGCCATTCATTTGCTCATCTTCATTTTTCCTATTTAAAAGTGGTCTCAGCAAAATCAGCAGAGGTCTGGCATCTTTTAAAAATAGTGTCAATTGCATTCTAGGTAGGGAAACCAAAAAAGAGGCGGCTTCCCTAATTTTAAAAGGAAGGTGAACTAAAATCTGATTGAATCATAGCAAAATAACTCTCGTTGGGGTGGTGAGAGGGAAACACTCTTTTTCACAGGAATCAAAAGCTGGAGGCACATACTTGGTGTTAAGTACGTTGCCTGCTTAGGACAAGTGTAAATGAGTCATACCATCTGTACTCACATTCAAATGATAGTCTGGCAAGATAGCAGGGATAACACAAAGCAATATGAATCTCTGCTCTTCATGCTGTGGATGCAGTTAAGCTGGGAAATAGAGGGAGACTCAGCAGTTAAACAAAGAACTACCTACAGTGACAGACAGTGAACACCTTATTCTCTGCATTTATAATTATTTGTAGAATGCTACACAGAAATCAATAGTACAGAAGTACCTACAAACTCATATATAACAATACTGCAGAGGCTGATTAATGCTGTATTTCAGATGAATATTCCTATCTCACAGAACAATGCAGATATGCTCAAAGTATAAACAGACTGGAGCAAGAAGTCATTGTGGAACATCAATAATTCAGAGAGAAGCTATTTAAGATAACCATTTGTTATAGAGACAAGACCAAATGCATCGACTAAGAAAAAACAACATGAAAACAACAGAATCAACACTGGCAAGCAGCCTTCTGAAGCAAGTTGTGCTGAGCAGAGTAAAAGCAATAACCACATTAGAAGAAACAAGGAGCTCACAAAGATGCAGTGTGAGACTAATCTCAGCAAAGGTGGGGGAAGTCTCATCCAAAAAGATGCCTGGCGGCAGCATCTGAGCCAGGGCAGACAAAGCCATCACCAGTGTGTGGAGCAACATGCCACACAAAACTGCTATTCCCAAAACAGCTGGGTGGATGGGGGACTCAAACTCACGGAAGTCATAACCAAGGCTTATCATGAAACAAATTACTAATACTGGAAAAATCTGCCAAGTCTTCAGTACTTTTTAAAGAAGTCCTGGAAAGTCAAACTATGTGGGAGGCTGAGCTTACCAACATTATTTTAGTTGTAATTAAAGCAATATATTTTAAAATACAAAACTAAGCTTTACTTTGGATCTCAGGATATATAATTTAAAATATGTAACACTGAACCCTCCATCTTTTACATCTGATGAGTGTCAGTGGTACTAAATGATGCTAAAGACTGTTTCAATGTAGCACAAACACAGAGTTTATTTATCATGGTTACATATAAACTAGAGTACAGGAAGGACAAGTTCTTCCCAAGATATTCCTGAATATCTTGGGGGCTGGAGGGAGGAGAATAGACATCCATCTGCTGTTCCAAAATCCTTGTGATGATTTGTTTATATTTATACCAAGTTTTGAGGAGGATGAAATGTACAAATAATTTTAAATGGTATCTCACTTTCTCCTTGTTTTCATCCCTTCATCTTTTAATTATATGAGAAAACTGTTTGCCATCTAAAAAAAAGATCACTGATGCACTTATGTTGATTTACTTACTTGATCCTCTAATTTTTTGTTGGTTAAAATCAGGGATATTATTTCAGACCATTCTAGAGGTTATATTAACAGCATTTACAACTCCCAGCAGGTTTAGCAGCAGCAGATATTCACAAGGATGTCTGCCCCCAATAATCACAGTTCACAAGTAGGTACACTAACATAAAATCAATACCATTAACATACACATGCAGCTGTGAGCTGAGCTGATCTGAGGGGAAGGAGGAGGATTTGAGGGGGTAGGAGGATGCTATCCCTTACTATTTCCTCAGTGACTACTATTTACCAAGGACAACCACATGGAGGAGCTTCACAGGCAAACAAAGCAGTAATTCAAGCTGTTTCATTATGAATCAGCAGAACTGTCAGAGATCATGGCAAAAGTATTAGACCATTTTTAAATAAAAGTAAATTAGAAAACAAATTTACTAGTTCTCCTGATGTTGAATCTGACTCTGTGATTTGCTATTCAGACAAAAGCTTTGAGCTTGAACAGTTCCCTGGCATAAAACAAGAGGTGAAATAACGAACTGACAAGCCAGAAGATTTGTGAACCGAGGAAGCATCCCAAATGACATAAGTGAAAACACGTGTTGATCCTCTGATGTTCACGCCACTGTTAAAAATGAAAAATGATCAAAGCAGAAGAGGAGTAAGATCCTCTAATAAATCCAGAAACCTTTACCTACATGTTATTTCAGCATGTGCACATGTATAATTTCAAGCAATAACTACTTATACAAAAAACATTATCAACATTGAAAATTCTTATGACATACACTGTAAAAAAACCCACAAAGTAGTGCAGCTACTGCACTCAGATGCAGCTGTGGGCCTTCATTTTCACTTTTACAATTCTTTAAGCACTTCAGAGAAAATTTCCATTTAAAAATTTGGGAAGAAGGCAAAGCAAGCAGAAGATGAATTCTGATCAAACTTAACATCAAAAGGACAGATAGACAATAGAATTGCTCCTCAAGCTGAGGGAAGAAATCTTTACATTTCACACATCTTTTAGCAAGGTAATTATCTGGATAAAAACGAGGTGGTGTTCTATGAGTCACAGCAGTTCATACATAAATCAACCCATTAAGAAACTTCACAACCAGGACAGACTTCTTTAGAACCTACAGCTACTCTTCAAAAACACTGTACATAAGACCAGAAAAGAGTAATGCTTTCTAATCTGAACAGATGCCTGTCACATTCAAAGAGAAATACAAATCAAGAAGTGATGTTCATAGATATTAATATCAGAAGAAAGCACAGGTTTGGAGCTATTTGAGTCTATGTTTGTCCATAGCAGGTTACCTCTCAAAGTCTACAGGCTTCAAAGAAACCTCAGTGCTTAAAAGACACAAGAGGACTGAAGAGTTAAAACCCTCAGATTATGACTGTGGAACAGAGGCTTTCTAGTATATTTCAGAACATCTATGGGAGGACAGCAGTTAAAAATGGATATTGGGTAGAGGGATGAAAGAATTGCATACTTTAGGTATCTGCCAAGGCACAAAGATTAGACTTGATCAATAGTATTTATAGGATAGCAGGGTGGCAGTTTGTGAGGTCATCTTTTACTAGCAAATCACCTTTAGGAAACTGTTTCTTGATTCATGGGTTTTAATCATTGCTATTTAATTTTCATGTGTCTGAATTTTAACATTTCCACTCTACCAAATACAAGGGAAAAACAGGAAGAAGGATTAGGAGTCCATCAGACAGAATGAAAAAACCAAAATACTATTTCAAACTTAAAAAGTATGCATTTGCAAAATCAATTCACAGGCATAAAAAAAAAGAATGTCTAGTGGAAACATTCAGCTCATGCACTAACAGGAACAAGCCACCATAAGTAAAAGCTTCCTTGGAGTTGTTTCTCCCTCCCTGAAAGGAAAACAGTACCTTTAAAAAGAAAATTTTTAGATTAATTTTTGAAAGCAAAAATAGAAGTACATCCAAATGGCCTCACTGGATCTTTAAAGAGGAAATGCCATAATACACAGGGAGTAACAGTGCATGCAGTAATTTCTCTATTCCCAGGGCCAGCAATGCAAACAGCAATTGTCTTCTTAATCCTATCGACTAGGCTTTTTAAGAAAAAAATTGGAAAACATAGCAAAATATATGGAATAAGCAGCTCTTTGGTTAGATTTAAGAGTCTCCAATTCCATATAAACACTAGCACACATGGGGTGGTGTTGTCTTATCAGCCTTAAGGCTATTGTAACAGGGTTTTTTAAAAACCTGTTTTTAAAATGGGACAGGAGAAGAGTCAGAATTCACTTGGAACAGAGGCATTGCACAGAGGTGTGTCAGAACAAAGCTTTGAGATTTTAACACCGCTCAATGATACAGAGCTTTCATTCGCCAAAATGCAAAACAGTAAAAGAGAACTGGCCAGCAGACTCAGACACATCTTCACATATGGATGTAGCAGCCCTTCACCTTACAAGAGGAGCAAATCAGTCAATTGCAAGACAAATATCTGAGTGAAAAACAAGAACAGCATTTTCCAGTTCACTGTAATTCCACGGGAAACACAGAGGGTACTACCACACACTTGAGGACTTTCTTACTCGACGGAAAAGTCCAGTTGCTTGGACAGGACCCATTGCCAAACATCTCCTTTATGTGCACTCTGTCAATAGCTTAAAGCTTAAATCATGACTGCCACTTCCACATAATTGCATGAGGCAAACTGGCATTCTTACGTGCCATGCACAAGTGCCCCAGCAGATTCCACTACATCAATACAGCCTGCAAAGGGAAGAAAACCAGACCCCTCGACTGCCAGAAGTCAGTCATCTTCTCTATCTGACATGAGAACTGCTGCACATAAGAGCACAACTTGAAGCTCAGCAAGATCTGGCCATTACAGAAAAAAAAAAAAAAAAGGTAAATTTCTTTTAAAAAAATTATTACATTTCACAGATAGTGGAACACTTCAAGGGATGAGAAAAAAGACAGGTTAACTGTTACAGCTGAATCTGCTTGCACAATGGACACAGACATTATCAGGAAAATTAATCCCAACCAAGTCATGCCATCAATGTAAAGCAGACCACACAAACCAAAGTAAGACCTTGATCAGTTAAAGTGCCATTACACTGACTAAATAGAATTCACTTCCAGCGTACATTTGCCAACCTACAATTATCTAGGTGCAATGCTCTTAAAAACAAATAAAACAAGTCAGACTTTTTCTTGACAGACAGGAACCCAAGAATTGTGCCACATGAAAATTTCAAATTTTTCACTTCTTCAGGGTGAAGATAGGGGCCAGATGGGAAAAGACTGTGAGAACACATCTCCTCTTATGAGGAGAGACTGTGGGAGCTGGACCTCTTAGGTTAGAGAAGACAGAGAGGGGATCTCATCAATGCTTATAGTATCTTAAAGGTGGGTGCCAAGAGGATGGTGCCAGATTCTTTTCAGTGGTACCCAGTGACAGGACAAGGAGCAGTGTCCATAAACCAAATCACAAGAAGTTTCACCTCAACACAAGGAATAACTTATTTTCATTGAGGTGGCAGAGCACTGGAAGAGGCTGCCCAGAGAGGTCGTGGAGCCTCCCTCTCCAGAGACGTTTAAAACCCACCTGAGTGTGTTCCTGTCACCTGCTCTGTGTGATCCTGCCTTGGAAGGGGTTGGACTGATATCTCCAGAGGTCATTTCAAACCCTGGTGATGAAGACAACCTTCCAAACACAGAACAGCAAAATGATGTGCACTAAACAGGGTGCAATCCAGCACACCAAAACCAGACACAAAAGAAACCCCCAATAAAATGATTATTCTAGCATCTCTCCACAATAGCAATGCAATGTTGCAGCAACATCTCTCAGTCCTGACTGCTTGAATTCCTCCCTAGGGAGAAGACAAGCAAGCTACTACTAAATAAGATCAGGTGTAACACTCTTCAGAACAGACAGCTGATTGCTTTACCAACACTTTTTCAGCTAATCTCTACCTGTGCTCAGAAGAAGGGCAGATCTGGGCAAATCAGAGTTATCCTGAGTACTATTTTTGCTTTTTGAATGCACTTAAATAGCACATGATAACCATTACACTGCATTAATTACTTTAATGCACTAATTTCTTTACTTTTTTTACTTTTGCTGTACTTTTAATTTGTGATTTTATCAGAGCAGCTAACAAAGACAGAAATAAAAAAAATTAAACTGTTTTAATTACATGTGCCACTAATTAAAATCTTCCAAAAATATCTTGAGTTAAGTAGTCCACAGTATTTCCTTCATACAATGACAGCTAATGAGCTGAATCAATGACTTGGGGTTGGCCACAAAGTCTGTCAAAATTTTAGGATTAGCACAGTTCTGTCAGACTTCACTTCACAGGAGAAGCTTTTCTTTTTCCCAGCTTCTTCTGATTTTCAACACTGAACAGACCAATTAAAAGGGGTAATTGTAAAGAAAATACCATTTGTTCCAGAAGAGGCTACTGTCTAATGCTGCTTTCAAACAGTGAGCTTTCACAAACTCGTTCCAAGTGCTTAGCTCATGACTTCCGTCCGTGAAGCAGTTTGAATTCAATCCTCTGGCAAGAAATATATACTACTTAAGTGTTATTTTTTATAATTCTTTGAAAGCAAGTAGATCCTATACTTAAATCTTAGCAAGTTATATTCATATCTTTTCCTAATGTAATTTTTAAATCAAAAATTTCCTTGTCCTGTTCTCTATGTACTCAAGCTCAAACGTTCCCTCGAAATTCCCACAATCCATGCCAATAAACCACACTGAAAATAGATTAACCTTTTGTCTAGTCTTATCACTGAGAACCTTTGTACAACATAATACAAAAAGAACAACAAAAAGTACTCTGTATCTTCTATAAACAAGGAACATAAAGTACAGAATAACAAGAAATTTGCCATAAATGTTATTCAATTTGCAGGACTGACTCTGATTTTTAAAGACTAATAGCTACAAGTATAAAACAAGTATTCTCAAACCTTGCATACTTTTAGTAACTTGATTTATTTCAGCATAGCAAAGAAGATTCTGCTACCCTCTTATATTCTGTCCTCTTACAAAAAAAAACCTACAATCAGATATTTAGGTAAGCTAATATCGAACTACGTTTCTTAATAGCACTGTGCAAAATAGGTCTTTTTTTAATGTTTGTCATTCTCATTCCCTCTCCCATCCTTCCTGTGTTCATTTGTTTATGTTTTACATTTTTATGTCACCCATCTGGGTTTTGACACCTACTAGGAGCAGCCCACAGGAGAGACAGGTGACCTACTCAGAAAGCAGCCCCTGAACAGCTGCCTATGACTTTTAGGCTAAAATTAAAAGAAAAAAATTAAGTGGTGCTGATGACCAGCTTCAAGAACCACTCTGAAGTAGGGACTGTAACCTAAGTCCTCAAAAACATACAGGTGATACGTAGGCAACTGTTTGTTTGGAAACTGTTAAGAACAATTTTATTATACCCTAATACTGATAATTATTCTCAGTGCATTCTCACAGTCAAAAGACATGCCCAATTTGTTTTTTTTCTTTTAAACTAAGCTTTGTAGTTTTACCATTGCTTATTCCAGAAAATTAAACCAGTCAGATGAATGGCCTCATCCACAACCTGCTGAATTAAATGTTATTACAGCACAATCAAACCGAGAAACAGAATAAAGTAAGAAACAGTCCATCTTGATAGATAAGGTTTTCATTATTGGCAATTCAATATGTTATCTTCTCTAGCTGCTGATAAAAATATTTGCACAACTTATGTTGTGCTATTCATACTACTATACAAGGTGATGTGTGGAATATAAAACACTAACTACTATTTTCTGTTTCCATTTCCTCTTGAGCTGAGATGAAAATTTTTCTTCTATTCCAGAAGGTTGCAGTTTACTCTTAGACTGACATGCTTTGTTAATTACTATTTATAGAGTTTATTTCAACTTAGGCATTTTTCTATGAGCATGTTTTCATACTAGATATTTCCCTACCCCAAGCATATATCTCTGTGCAGGGAGATAGAGGGATCACTAGTCACAACAGGCATGACTCCAAGCCATCACTGGATGGTGTCCAAGAATTAAAGCTGCACACATAAGAGGCACAAATGTTGAAGGGCTCTCTATCCATACATGTTTCTATGAGGAAAAAAAAAAGGCTGCAGCAAGTTCAGACTACTTTTGGCATATGGTTTTCAGGTAACTGGACTACCCAAATATGGTCTTGTACTTTCACAGCAACCTCTTGAGAAGAGATGGAAGGCAAGAGAAAGTCATTTTGGTGTCATTTTCAGAGCTCCAGTTGTAAAACTGACTGGTAGGGCATGTGATCACCTTAAGAGGGGGGAAAAAGCAACTTCAAAATGCTGCAGGAAAACTGAAACACCGTTGTCAGATGAGAGATGTGAAAAAGCTGAGGATCCTGACAGGCAGCACATGAGGCAAACAAGGATGTTACAGTGGAACTTTTCTTCTTTTGGAGTTTTCAGTCAATGTAAGTCAACATGGTGTGTTATAAATAGAAGCAGACTTCTGAAGACCCTGGGTTCTTTCACAGTTAAAGAAGAATTCACAACCACACTCAAAGCCCAGAACAATCAAGAACCAGACAAGAAAATCAAGCCTGTTGTTGAGTTTCCAAACACATTCTAAGAAGTTTAATACCTACAGCACGAAAGTTTCTCAGAGAGAAAGGCCAAAGGCAGACCACACTCAAGTTTCTCCACTCATCTCCAGCCCCTAAACCAAAGGACACTTACACAAAACCCATCATCTGTGATTACAGGACATCTGACACAAAGACAGACATTAGAGTAAGTTTATATGATACAAAACACTCATTTGTACTTCCTACTTTGGAAAACCTCCAAGAACAACTTCACAGTCCTATGCTAACCTAAATAATTTGCCTCTCCCCGCCCTTTTCACCACTTTGCAGAAGAAAAGAATGAAAGACTGCTTAAGCTCAGCTACCACCTAATACCAAACCATGGCCTTAGGCAGTAGATTAGAAGCCAGTGAGTTTCAACCATTATTGTTAGAAACCTTGCAAATGAAAACAAAAAAACTAAAAAAACAACTCAAGGAGAAGCACATCATTAAACTCCATCCTAAAATTACAGAATTCTAATCTTTCATAAAAATTTACCTGTTCCGCTTGCCTTAAAAGAACAGGGTTGATTCAGGCATGTACTCTGTTTCTCACACACGCAGTCCTACCCTACACCAGAAATACATTTGCATTCAGTAGTTCATGTATCTGTATTTCCTTCTCCTATCTGTCAGCTGAAAATGTTGGCATTCACTGTGGTAGATAATTTCCAAGTCATATAATTAGCATAGTTTTGGCTGTTAATAAACCTCTTAAAAGAAAAACAGAATTACAAGAAAAACATATCCTAATGTTTCTGTCAGTATTTTAACCTTGCTTATTACAGGTCATTTTTATTGCTTCTTATCTAGTAAAAAAAATCAAGACAGTGCAAATATACACCAAAGGAATTGCACCTTACTCCCGCAGCCATGCTACACAGTGAAAAGTAAGAACTTGGCACTCTGAACAGGCATCCTGTGAAAACACAGCACTTCCCAGGCAGGCTACATATCACTGCACTCCACACAAGAGCAGGTCATGAAACCTTGAGGTCAAATGATGTAATTCCAACAATTCCTCCTCTTTTCTTCAATTATCCATCCTACTTTTAAAAGTTACTTTTCCCAAAAAACAAGGCTTGTGTCAGGCATTATAAAAGAAGATCTAGGGGGTAGGACAGTCATATATGTTTGACTATATATAAATATAAAACAAACATACATATAAAAACAAACACCAGGGCTTTTCTGGACACATCTAAAACACCTGTATGTCAGTAGAGGTAATAAGGGTTGCCACAACATGGAAGGCTGAGCTGCAGCAGACACTTCTGAGATCTCTTCTGCAGGTACATTCTTCCTGTCTTTAGGTTCACTTCACTGTGGCCAGCTGCTGCCACCAGATCAAGCTTCAGGCCTGCAGGTTTTATTTGTGCTTGTAGCCACTGCAGAGGCAAAGAGCTAATTTTCTAAAGAACTTACTCCAGAATGACAGTTCCCAAAGACCCTGCCACACCTCCAGTCAACATGGAGGAGAGCACTGCTAATACTGGTGTGGCAAACTTCCAGGGACGGGGCTGAACTTCTCTGACAGTCTCCAAAGCACCGCTGGCATTGCTGTTCCTCCCGCCGTTCAGACAGATACTGTTTCTTTGGCTTATATAAGTTCCAGCAGAGAGCTTCATAGAAGGAAACATACCTTACTGCTCCCTCATGGGGTGGGATGTCGAGACAGGAAACCAGTGTGATACCCTAAATGTGTGGGATATTTTGTACAGCCATTGCAACAGCAAAAGAGAGCCTTCCAGATGACAATAAGGCTAAAATGCAAAGACCCAATCAACAATTTTTCAACAGTCATGGCAATTTTTCTGCAAAACTCCTCTAATACTTGTGGACACAGACTCATGAACCATGGCACTTCTAGTAATTATTCTTGAATTATACATGAAGTAAGTTTAATACTTAAATGATTACAAAAGGAGTTTCAGCACATACAGAGTACTACAGAAATTTTATCAACCTTCAGGTGTGAAAACCCCATAAAAATCTGTTCAAATGCATGTTATAAAAAATATCACATTTTTTAAACAATTACGGCTTGCTAGATGTTGAGAGTTTAAAAAAAAAAAAAAAGGAAGCAAATTCATGATATGCAGAGTCAAAGTCCTTTCAGAGATAACAGATATGGCTGCATGCAGCTATATTTGCCCTTCCAAAATAAAAAAAAATTATATACTTGATCCGAAAACACTTTTTACATCTCTGGGTGTAGAAAAACAGCAGGAGGTATCCTCTTCCATGTATTATTCACAGTGTTAGTTTGAGATTATAGATGCTGTGAAAGTTCCCTTCCTGTGTCGTAAAAAGGTGCAGTAGGTAGAAAAATGAATCAGCATCTTCAAGTCATTGCAAACATAGCTCCACAGGGTAGCTGGATACCTGTTGGTTTTTGGATGATCCTTGTCTAGGAAACTTGAAGTTCATCAGAAGAGCATTGCTGTTCACTGATGCTGGAAATCTGTGATATCCTAACACTTTCTGTGCTCCTGGTTCTCTGGTGTTCTATAAACCCTCTCTTCACCTTTCCTTTTTGCTCTCATTATGAAAGCATTCAAAGAACTCCTCTCTTGCGCTCTGTTTCTTACAAAGTAGATTAACTTGACTATTTACATCCCTGATTAATCATAATTTGCTAAACTTATGGTAAAAAAGAATAGAGAAATGTCTATGGACAAGTCATAAAATATTCTTTACTTCAAAGGTTTTAATAGATTTACCATTCTGTAATCTAAGTAGTGTTAGATAATAAACTTTAAATGTTCCTGTGCTTGTGGATGGAAAGGAACCACAAACAATGTCAGTAGGTAGGACTGGAAGAAATAAATGAGCTGGTTGGTTACTACAGGATCAGTTCTGCTGCAGGTCAGTAATGGCCTTTGCAACCTTGCAGGTGATAGAAACAAGAAGAGAAAATGTTCTTCTACAAATACTCCTCAATATTAAAAATTATCCCCCTGAATGAAAGAGCACTGTTCAAAAAAAAAAAAAAAAGTGACAGATACAGCAGAGCTATAAAATAAAATACAGCTCCTGGAACTGAGATAAGGAGCAAAGGAAATAAAAGCCATCAGGCAGTACCATTACAGGGTTCTGATTTGGCAAAGACTGCACAGCAAGACAGAATTGAGCATAAGACCTCTTTCTATCGATCCTCATGTTTTAGCAAACACAGCAAGAACAGAACAAGACTCTGCAGTTAGAAAGGGACAGTGGAGAGGGATGAGGAATGCCATTAACATGCTGTTTCTGGAAGCATCCTTCTACCATGACTTGGGACATTGCACTAATTTGGAACAATGAGTAATAATGTAACCAGAAAAACAACCTTAGCATTTTGCTTTTCTTCCTCTCTTGATTTATGTCCTTCCTTTTAACCTACCAACAATACTTTGTGGGGACACACTGGTGAGTGAACGAAATGCTAACAGACACACTAGACAGAGATCTGAGGCAGGAAAGACACATCAAGTGCTTGGAATAAAAAAAGAACTTGCATAGGTTATCTGCCCACTCTCATGAGCAACTTACAGAAGAATCAGATGACCTGAAGATAGGACAGGGAAGGAGAGAATACCAATTACCCCAAATATGGTACAAAACTTAAGTCTGCAGCAATGGATTTAAATTACTTAATGATTTATTAGTTATAGATTATGCTAGTATATAAATAACTGCAGAACTTCCTGAAAATGCTTTTCACTGCCCCCAGGTAAGCTGTCTATGACACAAGTAGCTCCTTCATCTACGTGCTGGGTGGATCCCTGGTCTACTATGCTGCCTGCTGTTTGATGACCAGGTTCCTGATGGAAGGTTCAACTTTCTCCTTTGTCAAGGGGACCAGCATAGATGGAGCTATCAAAATAAAAACAAAAAGGAGGAGAAACAGCAAAATCTTGAAACAAAACATGGATTCATCATGATTGCTAGAAGTTCTGTAAGCTCTAAAAAAGGCTTGTTTTGGTCTCAATGCTTTAACTAACTGTAATTTCATTTTGTCATGATGACTGTTCTTGCTTGTGCTCCCTTCTCGTCCTTCATTAAGGCAGTGCTGTATCTCCACTTTGCCAAAGTAAAATTTAAAAAAAGATCCATGCTTTCCTCTCTGCACCAGCTGGATGCAGGTACAGGACTTCAGCACCAAGTGAGAGTGGACCTTAAGTATAATTGCATGACTGCAAAATTACCAAGAATGACTTACAGGCAAATGCTCATCATCTTGAATTAGAAAGGCCATTAAGTGAAGTTCATTGTCGGAGAATATGGAAACATTAAACATTCAGGATGACTTCACAGCAGTTCAAGACACAGTCAGAACTAGACTTAAGTCATGTAAACAGGCAGTTACCTACAAAACCTGAACATTCAGTAAGTTCTAATATGAGTAAGTTTACAATTGTAAACACTTTCATCTCCATCCAGGTAAATTTAGTACTGAAGTTTAACAATATAAGCTTAAATTGGTTTTTTTTTCCTTTTTTTTTTAACAGATGCCAAGCATTAGAATAGCAGACTTCTGCTTCATACTTCTCAAACTTATATACCATTTCAGTAACTTACTGAGAAAAATATTTGTTCTCAGACTGCTCTAAATAGGTAGACTTTATTCATGTGGAAAACAATCTACTGACATAGTACTGTTCACTCAATTCACATACATACTTTACTGTAGAGAGCAACAATGAAAATCTCAGGTTACATTCAATTCACAATAAAGAGTATCTCATTATTTAAGGACAGAAGTCATCAGCTAAGTCATTAGCTTCAGCTAACAAGCTACAAGAATGCTACAAACCAACTATTTTTTCCCTCTTTTATTTGCATATCACTGCTGGTGCTTCCTCTTCATCTCTCTGCACCCACACAGCTGACTACAAGTCTCATCTTCCCTTCTCTCCCAGCTACTCAGTCCCACCACTGTTACATTAGCTCTGGTTTCTGTGCTGAAATGGGTCAGTGCTGTATAATTTATCAACACCAGAATCACAACTGAATTAACAGAGTTAAACCGGTATATTGCCACCCCCTGGGAAGAGTGCTGATGTCTTTACTAAGGAAAGCATAACATTCCCTGATATTTTAGAGCTTAAACATTAAGATTCTTTTCTCTTTGTACAAAGGATAACACCAAGACATTGTATTTCAGATGTATCTTGAAATGCCAGAGGAGAACTTGTCTTCCACCCCCAACAATGAAAGGAAAACAAACCTCCCAAAAATCAGCACTGTAAGCATGCTCCTAGTGATGTACTGCTTTGTTTACTTTTTTATTGATGTAAAATGTTCTACGATTCGATTGTGATACAGGTTATTTAAAAACAAACATTATAAATAACTTTGAAACAGTTAGTCACTGTAACTAAGGCAACGAATCTCCCACTCAATTTCCAGAAATAGGAGTAAGGAATAGAGGTAAGAACAAAGTAAAAAGTTGGCAGGAGCAAGAAAACAAATCATCAGATACTAGTTTGACCTCAGGATGGCCCAGCTGATTAGAGAATAATATCAGGTATGGCAAATGAGAAACAAACTTGCTAACAAGATGAGGTGGAGAATATGAAGTATATAATACCAAATAAATTTAATTTCAGTAATCATATTCCACAACCCATTTCAATGAATGGAACAACCCTAGGAATCTGGGAAAATAACAATCCATGCCAGATAGCAGACTGCTAGTTCAGAGTCTCAACAGCTACTAGTCTCCTACAGGAATCATCTTTTTTTGTGGGTGCTAAAGAAGTCACTTCTTCATAAAGACATGCCCATTTGCCTCATTTTGCCCTGCTATTTGCCTCCAAATAATGGTCAGAAACCTTCGATGCTATCTCCATGAATAGACCTTTATATCCTCACAGAAGGCTGCTGAGTTAACAGGATCCGCCTTAAGGATCTGACTGCAGAATCAAGGCTTGCTTTGTTTCTCTCCCACCTTTTTTTTTCCTTCTTCTTTTAAAAGGTTTATTTTCTTGACTGAAGAGAACTGCTTGTTCACAAGTCAAAAGTTCCAAAGTTATCATGGGGCAATCTGATCCCCCCAAACGAACACGTGGTAGAACCAGGTTCTCTCAACACGTTCTAATGGAAGGGCTGGTAATTACTGCATATAACAAGATAAACAGAGTTCAAGTTACTCAGAGTTGTCCATCAGCTAAAGAGACTTATCTTCTCAGAACATGTAAGTTCTTAGCCTGGGAACAAGAGAACTAACAGTAAGACTTTAGGTGTCTTGGTAAGAATTACAATTTCTTAATTTAATTATCTTGTATCCAGTTGGAAAAGATTAGATGCAAATTTTAGGAAGAACATACAATGGACAACAGAGTACAAAGAGCTGGTTCTTAACCACTACAAGATTCATGAAATAAATTATTGGGTTTTTTTAAAGAGTAACTTTAAAGTAACTTCTACCAAAAAAGTCAAAAATAAAACACACATCTCATTAGCCTACATCTGAACAGAATTTGTAGAGCAATACCACATAATTCCATTCCCACCATATCCCTCCCTCATTGAACAGCAGCAGCTCCTTTTCATCACCACAGGAGACCATTCCTCCTCTTAGTGTAACAAGGAACTAGTTGGGACATTTATTCTTGGCATAAATTCTAAAAGAATGAAGTCTAATGCTGGCAGTAATGAAAATAGCAACCATAGAGGCATTCAGAGCCTTCACTATGACACTGCAAACATTTGTTTAACTGCCAATTGAACAAGATCCATCTTAGCTACGAGAAAGATATAAATGGGCAATAAAGAAGTCAGTGCTCTCACTGTTCAAGGACTTTAAAGATAAGTGGTCATCCTAATATCCTCATGCAGTGGCTCCTACTCAGATCCTTACCACTCATATCTCACTTATGGAAATAAATGCACTGCCTCAAGCACAGTCTAGAGTCATACAGGAAAATCCCATACAAAATCCTTCCACATGCCCATCATTATTAGCCCTAAGACATCTTCCTATTATACATTTAAGATTCAGAGAAAATGGGAAATGCATAATATTAAAATGCATAATATTAAAATTATGATGCACTGAAAGAAAAAAATAAAGCTTTACCAAATACAATGACACTGCATCCAATGAGTTTTACCAGAAATAGTCATATAGCTGCAAAACTAGAGGAAACAAAAAAACAAGAAGCCAGTTTTGATTCATTTCACACCTCTCAACAAAACTCTGCTGAGATGTAGGCTCATGTGAGCCTAAAAGATGACCTATATGCCGGTAAGGCTTGTAAGAGAAAAGGAGTAAATCCCTGGGCTATTGGGCAATTCAAATATCACCTACACACTAAGAAAAACTAAGCCGTCAATTACCTCTTAGGTGTAAGAGAGACTAATTCACAACCCCTTAAAGTAGGAATTTATCTGTTCTGGGAAAAAGTGTTCCTAGAACCTATGACTGCATAACAAAAACCCCAGAAGATAGTTAGCCTTTCACACTTAGCTATGCAGAGGTGAGAGGGCTTTCACACAGGAGTCCAAGGCACACCACTATGGATACCCACAAGCAAGTTACTCCTTTTTTTCCTCCCCACCCCATACCTTCCCTTCCACACACTCCCCCAAAATGGGAAAAAAAAAGAAAGATTTGTGATAAAACTTTAGTGATCCTTGACCTAAACTGGACTGTCAGTGCAGTTTCTGCCAGCAGTAGTATAACACAGTGTTTCAGGAAGAAACAAACTTTTCTAGGCTTTGTCTCAGTATTTTTGTAGTTAAAGCAGCAACTCACTTAGCAGAGGCTTGTATATAAGCACCAATATATGAAGACAATATGAAAGCAAACAAACATAGAGCAAATATCTCAATTATAATGTACATTTACCATATTTTTCATCTCTACCTTGAATAGTGTAACATTCAGAATTTGCAGATTTGCTTCCTTTGTTATTAAACAACTGCACAACACTGCACAAAAACCCAAGAGCAATCTACAGCTTCTAATTTGACACTTGAATGACTGCTTTTCTATACCTGAGTTACAGTTTGTTATTGAGCATTACAGGTATCAGCTTTGCCCAATGCAGTTCAGTTTAGCTTTAAATGCAATTTTTGCCAACATGGCTTATGAGTTTTTTTGATACCTGATACACTTTCTAAGCAAACATAAGTCACTTCTGAAAGCACAGTGTACACCCTTAATTATGTCAAAAGTTTGAAATATCTTCCTACCTGGTAGGATGGCAAAGCAATAAAGCTCAAGTAGTAACACAAATGTATAGACAATGTACTGGCTGGCTGGTTGTTGAACCTAAGCAAAGGCCTGCTTTTCTCAGTGTGTGGAAAACCTGTATTCTGAAGGTTAAACGTGTCAAGTCAGCCTCCACAGACAAACAAATATTTGAGCTTCACAAACACATTAAGCATCTGCAGGATCAAAGTTTTGTTTATCAGGTACTAAGTAAATTAAATCAAGCAAGCGGAACTGGGATTTCACCCTCTGAGCTCAACTAAGAGCCTCAGAGCAAAATTTCTCACCTCATTGTAACTTCCCGAGCACTGCTTTGACACCAGCTTGCAGTAACTTGAAAAACTGAGCAAGTGCAAGAAAACACTAAGCTTCTTGTATGGCATAAGTCTGCCTGTCCTCAGCATAATTCTGACATTTAACACAGAGCCCTTCTACATTATCAAGGAATAAAATCAACAGGTTTATGTTGAATTTGGAAAAATAATCTTGATCATTCCATTAAAGTAATACTTTAGTTAATAAATTTTTTTTCAGAAAGTTATTAATCTGACAGTTGAAGAAAGAAACTAACAAATCACTTCCCTTCTTCACACCGGCTGAACAGTACAAACAGAGCAGCCTTTGCACCTCCCTGTGAAGCACAGCCACCCCTGAAGACAGCCACTCCAAGGACTACAAATACACAAGACAACTTACTTTATTCTGACCAAACACACCACTATAGAGCAAAGCATATGGCTCAAGCACACAAGAAGCACGTTTCATGAACTACTGAAGAGGAACACCTCTACTCCCACACAGTACCACAGCCTGGTTTTCATAAAGAGCAGGTGGTGCCACACTCTCAGTACAGCATCCTCCAGTCGAGACATCCTGCAGCACACTGCAACAGTGACCTGCAGGAATGCTCTGTACACCCAAGCTGAGGGATTTCATATTAACATGTCTCCTCACGGCTTTCTGGCATTCTTACACTGTTATAACAGAATTCAGTTTGAAATAACTGATTTGTCAAGCAACTGACACTTCAGCAGCAGAAATGCAGCTGCTGCTAAAAATCACTCCCCCTACAAAAGTGTGTCCAAAACCAGCGTTCCCTTCCTTCCTTCCATCCCTTCCCTGCCCTAGCACTCCCTCCTTTATGTGAAAGAATACTTCAATTCCAATGTATCAATTCACCTCTACAGATCTGTGAAGCCTCTAGAAAAATCCACCTTGTACTTCATCTGGATTAAAACTTACATTATGACAGAAGCTGAAAGCCTCACATGCATTACTCTGTCAAACCAATGGTCCCACACAGTCCAACATTTCACTTCAACATCTGTCTATAGCAGGATCCTTCCCAGAAGAAAAGTTCTGAAATACAGTGCTTTCGTGTTAACATATTGATAATGGGGCTTTTGCTAACTATTTTGCAATGATTACTTGCAGAGGGGTTGTAGTTTTTGGTTTTACAGAAGGGCTCATTTAAGAGAAGAGATGAACAATTGCTTATTTCTGTGGGAAGTCTCCCATAGAAGAACAGCAACAAATCCTGAAAGAAAATCTAACTCAAGGGACACTAAGTGTCTTTCAGATCCACAATTGTTGCTGATTCATAGATGAGGTTCTAAAACAATATGAGACTTCACAAAGTTTACAAACAGCACAGCAGGACATAAGAGATCCCAGCCCCGTATCACCAAATATTCCTTAGAACAAATCCTGAGGGATCATGCAACCTAAGTGTGAAAACACAGATGTGTATGTAACTAATGAAAGGACTCGCAGGTAAGGATGGGCTGATACCGATCAGCATAACAAACAGACACAGAATACCAGCTGCCTTACCACCCCCAAGTTTCCACAGGCTTTTTTTCTGCGGGGCTTTTTTTAAATTTTTTTTTCTTTTTTGGAAGGGGGTGGGGTCTTCAAGTGTTACAGTTGGTTATCTTTACGGAAGAGTAACAAAGAGACCCAGAGCAGGATGTGTGAGTTTTTCCCAGGGAATTTGGCCTCACACACATGAAAACACGAGAAAATACCATTCCTGAGAAACATCTTTTCATAGGCGGCAAACTGGCAGCGCAGACCCTCCCACCTTTGTATCCTGATACCGCACAGGAGACAATAGGTAGGACAGGGGAGACACCAGGAAAGGACAGAGCAGCGAAGACAAGTATTTTTCACCAGCTGGGATGGAAACCGAAGAGCCTGGCAGACAAAGAAGGGTGTGATGCGACGAGAGCAACAACCCACTGAAGGCACCGAGAACCTCCTCCGCTCTCAGGAGGGGAGCGCGGGCTCGGAGAAGCTCTGTCATGACCGCGGGAGGCGAAAGACACGGCGGCCGAACAAAAGATTATAAAGGCCTGGAAGGGAAAGGTGGAGGGACGAGCAGGCGGCTCCCGGGCACGTGAAACTGCGCAGGGCAAGGGCCGGCTCCGGGTCCGAGGGAGCGACGCCAGCTCCAGCTCCATCTCCCGGGCACGCCGCCTCCCGCCGGCAGTCCCCGGCTCGATCCCCACACACCGGCCAGTTCCTCAGGCCGGGGCAGCCCCGTGCAGAGACCCTTCCGTTCCCAAAACAGGCGCGGGGCAGGGCTGGCCCGGGGGGAGCCCTCAGACCCACCCCATCACCCCTCCCGGGCTTCCCCTCCGCTCCGGGGCGGGGGCTCGGCAGGGACCCGCCGGCGACGCGAGGCGAGGGGCGGGCGGGCTGCCGCGGCCACCTGTTCGGCCCGGTACCTGCGAGAGACGGCGGCTCCGGCCCGCCCCGCGGGGGCACCGGCGCCCACACCGGGCGCACATGGCGCCTCCCACCCAGCCCGGACCCCAGCGGCGGCAGCAGCCATGCTGCCTCCCGCCGCCCGCCGCCTGTCACCCGCGCACGCACGGCAGCCCGCGGCGGCCGAGGGCGCGGCGGCGGCACCGGGAGGGGAGGAGGAGGAGGGAAGGGAAGGGAAGGGAAGCTCGGGAATGCCCACCTGCTCGCGGAGTTTCAGGAACACCATGGCGAGCGCGCGCCGCCGCCTCCGCCCGCCGCCAACGACTCCCGGCTCCGCGCGCCGCGCGGCCACGCCCCCCCGCCTGCCGCCACCGCCCGCGCGCCGGCCGCGCCCCCGGCCACGCCCCCCGCGCCCGCCACCACCCCGCGCCGGGGCCGCGCGCCCCGCCCCGCTGGGGGCGGAGCCTCCTCGCGCCGCGCCCTCCAGGCCCCGCCCCGCCGCTCGCGCCCCCGAGCAGCTTCCTGAATGAACTCGCCCGCCCGCACCACCAAGCGCCTCGCTGATTGGCCCTCGGGAGGCGGGACAGAGTAAGGGCGGCGCTGATTGGCGGGCCGGGCGCGGCGGGCCCGGCACGGGGCGGCAACGTGGGACGGGCACGTGGGAGCGGGGCGGGAGCGGGCACGGCCCGGGAGCAGCGCGGCCCGTGGGTGGCGCCGGGCGGGGGCTCGGCCACTCGGAGCTAAAAGCCCCGGGACGGACGTTACCGGCACAGGCGGACTGGTCCGGGGCGGGATCGCTCCGGTACCAAAGGCAGCTGTGAGCTCCTGGTCCCGGGGGAAGGATGGAGAGCTGGAGGGGCAGCGTGCCGGGGAGTGTCAGCAGGCCGGATAAACACTCGGAGAGGCGCTCTGACAAAACGCCGGACGGAGCAGACATGTACACATAGAGTACAGAAGACAGTTAACTCGAAAAAGAGAAAGATGGTTTTGCAATGCATTTATTCAGTGTTCACCTCCTTTGGCAGAGGCCCAGCGGAGATGTCATCTGCAACGCTCCGATTCTGTATTTTGACAGATAATTTATAGGCTTATTGTGTGCTGTACATGAAGCACAAAGTGATATATTAGGATAGGTGGGACATGGGTGGGACTTGAAAAACCTCCTGTGAAAGGGACGAGAAGCAGCGCACAGGACACTGGAATCAGACTGTGCTGCTCTTCCATAAGATAATGCTGCAGCCAGCCAGCCCAGCCTGCTAACTATGACTGGGAAGAGTTACTTTCTCCTGAACTTTAATTTTCCCTGAAAAAAAAAAAAAAAAAAAGAGGCAAAAAAGCAGACTGAGGCTTTCTGGAATTGCATACTGCCATACTGCTACAAACAACGCTGATATGAATGTTTCAAGTTTCTTGATTTTCTTGTAGCTTCAAAATAGACTGTGACTTCTTAATGCTCCACATACACTTAAATCTACTTAGACTTTATTATTAACCTAAGGAAAATGAATGTTTAATAAAGCAACGAGTGTGTTCTGTGTGAACACTCGTTTGTGTGGTTTTGCTCTCGCTCATGTTCTTGTTATTGATTCCAGCAGGAGCCTGGCACATGGACATGTTCTTTTGGAGACTGGCAGCATGAGAACAGAAGGGTTTTCTATAGGTGCTAGCTGAGGATAACTATTTTAGTTAGCTTTGAATACCAGTGATCTGATGGAATGCGTTTGTTTGGGTTATTTTATTTTAACCAGTTAAGAATTGTCTGATTTTACCAGGCAAAGGAAAAAAAAAACAACATTGTCACACTTTCTAAATGAATGTTTTTGACATCTGGATATGTCCAGAAATGCTGATTATGATAAGTAAATGTTTTAATTTATTTCAAGTAGCCCTCTAATTTATTATTTGTGTATTTGTGTACCTATGGGGTTGGGTTTTTTTTTGTTGTTGTTGTTTGTTTGTGAATAGAAGTATTTTGCAAATTGCAAATATGAAGCAGGTAGATTTTGACACTATGCAAAACAGTTAAGGACTGTGATAACAATGCAGTAAAGAGACCAGTGGTTGTGGAAATTAGAGATAATTTTATCAATGCAGTCAGTGAAGGAGAAAATGACATCAGGAAGCATTGCCTTTGTCTGTCCTCAGATTAGACTGCTCCTTTTCAAAGTGAAAAGAATGTCTGGGAGCTGATAAAGTTCTTCTCCCCATGAAGTTCATGAGTTGGAGTTATTCAGAAAAACATCTACTTTCAGCTCACCTGCTATTTTGAACAATTTATGTAGACAGTTTATCCTACATGAAAATGTCTCACCTGTCTCAGGAGCACTTAGTGCAGCTTGGAGCCAGGTCCTGATTCAGTGGGGAAAGGCAAATCTTTACATTATTGATTTTCCAGCTCCTTTCTCCAGTACTCAAGATACAGCATGGGATAGTCCTGTTGGCTGTACCATCTGCACTTAAATATGTCATCAACCAACAAACCTCTGACCACTGATCTTTTCTTTCCCCCCCCCCGGGTTACAAGATAATATAGCATGAAAAAGTTCAAATGGTAAAATGCAGCAGTAAAAATCCGGATTGTGGAGATCCCTGTCTGTTTCAGTTTAAGCACGAGAGGTTGTTGAGATGGCTTGCATTCATGAAGGGGGATAACACAGAAGCGGGGGATTTTCTGAGTGTTGTTTCCCTGATACCAATCAGTTGCATGTGGATATTTTTACTCAGGTCACAATATAAATTGCTGCCTTCTCCTTATCCTGTGAAAACCGGTCCAAATGGTTATTAGAACTGGAACAAAAACAAAACAAAACAAAACAAAAAAAAAAAAAAAAAAAAAAAAAAAAGAGAATATCATCAGTATCAGTATTGTCTGATCTGCTAGTGTCCCACAAAATACAGTATTTGACTGCAGAGTGACAGAAACAAAACAGAAATGACACCTCAGAAGTTAGATGTAACAGTGCTGCAAGGAAGTGAGTACTTTTAAATGTCTTGTTAAAGGGTAGGTAACTGCCCAAGCCTCCCTTAGGAACGCTCACAGAATGGTTCACACAAGTCTGAGTATTGACACACAAACACACCAAAAGCCACAGCATTTCTGACAGAGTTCAGAAGATACGCCTGCAGAAGTTAGAAATTTCCACAACACTTTTTAATTGGACAATTTGTAAATTATTAGCAGCCTGGCTCTTCTAAGGGCACACTTTCAGCAGAGAGCCATAGGCTTTAACTGCACAGCTCCCATTAATGTTAATATTAAATCTTCATGCTGTAACTTATCCCACAGCACGTAACACTACCCAGCGTTTTAAAGATAGGACCATATGTGCTGCACTGAAATACATAACAGGATCAAATTGAAGAGACCACAGCAACCTCATACTGGAGATATTTCTTGAGCTCATTGGAAATGTCCTCATGATTTATTTACTTTGCCAGGAATGCCTGTATACTTGGCTCTTTCTGTCTGAGGGCTTCAACCCCAATGAAGTAGGCATTCATTCTTTTTTCATTGTCCAACGTGGGTAAACAGGCACAGAGGTCAACAGGCTTACACAAGGTCATGGCATGAGTCACTGCTGTGGCTAGGAATAGAATCCAGGAGTCCTCATTGCCACTGATCTCCAACACTGCCCTGTACTCCTAAATTAAAGCAGGGCTAATTTTATTTTTGCACAGAATACAAGGTGTCTGAAATCAATAGAAATGTTATAGTTTCCTACAGAGGGATGCATTTCTCTTTATGGCCCTGAATCAGCACTTCTGGGGAGCTAGATGGAAACCACGCTCATTTTATAATGGTATGCTGGGAGCATCATCATAAAGATTTTTACACATTCTGTGACACATTTTATCCATCAAAATCTAAACCAGTCAAGGTTTTGTAGTTCTGTCCCAGAGATTACATTTTGAATTGTTGGCTGCTCATAGCTACTGATTGTAGTGGAAACGTATTACGTATCATAATGTCTTCATCAATCAAATAGCATCGATTGGCACTTCCAAAGCACCATTATGCTCATCTGACCAATTTAATACCTGTCTGATGCAGACAGAAGATGAGACAACTCCTGTGCCCTCCTTATTCAAGGAACAAATTTAATATCCAGAGGAGGGTAGGGCAAATATGAGTGTCCTTTGAACAATCAGCAAGGGACAGGGGCCAGCAAAACAGCTCTAAGTTCCTATCAGTCCTATATTCTAAGGAAAATTCAAGTATAAGTGAGAGAAAACAAGAATATATAGAATGAGGCAGCAATGGCAAGAAATTACATCACTCACATTTCGATTGGAAAAATGTTGCAGGAAGTTTGCAAGATGTTCGGTGTGCCTTTATGCTGCCTATTTTACAGTATTGCTGGTAAAAAATACACAGTAACACTGGTAAAAAGGGGATATCAATGAGGCTTTTACAAAGGTAGCAATTTTATCTGGAATTGTGTATTAGAAATCTTGTTCACATTTCTTCTAGTTTGAAGAACATGCTACGTTTTTTCCCCATAAATTAAGTTTATCTCTTCATCAGGATAGGGTCTCAAAGAGGCATAGGAAAGGTACAAGGGACCCTGGCTTCTGGGCTGACACGGAGGAGAATTTTATCCAAAATCTTCTTATGATTTCTTTTTTTACTGTCTCCAAACTGTCCAGGCGTAGTGAAATGAAATTGTATGCTTTTGGGAATGAAATCTTTAAAAACTATTAGTTCTGAGCAACTGTGAAGCCAAAATGAATATAATAAACATTAAAGAAATAAATTTTATCTTTAAAATTACCTGAGACATGGAAAGAGAAAGAAAAACATAATTAACATATTTTCTGCTGTTAGCCCACCCCAAGATGACTCCTTCTTAAAACACAGTGAATATCAGGACCCTTAGACAGCCTCACCTCAACCTACCTTGAATAAGTATTTATAGACTAGAATATTTTCTAACATATTTCTTTATATAAACAAAATGGAATGTTTTACTTACATTTTATTTCTTCAACAAAATACTCTGCTTTGTTTATATAAATAACCAAATGCCTCAAAATGTTTTGGGAGTTTTTCAGGCTCATTGTATATCAGAGTGGACAGTATCGACTAACTGGAAACTCCAGTGGGATGTGATTTTGCAAATTATTTTTTCTGGCTTGGCCAGTTCTTTAAAGACTAACACTCAACAGGAAGCACCTAAGCCCAATGAGAGGGGATGAGTTTTGGTCAGTCACCTTGGCTGGCTGAAAGCTTTATCCACCATAGAAGTCTTGCTGGGAGGTTTCACCCGCTACACAGGGATATTTTGTTGAAATGCATTTCACCGGTTCTGTAGCAAAGTATTAAGTGGAAGTAGTGAAAGTACTAAAATGGAAATGCCAGTTTTCATTCGAGAAGCAAAATAGAGGATCTGACTTCTGAATGAGAAATTTCTGGGCACCCAAACCCCTTATTTTCTGATGGTGGATGATATAATTCTAATATTGCAACCAGCTGCCTGTTTAGAGTAGAGGATTTCTGCATACATAAATTTCTTCTCCTGATGAGATAAAGATCACTTATTGACTATATCCTCTGGTTTTTGCTTTCAGACTGGTTTGGTTTCAATTGTGGGAAAGCGATGCCAGTGAATAGTTTACGTATTTGGCTATTAAGCACTGAAGTGGTCACCAGGGTAGGGGTAAGGAACCAAGGGAAAAGACATTTTTTCCACTAGCCAAATTCCACTGGAAATGAGACCTCTGAAAATTAGCTACATGTAACACAATACGAGCTCAGAAAGGAGGACAAGTTGGGGTTCTGCTTTCATAAGTTCACCTTTCACACCCAACACTCCGGGAGTAGGTGCCATTAAAAAGGGAGCAGTGTCTATAAGGAAAAGCCAAGGTGAAGAAAATCTTTTTTTTCCAATACCACAGTTGCTGCAGTAATAGTCAACTTTCTCAGCTCTCATTCCCCCCAGGACAGCTATATAAACCAAAATGCAGTAGCTATACACACACGCATTCTTACCTAGTAATAACGTGTTGCCTGATGCCATCTCATGTAAATGACTATTACACATCCAAATGTAGTAATGTAGCTGCACTGCCACACATTGAGAACCTCCAAAAATTTTTTCAAGTTCATAAAATACACTTGCATGCTCCTTAATTGCTACAGTAGAGAGTGTTTCACTGTCCAAACACGGTGGAAAGACGATCACTGTGCAGCCATTGTGGAAATAAGATTCTGTCATAAAGAATATCCATCCTTAAAGCTGATTTTTTTCTTGGAAGTACAGGGGGTTTTTTTTAATACTTTGATGATGTGCGTGAGCCTACAACCACACAGGTATGTATGTAAACTCTTCTCAGAAAAATACTTTTATCATCTAAAGGAATAAAATGCTTGAGGCAGAAGACAGGAATCTCTGGGAAATACACTACTGTGATGAATACATTTGTCAACCGAGTGCCACAGTGATGAATTTCAGGAAAGATGAAAAGGTTTTTCATGACAGCGAGAAATTTGTAACTCAAAGAAGAGAAAATGAAGCAAACAGTTTGCATTTATCTTTGCATCTTAATAGACAACTTTATTCCTGTTTTCAGGATGTTGTCTTCATTCTCATGCTAAAGGATTTCCATTTGTATAAAATATTAAAACAAAATGGAGTCATACAGGTACGGGTTAGTACTGTGTCAGTTGCAGCTGTCAGAGAACCTAATATATGGATATTTTAGTCTGAGATTTTTCATTACTATGGATTTTGGAGCTGCTTTGGACCTGACAGTTGACATGCACAGATAAAATGCATTAAAATACCTCCAACTTTATTATTAATTAGGATTTGATAATTTGCTGCTCCTGCCCTCTCCTAGAACATATCCACAACAAATGAAATCAAAAAGGCATTTCAGCTCTTTCATAGTTGGGTCTGCCACTACAGTGCTGGAATCAGTGGTTTTTGTTTTGTTTTTTTTTCTTTAGTGGGTGCAAAGATTGAGCCCTGAGCTCCAGCAAGCTGCATATGGTGTGTTTTCTGCTTAGAGTCTGTACTGGTTATCTGCTCTCCCTCCTTACCTGGCACAGCCTGAGTTTCTTAACTTGTAGGGCATGCTGAATAACCTGTATTTTCATTTTTTAAACAGAAAAGTATGATACTTTTCTTGGAAAAGTGGAAAGAATAACCTCCACATCAGCCAGCACTGGGATGAAGGTAATTAAAGCTCTTTTACTGAAGACATTAACACCAAATATTCCCTAAAGTACTGACTGCAGAGTACTACATTGCCATGAGGTGAATTTGCTAAATTTAAATTTACATACACTGAAATAGCCTAATTTAACAGAAATACTGGAAAAGTTCCATGTAGCATATTTGGCAATGGCTCTGTACAGACGACTGGTCTGTGCGACACAATGTTGACTTAGGAAAAGACTTTGCATTTGCCCACATGCCCATTGGTAAGTGAACTGGAATGTGAGCAGGTATTGAAAGTGCTGCATACACTGTGTAGTTGTGTTTCTAAACTGCAGGTTTTCCAATTCTGTAAAATAATATGAAATTTATTTATTATGTTTCCGAGAATTATGCCCTGCAATCATACTGTGGAGCTGTGTTACCGTCACAGTTGGCTTCAAGTTGATTGTCCTCCAAAATATGAACTGAGGATGAGAATCACTGTTAGATCTGCCATGGATCCAAGGCTAAGTGACATCCTCCCTGCACTATAGCTCAGACACACCCACCTACACATCACTGTATGTTATACCCATATAAATACATCTATTTCCTTACTGCCGTCATTTAGAGCAGACATTTGGCTGAATGTGGAAGTTTTCTTTTTATTTGCATTACTGTTCCAGCTAAGATTTCCTCGTGTTCATTTCTTTCACAAGTTTCTGTAAGCATCAAAACAACACCCTTTCAGCTGCAAAGACACCGTTTAGGTAGAAAAAAAAATGCAGTTTCTGTCGCAGAGGTCATGCCCTGCCAGGCTGAGGCAGGCGGCGGTGGCAGGATGCGGGGACAGGGCCGAGCGCTGTCAGTGTCGCTCCCGGGTAACCTGAGCCGCGTCTGGCAGCCGCAGGAGCGGGGATGGGCCGAGGCCGTGGCTGGGCTGGTTTTCAGTGCAATCCCAGCCACGGGCAGGGCTGCACGGCCGCCGGCAGCCGCGGCCGAGCGGCAGGAGCGCCTGATGGGGGCGGAGAAAGCTTCTGATGGTCCCTCCTGCTGGGGGTTTGTAAGGAAGAGGTTGTTGCTGTGGCAGTGCCCAGCCAAAGGTCAGAGTTGCTGAGCACCAGGGGGATTTCAGGGGTCTGACACATTTGTGTTGGGGGCAAACTGGTGAAGTCGAGGTGAATGAATATGGCTATACTTCTAACACTTCCAGAAAATATTATGTCCATCAGGACATCATAGGACAAAAAGAGTCCTGAATCCACAGGTCTCTGGCAGCTTTTTGGAGAGAAAAGGAAGCCAGGTTGCTGCAGCCGGCATTGTACTTTCCCCAGCCACCCAGAACCGCCAGTGCCAGCCTCGCACTGCATCTGGTGGGAGCAATGGATCAGCTCCATTGCATGATCGTATCTGGTGTTAGTATCTGGCATTATTAATAGTTTCACTTGTGGAGTCTGGCCAGAATTGTGCTTCTCTTTGTGCCAAACAAATACAAATAAAATGTAGCTCAGAAGTCCTTTTAGTGTCTGATACCTTTGCTTCTCCCCTATGGAAAAACCCAGCACAAACTCCTTCCCATCTGCTACAGACATTTACATCTTTGGGGCTGGGGTGACTGCACCGCTGCCCTCCCAGCATGGGAACCCAGCAATTCCCCCTGCACTGATGTGGCCAGATCCTGCATAAAACAGGCTGTGACTGCTTAGCCCATTGTTCACAGGTACAGGTAATGACTCACAATGCAAAACAGAAGTACTGTGCAAGGCAAAGTGGTTTTGGCTGGGAATCACGTATTCATCCACCTGAAATCAATGTTTGTTTTCCTGCATGGGGCCAAGCAGTGTGAGGACACACTGGAGGGGAGGGAAGAAGAAAGTTGACACTTAAATTATGGTAGTGAAAATCGCGTATCTCGATGTAAGATATGGATCTGTGTGTATGTATTGGTAGGTCTGCATGTGCTGAGCTGCAGATTTTCACCCAGTGTAATAATTCTTGTGATTTCTCTCAGACCATCAGCAGTGCTGAGCTGGATAGCCGATTTTCCAACTCTGTCAAAACACTTCAACTGCATAATAAATAATGCATTTGGGCATTCTCTGATCACCCATTAACCCAAGAGGAGATATACATAATCTGAAACTCCTACTGGTTCATGGGAGGTTTTGATCTTCAGAGGATTTGCCAAATTAAATCAGTAGAGTGCAGGGGGAAAGTATTTCCTGATGACAACTTACTTGGCAGGCTCTGGAGCAGGAGGTGACCCAAAATGGGGTGAATGGCACACCAGCAGGTCAGTGGCCCAGGTTGCCTGTAGCTCAGGGACCTCACTGCTCATCTGGAGCTGGCAGCGAGGAATCATAGCCAGCCTCAGGCAGCACATGCCCAGCACAGCAGCCTGGTAAGTTCTGATTAAGTTATCAGGGTTAGATTCAGTTTTCTGATACATAAGTGTCAGGTATGCTGGGTAGATAAAGAGCCAAGAAAAGGCTGGTTATATTTTCTGAGCAGTATGTAAATCTTGGTTTGTGGTTGTATCAATCTAGTCCCTCTGAAAAGTCTAAGAAGATCTGCAGTCAGTATCTCATGTGCCCTAAAGGTTAAGACTGCAGCAAGAATCAAAAGAAATACTATCTTTCTTATTTTTAAAGACCTTATGACTTCTGCCAGCCCAGCTCAGGATTTCTGAATGCTTGGGGCTGGCACAACCATCATTTCCATTATCACACAATCCCTTTTCCAGCTCCCCGGAACCAGCTTGGTGCTCTTCCATGTCAGGAAAACGAGTGTGGATAAAGTGAGCTAATAGCCCCTCACTCTTTCCTGTTCCTCAGAAGAGGAGTTTTGCAGTGAGGCTGTGGTTTCACAGGAGCTGCTGCAAGCAGCTGGGGATGTGAGCATCCCTGGATGCACTGCCAGGAACCTGCTTCCGCCACCTGGGCAGCCAGGCTGAAAAAGAACTTTTTTCTTTCTATTTTTTTTTTTTTTTTTCCTGAATGGTCTTTAACTAAGACCTGTCCACTGAGCCAGCTCATTGCACAGTCACAGAAATAATCCTTCTAAGCACGGTCAAGGACGGCACAGGGCAGGGAGACGGGGTGGGAGTCATGGGACTGCTTCCACAGGCTGCTGCCAAGTGCACGTGTGAAAGCACATCCTGCTAGCAAGGCTGGGATGTCTCTGGGCATTCATAGCTTGACCTAGGGCCCTTTGTTCCTTGTTAAATGTGATTTCTAATGACTATCATAGATAGAAACTGTAATTTTTTTTCCTGCTGAAACCATGTAAAGAGACTGTGGGATAGGTGGTGACTGTTCCCATCAAAACAGACACTTCTGTGTGGGACACAACAGATTTTCTTGGACATGTAAAAGAAAGTGATATTAATCACCTCATCAATTCTATATGTATCTGATTCCTCATTTGTGATCCACAGCTATCCCGTTTCTGTTCAACTCACTGATTCAAAATACCAGGGTTAAGAAAACCCTGGAGAGCAAACAGGGAAATCCTCACTGTCCCTTTTGTAATGTAAACCTAGATTTTCTTTCCTTTCTTCTAAAAGAAAAAAAAATAAAAGAAATGTAAATGCTTATATCAGTTTAATTTAAAAATATCAGAACTAATCTATTTGTATTCCCAGTGACATATTTAGTGTTGTTTTTAAATACCTTTATTAAATCTAATCATCCTTCCCAGAATATATTTGCATTTAACAGTGTTTTACAGCACCCCACAGCTCACTCTCTATGATATATCAAAAGAAATATGTGATGCTTTCTTTGCTGTCTCCCACAGCGGTCTAAGGAAGAACATGGAGAAAACAATTTTCTTCTCTGTGTTCCAAAGACAGTTTAAGGGCACCTGTGGTCTTTTCTGTGATTCTATTTAACATTCACACTCAGTGTTCTAATCCCCTTTGGGTTAAGAAAAAAATGCAAACCCATTACTTTGAAAACATTTAAATCATGTAATTGCATGGTCAAGGTATGGGAAGGGGTAAATTAATTTGGGATGGTAAGAGACACAGGACTATCTAAAAGACTACTGGCTCTCCATTACTAACAGATTTCTCTTCATTTGTAGCACATGATAAATCTAGATGGGATCCTGTAGCCACTAAGCCCTGAGACTTAAGGACAGATCCCTGAAATTCTTGGGTAATTGAATGGCAGGGACCTGGTGTTGGAGACCCTTCCCCAGAAAGATGTCACAGCTGCCCTCCAGAATGAGAACCTGGGTTCCTACCTGTGAAAGCAAAAGTCAGCACTGGATTAGCTTCTGTCCTTGTAAACTCTTCGGCAGGTTCTCAGTGCCCCTACCTGGGCAGGGGAGCTGGCAGCCATCAGGTCTCACAGGTTGTGCACAGCTGCAGGTACACATACTGTAACATGAGCAGAAACATAATTTTTCATTATTTCACTATTCCTTACTGCATCATACACGTATTTTTGTGATGGCAAATCTGCATAGCCCGTATATAATGATATATAATGTATATATAAAAATATATATAGGTTAAAATGTGTTATATTTATCTAACAACTGAAATGGCTTTCAAAAAAAATAGTACAAGTCTGGTTTGTCAACCTTCTTAAGCATCCTTGCGCTAGCCTTCCAGTGCAAAATCATCCTGGAGGAGTACACCCACTTTCTGGCACATCCAGGGTAAAAGAAGAAAAAGAAAGAAGTGTGGAATCCTGATGACTTTATGTTGCAGTGCAAGACTGGCTGGAAAAAGAGCTGTAAGGTAGCTGAGACATCCTTGAAACTTGAGCAAGATCCAAGTACAGGTTGGAGCTCTCAGCAGGTGTTGCCATAGTGAGAATTTTTTTGGCTGTTCTAGTCTGTATCCTCAGACTTGGGGACAAGCAAGTGCATGATGTTGCACCCTCCTTGCTGTTTTTGCCCTGCTGGCTGTGCAGTTGCATTTGGGCATTTGCTTCAAAAAGGAAAAGAAAAAACTCTGAGCACAATCTGCTGCTGGCAGAAACAAGTCGTTTAATGGTGTCAGTGCTGCTACCCCTTGTTTTCTAGATCACAAAGTCAGTGGCTACATTCTGCATGCAAGTAACAGAAAATATTGAAGTTCAGTTTCTAGGGAAAGAGCAAACCTATTAGATAATCAAAGGAAGCTATAACAGAGAACTGATCAAGATAAATCTAAAAGAACAATGTAAATCCATTAAGCTGGTAATTGCCTATGTGTGACAAATTTCTTTTATTACCACACTTTTCTTGTAGTAATACTGACACAACACTATAAAATTTAGGGCTCTTTTTCATGCCTTCTCCATCCCAGTGGGATCTCCAGCTGAAATTCTGCTCCAAGGAATACAGCACATAATCAGTCCCTTTGAAACTGCTTCAGTAATGCTGAATCCATATAAGTGCGGATGCCAATTATGCTAATGAAACTGCAATGGGCCTGTGGTTCTTGCCATCCTCTAACAGTGCTGTAAAACTACTGTCACACTCAGCAACTAAATTTTTGTAGCATATGACCACTTAGAATACTGAAATTTGCTGCATGGTGGAGCGTATGCCACATGTTCCCCAAACCTAATCCTGCTAAGAACACAAAGAAAGTCTGGGATTTTTATTTTTTTTTACCTTTTCTACTTGTCCTGTATTCACACCTCTGGAAGGTGCAAGGCTAATGCAAATAATTTTTATTCTGCCCTCCTTTCTTGCTCCCTGTTTCCCTCCAAAGCATTGATCCATCCTGAGGAGCAAGCACTGGGAAACACAGCAGGCTAGCAAAATTTCAAGGTGCTCCTTAGAAAACCCAAGACAGATCCTTAACATCTTTTCTCTATTTGTTCTTTTGGGCTGATAGGATCTCTGACAGAATACTCACTGATGCCTTGGCAGGGCATTTCTTTGGGCTCAGGCAGGACTCGTCACATGTGGTTTCTCTTTTCCTCTCCTGCATTCTCTCACACAGCCCTACTGTGGCAAGGATAACTCTTCTTCTCAGGCAGTAAGTGGGGGGGTTCAAAGTCTACATGTTAAAATGTCTACATCCCCTCCCCTTTGGCTTTACTGCCTGGCAATGTTATAATCATCTCTGCAATACAGCACAGGACAAGGTACCAATCAGCCTGCGTGAACAACAGCATTAAGGCTACTATAAAATCCCACTGAGGACACTTCCAGGGTGTGGTGGGAGTTGTTAGTACAGATCATGAGAAGACACAGACTGGAATATGGATTCATCAGGAGTAATAGCTTTCACACATGAAAGTCAGGATAAAAGAAATGGCAATACAAGGCTGACCAGTCTACATTATTGGGCTATTACTGCTTGCATCAGTGGAAAGTCCTGCCTTACTATTTTTTTTTTCCCACATTAAATCCTATCACCATTATTATGGTTCCAGCACTGCTGTGTTTCAACAGCGCTTCATCCCTTCTTCATGCACACTTATTACAAATACTACAGTCTTAGGGAAACAGCTTTGAAAACGCTGCAAGTGCATCTGCCTTCAATTCTGTCATCACGAATTTGTGGACCACGACAATTGCAGTCCATAGTATTTTTTAAAAAGCAGTGAAAAACTACAAATGTTAACCTTTTGCTTAGTTTATTGTTTATAACACCATAATATGCTGTCATGTTCTCCCATTTTCTCATCTGCCTTTGAAGGGACATCTCACTAATGACACCAATTCCATGATAGGTGAGGGATGCTTGGAATTACTGTTGTAGTTAGTGGCTGGCAGCTTTTCTGGGGATAGACTTTATTCCTTGGTGTGCCTGCAAAGCCATGCTATTGTTCCTCCCTTACTTCCCAGGGCACTGGTTGAAGAGCAAGGCAGGCTATGGTGGGGAGGTCCTTCAGCTCACAGGAGTCACCTACTCTGCCCCTGCTCCACAGGCTGCAGAGGAGTTCATGAAGTAGTTCTTACACCACTTGCAGCCTGTCATTTGAAAATGTAGCTTCACACATCCCAAAATGAGGTAGAAATACTAATCTACTCATGTTTCCTGACACTTACTGTGCCTTTTCTTGAGTCAGAGCCCAGAGATGTGTTATGATACTTGATCTTTAGGCTGCTCAGATGTAATGCAAAGTAGCAAAGTAATTTCCAAAATTAAGTCTCCTGACACTGACATAGTGCTGACAACGTTCAGATAACTAATATTTATTTTTCTTCAAGGAAAATTTTGAAAATAATAAACATACTTGTTATTTGCTTAACTGGTTCAATATTCTTTTTATTTATTTATTTATTACATACAGCTCTATTTTAACTTAACTTTAACTTAACTTTAACTTATTTATTTTAACTTAACTTAACTTTAACTAGTTTGCCATCTTCTCAGTACTCTAGAAGAAGGGCATGACACCCCAACATAACAAGGCACACCCTTCTCTTTGCATTTCACTATTGGCTTCAGCATCCCATCCTCAGCCCTGAGCTGGCATTAGGTATTATAAGAGCAGTTGCTGCAACCTAGGCTTGGGAAGCCTAGGCTAAGCAGCAGCAGCCCAGAAGTGTTACATTGCTCCTGTGTTTGTGAGGATCATCTGGTTCCTGTCTGTGGTCTGAATTGCTCCTTAGAAGCATTCAGATACACACACACACACACACACACACACACACAGTGGGATGAAATGCCCTCAGGAAAAACTCATACTCACACCTAGAGTTACAAAGAGACACATAACGAATGCAGAAATATACACACAGGCATATGGAAAACTCAGCAGTTCTGTGGAATGTGCCCATACCTTATGCTCCTTGAAGTTTCAGTATCGATGTCATCATTCCTTCCTTGCTACTCACTGCTGCCACCACGTGTTAACCACAATTTTGGGGTTTTTTTTCTGAAATAATAATGCCCCTTGAAATAGAAAGACGTGTTATGCCATGGCTGAGAAGGACCTGGAATTTGGCAGTACTGCAGAGAAAAAATGTGAAATGGGCAAGCCATTCCTTAGCAGACTGGACATTGCTGAAAACAGTGTAACAAGCTTCAGAAGAGCCTCCTATAAGCAAAACTTCAAATTCTGAATTGAGCATTCATGCTATTTATTACCAGTACAGTTTATGGATGTGTGTTAGCGAGTGCCAGGCTAGTGCTAGTAAGTTCAAGTTCGTACACTGACAGCTTTTCTCTCTCTCCCCCATGCCTTCCTCTTGCACTTGGATTTCTTGTCATGCTTTTTGAGACTGAAAAATGCATTAGTAATGAACAAAAGTGGAATGCAGTCAGGAAAGCACTTTCTTCCTAATTCCCATGATCCGGTAGTGTGCCTGTTCCCTTGGGAATGAAAGGCGGTCTTCCAGTTTGGGTTTAATAAGAGTAATTGTGGATATTTTTACTGTTGCTACAAATGACTAATTAATAATTATTAACATTTGCTGTGTCCGCATCATACAAAATATGGGTAAGTTTTACCCATGTCATTGCACACTACTAAAAATGAGTGTGGCTCAGAGCTAACAGGACAGCAAATTTCTACAAGCTGAACTTCCCCCAGTGTGGCTTGGTTCTCGGCTAAATTTATTTCGTCTTAAATAACTTGTGAAGGATGACATTTAAGTGACAATCTGTTGATAGCTAATCACAAGCCTACAGCGTATCATTTCAATGGGATGTCTCGATGTGCAAGTTAAGGTTAGTGTAACAATTTGCTGGTTTATGGTTTTGTTGAGGGAAACGGAGCATATGCAAGGCTTAGCTGTTCTCTCTTCCCTCTGTCTGGCAAGGTCTGAAAGCACATGCCTAGGTATAGATGCAGTGCTACCAGTTCTCACATTGGTTAATGTGTTACCAGCACATACTCCCGGGCCAAGGAATGATTTCAGAGTATCAGTTTGCATTCAAAACATAAATTCAAGCTTGGTTTCCAGCTTTTGTGACTGAGAGATAATAGATGGTTAATCCTAGCTCCAAACCAACGATACTGAAGATGAGTATGAAGATGTGACATGTAGCATTCCATGTTTCTGAGAGACTGTTTATGCATATGAAAGTCTGTTTTAAGTCAGTGGTCCTCTACACAGGTGTCCTTGCAGCTGTTTGTCACACCTTGCTGGATCAGCATGCTGGGGAAGGATAGGGAGCTAATGCTCAGTCAGGATCGTGAAGGAGAGGAAATGGGAGAAGACACCGATACAAAGGTCTGATGTTACTGTGGAAAAATTGTAGCCTGTTTAGCATTTACTTCTGCTTTTGCACATTGTTTAATTCCAGTGCCTATAAGGAGGTTTTTGAGGAATAGAACCAGGGTTTTCATGGTGGTGCATGGCAAGGGCATGTGAGAAAACAGGTGTAGCTTGAAAGAGGAGATGCTCTGACTGGATACAAAGAAACATCATGAGGGAAATTGAGCATGGGAAAGCATTGCCCAGAGAGTATGTACAGTCTGTGTCCTTGGAGCTTTTGAAGAATCTGACTGTTTAGAGCCCTGAGGACAGGAGCCCTCCAGAGGCGCTTTTCCACTCTGATTACCTCATAAGCCAGTAGATGTAATCTTTTTGGATTTCAGCAAAGCTTTTGAAACTGTCACAGTATAATTCTGGACAAAATGTCCAGCACACAGCTGGATAACAGTGTTATGCAATGGGTGAGCAACTGGCTCATGGGTCAGGCACAAAGAGTTATAGAAAATGGGGTGACATTAGATTGGTGTCCTGTCCATAAGGGGGTTCCCCAGGGCCCCATCCTTGTCCTGGGGTGACTTTATGATGGTTGTATCCCCAATCTTCTGTTCTGTTTATGCTGGATATTAAGTTCTACACCAATAAAACTGGTTCTGAGAGCAAAGGTGGGGGGAGAAAACCCAGAAACTGTTTTCAGAAACTGCACTTGCTCCCCTGCATTCTCTCTCATGGACTGTTTTTTTCTGCAGCACGGACAGTGGGAGAGAGCTCTCCTTTGCTTTTACTTAGTTTTTTTTTAGCTAGCTGAGGCAGAGAAGTTCCCCAGACTGGGTTTTTCTTTTTCTTGGAACTGATCAGCCCTGCTCTAGACTGAAAACCCAGAAAAACACCAGGAGCTCACACCTGTGGCCCACAGGCATGGGATGCAGCATTTTCCAGTGCCAGAGGGACTGATAAGAGACTGAGTGAGCTGAGCTACACACCAAGAAAAGGAATTTCTGAATTTGCTGTTCTCTTCAGAACAGCAAGAGGGTTTATTGTTAATATTATTAATTTTTTATGCTTGTGAATATTTTGCTTGTTAAATAAACAGGGTTTTTTTCCACTTTTCTCCAAGGAAATCTTTTCCCAAGCCAGCTGGGGGAGGGGCTGCTTTGATTTGCTTTCTAGAGCGACCCCTTTGGAAGTTTTCTCCCAGATTTGCCCTAAACCAGGATGATTCTCCACCCACTTCTCTTCAACATCTTCATTAATGTCTTGCACACGGGACTCAAAGTTTGCCAATGACACTAAACTGGGAGAAGCTGTAGACTACCCCAAAGGCAGAGGGGCCCTGCAGAGAGCCCTTGATAAATTAGAGAGGTGGGAAATCACCAATCAAATGAAGTTCAGCAAGGGCAAGTGTGGGATTTGGCATACAGAAACTACAGGGTCATTCTTGTAATAGGACCTAGGTCCCTCAGATGGAATGAAATTCATTGTCTTGAGCCCCAGTGCTTTCCACTGCCAACCCTCCTCAACATGGCACATGTGCCCCAGCTTTGGGACCGACTGGAGAACCTAACAGTCTGTCTCAGACTGTCCTTGATATTATGAAATTAATTTTCCATTTTCTTCTATTCTTGCTTCTGTTTTCACCTCACCATGAAGTGCTTTGTTACAAAACACTTTCCTTTTGTTTACTGCCCAACTACTGGCCTATAATAATGCAAGAAGAAAAGGGTATGTAAATACCAGGAGTGTCCTGTCATTAAAAAAATGAGATCGTGTTGGATTTCACTTTCTAGACCAGAGACAGTAAACCACTACTTCTAAATGATGGAGCCATGACATTTTCTACTTGGGGGACAGGACAGAGAAGACTTAGGCCCTCAGCTTTTGCAGTTTTTTTCTGACTCCTGATTAAGGTCATGTCGTTACAATGATGCTATGATGACATATATTCTTTTTGGTTTGGCAGAGGATTATGGCTTCAAAAATTTACTTGAAAGGTGATGTGGATGTCCTGAGTGCTCTATAATCTTGAAACAAACAGTGTTGCTTTGTTTGAGCTGTCACTACAGTATCTGACATGAAACAGAAAAGAAAAAGTGTGTATTTTGGAGGATGTGAAGGGATTTGAATCAGTTTAGAAGGATAATGTTTCTTTAACTGGGTAATCCATATGAGACTTTTCAACCAAGTACAAAAGGATCCACATCAGCCACCTCTAGGCCAAGTCTAAAAAGTATTGCAAATTATTTAGGCAGTCATTAAATATGACCTTTGTTCTTGGCAGCAGCACAAGAAAAGCAAGAAACAATTAAGCAAGTGACTGTTGAAAGCACTACTGACCGATTTCAACACTGAGTTTGTTTTCTGCTGGTTTTGCCTCTTGTAGTTTCATTTTCTCATGTTGGAAGAAAGACAAAGATGTCATTTTAGTGTCTACAAATCTACTTACATTGATTAGCAGTATATACTTAGAATTGGCATCAGTTGTTTTCATGCATAGTGCAGCATCCAGCATTACTGTTTACATTTTTATGTTTCTAGGTTATGAATTTTTTAGTAATTCTCTGGAATCTGCAAAGTAAGCTATAGTGTACTGCTGAGATCTGGGAAAAAAAAAAAAAAAGCAGTACGGGCCAAATGCTCCTTCAAGGCATAAGAAATTATTAAGAAAAGTCTTTTGGTCCTTTACCCTTTCATCTCACTGAGCTGAACCAAAACAGTCAAACTGCTCAAAGAATGGCATTGGGCATCTGCCCTGACCACTGACAGGTGCTAAAGAGACTTTCCAACATGCCTAAGTATTTAGCTACCAAGCTCCTCTTGATTCTTGTGAAATGAGGCAGCTCAGGACTTGGAAATATCCCACTAGGTTAACATTTCTAAGAAGTTGCAGGAAGATTCAGAATCTTTTAACAAAAGAATCCAAATGCATTTTATTTTTAGACATCTACTGAAAAAATTATTTGCTTTTCTCTTACACTAAATGCTTGCAGTAGGATGCAATACAGAAAAACCAACCAAGGGGATTCTATGATTGATTCTAAGAGAATACACATGGGAAACCTCTTTCAAGCAAGTGTATAACAGGCCAGTTTACTTTAAATATCTTATTTCTCATCTCAGTTTTTGTGAACGAGATAAAATTTTTTGACATTAGAAGATATATAAATTTGAATAGGTTTTGAGTCTTCAGATCTGTTTCAGCAGATCTTCACTGGGATATTACCCTTGGATGATGATAGCACTATTTGCCCTGATGAAAGGAGAGAAAACAAAAATTTACAGTCATCAGAAGCTCCAGGAATTCAAGTATGAAGTAACAACATATTCTTTCTGTGCAAATGGTAAAAACTGGACAGCAAGGGGTAGGTTCCACTACATAGTCAACCAAAACCAGAGGTGTTTTGCATATAATCACTTCTATTTCATCCTTTACATTGTTTACATATCATAAGAATTGCCATCAACTAATTAACATGCACCATTTCTAATTAAAATATCTCATGGATTTAACAGAAAAGTCAAACTTACTCTTGCATGGTGGAAGAACAGGCTGAGGAGAGGATGGATCTGGTGGATGAGAGCAACATATAACCCTCTGCTATCAGACACTGTGCTTTATAGGCATAGGTTAAAAGAACTGGAATTATCTTGTCAGGCAAGGAGAACAATTAGAGGGGGAATGTGATGCCTCTTCAAATGTGTAAGTGGTTGGAAAAGTGGAATGAAGTACTATTTATCAGAATATTCCCTATGGAGAGGATGAGACCTAAAGGGCTTCAAATGCAACAAGGAAAACTTAGGTTACATGTTAGGAGAAAAAGAATTTAACTGTAAAGGCTGGTTGGAGATAGGATGAGGAGGCCAAAGAGTGGCCTTAATAACATCTGCTGGATGTGGAAATGGCCTGGCTGGCTCTGCCACAAGGCAAAAGGATGAACTAGATGAACTTTTGGACTCCTTTCCAGCCCTCATTGCTGTGATTCTGAGATTGATCATACTGGAAAGCTTTTCTGTAGTTATGTTCTCCAGCAACAGTAATTCCCCTATCAAAACCACGTTATTCGTGGGACGCATGAGCACATGAGAATAGAAGTTTTTGGAGGACTGAAACACTGCATCCATCATTTTATATCATTTGTTTCTTAGTTATAAAACAGTGGTGTGGTCTAGCTCAAGAAATTTGGGAGTTATCAAGAACCCTATTATTAGGAACCATCTGTTTTATTTCAGTGTTTCAAAGGTTAGAGGGTTAGAGGCTAGATGCCCAGCAGTAGTTTAATTTCTGTAGCCTAAACAGTCACTGAGAGGCTTGCTTATGCCAAAAAAAATTACATTAAGAAAACTATTTTTTTGCAAATCTTTAAACAATGTATGAACTTCCTTCTATTATTTCATAACATGTTCCCTTAAATAACATGCTGTTATGCTAGTCACATCATGAAATTCAACCGATTGGAAACAAATTAAGTAGCAGATATAGTTTAATTGTCCATGTAAGTAAATTATAAATGGTAAGCAAATAACTTTAATAGTAATAAAAAGGTCTAATACTGACATTGCATAATAATGAAGTTAATTCTTAGTACAGATGATGATTTGTTTAAAGAAGAAGCACTTTAACTTTGACAGTAAATACAGCTTTCAAGCCATGCAGAGGAGACAGGAGTATGAAGTCATATTCCCAGATACCTATCTTATTGTAGAAAATAGTTCCTTATGTGCAAGGGAATGTTTCCCCTGCATTAAACCATCAATATAGACCCATGGCATACAAAAGGGAATGCCTGCATATGGACATACTGATCTGGTGCTTACTTTGGTCTCTCAGATACAGAAAAACAAGAACCTCAGATGAAATCTGGGCCTAGGAAGAGCTGCTCTACATGCTGCTGGTCCCTGAACTCCAAGAACAAGCTACTTTATCTGAATTCTTATCTTTTTGCATTTTCCTTGAAGAGAAATACTCTGCCACTCTTGATGGGAGTTCAATTTCTTATGCCTCCACCTCCATGAATGTATGCCAGTTTAAATACCAAAACTGCTGTGTGCATTTCCATATAATTGAAAATAAAGATTTCTCATCTTCCTTCCTACAGAGCACTTTAAATGCCACACCCCAGCCTGTAATTTACTGACAGAAAGAAAGGCTACTGCCACAGTTTATCAGCCTTCCCCCTGCTCCCAGGGCAGGCTGAGGATGCAATGCAGCCACCCAAGCAGCCCCTTGCTGTCACTTCATGCAATTCTTGCAGAGGACAGACACTCAGGTGGTGCTCAGACATCAGTGAACAAAGAGCCCTTCTCAGTGCTCCCAAAAACTTGCCCCCATACTCTCCTGTCTGCAGATACCTCCCTGGGTTGTCTTTTTCAAGAGGTCTGGCCCTCTGCTTCCATTCTGTCTCTTGTAATGAGCTGTATTTGGATAATGGCTGCCCCTCCCTCCTCCTGCCTACTCAGGCAGCTGGAGTCATTATATCCTGTCTTCCTGCATTTTTTTATTTCTACACCTCATCAACACTCCTTTTTTTGTAAGTGGTTGGTCTTTGCAGATTGGACTTCCCTCAGCATGTTGAAAGAGCTTGCCAGCCTTGTGGAAGAGACCAGCTTGGAACATAAAAGTGTCTGATGAAATGCATTATGAAGCCCATTAAACTCCCATCATGGGCTGTCCCTTATCATGAACAAAAATGTTGTAGCATCTCTTGTTTATGATCACACCCTCCTCTTGAAAGTCCTGTCTGAAAGCATTTAATGTCTTTGCATCTTATCTCTCAATTTTTTTTACCTTATTCACCAAATCCTCATTTCTGTTATGCATTGTAGCACAAGAAAAAGGTCCCCATCACAATTTCCTAAAGAAAGAATGTAAGAATGAAAGTTAGATGTCAAAGGGCATTCACTAATAGCTGTTTAGGCAGTAAGCAGGGTTTATTAATCTATTAACCAGCATTTTTAGATCCTTGGGTTAATGACAGTCCATCAGGTTCTGTTGCTCAGCAAAAGCTGTAATCAGAAACAAAATCTAGCTGAGACCATTTCTATTATTCTACAGTGTGTGAGTTTAACGGCCTGTACTTTGAAATAACTCTCATTTCATTTCTATAGAACTTTCATCGTGTAAAACATTATATTCACTGGGTAAATCAGTAATTATCTTGTAGTTTGAAGTCTCATCCACTTCTCAGAAAAAAACCCATCAAATCAAAGCTTTAATAATGAATAAGGAAGGATAATTCAAGCTATGCTTTTTGTTTCTTACTGCTCTGGCATCCTTCCTTCTATGCTTAAGTGATTTGACTTCCTGAGCCAATTCTTGGGACAAACTAGTGCTCTAATTTTAGGTTTATCAGATGGCTCACAAGACATTTTCTCTGTGTGATTCTGCAGTGTCCGTTTACATACAGTCATTACTGTGTTGGGGGTCAGAAGAAGAAAGAACATTTACACTCTATTTCTAATTTATCCTGTGTATATTTGCAGGGAATTCAGTTCCAAGAAAGCTCTAAATAACAAAATGCATGGCCTCACAACATGCTGCAAAGTGCTCATTATCTGAATCCACTCTGACTGCTTTTGCAAACAGATGCTCCAAATACTGTTCTTAATTAAATATCAAGGGTTGGATTCCAATGTTGGTCCATGCCAGCAGAAGATAGCACAAATCCTGGCACTGGGCCCCAATCCAACAAAGGATGGTTGTGAATGCCTGAAACATTGCAGGCTTCCCTCTCTTGTGGGCAGACTTGCCAGACACTGAGATATAATGCAAAGAGTCTGGATTTTGGGGTGTTTCTCAGGTGTCAGGGTGGGAATGCAGTCCAGATGGCTGCTCAACAGCAGACTTGTGTAAGGATTGGGCATGATGCTCTCCAGTCAGGCTGGACAGAGCGGCTTCCTCATATCATCAACAACCACCACTACAAATTCCCTGAATCTTTGAGGAAGATACAGGAGTCAAAGTTAAGTCAGGAGCTGAAGGAAGAACTATGAGCTGAGCTTTTACTTAAACAATTCCTCCTTTTTTCTTACCACCTGATGGGATTTTTTCTGCTTAGTAATGGCTGTGCAATAGTTTTTAGATAGTGATGGAGATGGTAAAATATTTATTTTCAGAGTGTGGAGTGAGTCTAATACTTGGGGTTTTGGTGGTTTGTTTTGACAAGGAGAAGAGATAAAACACTTGGAAGAGAGGCAAAGAAAAGGAAAATGCAGGTAGCAAAGGGATCTTTTCTTTGAGCTAATGACTTTTGAGCCACGTCAACATTGCACAGAGTAACCTGTCTAAAGAAGACTAACTAACCTTGGAGAGCACCATGGCTGTACAGCCTTCCTGATCTGGTTCCAGAGAGTTCAAATATTTCCAAAGACAGTATTTCAGATTTTCAAAGATCTAGCATTTACCTGCAGAGAAAGGCTGAAAAAAAGCAAAGACATAGCACAGTCAGATCCGCCATTGCATAATCTGTACTAATCCCTCTGAAGCAAAGTTTTGGTGTTTTTTGGGGATTTTTTAAGATAATTTCTTCTAGTGGGTTTACAGCTCTTTTGGGAAAAGATTTAATCTTTGACAGCAAGGCTAAACATTTTCCTTAGGAGGCACACAAAAAATGAGGAGAACAGAAAAGGAGCAGGAAAACAGGCAGAAACATGATGGGCTGCTATCTGGGTTCCCTTTTGGTCCTCTTTTCTAATAACTGGTCAAGTTATTTCTTTGGCTTAACAGTGTACCCTGGGCTCAAAGTCGTGGGTCTGCTGAGGCAAAGGAGCTCATAGAGCTCGAAAGCTTTCCCAGCTGCTTGTTCTCCCAGCCTTTGTGTGAGGCTATCAACCTCCTCAAAGGTTCATTACCTACTTTCCAACACAGAAATTGTAGTCAATTGATTAATATCCAATGGTTTGTGTTTTTTTTAACTTAAAAGCCATAGTGTTACCACCATGCTTTGATGTATGAAGTAGGGCTTTATTTGTTTTTAAGTCTGCTGTCTTTTATACACAAGTTTGCAGAGCAAACGGATTCAAACTTTTCCATGCTTTATGGTTCTATATACCCTCACCCACTGAGGCATCTCAATCTACCATCTGCCTTTCCTCAGTACACACAGACATAAATTTTAGGGCAAGAAGACCTGGGTGGTGGTCCTCTTTCTTTACCCCTGTTACAGGAAAACTGCCAGAAGAAGACAGCCTGAGACCCCAGCTGATGAGAAAAACCAAAGTTTGTGGATTCTTGAAAAACGTTTTACTTTTGTATCTCTCTCTCTCTCTCTCTCTCTCTGCTGTGTGCTGCCTCTGTAACAACTGCTTTACCTCATTATCCTCATTTGTTGATTTGTTGTTTTCCTTTTTTTCACCTTTCCTATTTTGTCATCCTCATTTCACAATTTGCTTCCTGTTTATCTGATTTCCTTCTAATTCAACCCTTCAGAAAAGCTGGGAAGAACACCTGTGAAGCAAACATCTGAATTTTTCCCATCATTCCAGTGAACCTCATTGCTTATGCTTTATACCTCTTTCCTTACCCCATTTATATCTGATCTACCTCTATTTCAGGCTGTGTAGTACAGACACTGCCTACAACTTTTTGTTTGTACAAGGATGCCTCATTCATATTTTCTTCCTACCCAGTATTGAAATAACTTACTAATGTTTAACATTGATGCATAGAGGCAAACTAAGCAGGGCCAGCACTGTAGGACTTGATGACATTCTAAAGAAAAAGCACTTGTATCCTAATCCCAGTTTTACTTTATTGTATCCTTAGTTTCAGGCACTGGGAAAAAATCTCCAGGGACTGCATCTTATCAATCTGTTTGCTTCCATGCTTAACTGAGGTTTAAGGCTTATGACTTTTATGAAAAAAATGCCCCTTTTTGGGTGAGAATTGGATGCTTAGCACAGCAGCAGCAATAAAACTTAGCAAACTGGAATGCACTCAGGTATTCCTGTAAAACTTTCATCTCTCTTGTCTCCTTGAATGGGAATGGTCACAAAAAACTTGCAGGCAGTTCTCTGCCTTTTCCTCAACAGATCTGTTGTGTAGAAATCCCTGAAGACAGTGAAAGGCACAGTGCTTTCCCCTGCATCTCCACTGGCATTTTTAAGCATTGTCCGGCTTTTTACCAAGCCCATCTGTTCTACTTTATGCCACTTCTCTGCAATCTAAGAGAACTAGAGGGCTTCTTTGGGGAGGGAAAGCAGAGTACAGTTATCCTCTTACTGTATCCTCTCAATATCTTCCTCTGGGTGCAGCTGACTACTTGGCAACCCAGTGGGGTTTCACCCTGGGTATATCCAGCAGCCTTCAGGGCTAACACACTGTCCACTAATAATCCTGATCAGCAAACACTAACTGTGAGTCAGGAATGGAAGTCACCCATGCTTGGAAGGGTTTTGGCAGCAAAGATACAAACACATGTAGACCTGGCAGATGCTGTAGAAGTGAAAGCTCCAGGAGAGGCAGAGGGCAGGGCTGTCAGTGCATGGTGCTGCTGCAGGTAGGCTTGGACCCCCAGATTGAAAGGGCCTCTGAGGTCTGAGTCCAGCATTCAGTGTCTTGTGTGTCCTCATCAGGGTGCAAATGCTGAGGAAAGCAGTATAAGAGGGGGGGAAAAGGCATGAAGACTCCAGCATGTGATTATGCAAAATGCAAGGTGTGGCTGGATGTATGTGCTTTCTCATTAAGAGGACTTTCACATGATTAAAAGAAGCCAACAAGAGATAAATCTGTTGTCATGCAATTAATTTATCATATTTTCCTGTTTTGGTTTTGTGTGTGTGTCTACCTGCAGGAAAATCAAGTCAGGAAAAGGGATCATAGAAAACATTATCTATAAAAACTGACTGTATGTCCTCTAACAAAATTCCCCTTTAACATTAAAAAAAAAAAAAAAAAGAGGAGAATTTAGAGTTTGCATGCAGCTTATTTCCACCACAGCCAGGTAAGAAATCACTTTCCTGCCAAGCATTACAAGACTATTCCAGTCACAAAACTCTTTTACATGTCCAGCTTCATGGTGTCTTCTCAGGAATAAATTGCATTCCCAGAAGGTCAATAAAGAGTTTTCATTGTGCCACAATCATGAGTCCACTCAGTGAAGAAGCAAAACAAAGATATTCAGAGCAAGCTGCTTTGAAGGGTCAACAATATAATGGTGAGTTTTAAAATTGTGAGGTGTAGTTGTACTCGCTGCTACAAAGATGAAGTTGTTGCTTTGTATGTTACTTACTTACTTCTGACTGTACTTTTCTCTTTCCCCACAATTGGTGTGCATGTCTGGCAGAGTACAACTAATTGCCTTTTTGAGTATGAAGAAGGAAATTAACTTTCTTTTTTTTCTATGAAGAAATTAAGGAAAATATTTATTTTATGAATTTGGAGATATGAGAACAAACAACATGACTGGCAGAAAGTTTTTAAATAATTGTGATTTTTTTGTGCATCAGAGAGGTAGAGCAATCACAGAATCTGAGCACAGAGGAAACTATCTAGGAACTTTGAAGGACTGAGCCCTTTTGATTCAACCTTGCAGTGCCTGTCCAGAAGTGCTGAAACCCTGCTAAACAGACTCCTGTTTATCTGCAAAAATACATGATGCAAGTGAGGGTGACAGTACCAGGACAGTATTGCAGTGTTAAGCAGTATTTTCTGCAAGTCTTTTTGTATCAGAAAAGTAAGATGTGATTCATTTAGTGCACCTCTTTCCCCAGATATATATGGGGCCATTCCATTGATTTTTTTTACAGTATAATATACAGGAGATCAAATCCCAGTGAGGTAGTTTCAGGAATTTATTACTTATGGCAACATCCATGGTATATTGTAGCAATTAGCAGTGTGCAAGAACAGAATCTCTCTCCTCCAGAGCACCACGGGCATGACAATGCATCAACTATATGAGGGTGTTACACACTTTTATAGGCACAATTAAAAGGATTGAGTGAGTTTGCTGGATATATTCTCCTTGTGGGGCAATGCTTAATAGTAATGATTGTATAATGAATGTAGTATGCAAGTTATCTTGTGTGACCTGATTAGTCAGAAATAATGTTTCCACTCTTTGGAATGAGATTGTTATCAGTTTCAATAAAACCAAGCAAGACTACACTTGATGTGAACTTTGTGCTTCTAGTGCCGTCAAATCTGTACATAAAACATTTGAGAGACAAGCTGTGAGGAACTGAAATGGAGGTAAAGCAGACAGCTTCACAACTTGATGGCAACAGCAGTGGAGGTAGGAGATAACTCATTTTGGGAGACCCACTGGCAAAATTGCTTCTCCAATTGCTTCTCCAAGAAGCAAGAAGTCCTGATTTTATCTGTACCCTAAAGGAGGCCAGTTTCAGCCTGATTTATTCGTCCCTTGTCTAAACAAATCTCTGTAAGGTATACAACGACTTCTTCTATCAGGAATTTGTTAGATTCAAATATGCTTGACCTTCTGACTGTTCACCACACACTGGTGCTGCCCTGTCAACCTCTGATCTCACCTTATGCTTCACTTGGAGTCATCCACACAGGGCATTTGCCAGAAGCTGGAACCTAGCTCCTGCTGAGGTTGTGGTGGGCTCCCTCCCCCAGCTCTCTCCCTGCACCTGCAAGCCCCACACTTCTCCTTTTACCTGGACTGTGTTTCCTCCCATTTCCATATTCTCTAATTCCAGAGAAATGGTAATTTCTGGGAAAAGGCATGTACTTCAAGGGCTGTTCCTTCCTCTTGTGAGGGGAGCTGGGTGATAGCAACCACAGCAAAGCACTTATTGTGACTCCTCACATCTGCCTCTTTGCTTTTTGTTTGAGGACCTTCTGCTGAGCTTCTAAGGAAATACCTCATAATGAACTTGGTTCCTTCTAGGACTAAATAGCTTTCCCAACATCAGTATGTGTTATTTTGATACTGTGTCTCTGATTCTCAAGTACGAATGCAGAGGTCTCTGGGTCCAGGATCTGGCTGCCTTATCCACTTCTTTCTTAGTCAATCCTGATCCATGGTGTTCAAATACCTTCTCATCTCAAAGGCTTTATCTAACATTAGTTTTTTCTCAGTTTCACAACTTTTCATCCAGTACTGATGGCTTTTCATCCAGTCTGTTCTCCTGTCACCTCCACATATTTTTGGGACTGTCACCCCAACCACAGTAGTCCAAATGCAGATATCTAGGATACTGGGTGTTCTTATATCACTAAAACCAAGGCCCTCCTTGTCCTTGATGTAAGGCGTTCTTTAAACACACCAGTGAGTGCTTCCAAGCCACTTTACTTTGTTGCCATTTTATTCCTTGGTGTCTCCACTCTTAGAAATCCCTGCCATGACCTCTGATGCTCCGTCTGCAGGCTAGACAGACAACATCACAGCTTCTCTTCTGTATTTCCTCCTGCTGTTTCTGTAACACCACTTATGTCTCCATATATGTTTTTTGGGGAAGGCCAGCTGCAATACCACTATCTAGAGCTCTTCCTTGCAAGCAGCAATGTATTATTTGAGTGCAATGGCCTCTGATACGTCAATGTTTTGGAAAATCAACAGTTCAAAAGTTTCAGGAAAGCAAATCGAGTTCCACCATCACAAGTTCGTTTCATGCAGGATCCCTTTTCTGCAGCTTGCCACATTTCTCATGCTGTCAGGATAGTGAGTCCCAAGATGTCACATTGTGCCTATCGATTTTCCCACCCTTGTCAATCTTTATCTTTTATCTCCCAAGGTCTCCTTCCTGACTGGCTTTTAACTATTGCCTTACAATTTCTGGCATCTGGCTGCTGGCAGATGTTCATACACCACTTGGGCTTTCCTGAGCCCAAGTTCCACATTCACATACTTTTTACTTTCACCCAATTTCTGATCATTTGCTGCTTGAAGGTGACACCAGACCCAGATGGCCACCTTTCAAGGATTCATGTCTCTAGTGCAGTCTCTTCTGGTCCTCCTGTCAATGTTAATAAACTGCTAAAGGAAGAGTCCCCTTTAAAGATATAACTGAATTAAAAACACGCTTTCACAGGCATATGCCACAAACATGACTAAATTCTCTATCACATGACAACAGGGCACTAACATTTGTTCACTAGATACACAGAGAACTGAATAAATGCAGAAAACAACCATCAAGAGCTAATCTTTGAGAAGAACTGTCCGTCAGTCAGGAAATCCTTCTGCAGCACATTGCTGGTGCCAATGCAAGTATTTCAGGGAAGCGTTTTTGTATGGTTTGCATTACTGCCAAAAGTCAGAAATGAGACACTGAGGCAGCTGGATTTCCGCCTGATCACATTATAGTATGTTAATTTTCTGTGTTCTGAGGCTGTATTTACAAGCATTAAATACTTCCAGGAAGTTCTTGGATGTGCTAAGACAGCAAAGATGAAATTTCAAAGGTGTCTCTAATTTAAAAGCTGAAACGACAGAGCTGTTGATTACACATCAATGGCAACAAAACGGGAAGGACCAGAGAAGATTGAAAAAGAAAAACCTGTTAATTTTTGGTCATTGTAAGGTGGAAGGTCATGTGGGGTCATTCACTAGAAGAAGTTTCTCTAGTTCTCACGTTCTGTTTTCTGATCTTGAGATCTGAAAATTTTGAGAATCGCTGCTAGTTAAAAGCCTGAGCTGATACCAAAATAAATCCTGGGAATCACACTGGGAATTTACAGACTTAGCAACTGCCCCTTGCTTGTTTATATGCTTGAGACAAATTCAGGCAGAATTATTAGGAATCTGCTTACTGAACAAGCAAAGCTGTGGAGTTGAGCACCTCCTGAGAGCAAAGGAGCATTTTGTTCATCGTTAACCGACTGAGGCCTGACACTGCTGAGACATCCTTTTGTCAGGAGGATCTGACGAGACAGTATATAAGTGCCTGACAGCCCAGCTTGCACAGCTTTGCCAGCTTAATTAACACATTTCTTCCTCTGGGGAGGAGGGAGCTTCTGAACTGATGGAAAGAGCCCCACACTGTTTGTAAAGTCACCCAAGTGCCACCAGCTCAGAGACTTTACCAGAGGGCTAGCTAGAAGCACAGGCTGCAGCTTTCCCTTTTTTCCCCTGTGAGTACCTTGGAGTGGAAAGCAAATCTGTTTCCTGACAAAGAATGACTCACACAGGCTGCTTGGCTTCCCTTGCTAGGTCGGTGATAGGGCATTTGGCTGTGTCTTCCAGGGTACCTTTTGTATACAAAATACCTGATATACATCTGTGATGTGGCTTTGCTCTGGCACCGATGTGTGTGAGAGCAAACACAGCAGGCTCAGGTGACTCATGGCTGTTGCTAGAACTAACTAAAAGAAGCAAGCTGGACAAATATGTTCAGGTTTCAAGTTCATGTCTAAGTGTGACTGAGGCACAGCAGCTAAAGAGGGAAACTAAAACTCAACATTCCCAAACCTTGACCAGAGCAGTGGCATGTGCCTGAGCTGTGCCTGAGCTCCTAGCAGAGGGCAGAGCAGCAGAGCTTGCTGGCTAGAGAGCCTGGTTAGACCCCTCTGCTCCCCTGGTGCATGTGAGCTCTCCTGCCAAGAGCCCCACAGTGCTGGGAAGGGAGCAAGCAACAGGTCTGGGGCTGCCCCCCAAACTGGAGAAAGGACTGCTGATGCTGCTTTCCTCAGTGCTGGTGCATGGCTCTGCTGTCAACTGTGGTTCTTGAATGAAAGTAATTTTAAAGAATTTGGGTCAGTTTGTTTTTCTGCACAGAGGATGCAAGTGTTCAGTGCTTTACCTAGGGGTAATACAAACAATCCCTGTATCCCTCTGTGAGACAACTTGTTCTGAACAAACTTGCTTTATCGCCTTGGTGTGCTTGAGGCTGTTGTTTTGTTTTTAATTGTTCTTATTTCAGCAGCACCTCAAAGGCCCTACCAAAAGCAGGGCATCATCTTCCTGCAATACAGAATGTAAAACAGTGCCCTCCCCAAACAGGTGGTGATCTCAATATCAATATCTCAATGTCTTGGAAGCTAAAGGGAGGATGTAATGGAGCAAAGGTGTGATGAAGCAAGGCTCTTCCTTACAGGCATCCATCAGTTTAATGGCCAAGTGGAGACTGGAGGTCGGGTTTCCTGGCACTGTGGCATGCACCCACTTTTACAGTCACCCCAGTCATCACATCTGCATGTTTGGATTAATGTGGAATTTGTCCTCTTGCCCACGGCAAACTGTGTCTGGGCAGGCTGCCTGAGTACTTATTTTCTAAACACATCACATCAGCCCTTCTCACTGTCAGAATATCACTCACAAACCTCTTCATATAAGAGCTAGTCCAGCACAACCATCAAAGAGGAGGAGCAACTTAAAGTCAGGTCTGACTCCATAACTCTCCTGAGATAAACCAGACCTGACTTATGACCCTTACAAATCCCAGGCTTAGGTGAATAAAACTAAAAACATGATGGGTATATGTTCAGAAGAATTTGGGATAACTCTGCAGTGAAATTTCCTTCTACAAAAAATGGTGGGAGAAAAGAGGAAATGTGTGGTACAGACAACAGCTATCACTAGCAACCTCTCTGCCAACCTCTTCTGCAAAGTTTCAACCTCAAAGGGAAGAAGTGACAGACATTCAGAAAATACTCCTTATATTGTGATTTTTAAAGGAAGTGCTCAAAACACAGGGGTGAAGTACAGCATGACAAGATACCCAAGGTTACATTAGGAAATTAAATACTTCAACATGAGGAACTACCATGTGAACTAGCAATTGCATCTCAATCAGGATGATGTTATTTATCTATCACCAGAAGCACACATGGTTGTTAGCAGACAAAAGAAAAAATAAAAAGCCTCCAGCATGAGTTTGCTAATCATAATTAGGCATAATCAGATTGGAAGATACTTTGTCAATTGTTTTCATTTTGTTGTGTTATATTTTTTGGAATGGGCCAATTTACTAAAAGGGAAAGATTTTGCAGAGAGAGATTTACATAAATAAATTTCCTATGCAACTTTGCTGAAAGGAAACATTCATACAAGGAATGCTTTAGACATTTCAAAATGAAAACACTTGCATGCGAAATTAACCTAAGCTTTGGGATGACTTCTCCTGTTGCAAATTGTAAGATCTTTGTTTTTCACTCTGCTTTGTTGCACAACACATTTTATACACTGCTTATTGATAGAATTTTTTTGACTGTGTGGTGCAATGAAGTATGAAACTGTATCAAGAATGGGGGTCAGGATAGTGCTGGGCATCAGTGGCCCACTGAAAGTATCACACAGGGGTAGAAACACAGACAGGTCACAGACTGCATGGGCTGAGAGCAATCCAAGCAGAGCAGTAGTGAAAGAATTGTCCTAGAATTTCTCCTGGAAAGGGGCCAAAGGAGCCTCAAGAGCAGGTGAATTGACAGGGCTTAGGGGGAGAGGGGCAGCAGGGGAGCACAGTATGATACAGAGCTATTGCTAAGGAAATGGCTGATCCAGGCAAGGATGTGCTATAAGGAAATGTCAGCATGAATATTTCATATGTTGACCCTTTTTGTAGTTTTAACATCTTAAAAGACAGTGCCTGTAATTGATGTTAGACTCTGGGAAGAGAATGCAATTCCTGTCCCAGGAGATTGACGTATATTACCCCAAAATGCAGCTCCAGGCTATGTTCTGCAAGGTGACATGCACTGCTACATGAATTCACTGAAGGAGCATCATCATTATCTCCCTGAACCTTAATTTCCCGTGGAATATCACCCCTGTGCTTTTTTCTTTCTAGCTAATGTTGCAGTTTCATATATAAGGGCTCTTGTGGAACAGAAAGGTATAATAAGACTCAGTGGATGCAGGTTGAGACCAGACGAGTTCAGACTGCAAATTAGCTGAGGCATTTTTGCTTATCACTGAAGGTAAGTAAACATTAACAAGGGCTATAGTGGATTTTCCACAATTGGAAAGCTTAACATTATAATTGGTTGCTTTTCGAGCACCAAACACTGCTAATGATTTTGCACAGGAATTAAGAGAGGGGCATTCTTTGGTCTGTATTATGCACAAGACCAGACCAGTCCCTTCTGGCCTAAGCTGCTGATTACTCTAAAGCAAACTGTCATGCCCTCAGTAAGAATAAATTTTTGAACTGAAAGCTAACTACAAATGCCTCAGGTTCTAGCAAAACCCTTTTATTGTGAAAGCTAGTTCCCTGGCTCTAGTGTGCATACAACAGCATCCTGTGTATGGTATATGCACTGGAGCCCTTTTAATGACAAACCCTCTGGTAGCTGCTGCAGCATCTAATGGACACATCTAGTGTGGGAGTGAAAACAATACATGATGTGAAGAGGTTTATGCACTGACCCTAGTATTGCCTAGCATGGCTTCTTTTCCATGTTTTGACATCACAGTTCCTGCTGTCCTTACCCATGATATCTTTCAAGCAGAGCTCCCATCTGCCTGCTCCCCAGGCTCCATGGAGGTGCCAGGACCTTGCATTTTCAGAGTGCAGGGCTGGAGCTCTTGCTGCTCTCTGGGCTATCTGAGCTGTCTCGCTGTGGGAGAAGCCTTTCAGTGAGGAACTCTTTCCAAGACAGTCCTTCTGCTCCGTAGCAACAGTGTTTCACTACCAGACACATTCCTTGTGCCACCCCTATAGCACACAAGGAGTGAAGACAGGAACTAGCTGGCTGATTGACCCCATGGACACACAGCCACCACGGGAGCCCAAGAGCCTTCATCAATCACCCCATTTGTCCAAGCAATCCAAGTCATGTAATTCATAAGCCAAAGGCTTGGAAACTGAGCTCTGCATGCACTGAGAGCACAGACCTCTCTTTGAAGGGGCTGGGCGAAGAGCACCTTCTAGGTGACCTTGGAGAGGGGGATTTGCCAGGCAATCTGTGCCATGGAGATGTACCTTGTTGACCATGAGGGAGGTTATGTGCTCTTCTGATCCACGCAGACACCCTGGGAGCTGTGAGTGCAGAACAGGAGCAGAGCACTAAAGTGCTTGCAGCCTACTCCTGGTGCTGAAAATTAGGTACCTACTGAAGTGCTTTGCTGATCAAAGCCTTTGCACAGGAGAGTTTTTCACCAAACAGTACAATGGCATTGTCTTGTGGCACTTCACACCAATCCCTACAGTCAGCTTCTCTCTGGGAGACGTAATAAGTCAAAGGTATCAAGTAGAAGATGGAAGAATAAACCCCAAAATTGGCCTTTACCTTGCTTTAGTTTCATCAAAATATCTTTGTTGTCACCAAAAGGAACTTATTTGTTCCAAGTCAATTTAAATATTAATATAGGCTAAAACACAGGATAAACCAAAACAAGGAAAACATTTTACAAATCTATAAACTAGACAGAACAAGCTGCCAGATGGGAATAATGCTAAATGGTCCCTTTAAACTACTCTGTGGAATGGAAGTTTGAGCAATTTAGTCCAAGCCACATTAGTATCATAAAAGCTGAGAGCGGTGTTTTCTCCCAAGGGTTTCCTTTGAGGGATATTCCTCTCAGAGCACAGTATCACAGAGACAATTAAGGAGGATAACATTTTTTGCATACACCAAGCAACTGATAAATCAACACTGATCAAGACATTCATAATTATTTTTTTAAACTGCACTTCCAAGTTCACAGTATAGTCACCAAGCTGACAAAAGCAGTAAAGACTAGTGAAAATTATTGTAGCATGACCCTGTGAACTATTTTTTGACAAACAAATACTTTCCAGGAAGCTGACTGGGGAAAAAAAATAAAAAGGTGTTCTCATTAACAGTCTGGGCACTTACTCAGGTGGAAGACAAGGTGGGTATGTTGTGAGTCTTTCTAGCATTGTTGGCACATTCTTACTCTTCCCTCTCAGATTAATGGGCATTAAGGTTCCCAGGTCTCAGTGATGGTTGCAAGCTCATTACAGGTGCTGCTTTGCTTGTATATCATTGCTGTCTCACAAGCCTATAATTTATTGCTTAGAAAGGATTTCTGGATATTTTCCCAGATGTAAAATCACAGAGGGCTGTATTTAGTGCTCCAGCTGATGACAACCCTACCTGCATATATTCTCTCTCTCTCTCTCTCTCTCTCACACACACACACACACACATACTTGGCTTTGAACTCTTACATTTATTTTATGTCATAAATTCCTTCAATTAAGCAACACAGTGCATTAGTATAATTGTTAGTCCCAGCCTGCATTGTCCTTTGGAATAGCTAAGTAGAATTCTAGTGATGTTGTTGCAGTTCATATCGTACATACAGTCTGCTAATAGGCATTTAAGGAGGTATTGGTGAAGCTCTTGCTATGGTAATGATCTTACTTCAAGGTTATTTACATTAAAAGGTGTCTAGTCTTTGTAAGGAAAAACTCAGCATACCTCTGTGTTTCCTGTACAATAACATGATGCAATACCTTTCCTTCTGAAGTTATTATCTTGGCTTCTCTATATACATTTTCAGCCATTATGAAAATTCAGGCAGGCCTTAAAAAAAATTGGAAAGATTAATTCAAAGCTGCCCTTGAAAATTCAGGGCCATAAAATGGGAACGGAAAAAACCAGCATGATAAAAAGCAGTCCAGTTCTGGACTCATTTGTTTAAGTCACACTTCTCTGTCCTTTCAAACAGCAAGATGATCCAATGTTAACTAAAGCTCAGGAAAACCCATGGCATCACTCAGAAACATGCAGTTCAGAGAAGAGTGAAAGTCCCATCCTTTTTCTAACTATGCAGTCTGACTTTGCAGAGAGAATTTTTTCCCTTGTGAAATATGAGAGGTCACAGAAGGATCTGGGAATGCCAACAAGCACCACTGGATCATCACTAGGTAATGTTCCATCAATAACATTGCCTGTCAGTCAGTCCGAAATGGTGTCTTTAATGTAATACGCCAAGTCCCAGGGCCAGAGCATCCTCACAACTCCTGGATGATGGTAGGGACAAAGTGTCTACCAATCTTTTTGCTTTTTCAACAGGGAACCAAGAAATTGACTTTCACAGAGTAAATGTTTTTACAGCAGCAGAGTCCACATTTCTCCTGTCCCAACACATTGCTAGGTGAGCCTGAGAGCTCTGCAGGACTGCCTGTCTTCACTGTATTGATCCCTGCTGCAGCAAGCACAACAGGGAAACACTTTTAAATAAATAATCATCCACTCTCAAGTCCATCAGTTATTGCTGAATCACAGCTTTCTGACCACTAAAATCACAATTTGTCAAATGTTTTCAGCACTCTTTTCTACATAATCCAGCATTGTTTTGCATGGAAAGGGCAGTAGATTTGCTTGTTTAGAGTGACTTAATACAGACATGGAGTATTCACACCCAGAGCAAAAATTAACATACTTCCAAGATGACATGGAAAGAGGGAGGTGGGGGTGCTGAGGCTTTCCGTTGCTTTTCATTGCTCTGGGATAAAAGCTTTTGTCACACTTTACAGTACCATGCCATTTCCACAAGTTTACCCGTAGCGAATCATTTGTTTCTGGGGTGATTCATAGGCACGGCTGTTTTCCATCTTCCTGGGGGCTTTCTGCAGCATCAGGCTTCTCACAGCCTCAGCAAGACCCACACTTGAAGAGGGCTGTCACCAGCATCCAGCCTGGGCGTCTTTTCTGGCGAGAGCGGGTGATAAGGACAGCAGGCTGAACAATGGATGCTCCTCCACAAGCAGATTAGCCTGGCCCTGCAGAACATCATGTATCTTTTAAGGGATGCTGTCAGGAAGAAAACGGCAGGTCAAATCCTTGGTGGGAGCAAATTAGCCCGGCTGCGTCAACTGCACTGCGGTTGGTGGAGCAGCGCCAGCTGATAGGAGCTGAGGATGTGACCATGTCTATCTAGGAAAAGCAGTGTGTATCTGGGGCTTGAACAATGCTGGAGAAGGGATTACTGGACTCTGAAGCAGCGTTAGCTTTTTGCTCACTTTTCACCACTTCTGCTGTTTCCCACACTGACTGCTAGGTGCCAACAGGGCTGGGCAGCTCTGGCCTCTGTGAATGCATTTCTAGCTTTCATTTCTAGCAAAATGACTGCTGTAAGGAGGCTTTCTCACTAAGATTAGAAAACACTGCAAAAGGTTCTCAAGCACACTGAATTTCTATTACATGGAAGGCTGCATCCCACCCCTTCTCTCTTCAAGTGAAGGGGACCCAATACTGAGGAATAGCAGCAGCATTTGCCCTCTGTGCCACCTCAGCCCACTGGCACTCACCAAGGACCCACAAAGGATGTGAATCTGCTGCAGCTCTGCTGCAGGGGCAGCACAGAGAGGAGGGTACAGATTCTCCCATCCCCCTGCAAGGCACAAACATGATGTTCTCAGCGGGAACATCAAGTGCATTTTGAGGACTGACAGAAATGTCATAGCGCATCACAAGTGCTTTCATCCCCTCACCAGAAATAAAACACATGTCAGGTCACAGAAGGCTGTTTTCACTCTTACCAACAGCGCCGGCTGTTGTCTGGCTGTGAAGGACCTCCCAGCCTCTCCCAAGGCATTTTTATGCCAAGGAAACAAGCATCAACTAAATGATTCTATGATTTTATGAAAGTGTTTGCCTTTCTTTCCTTTTCAGTGGTTTCGTTATTTTTTTGGTCACTCAAGCCTGAAATAAAAACTCCAGCTCACCGGAGCCTGTTGGTCCAGATACAGCTTAATTTGCTGAGGTTTTGGTATCACTCAAACTAGGATTTATCTAGCTTTCATGGATTGTGGCTAAACTTTTTGAACAGTTTGTCCTTCAGGATTTCCCAGATGTCTCAGCTGACACTTTTCTGGCATATATTTCAGGGGAAAAAAGATGTAAAGAAACCCTGTCACTCATCTAACTGGAATTTTTTTTCTTTTTTGCTACAGTGCTATAATAGTGTTGATAAATACTGAGAAAAATTGGCTTCAGCTCCACTTTTCTTTCTGCCTGCCAGGACATGTCCAGCTTCAGTTTGCTGGGTGATCTGCAAACTTTGTTGGCAGGTGGCCTGTACAGTATTGTCCACAGTTTTGGCCTGCTCTTTTCACACTCATTTTACATCCAGGATTTAGAGGGTTTCCCAGAAGTTATCTCTGATTCTCCAACGCTGTGCAGGTGGCATGCTAACAATCACGTTTAATGGTAGGTTTTCAATTAACGCTTCTTATTCAGTGATCCAGTTCCCAAAGGCTGTTTGTTTTATTAATTCTGGGGAAAATCTGCCCCAATCATTTGCCTGAATCTATTCAGTACCTAAACCGTGAAATCAATTTGAATAGGCCCTAAGGGATGTGCATATAACCCATCATATAACCCTGAGTGTATCTGATTCCCAAATGAGGTAAATCATGCCTGTTAGTTTGTAGCTAATATTTTGCTTGATAAAGTGGGTATCATGCATTTATGATTCAGAAAAGCAAAGTGTCTTAAGTTTCTATGCATTCACTTAATACACAAACTGTTGAGAGCTGAAACAGATCCATGCTTTTGGCAGATCAGTTGGAGGCATCTGTATCACACTGATGCTGGTTTCTATCAGCCTTCTGACTCCAGATGTGTTTGAACCTAGAGGTATTTGAAGTTTTCCATCCTTCCAAGACAAGCAAAGTGGCTTCTCTGGGTTGCCCCATACATAAACATTCAGGACACAGCCCAAGAAACTGAGTACCTGACACCTCTAAATTCACTGAAGACTCTACAGGATCGTTTACAGATAGAGAGCCTTGTTCCATTGCATTTGCCAAACATTTTTCTCTGAAGTATGCAAATGCTTGGGCCTTTAGTTTCTGGGATTAGTGACCAATTTGCTCCACCTGCAACACTGCCCAGCACAACCCAGTGTAGAAAGTTTATACGCCAGTACTTGGACACTTCCCTAGATGCAATGGCCTTCCCAGAGAAAGGGCTACATTTCCTTTCTGCCTGGCTGAGAACCGCTGGAACTGACCTTTAAGATACTTCAGGTCAGTAGGAGGTGGTGGCAAATTAAGATCGTACGTATTAGACATCATAGCTGAGAGAGCTTAGTCAGAAAAAGGCACACACCTGTAATGTTAATTATTTTCCTGTAATAGTAACTATTTTCCTGTAATAGTAACTATTTTCCTGCTATATCTGTAGTCTCTGTATCTGCAGGCTCTCCTGGGTTCCACACAGATCCTGCAGTTCCCACATTTCCTCCTCACACGTGGTCAGCAGTAACACATTTCTTTGTGTAGCCAGGACTGGTCACTGCAAGAAGGCAGGATAACACATGTGGGGTTTTTTTTTTTTATCAGTAGCTTTTGCAGCAATCAGTCACAGTTTTCTAAAAACTGCCTCAAGTGAGAATCAGTCCTGCTATTAGTAATTTGATTTCAAGGTGAGCTCATGGTCATGGCAAGTTCCCAGCACAGTAATTACTTGGGGTGCTTAAGAGCAATGAAAACTCCTAGAGAATTTGATTGAGTACTAATTATATTGGAAAGGTTTTTAATGATTACTTTCTGTATAAAGATGGAGGAACAAAATAAGGCATATATTCTGCATATATCCTGAGTGTTGGCAAATAAATTGTCCTTGCATGAGGGGCCTCATGGTTGCTCTAACAAGAACTATCTCAGCACTCACAGGAGCTCTGGCTTACTCAGAGTCAAAAAACAACTGCACCTCTGTTTGGCACTACCCAAATTCCATACCTCTCTACACCATATGCTTTTATATAAAAAAATTCTCTGGAATCTGTGAAGTTTAACACATTATTGTATTATAAACACACGTTACTTATAAATTATTTCATGTATATGTTTGACACTTCATAATTTCTGGAAGGATGAACACTTTTGAGAGAGTCTTCTTTGAGGAGAAGTGTAAATAGTCATATGTTGATATCACAATACTGAGCCTTTCATTAAAGTAGAATTAGCTGGAATCCAAACACACTGGGCCTGAATTTGCTCTATTCTTCAAAAGGATAAGGAATATATCCCTTGCACAGGAAATAATACAATGTCCAGTTCCTAAGCCTCTTTTTATAGTTAATTGACTTTTCCCCTGGCCTGAGGACATTTGGTAATGAATGATAATCTAAGTATTACAGATCTTCATTCCTTAAAAAAAACCCTTCCTAATTTTGATGTACTTACTGGGTTTGGGTTTTGATCATGGTATTTGGTAAACACTTAGACTGGAGAGGTCCACACTTCAGAGGTCTTTGGTAACTGGGTACCTCAGCCAGCCTCATCTGCACAAAAGCTGAGCTCTCTCCTGCTGCCAAAGAAAACTGCAGCAGCTCCATTTACTTCAAAAGGAGTTGGAAATATGGAGCATCTGCTGGAAGACCAGGCTGCTCCTATCCAATGCATATCTGTAGGCTTGGAAATTTTGGCCAGAGTGTCTGACTCCTTTTTTATGGTCATCTGCACCTGATCTCATGCACCTGGTGAGACTGTGCCATAAGGGAGAGGTGCCATTGCATAAACTGACACACATTTGTGCAAGAACAACCATGAGAGGAAAAACCTGCATTCCACCACTCCCAGCAAGCCATCTTAATACCATCTGTGGGATTTTTTGAACTACAGATGATCTGTGATTTTTAAGAATTTCTTCTTCCCAGGACATGGTGTTTAAAGCACTGCCCATAGCAGCACTTGCTTGTCCACTGCTGTAGTGCGATACGCTGACATGTCCCTTGGTTTCCACAGCAATTTCGTGTGTACTGACAATTCTGTCCCACAGTCTTTTAGCAAACTTATTGATGGCAGTTCTAGCACCCCTCCAAAGGGAAGGGAGTGACATGAGCTGCATGTCACAACCACATGAAGCCTGTTCATTACAAAGCAGAGAGGTCTGGTAAGCAGCACAGAGCAAGGAGCAAGGAACTCTTTCAGGCATTGGGAGTGAAGGCCAGTAGATTTGAGATTATCCAGATAGTTTACTCAGGTAAAATACATTGCTCTTCCTTAGTTTAAGACACTGTGATGTTATTCAGTGCTTAAGCACTACATCTGTTGTCTCTTCTTTCCTCACCTTTAATTACCCTCCCTAAAAACTATAGCATTGAAGGCTACTCTTTTTTGCCAATAAGTAAATCTACCATCCATTTAAATATGGTAGATACATTCTTATCCAAGAAACTAAGAATGGTCTCCAGCATCATCCTAGATGAAACCAACATGCTTAGCATGCTAGTCTGCCTTATTAACTTAAGCAGTTTTCAGAAGTGATAACACCAAATTCCCACAAAAATAAAATACTAGCTGTCATTTCTTAGTGATTGGTTTTTCTGATTTAGGAACTAGATTATGTAGAACAGATGGGGCCAAATTTTGTTCTCATTTGCATCAGCATAAATAAATTTATTTAAATGACAGCAATTCCTAGCACAGTTATAAGAGACATCTCTTTTTGGAGCTCCTGGAACATCACAGCTCAACAGCAAAAAAAGCAAAGGAACACTTTCAAAAATCTTTGGTTAAACAACCAGTAAAATGAGATTATTTAGGAAGTATGTAGTGCTGCCACTAAAAATATGTTATCACCAGCACACTATGAAGATGAAATAATATAAAAATCCAGGGAAATACAGTAAAAAATTCAGAGGGTTATGGTAGTGCACATAAGAGCACAAGGAAAAAAGAATGAAGCCACCAAACAGAAGCAGAAATACCACAGAATGCAGACAAGGAAGACTTCTTGCTCAACTTAAATATATGTTCTAGTTTAATATAGAGAACAGTTTCTTTTACCTCTTTAATATGAACAGAGAATTTCTACCAATGTTATGTATATGTATGTAGGTGTATAAATATATATGGGTAATTAGTATATCTTAAAAATGTAACTGGGGTTTTAATATAAATATTGCTTGGTGACTATGTCATGAAACAAATCTATTTATTCTATCAATGTTTATGTGGCTGATCTCCTGCACACAACCTGCACACAGCTGAACAGATGCATTTTCTTCATGTTCATGTTTGCCGTTGGCTGTTTCAGGCTTGCCTGTTTCTAAGGACAGGGTCTCTGAGGAAATCGAAAGCACAGGGTCAGAGGAGGAACACAATAGATTTTAGAGGCTTGGCACAGGAAGGCTGGGGAAATCTGCTTGATTGAGGATATCTACTGTTCTGGCCTGTAAAAACACACCTTTCATGCCCACATGTCCATCCCATGGCTGCAGTGCAGCCGAGCTCTGCTGGACAGGACTCCCAGAGTGTGTAACACTGACCCACACTCTTCAGAAGAGATTTATCTAGGCACGTCTGGTAAGTAGTTTCCTGGGGTGCAAACCAGAATCACTGAAAAAAGCAGCCAGTTGCAGTAAAAATACAGGAAATATTCCATCATATCCCTTGGAGCAGACCTGAGCTTTCCCGTATGGAAAGCTCTCACGCATTGTAGGATGGCCAACACCATGGCCTGGAGCAGCATGGGGCTCACAGGACCACATCATGGCATGGGAGCAGCAGCATGGGGCTCACAGGACCACATCAAGGCAGTGCTGGTTGGAACTGCATGTCCCTGCAGCATGGTGGGAAGGATTAACCATCCTGAACAGAAGAAGCCTTCTCCATTTTCAGCAGAATGAAGCTATTTGGAGAAACTGTTTCTGGGAAGAATACACTTCTGTCCAGGCAATATTCCATGTGTGCTGGATTTCACACACAATTTACCAGACCCAGGCAGGTATCTTAGTTCCATCCTGCCAGTGCTGTCAACATCTGCCTCACCTCCAGCCAAAAGCCCTTATTCCATGCACTCACCTGTCTAGTTAAAAAGGTGGTTCCCCTCAGGGACCTGCCTCACCAGCACAGCCCTGTCACTGGCATGCTCCCCTCCACCCGGCCCAAGCTGACGATTAGATGACCTTCAGAGGGTGTGGGATGGGATTCAGTGGAAACAAGCTTCCTCTATTACTCCTGGTTCCCCTTTGCCAGCCACAGAGGTTTTGAGTTATTCCTGTCTATTGCACCAAAGCGCAGATTATTAGAGGATGTGTCAGCCTGTAATTTGTTTCACAATGTGAGCCCACATGCCTGAGTGGTTCTGTTCCCCTTTCTTTCAGCAAAGCCAGTCCATTCTTTAATTCAATTACAGCCCTTTATAGCTGGCTTCCTCTCAGATCCCCAGCAAACCATCCTCTTTATTTTGCAGATAAGGGTACTAGCACCCTGGATTCTTGAACTCAGTTTTTATGCAAGCTACAAAGATAAGAAGACTGAGTTTTTTCAATCAACATGCCCTGATTCTCTGAGATGAACAGCTTTTGTCCTGCTCCAGAAAGCCCCCTTAGCTTTAGAGGAAAGAAATGCTCCTCAGTATGTGCTCAGCACTTGCAAGACCCCACAATTAAGTCATTTCCTGAAGACCACTAAGTGAATCAGAAACAGTGCCAAGAACTTAATACAGCTTCCTGAATCCATCCCCTGCTAACCATGAGAACAAAACCATGCTCTGTTTACACAGAAATTAAATGTCACTGAAGTTTTACTATTGCATGATTACATTCCATTTGTAATTAATTTTTCTCTCAGCTCTCTTTTCCACACTTTTCATCTGGAGCATTAATTTCCCTGTTGAAGCTGCATGTTTTCTAGAGGTCCCAATGGGAGAACTGCAGCTGCTGGCCAGATTTGGGCCCTGAAGGGCTTTGTGTGCCAGCATCCCCCTCTCCTCCAAAGGAGACATCACCTTCTCCAGTCTCTTCTTGTCTTTCTCCCAGCCCCTGCACTGCCTTTGTCTGGGGTCTACTTCAGGAGGGAGTAGGCTGAAAAGGAAAGAGGACACCCTTCTCCTCACCTCTCTTTGAAATAAGGGTCTCCTAAAGACAGGTCCAACAGCCAAGACTAGGGGCTGCTCCAAGGCAAAGTCTTCTCTATCAAAACAAGGGAAGAGAGACATTCTACAACCCAGTGTCTTCCCTTTGCAGAACCTACTTCCTGAAGAAGGGCTAAGATTCAGGGTTGGGGAATATTCAACATCTTGCAGTCCAGAAATTGAACTGGAGTGACCTCAGCTATGGGTCTAGACCCAAGCAACATAAGGCAATACTGCTGAGCTGCTGTCTATGTAATTTCCACTCCCATCTCTCCAGCATATGGCCTTTTCCTCTCCTATTTGCTATGAGAACTGATACTGGCTCTATCAGACTCTCAGAGGGGCTTCTCTTGCCTCTGTACTATTTATCTTTTCCCACCTATTGTTGCTCATTCAGTACCGTAAGGTCCCTGCTTCTGAAACCACACAAGTTTGCATGCTCCCATCCAACTGAAAATGAATCCACATCCCATCTGCTGGCATTTGTTCCACACATTGCTGTGCTGAGACTCCTCTGTCACCCATGGCACTGCTACCACCCCCTAGGGCTTGTTGTCTCTTCCAAGGGACCACAAGCCACAGCAATACTGGTCCCCAAATGCATGGTGTTGGCTGGGGGTAGGAGTTTGCTCAGTCTCAGTCTGTGCAGCTCATGTTTTTTATCTAGTCTGTCAGAGACTCACATCACTTTCTGCCTTGGGTCTACTGCCAGGTCTCAGAGAGCTGCCCGCTTCTGTAAGCTTCACCACAGCTGGGGACTTTTCTCTCAGGCTATGTTTTGATATTGTTGTCAAGGGTTTAGCCTTTACAGAGTGTTTTGCTGTATAAACTCATCCTAGTCTCCTACCAAGAGTTCAACATTTTCCCAAAATGACTATGTTGGCTCACTGGGCCAATCCCTTACTTGTCTGTGCTCTCGCCATCCTTTTGGTTTGTCACTCACAAATATATTGCTCACATTTCATGGGCTGTCACTGCCACTCAAATGCCCATAATACAGTTTCATATCTAGCTGCATTCTCTTAAATTAAGTGGAAAGTTTCACAATCATCAAATGTTTTAGAGAAAACAATGATCAGAAATTAGACTAGTTTTACTTAACTATCTTTATTTTGGAACTCGTTGCTTGCAGTTAGAGAATTGAGTCACTGTTTAAATTCTCTCCGGTAGATCTTCATATCCCAGAGAATTTTAGCCCTGGAAGGCAGAAAGCTTTCACACTTCTTTTCAGGGAATATTCTCACTTTCTTTTAATCCTGGTTCCCTGTATTGCTCAGCAATTACTCCAAACCCTGAATTCTGTGCTCCTGGGCTGCTCCCCTCCCAGTCCTAGTTATAATCAGATGCAGCCTTGAGCCTGGCCCAGGGGAAATCTCTTCACTGTTTGGGCATCAGCTCTGACTGACTCTTGCACAGACCTCTTGGGAGTGCTGACCCCTCACAAAGGCAAGCCCACAAAAAACTCCTTGAAAAGCAGAGATTAACACTGTTATCAGTCTCAAGGAAGGAACATGGGAACTTTTACACAGATTAAATACAGAACAGTGAGTAGAAATTAGTAGACTCTGTACAAACAGTGATTTTCTGCTCTCACAAGATGGGAGGGGGGAGTAATTTCCATGGCAGTTATGTCAGTATTCACAATATCAGCTCTGTTTCAAAGAGATCTTCCTAGGTGTCAAGAAATGCATTGATAAGATGAAATTCAAAGCCAAATGACAGCCCCAAATCCATAGATTCTCCCCTCCTCCCCCAAGAAAATAAAAAAATAGTACACACTGTACACCAATCTGTTTCTTGGAAAACTGGCATATTGCAACACCCAGGGTTGGCTCAGATGCTTCCATAGCAGCCAGACTCTTGCAAACTCGAGCAGTGATTGCTGAGGATAGCACCAGGCTTTTCTCCATGGCAATGCAGACCACTTCTGCTCAGCCATCTGTCTTACCCATCACCTTTTAAATTTCACTGCTGTCCTTGTCCATGCAATTCTGACATTTCATATGCAAGCGTGCTGCATACAAATCCCCAGTGCAGGATTTCTCTGTAAAACTCCAGGTGCTGTTCAGAGATTTTATTTAAATGAAGTAATACATGTATTATCATCCTAGTGAAGATTATAAGAACTTGCTTTTTTTCCCTTTTTTTTCACACTGACTAAGCCAGTTCAATTTTATTTAAGGTTACTTAAGAGATAAAAAAATGACAGGCTTGCTTACTGAAATGTATTTTTTTTTTCTTACAGGCACCACTCAGGCTGTTAATTCTGCTCCTGGATGACAAGGAGTTACATAATAATGATAATTACCTTGCATTTCTATGGTATTCTCATGTCATGAGTGTGTTCTGTGAGCTGAACATGGAAATAAATGAAAATGCCACCATTCCTAGGGATTTTACAGCCACTGTGATAGATAATAAGGAGTGATAACCTATCCAAATGAAATCCTTTGGGCAGGCTTGTTTGGAATGCAGACAGCTACAGAACTGCTATTTTCACATGAAAATTTTGGGATTTACTTAAAGCTTCTGCTTTTGAAATCATGGGATTACAAAGATTTTACTGGTAATATCTCTCTTTTGATCTGCCATTCAGAAAAGCTTGAACACAGGAAACTCAGAAACTCAAAAACAAATGGAATCAGCCCCTGCTATATTCAGTTTGAGGCAGTGTTATGATTTGAGAAGGAAGGGGAAGCTGCACCCCTGTTTTCAGTACATGCAGTCAGCAGGCACATTTTTTGACATGCTGACTGCAATTTGTCACAAAGACAAGACACAGCCAATGTTAATTAATAGAAGTCTGGCAATCTCTACTCACAGGGCTTCCAGCGATCCGTATTTTCAAACAACAGATCTGACTCTGATCTTGGCTCTGAGTAACAAATCACAGAACACCTGAAACCTGGGAGTGTAAAACACATGGCTCCATTTCTTACAGCCTGTGGCCATATTGTTAAGAATTCTTTGCTCTTACTGATTGTTCACACTAAACTTCTCTTCTACTAAATGTATTGGAGAGCCCTCAAGAAGCAAAATGTTCCCTAGATCTGCCATAGCAGGGTTTTTTTGATGTCGGACTATATGGGAAAATCCATTGAAATCTATGAAAGATGTGAAATTGCAGAGGATTCATTTATAGAATCATAGAATTGTTTAGGTTGAAAAAGACCTTTAAGATCATGGTCAAGTCCAGCTGTTAACCCAGCACTGCCAAGTCCACCACAAACCTACATCTGTATGTGCCACATCTACACATAAATGTGGTTAAAGTTTAACCACATTAAACTCCCATAGGGATGCTCCTACCTAAACTAGTTCCATTTGACCAAGTTCACTTTCTTTCTGAAAGATCTGAATGGAGTCACAGTGCAGCCACTTTAGTTTAGAACAGGATTTGAGCAGGCTCGAATCAGCTTCTTCCTCTCTCTCTGAAACATGGCCCTCGGTGTAATGATTCACCCACAGATATCCATGGTTAATGCCGCTGGCTGGGCTACGGGGTGTACCCAGGAGCTGCATCAAAGCCGGATAGCATAGCTCTGAGGGGGGCTAATCAGCCCAAGCTCTGGCAGTGCCTTCAGCCTATGCCTTAGCAAGCCTTTAGTGATATACAGCTCAGTGATTATCAGCTCATGAGTGATTTCAGCTCGTGGGCTTGCTAGGCTTGGCTGGGGCAAGCAGCAGGCACTCTGAAGACCAGGAAAGAGAGGAGAGCGCTGTGTGAGGTTCCAAGACGATGTCTTTATTGGTCTTCTTTGTAGCTCTTCCACGGAGTGTCTCGAAGGGTCTCAGGGACAGCGGCTCCAAGGAGCCAGGCAGAAACAGGGGTTTATATAGGGCAAGGGAGGATTGAGAATTGTCCAATGGTAAGGGTTAAAGGAAAGTGACCTATAGCCTTACAGAGAGATAAGCAAGGGTCCGAAAGCGGGAGAGAGTGGCTCCTATTGTTCAGTCATCCTGACTCAGCATTTTGCCTCTGAATGCCAAGGCAGGTTCGCAAGGCCAGTGTCTGCTACACATGGTCTTCCACAGCTCTTCCTGAAATTTCCGTTCATTTTTTCCCTCCTCCATTCTGGAAAAAATACTGAATGACCAGGTAGCCACAAAAGGCACAGCACTTGGACACAGAACACTGGTATCTTGCCTGCCTGCACGCTGCTCTCTGACTCAGCAGAGGAGGAGGAGACCTTTCAGTTCACAGCATTTATTTGTTCACGGCTGGAACATCCTGCATTTCATAAGGGAATGCCAGACTGCCCAGGCCTTTTGCAACCTTTACAGGTGGGCAGAGTCCAAATGCCATCACATCTTTTACAGCTCTCCCAAAGGGGTTTAACCTAGAGAATGTCTCAAACTTTTACATCTGAGCTCCCTTGAGTTTATTGGCATCACCCCTGACAAAACAGGACAAAGCATAAGGAGGCCAGGAATTGCAGAAATGCTGGCCCATTGTGCAGAACTTGCAAATGCTAATCAGGCTTTAGAAAAATGCAGTAAGTTATGGCTGATCCAGCAAAAAGAGAGGAAAAAAGTGAAGATATCAAGAAAGGTCTGTCTTCTCTCCAAGAGGTGTGTGTTGTTTACTCATATGAGGGCCACTGAGAAAAACAGGTGGAGATTTTGCTCACTTCTTTCTTTTTTACACTTAGAGGACGACTTGGCACCAGGGTTTGATTTGAAGAAAGAAATCCAAGTCAATACAATCTAGATGACTAATTCTATTTTAAGCAATGATTACTTAAACTGGCAGGCTTAAAAATTCTGAGGGTGTCACTTTATCATTTATAATTATCTAATGTTGCAGTGCCTTTTCCTTTACTCTGCTTGCCACTTGAATTAAACTGGAATCCAAAATTTCAAAGCTAAAGCATTTGAAAGGAATTTTTAGGGGCAAAGGGAAAAAGAGATGCATCTGATTTTCTTTTTTATTTACAATCCAATCAAATCCATAAAGGCCCTACTCTGAGATTTCCATTTAAAAAGAATTGACATTCTGAGAAAGCAAGATGTGTTAATGTTAATATTTTAAATCTGAACTTGAACCACAGCCTTCATTTGACCTTGACTCAAAACATTTAAAGCTCCTTTGCCTCAGCCTATTGCCATGCACTGCACATTTAGCCAGTATCTCTCTTGGCACAAGCTCTGGTTCTGTGTCCCATTTATTTTGCTTTTCCAGAAAATTATCTTTCTTCTTCCCTTTCTATAAAAAAGGTCAGAAATGAGAATTACAGTGCGTAGGAAATCAGCATTACTTCTTTTTGCATTTGCAGCCAGCTGCCAAGCACAATAAACACGTCCAGTGTCAGCTTGGCTCCCTTCCCCTCCACACCTTTCCCACACCTGGCCGAAGAAAGAAGAAAAACAGCTAAAGGGAAAATATTCTGGAGTTTGGCGGGGGGGATGCCCGGCTGGGAGCGTGTTGTTTCCACGCTGAACAGCAGAGGGAGCAGCAGAACGGCGTCTGTCCGGCTGCACAGGGGCTGCCAGGACCAGCTCCGGGGACTGCCCAGGTACCACTGGCTCCCCACCACTGGGGAGACCCTAAATCCTCTCATGCATTAAAATGTAGCATTAAATATATCTCCTAAATGGCTGTGAGGTGAATGATCTTTGGCAGCAGAGCACATGTCTTCAAGAAGGGGCTCTAGGTTTTTCCCACTCTTAACTCTGTGTTACACCCTTAATGGTCCAGACCCACAGAGATGTCTAGTACCTAACTCTCACTATTTTGGAGTGGTGTCCACAGCCCTTTGAAAATATATCAGCTGGTATTTCCCTGGGATAAATATGTATGAGCAAATGACACAGCCAACTACATGCAATCAAATCCAAGCTGGCATATTACAAACCCTGGAAATAAGTTCAGATTGAGAAAAATATACAGTATTGTCATAGTTTTGTATAGGAAATGTGGGAACTGACCCAAAAAAGAGAGCAGAAGCCACTGGAAATGGCTCATATTGGGGGTGGGAGCCAGGCATGCAAGGTATTAAGAAGCACTCAGCCTGGGAAATATTCATTACAAGGGCTTAAATTTGTGAAACAATGGATGGGGAGGCCTTTTAAGAAGGCTGAAGACTGTAAATATCAGCCTCTCCTGGGTTATATGCAAGGCCTAGAAAAGAAGTTGCCTTGAAAGTCACCTGGCCTTCATATGGACCAGCACACAGATCTTTTAGCTACCTCCTGAATAGCCGTGGCATGATACCAAGCTGTGTATGATTTGCAATGAGGTGGTCTGGAAAGTATAATAAGAACCTTGCAGGTTACCTCAGGAGCTGGGCTTGCTATAGCAAATGCAGGGTTTGCCACAGGATCCCATGCACTGCACATCGTGGTACAGTCAGATTTGCAATACAGCACGCGCCTGAAAATTTGGGCCATCATGACCACAGAGAACATGGCGCCAGCACTGTCCTGGAGTGGCACATCAAAGAAGTGGGCTCCTTCAGACACACGTATTGAGCAGGGATACAGGTGGTGTGTGCCTAAATAAAGCCATCCGTGCTCTGAAGTTTGTCTGGGAAAGAAGTCTAAGACCCTGCAGATGTAATAGCAGATGTGCATTTGTAGAAACCCCTAAACTGAAAGCCTAATTTTAGGCAGAACTGAAAGCAAGGGAACTCTGGTGAATGGCTTTTCCTGGAACAAGAAAGAAACCCTTCTGAAGTTAAGCCATCTTCCTGAAGGCATAGAAAATTTGGAGGTTTAGGGAATTTGTTGGATGACAGGAGCTGAAAAGGCTGTTTTGAGTTTCACAGCAAGGCGCAATCCATTAGCTGAACTGCTGCTAGGGATACACAAGGAGATGTGAGTGCCAAGTCACAGGCATTGGATCACATATTCCAAACTACTGTTGCACACTTGAACGTGTGTGTGCATCTGCACACATGTGTATGTTGTGTATCCAACTCAACCAGGAGCTGAGATGATGACCACCCTCAAAGTCTGAGAAGCCTCTGGGGTAAGAAACTGTAGAAGTCCTCATCTCTGTGGTGAATCTGTGAATTCAAATGCAGAAGTTACTTGGAGGGCCATCTTACCCAAATAACCCTTTAGTGCTTTAACTCCTTCAAATATGCCATTCTGGCAACAATGGCACAACATTTTACTAAAAAAAATAATGGGCAGATTAAAAAAACCCAAACAAACAAGCAACAGACCAATTGCACTGGTCTTCATTTTCTTACCAAACTGTGAGATAATTTGTATAACTGAGGTCCCTACACCAAAATTCCAGCTTGATTTCAATCATTCAAGGCTTCCCATATTTCCCCTGCAGTCTTGCTGGCCTGGCTTCCCACACAATGACAAAATTAGTGTTGACTAAAAACTTTCCATGCACGATTTCAAAACACACTTGTGGACTTTGGAAGAAACAAATGTGTCTTGCAAGAGTGAAGTGTCATGTCAGCAAACACTAAAAGAACCAGACCTGCTGGTAACAGCAGCTATGAAATAAGGGCAGTGCAAGCCCCCTGAGCACTAAGACTATTGCTTTTGTTGTGGATAGGCAGAGCCAAAGCAGATTGCATCAACTAGACAAACTGAACAAAGCAAAGAAATTATGCACTGTTAATTAGTGAAAGTAATAGTTCACTGCCTATTTTTCCCCACAGTAACTATCAGAATTAATTCATGTCATAAGGATAAATGTATAGGAGCTGCCAAGTAACATGGTCAGATCTAGGAAGAGGGAAGGAAGAAGAAGAAGAAGAAACACTGATGGCCAAGCCAGTGGGCATGCACACTGGGTAGAAAGATGTTGTTTCAAAAGCACTTACAACAGCCAAAACACAAGGGGGGATGCAGTCATGGAAGTGGTTAGTACATATGTCCTAAAATGGTCCTAAAAGGTATCTCTGCTGCAAGAGAAAGTAAGACAATACAGAATCCCTGTGCCCCATGCAAGGATCCTGATGGATGTCCCTCAGCCCAGGGAATGTCAGGCACAGGCCAAGACACCTGTAAGATGTGCAAAAGGGAGAGGGAAGAAGTCTGCAGCACCAAACACCTGCATGGAGTTCATGCAGGGGTGTGAGGAGATGTCACTCAGATCCTGAGGATGAAATCAATTTGTGGATAAACTGGATAAACTGAGCTTATTGTCACAGGGCACTCACAGACTTCTGGGGCAGGGCACAGGTATTGAGGTGACAGTCAGCATGAATGGATAAAAAGAGGATCAGGCAGCAGACACACTACTGCAGGTAGTAAAGGCAGTGAATGGTCCCAAAGCCCCTTTATGAAGCTGGGCTGATGAAGAAATGCAAATGGGAAGAAAAGTCCTGCACTCCATACGTGCCTGTTGCTAGCCATTACATCTTCCTACCACACAAGTACATTTGCTGGAGGGTTGCTAATGCACACAAGGGTGGCATAGAACTGCTTTTTAAACAGAAATATTGGATGTTTTTCACCTGCCACTGCAACGATGGCCTTTCTAAAGTCAAAAGTAGCTTGTAACACTCTCATATTAGCTGTATGCAATGATTTAAAATGAGATCCTGGAAAATAAGTATTGACATTTGATCATGGGGACATTTGGGTCATGACAAAATACTTTTAAGGACCCTAAATAGACACAAACTCTGTTTTATAGCTTAGCTAAAAAATCCTCATGAAACCAAAGAGCTCATAATTCACTTTATAACAACACCTAGAAATGCATGCATGTTGTTCAGCTTGCTCCCTAATCACTCCCAGCAGAGCCCCAACTCTTTCAGTGAACCAAGCAAAATCACTTGCCTTCTTCCCAGACAGAAAATAAAATTAGCCTGAAAGAGATAAAAATCTAAAAGGAAAAAGAAAATTGTGAGGTTTAAGGAGAGAGGACAGACAGAAGGGGAGAGAAAAATTACAGCTGAGCTATATTTGTCTCACTTTCTACTATTTCTGTGTGTTAATGGCCCCATTTTGGGCTGCACTGTTACGCAAGTTTCCCAGCCTTTTCCTACCTAGTGTAACACTGATGGAACCTGATGGATTTTTTTAAACAGAGACTCCCTGTTTTGACTTTTGCATTCAGCAGTGGTACACAGTTGTTTTTTCCCTTAGCAGATCATCAGAATGGGTGCATCTTGGCATCACTCATTCCAGCAAAGAGAATGTCCAATATCCATAACCACACAATAACATCAGGGTGAGGCTTAGCAGCCACAGATTTGGGAATTGATTTCAAACACAGAAATAGGTTTTCTCTCACATATAACTTTTCTATTTGGTTTTACACTTTCAATTCTCAGAAACAGCTTGGCAGAAAGTCATACAAATAAAACAGTAAGCCTACATGGAGCCCAGAACATACAGCAAAGGGGCCAAGATTTGTTAAAATCTGTAATGTAAGTAAAACATTTTCGTTACTCATATGTGGGAAGTGGCTGCTCCTCTCAGCTGGGCTGGGTGGGGGAGCTTAGGAGGGCTCTGACTTGGGTGATACAGATGGAGAATTTCCAGCAGTTTCCCTGCTGTGAGCATGAGTTTCTGAGAAGGAAGCAGCATGTAGGACTTCAGCACAAGATGAAGAATATGACTCAGTTCATATTCTCTGTTGGTTCTCTTCATGCAAAGGCACAGCACACAACAGCCCTGGCTGCTTGCAGTGAAACGACTCAGCTAGCAGTGGGCATTTTGAAAGAAGAGCAGCTGTTATGGCTCATGGCTTTTTCTCTACACACTCCCTGTAAAATGCTGCCTGTGCAGGTGGCACTGGAGCACAAAACAATAACTTCCGTATTTCCACAGCACAGTCAAGGCTGACTACCTCAAAAAATTTCATTAGGATACATGTTGTCCCACATAACCACTCTTGCAGGTTCCTCCTTTGGTAGCTGTCAGTGACAGGGATAAGCAATCTCAAGCCAGCCCTGTGTAAGCAGGGTGCTATCACATCAGGAATTTACCAGCAGCCTCCTGGCTGCCTCAATGGACTTAACCCCAGGAAATGGGCTGCAGTCACTAGAAATGTCAGGCCAAGCTCAGGTATGCTATATGCAGGCAGAAATAGAGGTTTAGAGGATGGTGGTCACTCTACATGAAGGCAAGTTTTGCCCTAGGGCCTGAAAACTAAATGAAGCATTAAATGAAGCAATGCATGATGGCAGATTGAACAGATACTATGCATGTGTCAAGGCTAAAGGGAGGAGATTGGCTTTTAGGGCTGTCTAGTCTCCCTTGGTAGCTGAACCATGTGAAATTGAAAATTCAAACCAGCCAAAAAAATCAGATCCTGTGATTAGAGGATTTTTGGAATGTCATTTCAGTCAATATTGCTCTCCACAAATTAAGTCCTGGTAATAGGATGGATGCCACCAGATCACTGTCAAAAATATGAAAAATGCCTGCCTTTCCCTGTCCCTTCCTACATGGCTGCGATACCACAGGGATACTGCAGTCGCAGTGTACCATGAGAGCATGAAATGCAATACGTCTTGCTTTTGGGAGACAACAAACTTGACTGGTATGGAGAACACAGGAGAGCGTGGGCAACTGCACTTCAGGTAAGCACTGCAACCAAGAAACCTCCTTGTGCTGGCAAAACGGATAGAGGAACCTTTTTTGTTGAATCTCTCTTTTGTACTTCAGTATTGTTTGGGAGTTTTTTAGTACCAAGAAACACAATAGAGAGCTCTAGCAGGCTTAAGGAGTAGCACAGCCATGCAATACTCTTATGAAAGTCTTTTGAATATGGACCTTACCATGGGTACAAAACCAACTCAGAGTGGCTGTCTTGTGAATGCATGGGCACCCAGAGACAGATTTAGCACAGAACCATGATGAGACATACGAAGACAGTCGTGCTTGTCTTTTGAGGCCTGTGAATTTTTCAAGACTGATTCCAGCAAGTCCTTTTTAAAAACCAAGTCAGAATTTGAAAGGATTTATCTTCTTTTCATTGTCTTCCAAGCAAAAACCTTCATGTCTTCCCTATACACCAAGTACTTATTGAAATCCACTCCACATCTGGACAATTAAACTGCCTGGAAATGCTCCAGCACTGAGCTTTGAAGAAAACACTTTAAATGTTGAAAGAAAACATTGATAAGCCAAAAATAGTCAGATGGGCGGATTCTATCAACTTTCATAAATCCAAGATCATGTACATATGTATTTAATTGCAGAGACATTTTCTGTTCTGCTTTGAATTGCATTAATCTGAAACATTTCTATTACTCCTCACATTTACGCTTTGAGATTCTGCCCTGATGTGCCTTTCTTTTTGTTGTTTTTTTTTTAATTAATAGGATTTCAAATTGCTGAGATAACTTTCAAGCAAGATGATTGTTGGCCTGTGCCACTACATAGCACATTCTATCAGCATATCTTTGAAAGGCCTTAGTAATTAGCATGACATTCCATTCCCTGTGGGAAATGACTATGCCCCATATTCCCTTCCTGTCCCCTTTTTAAATTGCTCTTATGGCTCCTTGGGTTCGCTGGAGGGTTTAGAGCCCAGTTGTGAGTGCTTGCTGTGGTGAGAATTGAGAATGTTTTTCTACTCTGCTTAGTGTGAAATTCCAGGTACAGTATTATGTCACATCAGTTCTCTGTGAAAAAATGTATCTTGGCTCCAAAAGGAAAGATTAATGGAAAAATCATTCTCAACCTGCCAGGAAAATATTTTTTCCCTTTCAGCATGAAAACAAAATGTAGAGTTAGCTGAGAGATCTAAGGATTAAAGGAAAAGTAATGTTCCAAGCTTTTCTTAACCTCCATCCCCAAATTATATAAAAGCTCTTGCAGAAAGAGGAACAAAATAATGAAAACCAACTTTGTTTATTCCTGTATAACAAAGCCCTTACTAGAGGTGTTCTATGTAAACATTAAGGGCTTTTTTCTTCCTTTTACCAGCAGTGTTATTTTCAGCAATCATTCATAGCAAAAAAGGTTAAAAAAATAACTGAATAATACAGAAAAGCATCTTTGTCTCTGGAGCAGCTCTATTCTTTATCTGTCTAGCAGCCACAGGAAGTTTCTAGTGCTAAGTAACAGCAATGAATTGCAATATATGCAAACCTGAATCTTTACTGTCATATGTTATTAAATTCGCTACAGGGCATTAAGCTTCAGAAAAGATAAATAAATGTGGAGGAGAAAGTGGTAAAAGGGAGGACTGACACGGCAAATTTCAAGTTCTTGCACACTTGGCTAGAAGGGTATATTCAGCTGAGGGACATAAAAAACAAATTTGAGTAATGCCTGCTCTTCCTGTCAAACTCCTGATGGCCCCAAGGAGAGGCATGTTGTGTCCCAAGCTGAGCCCTGCCCTGCGAGCAGTGACTGAGTTTGCCCCAGTTTGGCAGAGAAGAGATGATGTGCCCTCAGCTCACAGCCAAGCTCTGATCAGTTTAGTGGAGAGCAGCTGTCCCAGGTTGGAGACAAAATTTCATTCACTTTCCTTAGTACCTCGTTCACTGGGATCCTCAGGTAGCTCACTGGCCTGTCATGCCAAGATGTGGTTTCATATTAGTAAGCAAAAAATTTCCTGGTGCTTCCAGCAATTTCTCCCCAAAGAGCTCAGCGGTTCCTATGTGCTCCAGTTCCTTCTCTGCTACACATTCAGAAAGGCAGGGGAGCAAATGCCCCTTGTCACTGAGCAATGGTTCAGGTATATTTCTGAGACCTTTCTGTGCCAAAGGGGCCCAAGGAGAAACAGGGAGAACAGGCACCGAAAGAGCGGCAGGCATCTTCCAAAACTGTTCAGACAGAAAAGTGCAAGGCCCCAGACTAACCTGCCACCACAAAACAAACAGAGCAATACAGCAAAAAAATCTGCTCCAGTGCTCACTGAAATCAACAGGAACCTTAACACTGCTTTGAAGGGGAATTTGATAAAGGCCCAATGGGAAGCTGACCAAGGAGAAATGAAGTGTGGCAGCCAACAATTTTCAGTGAAAATGCATTCTACAAAGAGTGGTGCAGAAGCAGCAGACAGTAAGAACACAGAAGACAAAATACATCAGTGGATTTAGGAAACAACCCTGCACCCAACTCTTCTCTTTTAAAATGTCCTGATGCTGAGTGGCAGCACTCTGAGGGACAAGGAGTAGTCAGAAACAAGAAACATTATCCCAAACCTAGCAAAGATTCCTATCTTAGCATGCCTTCTACTCTTGACCAATCCAGCAGAGACGGACTAGTCAAGAGTATAAGGCACACACACACATAAAAATCTTGGCAAAAGGCCTAGCATTTCATTTGGATAAATTACTTCCACATTTAATCAGCCAATGCTGAGCTGTATTTGTTAGAGAGTGCAAAACTTCTGGCAATTTAAGGCAGCTGCCTATGTCATTGTCTTCTCTAATGCTATAAAAACACTGCTACATTATCACTATGGAACCTGGCAAAACATTTGTTGTGTGGAACAAGATTCAAAAGACATAAATTTTAACTAAATTTAGACGTAAGGAGGACATTTTTGAGAATGGAATGTTTTCTCCAATTGGTCAGGCCAGTTCCATAGGCCAGCCCTTACCATGGTCTCTTCTCAGAGGCCAGACTCCCAGAAAAGAGTTGCACAAATAACAGAGACTTGGGGCTTGATATGTGAACCTTCAAGTCAAAGATGCTGTTCCACAGAAACCTGAAATGGAACACATAAAGTTTTGGCAGAGAAATTAAAAGCCAAAGGTGTTGTTGTCAGTCAGACAGACTGTTTTTGTCAGTGTGACATGATATGTTTCATTTTGGGAGTACAAGAAGTAGTAAGCTCTTCAAAACATTCTTCAGGTATAAAAGTGAAATTTGTTTCAATAGAACAAATGGATTTCAGGAGAAAATACTGATACTAAACATTTGGATTTCTTTTTCTGCCGGCTTAAAAACCTGCTTCTATAAATTCACAAATACAAAGATAATTTTCTTTGCCTTGAATCTACATTTTTCACCAAAATATACAAAAACATCACCAAGATCCACCCTTGAACAAGCTCCTCAAATACAATTTAAGTCAAAGGAATTCATCCTTGCTGTGGGAGAAAAAACTCCAGACTTCTTTCTCAATTCAGTAATTTGCTTCCATTTTATTTGAACTAGTAACAGAGTACTTTAACAAATTTTCAAGATAAATTAAACCTCAGTAATTCAGAAGTTCTACTGTGTAGTGAAGCAATGCTGTAATTGACAGATCAGCCTCCATTTAAATTAGCTGCTGGGAGGATTAACTATGTGGGGATTAAATGCTTTCATATCTGACACAAATCCCCCCCAAATTAATATTTGTTCCCAAAGTCAGCTGGTTTAAAATGTACTTTGATCACCTGGGAAACTTTTCTCTCCTTCTCACTGATAGGATTTCTGTGTTGAAAACAAACTCATTGCTCTCCTCTTTGACCTGATCCTGAAAACATGACATGAGCCTTGTAACTCCACACAAACATAGAGATCTATGCTGCAAACCCACATATTCCATATCATCTGCAAATGAATTCTTACAATCTTTCATTTTTTGTTCACTTATATAGAAGCCAAAATACAGGGGTTTGGTTTTTTAAAAAAATTAAAGAAAGCAGAAATTCCAGGGTGGTCCTAATCTTCTCATCTTGAATTTATATTTTTATATGTCAGGGATGGAACATGTGGGCAGAGTGGAATGTCAGACAGGCAGAGTATTAGGAACAGACAGAGGAGCATAAAGCAAGCAACGTTCACGGAACTAATTTACTGTGTATTAAACTGGATCAAATTCCTACAAATGTGATGTTAAACACTTACGTATGGCAGTATATTTTTATGGAACAGGATTAAGAAATGATGTAAATTTCCAAGCATAAAATTTTGGCTAATCAAAATCTTTTGGCAAGTTAGCTGCTTTCATTTTGAATGAGCCCTCCACATTACCACTTTGCCTCCAGAAAAGACTGGATCTGTATCTTCTTAGAGATTCCTTGAAAATGGAATAGATAATTTATTTCCCTGGCTCAAAGAATTTCCCTGCATCATCATCATCCCTATTTATTTTCATATATTTTATTATGTACAAATCAAGTATTTTTTAGTAGGAACAGACCTTCTATGTGAAATACAAGCACTTAACCAAATTTCCTCAACTTCTGACCTATTAGCAGTGAAAACCTGTCAAAAAATCCAACAGTAGAGGAGCATTTCTGTTTAAAGAGGGGCACTGAGAAGATGTGCAGATCTGGGAGTAGGTTATAGCAGTGTATGGCAGATTATAGAAGTTTCTGAAGTTATACATCATCATCCAAGTCTCAAATAATGTATTTTGAGATAGTGAAAAAAAAAAGAAGTTCTGACTCTGCTACTCCCTCCTGTCTTCACATGACTCAATCCTCGGCTGCAACAGCATGACTGAATTTATCCCTTTTGATCTGACCATATGATATTCAGGATCTTGTCTATGCAAAACAGATAAAGAACTGGAGGTGGACTGGGACTTCATCAGACCAACTGCCTCTAAATGTAAAAACATTTCAAGGCCTTATTTCTTACCCACAGGAAGCCCTGAATCACTCCACTCACAGATCTGAACATCTTCCAGTCTGCTTTTGGACCACAGGCCTCCAGACCCAAGTAGCCAAGTCAGGAGTGAGACCTCTGGCCAGACTGAGGCCTGTAACTCATCATTTGGGGAGATTTTCCTCCTACCCTGCTGTAAAAGCAGCATCCTTGCAGAAGTGTGAGGGCAGTGCTGAGTACTGTCTGCCCTGCTCCCAGCTGTGCCAAAGGCCACAGTGTGCCACATCCATGTGAGGCTGAGCCCAAGCACATCTCTCCCTGCGCCCAGGGTTTTCTCAGGGAAAGTGAAAAGAATTTCTCTTTTAGCAAGAGGTGTTTATAGATTGTTTTTCTACCTGTCCCTCCTTTTCTTACATTTATATGCACAGTTCCATTCCTATTTTTTAATTCTGGCCCAGCTTTCTCATTGATTGCAGGAACGGATTCACCCAGGGGCTTTAGGTAACTGAAACTATTCATTTTAAAATAATCTCATTTTGAGAAAAACATCAGCTAGGGAGCCTACTCTGTACCACTGGGCCCACCTGAGATAACTAAGAAACATAGTTCTCTCCTAGGATCTTCAGCAGTGCTTCTTCCCCAACAGAAGCAAATTACAGCAACTCTTGGTGTAGTTGGCAGAAGAAATCTTGATAATGTCCCTGTGAGGCCCAGCTGAGATGGCAGGGTGGGCAAAGCAGGTGACTCAGAATTGGTACCAACTTGTAGCAAGATGCAAAAGAAGTCACTGTCTCCTTGAGGTACTGTGATCTGCTGTCCCAACTTTTGGGAGCCTTGTAAAGGCCACTGGCAGCAGAAAGTACAAGAACAGCTCAAGCTGCTCTTTGTACTGGAAAAAAATTCTGTTTTAAAGGTACCACCAAGCTATTCCATCTCTCAAGTCTGAAACACAGGAATAGAGGGGCAGTGCTGCTTTCTGGAAGCAGGCAGTACTCCTGGAAATCGTGCTGGGGGCAAAATGAGCAAAGTTTCTTCATTTTAGAGGAAGAGGAGGAGAAGGAGTAGGATAGTAGAAAAAAGGTGGCTCTAAGAAGAACCATATGAACAAGAAGGAAGGGATCATTTAGTTTTCTTTGCCGTCTAATTAAAAAATTTAAAAATTCTGCATGTTACAGAACACTTAGGCTATTAAAAGATCCATGTCCCTAGAACTCTATTTTGACTTCTGGGACGCACTTGAGCATAAAGGATGTACTCAGGCAGAAGACTCAGTGCCTTGGGAGTCACTATGACCCACTTACCATGTGACCTTCACCAAAATGTCTGAGCCCAGAGAACACACAAATACTTTGTCAATAAAGCCATATTGATGGGCACAGATCAGCTGAGGTAGAGCTGCTGCACTGACAACGCTTTGATATTAGTCCAGCAACTCGAAAAATGGAGGTGGGTGGATGTGCAGGAAAAAGCTTCTGCTGTGCAGCAGATGTTTTCAGCCTGCTTGGGTGGAGGCTTCTTCCAGCTTACAATCAGGGAGGCCAAGCTGAGGGGACACAGATCAGTTAGGGAGTTTATAGTCTTGTTGACTAATTTTTCTATTGGGGAAATGTCAGGGTGTGTTTGCTTGCACTTTGGGATGTCTTAATTCCCTCCTCTGATGATGACTCCTGTCCTGTAAATGTTTTTACTGTTGCTGGTTAATGAATTCAGTTCAGCCTGGCAACTTATCTGCTAAGGCAGTCTGAGCAGCAGATAGTTGATATTTACCAGGCTGGAGTTAAAAATAATTCACACGTTACATTTGAATGTTGACTCTGAGGTAACCAGTCAACAGAAGAGCATAGTCCATAAGTAAGAACAGATGCAAAATTAATCAGATACGTTTTTTTCTGTTTCTTTCCCCAGGACTATTCTATTTTTCTGCTAAACTCTGACTGTTCCCATCTTTTCCCTGTTGAAGGGAATAAAACCTGCATGCCAAGCTCCCAAACAGAACTGCCTTCGACTGTCTTTCTGCTGATAAACACAGCAAAGTGTCGATCCGTTCCTGCAGTCCCAGGAGTCGCTGTAATGACAATGTTATGTGCAACCAAAGCTGTGCCAGGAGGTGCAGACTGGAGTGTGATGGAACAGAACGTCCCTGAGCAGCAGCTGGTGGCCAGGAAACTGGGAGCACATACCCCAGAAATGCCTCTCAGTATCTTTGCTTTGCTTACAACGGAAAGACTTTTGTCTGACCTACCATGGCAGTTCCTACAGCTTGTTTGATGTTTTTCTGTTCTCTTAACCATCTGTTCACACAGCAATACTGTCAATGGGGAAAGCCCAGAGATTTATATTACCTAGGCTGGATTAAAAATTCCTTCAAGCACAATGCTGCCCAAAGGCTCATGGCTGGGCTGCACTGGGAAAGTAGCACAGCAAAGCAAGTAAAAATGGTCCCAGAGACACACATCCCCACAAGTTCCCCAGACTGGCAGCCTCGGTCATCTGGTGTGATCTTCACAAGTGGCTCCAAGGATTCAGTGAGGGGTCCTTATGGGCAGCAGGGGTGAATAGGGTCTCAAGAGGTCTCTGTCCCAAAAAGGCCACCAGGCTTGACACCTCTGATTTCTGCTGATTAGTGATACTGGAGAGGTTGGACTCTACAACTCAGAGTCCAACAGCTGTTGATGCTGTTCCTATAACCATTGCTTTTCTTGCCACACTCTGTTAGGAAGGATTGAAAAAGGTTTAGAGGCAGGCTATGAATAGGCTTTATTTCTTGCCCTGTAGGGATATTGTAAAGGCAAGCGAGAGACGTGCATTGTGGCAAGTTGACTGTCTTATTAGCATGCTGGCAGCAGGCCTGCCATTTTGATGCCACAAGACTAGGATTTCACAGGAGGACATAAATCAGCATTAGTTACCTCAGAGACTCTAAATGAACTGTAAAACACACAATGTGCTTTACTACCAAAGATAACCAACAGACCACTGTCCATACCACATAAATTTTGGACAGTTGAAAATTGGTGGATCATTATTAGTGGCTGTGGAGACAGAAAGCTTTGTTGGCCACCCTTAATTCTGGCAGCAAGGAGCAGAGCTAGAGCCTGGGGCAGCAAACAGCAGTACTGGTAGAGAATCTAACATCCATGTGAATTGGTGTATTGGCCATCCTTGAGCAGGTAACCCAACATAGATTTCCTGGGAGGGGCCAGTGACCCCTTCAGCACATTCCTGCAGTGACACTACTGGTCTTGCTCACCTGTGTCACCCCACTGCCTCTTCTCTGTGACCCACAGGGATGGGAGACAGTGGTTCCTGGTCTAATCCTGGCACTGAACAATGAGTGAGGAAAACATGCTCTTGCAGGCCAGCCTTTCTCTCTGGTATTTGCAAGCAAATATCAAGACCAACACCTGGTAGATCTCCACAGTGCCATGGAGAGGATGTGTTCTGGGACACCCCAGTGCAGACCCTCCACCCTCATAGCTGTGCTGTGGTCACTGCCATTCTCCTTGTGGAACAGCCCCTTCCCCTCACTCCTGCTCCTGGAAGTAGTGGAATATTTACCACACACTTGTTTTGAAGCTTAGTTCGTGCTCCATTGCACTGATTGTTTAGTGAGTATTGAATTTTTAAGAATAAACTTAAAAGTTGCATCAATACCAAAGAAGGATGTAAGTGACAGGATTTATATGTTGTAATCCAGACTTTTAGAGGTTTTCCCCCCATAATTAGCAACATCACATCTCATTTGATTTCATACCACTGTCTCACTGCTTTTCCTTCTGTTCTACCAGGAACCAAGAGCAGAGCAGCCCTAAGAAACGTGTCTCTGAAAAAGACACCATGGAGCAGGAGTCTAAGAATCTCCCTGAGGACTTGTACAGGCTGCACCTGAGGTTGCCTGTCCTGGCATCAGGCACAACTTCTGACAACAATCCTGCAAACTTGGCCAGAACCATGAGGGCTTAGCCAAGCTCTTCCTACCACATGCATCACTGCTCACGGGTCCTCAGGGAAACTGCTGCCCCCACTTACAGTCAATCAACTCCAGGATAATTCACTTCTCTCAGTAATATGCAAAAGAGGACTTGTTTCTTCTTTTTTGGGAGCATCATCTAGTTAAAACACCTTCCTAGCTCAAACTGACAAAAATGCAGGGCAGCTACAGGAAGATTTCTTGGGCCTATTGCTGTAGGCCTATTGCTCATGACAGCGGCACCAACACTGCCATATCTTCATCCCTCACCAAAATGCAGGCCGAGAGAAAAGAGAGAGCCAGTAAGGAAGCAGAGGCCATATAAAAGGAGGCAGCTGGGAAGGTGGTGAGAGCTGCCAGCATCAGAGCTGCCTTGACCCTGGTTGATAGCTGTGTCTGTCACAGCAAGGACAGGGTAACTTTTTCTCCTGGGGGAACCTTGTCTCTGCCTTGCTCTACTGCCACTGCATCTGCAGTGGCCTTCAGGAACAAAGTTTTGGTCCAAAGATGTCCTTCCACCCTCTAGTCTTGTACTCAACTCTCTGTCCTCAGCTAGGTTTCTGCAGTCAAGAAGAGTGGCTTGACCTGCTCTTTGTTTGTGTCCCGCAACGCGGAGAGCCAAGAGAGGCACTAAGTATCTCAGCTGGCTGTCTTAAAGGTGCCTGCTGTCATTCAGGAGAAGATAAGAGGAGGTGGCTCCATAATGTCCACAGCCAGTTCCAGCAAGTGCTTGAAGGAATGTTTGCCTCATTTTCTAGCACATGAATCTGAAAAACACTCACTGGATATTAAAAACAATAAACATTTGTTAGATAATAAATCCCAGACTATTCTTTCTTGATAAACTCTCTTGGATGATTTTCTAAGGACTCCCCCGTGACTGAAGGCAGATTCTTTCACAATGTCATAATTTGTTTTGAGCTTTGCTCTTCATTACCTGGTTTTGCCTACACCCTGTATTATGAATGAGGAAAACACCTCCAACTGCCCTTTGTGCAATCTTAAGGGAGAAATTCAAGTAACTGGTAAAGTAATAAATCCTTACTACAGATCATCACTCATTTTTCTGATAGATTTATTTAGGACTTTTACCACTGGTTGAAGGAGGAGAAAGCGAAAGGTAGAGTAATTTCTCTCCTTTGTTACTACAACGGACTGAAAAAAAAATTAAAAAAAGAAAATCCTTCCCTCCATCCAGCTATTGCACTAATCCAAGTCTATTCAGTTGGACCATGAGTCATGTCACCAACAGCTCTGCAAGTACAGAGTTATTTCTACATCCTAACAAAAGCAATTCTGTAGCTCAGGATGACAAATTCATGAAACATCTGTGAAAGGTCAAGAAACAACGTGCCACTTTGGGACAAATAGTCTTTCTTCTGAGGTCCCACATTTCAGACAAAATCTCTGCCTCTCGGCACATGCTGCCAGAAGTTATATAAGTTTTGCATATAAAAATACTACGCTATAAAAGTATTAATATAACACAATACTGTTTTATTTATGTTTTTTAGCAAACTCAGAAGGGCAGTTACAATATTTTAAGAAAACAGCAAGCCAGTGGCCAGGTACTAGCATTCTTCACTCTGTGCAGATCCTTCCCTTCCAGCCAAATCTGATTTTTACCCATCTCTGCTGTTCCTTTCTCTCCCAGTATAACCTGTGCAGCCAGGGGCCAAAAGCTGCATAGTTTCCATCTCTCCCTTTTCCGTTCCAGAGGCTGCTCCCAACAAACCAAGACAGCTCCAAGGGTGCTTCCAAAGCAAATAGGCTAAATGGGGGTAACGGTAAGGTGAAGAGTAAGAAAGATCATTAGGGCAGGACCTGAAATAAGATAGTTCAGGCATCTGTGTGCCTACTTAGAATAGAAAATCTGCCCCCTTTGGAGAGCCAAAAAAGAGATTCTGCCTCAGGGATGAGTCTTGGACAGGCCTGCAGAACGGCATGTAGCAGTTTCCAAAAATCCCTTTCTATGGGTTTTAACATGGAAGGGGACAATCTATCCCAGGTTAAAAAAAAAATCCTCTTAAATCCCTTGGAATGTAGTTTTCCTTTCTGTTTCGTCACTTACAATCATAATTATAGGTGTTGCTACTGCTCCATCCATTGTTACCCCAGGCTAATATTTTCCATCATATCCACTCTTTCCAGTTGCTGGCAACTTTGTCAGACCTTCAGCTTTCAAGATCTAAAATCTTCCATGCTCTTTCTCTGACTGAAATGAGTCCAGAAATATCCATGTTCAGCAGCTTTCTTTAACAAAAATTAGTGACAAAGGCAGGGCTCCCCACAAACTACCGAGATGCTTGTGAAGGTTCAGTACAGGAAAATGAAATTTGGCCAAAAGACAGCAGTGAAGTTAGAACGATGTGTGACGCCACCTTGCAGATAATTATTTTTGAATAAATAGATGTGGACTTGATGAGCAAGGTAGCAATGCCTGTCCCTCCTGCATGCACAGGGTTTGCTCAGTTCTCTGTTACACTGTGGCTAAAGCAGAGTGTAGCTGGTGGGAGATCAAGCTCCTGCTAACATGCCACACTGGCAAGCCTGGTACTGTTCGGAAGGGACCGTGTGGGCTTCTTACATCCTGCAGGAGAGAGAGAGAATGTGGCATGCACTGCCTCAAAATCTCATTTAGACCGATGTCCCGATCCGTGCTGCAGTAGCAGAGCAGCCCAGTAGTCCCAAGTCATCAGGCAGACGTGTGCCTGAACCATCCAGCCCGTGTCACTGCCACAGCCCTGGCTGTACAACTTGGGAGGAGGCACACCCCAGTGATCTTCTCAGCTGTGGCGTGGGCACAACATGCTGGCATTTTAAACAGCATTTATGCCAGCCCAGACCTGATCTGCCCTGGTGCACTGCTGGTATTTTAAACTGCACCTATGCCAACCCAGCCCTGGTCTGCCCTGGTGCACTGCAGGGCCACAGGCCTTTCACACAGTGAGACTGTTTGTGACAGGCTCCTCCAGAGGACTGGCCTTTAGCACAGCCTTCCAGGCCTGGCTCCCCTCCCATAAAAAGCACATTGCCACTGTCTGGGTGCACATGGCAAAGCAAGTCGTACAGTATTAGATATTCCTGAGTAGAGTTTCCATGTTCTTTTTCCCAAATGAACCTGGTTATTAGTAGATGATCTATTAAGGGACTCAGCACACATATTTTCTAAACCTTGTGTCTAACGCTTGTGTCACAGAAGTCAAGTATGGGATATACCTTTCATACCTATTCACTGGAAGTTAATGGAAACTACAAGCAGGGCATAGTGTGGCTTGGAAAAGAAATAAAAAGTTTCAGGCATCCCTCTTCCGCAGGCTTGCTCTTTGAGGAGCTCTCAGCAAAGCCACAGGAGCAGAAACAAATAATCTCTGGCTCTCAGTCCCTCCGTAACACTGACTGAATCACTTTGACCTGATAAAGGACAAGTCTGCCAGCAGAGGTATCACCAGCACACAACTGCAGCATTGCCACCAGATTCCAGATTTGTGGCTGCTGACATCCAATCTGCCTCCAACCTAAGGCATAGACCCAAGAGATGAATTCTGATTTCTACAGTATTCAAGGTGCTTTGTGCCACTGACACCTGGAGGAGGCAGCAAGGCAGAAAAAAAATGCTTGGATGAAAGATGTTCTTTGTGCTGCTTCTTCATATATATTCATTTTTGTACCTTATTAATTCTTAAATTGCACATAAACAAGCACAGATAAGAATTCCCATTGTAAATGTCAAAGGTCCAAAGATCTGGAACTACATGGCTCCACTAACTTTTAAGGAAATAAAGGCTCATGAGTGCCAATATTATTGCTGAAAACAAGATCTAAGTCACTTAGATCTTTGAAAGTCTTAGACACAGCTTTCAGTTACATGCTTGAATCACTAAAGCATGTACAACAATAACATCATAAATGTGTATAAATATCCACTTAATGAGCACACATGTTCACATGCATTTCATTTAATTGAATTTTATGGTAGCTTTTACACACTATCTGCTTTCTCTTTGTCTGGGACTGAGCTAAGACACTGATTTAGAATTTCCTTTTCTTCACTTTTTTGTAACTTTCTTAGGATAAAATCTCTTGTTTGCTCACACCTCAAAACTATACTCTTACTATTTATGTATATATATATATATATATATATATATATATATATATATATATATATACACCTGCCGTTTCAACTATTTTCTAATATAATCCAAACATTTCTAAAAAATACTCTGATAAAATAAAATGTTATTCCAAAACAACTGTTTTCAAAACTAGGATACTTTTTATGAGGAAGAGATCTGCTGAGGAAAGTGTTCTGTTTGACACCCACATAAGCAGATCTGCACTTATGAGTTGCATTGATTTCCAAGGATCTGTTTGGAGTGGCAGGCTTATACAAAAAGGCTGGAACATCCTGTCATATGTGATTTTCTTGCCTCCCAGTACTCACTACAGATGCACTTCTTCTGTTGTTTATTCAACATTTGCACTATATTTTATTGAAAAACAACCCCAAATCAAACAGTAATTAATTATGCTACTTTTAAAGAGAACAGATTTTAAAGTTTTTGGAGCAAGAAAGCTTCTTGACTAGTACCAAAAGCACTACAATCTAGCTCAAAAACTTGGCTTTTATCTTGCAGCTATGCTACAAACAAGCAATAGGATAAACCAAGATACACTTGAGATGCAGGTATTTGAAGAACAAAGAAAAATGTTATTTTTTCCAAGGAAGATTCAAATCTTTGCACATTTTAAGCCTCCACTTGAATCAATATCTAATAGGCCACACCACTGACTTACCCTCCAAATATTACACCTGCTTGTGTATTAGATAATTATCATGCCAAGAGAATATTTTGCTTTCATTTTTACTCCTGGGTCTGTCCTTGTTTCTGCAGATTGCATTGGTTCAAAAGCCAGTGACCTTGGGTAATTTGTGGAGGACAATTAACACTCAAGCAAGAGTGTCTCAAAATCCAGCTACTGGTAATTTGCCGAAAGAAAGGACAAAGTCATAAAATGCACATCATGGTTGAAAAAAGAAAATTAAAAAAAAAAAAAAGAGAGAAAGAAAATGGAGCAGTGGGGGGGCAAGAGCTGCCTTCAAACCTGTGAAAGGAGAAAATACCAAGATAAACTGAAGCAGGTATAAAATACACTGAATGCCTAAGCAGTGAATTGGATTTTTTGAATGCTTGACAAACTTGCATGGGAATCTGAGAACCAATGAATATAACAAACACAAAAGCGCTCTATTTGTGGTTGCTTAAAGAATAAAAAATGCCGTGTATGTAGCAGAAGCGACCTGGTGAAATATGAAAAATATGTTACTATTTAGCACTGTGATCAATATATTCAAAGTATTGCTGGCATAAATATTTTCTCCCTGTTTCCCTGTTTAAGCTGGGGCAAAACACAAAAAAAAAAAAAAAAAGAGAACAGGAGAGATTCCCCAAATCCACCTCTATTTCTTATTTCTTCTAAGACTTTAATAAAAGGAAGGATTCTTCAACAGAACCATAGCCTAAGTCCACCTTTCCACCACATCTGGATTTTGGAAAACTAACTTTGAACTTTACTATCTTCATGTTTGCTAAAATTATTCTACACACTGGTTTTGCCTGAACTACTTTATTAGAAATTGCTAAAGAAATTGAGCTGCTTTATAAAGTACTTAAATCACTTGCACATTCTCTCCTTTACATGGGTCTTACAGATCATCTCGAGGTGAACAGGTCAAATTCAAGTTTCAGCAGGGGATGGGCTAGGGAGGAAAGGGACAACAGAAATTCTTTATGGCAAATGACCATAATTTCAATAATGACTTGGAAGATACTCATTTCAGAAACAAATCACCCTGGATGACAAATCCTTCACTTAAGTACATTATAACTAGTCAAAAGCACACCCACCTTAAGAGTATAAAAATATTCTGAGACTGGTTAGAGATACCCACATATTAGCCTTGTGTATTACAGTTGTTTCAAATAAGATTTTCAAATTACATCAACAGAATCTTTTTTATGGGTAGTTGTATTGTGCTGGAGATAGACCTTGGAGAGCAGACACTTCAGTGGAGAAGGCTGCTGTAAAGGATAACCTCCCTCTACCTTTCTTTCTTCTTTTCATTTTTTTCTTAGTCAGCAGGACTCTTCAAGCAACATTACACAGTTACACAAGGCAAAGAAGAAAATCTGTTTTTTCAGGATGCTCATACAGAAACCAAAGTCTGTGGTTTTCAATGCACTCCCAAATGAAAATGGAGCCCAGCAGTCCCACTTCATAAGCAATAAGAAGGCATGACAGGGAGCAGAGTGACTTTCCCAAAAGTGTGCAACAGTTTGTTGACAGATGGAAGCAGAATCCACATCTCTTTGCAGTACTCTAATGCCTTTATCCTTGCCTGAACAAGTGGGCAAACTGAAATGCCATGGAGAGCAGCTTGCAGTGATCACTACCCCTCATTATCCTCTTCCCTCATAATCACCCATTTAATTTGGAACCCAGAAATGGCAACAATGGGAAGGGTAAGAACTGCCCTGCAGTTTTAGAACTTTGTGTTGATAGAAAGTAGAAAAGATGTGAAGACTGATCTCAAGCCTGCTTGTGTTGAGTTGCAATATAATCTGGGACTTCGGCAAAAACCTCCGTCTCCAATAAACTGTCATGGACTGCAGCTTTATAACCCTGAAACGAAAAGTCACCAAAAGCTTTTTGACAAACCTCAAAACCACTATCTGACCATGACTTACATAACCCTGTTGAGTACCAAACCTGGTGTGGAGTGTTTAAATCACACGGGTCTGAACAGTAAAACAGAATGAAACATTTTTAGAAAAACAAAAGTGAGAGAATGTGAGAAAATTTTACATGTTTTTCTCACATTGCACACTTGCCTCCTCACTTCACCTTCTTTGGCAGTCCAGTTGAAAGGCTTGAAGTTGTTCTTTTGGCCCAGTTGAACTGCTACTTTATTTTCTTCACAATAAACCTAGGAATATCTGAATTTTACAAGAGAAAAATAAACCAACAACTGTGATTCTGTATAATCCCAGTGTGGAAAAAATATTGGAAGTCTTAACATTTTTTTCATTTAAACACCTGGAAAAAGCAGTTCCAAATTTTTAATTCAGCCTTACGGTAAAAATTGCAGAAAGAGTGACTGAAATTGAAATTATTCTTATTCTGAATGCTTTCTTATTGTTCAAAACTAACTTTATCTTACCAAGCAGATTTAAGAACATATATCTTTTATAAAACTAGACACAATGCAGTTGCCTTCTTTTCCAGTGGGCTGGGATATTCACTCATCTCTTTAATAACAAATATGGGCCTAAAGTTCATTTTGAAGCATTAAGCTTTATCCTTGGCTTTCTCTGGAAAAATTCTCCATTTCAGTCTCACACTTTTGGGTTCCAAAGAACTGAACAAGTTGCTAAAGTTCTTGCTCAAGCTAATAAACCAGTCAGCTGGCCAACTTTAGAACAAAGTCTTGCATTTCTATGCAGCATTTTTGAAACTGCAACTTGCTCACAAGGACAAGAGCAGTCACGATGCAGTAACTTAGCCCAAAATAGGTATGCAAATGTTGGCTGCACTGGATCACTAAGCCACCTGCTACAGGGTCATTTGCATCTACTTAAACAGAACAGGCTTTACTGGGATGCAGACTGATTTGTTAAATACTGATCAGGATCTAGGCAGGACAATTTCCATTTCTTAAGAAAAAGGCCAAATTCCACAACCCACACACTAATGAGAATTTTGAAGAGCTAAGAACAGAGCAGCACTAAGAACACCTGTATTCACATAATCAAAGGAGTCTCCAAAATAACTGCCATGAACACTGTAAAGGCAGATGAGTTATCTAATGTGCTTGTATGTGGGAACGCAGCTCTCCCTGCACTGGCAAGTTTAACACCCGAGTGTGCAGCAGCCAATCCAGGTGAACAAGCTTTCTGCACAACTGGAACCTGAAAGCTTTAGCAAAGCAAAGGTTTTTTCTTCCTGCAAAGACAATAGACACCACCTTGAAGTGCCAAGCACAGCAGTGTCTGTAATGCAGTACATCTGCCTGCCTGTGATCACCACTCCAGGACCTGAACTGTTCGTGCTGCCAACAAACAGTCCCACCCCAGAAAAAGTTTAATTGAAACATTTTCACTATGCAGGGTTGTGTCTGGCCCTGAATCTTCTCCAAGCTCTAGTTCATGTCAGTATTGCAACAAATCCATTAAAAGTGGTGGAGCTGCAGCAACATGAGCCTATAGTCTCCCTGCCTTTGGTGGAGTCATCTGTTAAAACAGAGGTCTTCCCTTTGCTGGTCACTACTGAGACCAGCAGAAATCCACATGTGCCACAGAAATGGCCAGTGCCATCACTGCTGAATTTTCCATCAGAAAATGACTGGTATGTGTAAGACAGCTACAGCAGAGACAGACCAGGCACCAACAGCTTTGTGCCCCTTTAATATAAAAGTCCTCCAGAGAACTGTCTTTCTTAAATTTCTCGGTGGGTCTTGTGATGGGCCATGCTGTGTAAATACTTCAGCAGGGCCTTTCTTTAGGATGGTGATGTCTGATGAGGTGGAAGGGGTATAGTGGAAGGGGGAGATGCTGGACACAACCAAAGCAATCTGAGACTTTGCTTTTCATTGTTGACTGGGAGCTGACCATGAGAATACTGCTACAGGTTTTAGCATCAGTGTAGTAAAACTGTAACTAAATAACGAAAGTGCTAAGAAAGTTTAAAGTAAATGCCAGCACATCAGTCTTAAAAAGAGACTCTTTAAAGAATTAGATAATTAAAGTATTGACATAGGTTTTTTTACATATCAGTATGTTTTTGCTTCCCTAACAGTATTTTTTTGCAGCGAATATGTATCTGTATGAAATATATTCAGCATGCACAACTTAAAGGTGGAACATATGTGTCTGATAAATAGCCTGTTACAAACTTATTGTATTTCAGGATTGTTCCACTTCAGTTTACAATTTGTTTTATGTTCTTTTGAAACTGTTTTGGTAAAACTGGGATTAATTTAATACACATTTTATTACAATTGTTTGCAGTAGGGTAAGACAAAATTATGAAGTACAGCAGACATTGAAGCACTGAGCTGCCTGTAGTGTTTAGAACAACTAAAAACAAAGCATGTCAAACTGCAAATTCCACAAATTTCCTGATTTCCTGGCACCAGTCACTCTGCCTCAGATACATGCTAGAGTGAAAGGTCTTTTATTACAATTCAGTCTTTCTTTAGACAATATGAGAGGTATATCACTGAATTATTTCCATGCAGCCACTGTGTTCAAACAATAAAATTCTCAGTCCAACTCATTTTGTAAATATGCTAGAGCTGTTCAAGGGTTCTCTGAGCTCATGTGATTGGAGCGATGGCCCTCAATGGTCAAAAGAAAGGAAAATTCTCTGCTGGGATTTTTCCATCTGGTTTACATTGCAGTCCAAACTTTATGGATCAAAGAAAAAGCATTTTCTCTTTCACCATGTTATCTAACATGAGCCAAAGTATTTTTGGGTCTGTTCGGTGGAAAAGAAAGAGAGCAGCACTTTATGGAAACTCTCCCTATTTTTATTAGCTTCAAGTCACTTTTTAAAGTCATAATGTGTATTAGTAGACATGGGCATGAGCCATGTGAATGCTGGTACAGAGAGCTGAACAATGAAATCTTTGCTCCATTTTTATTTGGTTCTTAGAAAAGCTGTGACTGCCATTCCTAGAAAGATAATCACATGGCTGCAAGCTTAGAGCAAATTTCTGGCTTTTTTCATCCACAAATCAACAGCAGAGCCACCAAATTATTTTAGCTGTAAGGCTATCTAGCCTTTAAGGCTTGGGCTGAAATACAGGAGTCTAGAAGGAGTTTAGTCGTACAGAGCTTTGACTTGGAGCCTTCAAAGCCAGACATGCTCTGCTTTCTTTCCATTCCAGAAACTTTAGGCTAATGATTCTTAGTTATATCAACAACCCCTCTAAGGCATAAGTTCTGGTGCTCACTTCTGGTTAGCTGACACCTAATCTTACTGCCAAGTTAGCAGAGTTGGGGTAGGGATAGAAAAAAGACTTCTAAAAGGGAGAGATAAAAACAAAAAAAAAAAAAATCCAGTATGCAAGAAACATGAACTACTCTGAACTTTCTAGGAATATAATGAATGAAATTATAGAATCATTTAGGTTGGAAAAGACCAAGCAATAGCACTAAAGGAAAGGGGAAGAGGCTGCTGAACAGGAAGTTTCACCTGAATATGAGGAAGAACTTCTGTACTGTGTGAGTGACCAGGCACTGGAACAGGTTGGTCAGAGAGGTTGTGGAGTCTCCTCACTGGAGACATTCTAGAACCATCTGGACGTAATCCTGTGCCATATGCTCTGGGGTGACGCTGCTTGAACAAGGAGGTTGGACCAGATGACCCACTGTGGTCTCTTCCAACCTAATCCATTCTGTGATTCCGTGATCACAAAATTCAACCATAAACCTAAAACTGCCAAGTCCACAACTAAACTGTGTCTTTAAGTGCAAAATCTGCAAGCCTTTTAAATATCACCAGGGATGGTGACTCCACCCTTCCCTGGACAGCCTGTTCCAGCACATAACAACTCTTCCAGTGAACAATTTTTTACCCAATATTCAATCTAAACATTCCCTAGTATAGACTGAGGCTTATTTCTCTTGTCCTGTTGCTTGTTACCTGGGAGAAGAGACCAACCCCCATCTCGCTACAACCTCCTTCCAGGTAGTTGTAGAGACTGGTAAAGCCCCCCATAAGCCTCCTTTTCTCCAGGCTGAATAATCCCAGCTCCTTCAGTCACTTCCCATATGATTCTTCACCAGCTTTGTTGTCCTTCTCTGAATGCACTCCATCACCTCAATGTCCTTTGCGTAGTTACATAGTCTTTTTGTGACAAGGTACAGAATTCAAAAAAAAAAAAACCCCACTGCCAAACAAAACCACCTCAAAACCACACAAACAAGCATACAGCAGCCATAGTTTTTGTATTTTTTCTTCTGTCTCTTAGGCATTAGAGAGTTTTAGTAGCTATAACTTTCCAGAGAATCAGAGATGTCAGCTGTGCAGTCACTTTCTTCTGGACTGCTTAGAGTCTTTCAGTCACATCAGTGTTTGAATGGGGATCAGAAACCAAAACTTCTAAAAACTTGCTGGATTTAAACTTGGAAGAAACAAAGATTAATTAGATGTACAGATTGTACCTATCAGATCTTGGTGGGAAGACTCTCAGCGCAGGCAACTGACTGTGCTTATTCTACAAAGTCTGAAGCAGCCCAACCTTGCAGGAGGTAAGGAACACACGTGGGAGCAATGCAGTATCCAACTGTTGGGAAAAACTCGTCTGTCTGCAGGAAAACCAGACATTTTTACACCAGACTGTGAAAAGGAAAAACACTTTATATATCCTAAACTGTATCCTAACAATATCCTAAACTATTCCAAAGCGTATCTATTCCAAATAAAGGAAAATTTAGCTAAGGAAGGAAAAAATATCAGAATTCAAGAGCTAGATACTTCCACTGATTGGAATATTATGTTGGATTTAGATGAGATGATTATTACAAACAGGACATGACTACATTGATTAATGTGACATCTGAATCTAAAATAAAGATTTTGCAGAGAAAGTTGATTCATGTGGAATACAGATGGGAGAAACTTCAGGCAGCCTCCCTGTAAGGGGAAATAAAGTCTTGAGAAATAGAAAAGTTTGCAATTAACTATGGAAATGGAATATCTCTTCTTGTGTTGAAAATATATCAAAGTGTGTATTTCACTTAAAGACATTATAGTGGAGAGGATGAGAAAACCTCTTGAAAACAGGAACCATTTATGTAGGAGGAAGAAAAGAGAGCACAGCTGTGCATTATAGCTGATGTGCTGTAACAATGGGCTGCCACCAAGAGGAGAAGGCCAAATTTCCCCATCTCCCTTTGGGGCTGCAGCATCTGCTATCATCCCATGCATCAGTCCAGCTCCATCAGTTCAGCTTGCTCACCTCCAACAGAACTAGCTGCTTTTGTGGGGGATTAGTGTGGTGTTGAATTACTCCCTGAACCAGTTCCTGTCTTGACCAGATATTTAGCAGCTGTTGACTGTAACCAGATTGTGCACAACAGGGAATGGGAGGGAGAAGAACCACATCTTCTGGTGGCAGCCAACAGTTACACCAAGTTCTGGACAACATAAAACTTGGTGTAGGCAAGAGGACACTAAAGGAAGAGAAATTGACAGCAAGTATCAGAGACACTCCATTACTGTCTGCTTTTAAGTGTTAGAAAACTTCTTTAAATAAACCCATTGTTGAAAACTTGGTTTAAAACAGAAGAGGCATAGTGAAAACAGTCTGAAATTACACATACTGGTATGTGCAAACAAACATTAAATCCATGATACAAGCCTAGCCTGGGACTTCTTGGTGATGTTGACCCAGAATAGTGGTTCTGCATTACTCTTGTCACTACCCAGATCTCATAAAGAATACGTGATACGTAAATTCTATATTTAATACCTGTGACAAACCAGCTGAGCATAATGTCACACACTGGATCATAATTTGATTGTTATGTTTTGTGACAGCTGTGATTTGAATGATACTACTTCATAAGCAGGGAATTATAATTAAGCTGTCTCATGAAAAACAGTGCCAATATTGTTCAAATAACATTTTAAAAACCTGATAAGCTAAGTTTGCATAGGTAGGGAGTTTTAACCTGCAGGACAACACAGCTGGGACTATCACCTGTTGAAATCCTGCGTAATAGAAGTCTTAGAAATAGGCCACTATCGCTGGAAATAAGAGCACTGTAAGTTCTTGCACATACAATGAGAAAAGGTGAGACAAAGGAAAGCAATACAGGCAAAGGCCTATGCACATATATAGTATCAAAGCACATATATAGTATCAAAAACACAGCCCTTATTCTAGAGGCCTCTGTATCTTTCAAAGCTGCTTCTGTGAGTTGACTGTTTTGGATACAACACAGGCCTCTGTATTTTAACTTCTGCATGGCACTGGGTTTTAGCTTCCAAAAGTAATGTGGGAATTGGAGCAGCTTTTCAGAGCAAATGAAACAATGACTTGAGAGAGGTGTTGCAGAAAACAACCCCACACCTAAACCAGATGAGATTGAGGTGAAAGTCAGTGTGGTATTGAAGGCTGCATAAGAGTTAAAAACATATAGCCAGTGTTTAAATTCTGTGCACCTGTGACAGGAGCAGGGGAACATATAATGAGAGGCTTCAGGTTTCTGTGAGTCCCTGGGTATGCACATATTATTACATGCTGAAAAAAATAGCAAACCATGAATCTCTCTGGCAATTGCAGCATGGGCTAATTTCTAAAGGAACTCTATAATCCTCACTGGAGAGGCAGAGCGAGCCAAAGGAGGAGAAAAATTATATCTGAGAATGGCAGTAAATGTAGGTGGAACTATGAAAATCTAGCACACTCTTTAAGTATTGCTTCCCAGTAGAGCACAATCATGATCATCTTGGGGTGTGATGTTTTGTTCAGGTCTCAAAGGATCAGAATACAGGAAATAAAGGAAAATGGAGTTCTTCACTAACCCCAAGATTAGAAGATTTAGAATAACTCATAGTGTATTGAATGTTAGCTCCTCTGCTGCTTATGGAACTACAGAAGAGACTGTAATGTACTCACTTGTTTAACGAAACTGCAGATTAAAGTTTAATGTATTCTTTGTCTTAATGTATTCTTATGCATACAATTAACCCAAAAATTTGTAACTGATTGTGAATTGTTTACTAATGAGACTGATAATTACCTGCCATATCCATTTGAGACAGGCCAGCAACTACATAATCTGTCTTCTGGCTAGATATGTGAGAATAATTTACAATCGGAAAGGATGTCTTAGGAAGGATGATTCTCTTGGAGAAAGTTGGCAGTGGATAGAGAGGCAGAAGTTTAAAAAAGCATTAGACATTTCAGACATGTAAACTTTCCTTGTGAAGGCAGTTTACATTGCCTGATATGTCCTTTTGTAAAATATTAGCTTTATTGGCTAGAGGCCCAATTCTCTGGTCACATTCAGAGACAGCTCTTGTGTGCGAACAGACCGAGACACAGAGGATGAGAATCAGTTCTTGATGTGTGTATCTTGGATGATACGAAGAGCAATAATAAAAAAAATCCAATCTCATTCTATGAAATAAATATCACTGCCAGCTTATTGCAGATACTTGTGGACAAGATGCTCAGCAGATGTGCAAGTGCTTAGTGTTACTGACTTCAGTAGCACAAACACAACTTACCCTCTACAGAGCAAAGCCTTGAAACTCATAGTTAGCAAGTTTAACTTCTGTGGAGGTTTGAATGAATAATGTTCACATTGCTGAGACTTTTCCAGAGAGCAAAACATGGGGCTAAACTAAATATTTTTAAATTAAATGAATGATTGCCCTCCAAAAGAGGTGCTTTTCACAGAGTAGAAGTTTGCCTTTTGTTTCAGCTAAAAGAAACCTCACAAGTCCAAAACTTCTCTCCAATAGCCCTACATGATGCTGACAAAGGACATATTCCTGTGTATCTGGATATGTAGCTGGCCTGCTGTCATAACTTCTGTTTTCTGTTGCTGAGGAATTTTATTTGGCATGTGAAGTGGTTGCTAGCAACCACATGTGGCATCCCTGCCTCACAGGAAGGGCTTTGTGCCCTCACACAGAGCTGTGCTGCCCCATCCTGAGATGGCCCCGAGCCTGCAATGAGGTGGGCAAACTGCCCTGGCAGTGCCTACCACATTTCCATGCAGGTGGGCTCTGGGCAGCCACAGGGACTCGCCACAGGTGAGCAAACCAAGAAGCAGCTCAGCCTGTGAGACTGTCCTAAGGGAACCCCAGGGAGTGCTGAGGGTACCTCCCTCTACCAGCCATTGGATCTGGCAGTGCAACCTGGCAACAACTGCCAGGGAATTTACGCCTTGGAAGAGTTAAAGTGTACTGACAAAATTTCAACCATCCAGGGCAAGACACACAGCCATTTTTGTGAATTGTTAAAAGCCTCGTGTGGGTTGAAGTCTGCAGTTTGTGATGTTACCTGGCTGCCCAGCACAGGGAGGTAAAAACAGCTCCTCACTAGGTCACACACAATCCTGTAGAGCAGTCCCGGCAGCAGAGCTGCTCCATGTCTACCTCAGCAGGCCAGATGTGCTTTACAGCCTGCAACAGCAAAGACATGAGGCCAGCTGACTGCAGGCAGCAATGCCTCAGCATCCCAGCCCAGATTTGGGTTTTGTCTTCAGTAGATGTTCGAGGTGCTTGTGGCAGTTTTCTGTTGGCTCTTGAAGACAAAAAGTTTTTCCCAAAGCATTGGTTGATCAAGCTGAATCACCTGATTTGGGCTTCACCCTTAAGATGACCTTCATAGCTTGCTGAAGCTAAAGGGATATTTTTTCCTTTCGAAAATTTAAAAGAGGCCAGCCTCTTTTAAACCCCAGCCACGTGCATCTACATTACAAACATATTTTTACTGCATTATTGAAGCCTGCTGCATAAATTACACTTTGCAATCCTTTGCCAGAAGCTCAGGGGTAGACTAATTTTAACAAATCATCATCATCCCATTTCTTCCTTATGGGCTGCTCAAATTTTTAGGGGATAAATTCACCACAGAAGTGAGGGTTCTATTTTCTAGCTGAAAAAAAAACTCCAAACAAACAAGCAAAGAAACAAGCAAAAAAGCAAAAACAAAACAAAACAAAACAAAACAAACAAACAAAAAAAACCCCACCAAAAAACCAACACAGAATTGTATAATTACATAATGCAGAAACACTTTTGACTCATTACTATACAGAAAAAGCAAACAAAAAGCTCAAGTTTAATGTGTTCAGAGTTCTTGCTTTGGAAAATGGCTTAGTACAGAAAACAGCAACGCAAGAAAAGCCCCTTTGGGCTTTAAGGCATGACTCAGAAGCCATGAGATACTTCTCCCCCTGCAAACTGACACGGGCTGCACCTTCCCTTTATGGTGGTGCAGGTGAGACTGGCAGCAGGTTAAGGATCACTCCAGAGAACAGAGTTAACCATGGAAACCACAGCAAAGAAGGACTCCATCAAAAATCCTGGGGTTAATGAACCATGCAGCAGCACCTTGAGACTCTCATTTCATTCCAATGAATGCTTGTAACTGGGAACTAAAACCACCAGCAAAGCTAAAACCATGAAAGGAGGAAGAGATTTACACTCACCTGCATGGGGAGTTTTGAATCCCTCATTCCTTCAAGACAGACTCTTAACTCACCCAGCAGGAACTGTGGTTTGCCAGGATGCTTTAGCCATACAGATTTTCCACATGAACGCCCACTGCACATAATTTGTACTCCATGAGCTGTATGTGTTACCACAGGTGGGATCTGCAGACAAAAAAAAAAGCAAAGATGAGCACATATTTAGGTATTTTTCATTGACTTTTGCTTTTAGCATGACCTAGAAGAGCATACTTATTCTTTCTCCATACTCATGCACACACCTATGGGTTGGAATTTTCTTTATTCTGAAATTTGTATTGTTATTTTTGTTATAAGGTCTATAAAAATATTTCAGGTAACTGCTGCTTTTTGAAGTTCTTCCTAAGATTACAAAAAAAAAAAAACCCCAAACGCAGAGTCAGCTTCCTCTTTCTTTTTTACTTTTATCTTTGAGAAAATGAAAAAAAAATCAACAGGTAAGATAACTTAAAGCATGCATCTCTGAGTTTTTGATTTAACTGTTTGCTCTTTCTGGCTTTGGAGGCTTGGGGAGCTGCAATTTGAAGCACTAGCTCCCATTTTATTCCAAAGCATTTTACCAGAAACTTTGGTCATATCAATGTTGCTTTTTATGGGAATTCTGATTATAGGCTAGCACAAGAAATGCAGGTCATGCGGGGAGCAATGCTGTACAGAACTGAAGCATGAGACTGTCAAAGTGTAAACATCTTGAGGCTTTGCCAGAGGAGAGGGGACACAGGCCCATTCTGCCCTGAACTAGAAGGAAATATTCCCACTCTGTACGACAAACTATTCAAAATATTTTTACTATTACCATAAAATAATATAAAAACATAAAAGCAATCGGATTAAATGCTTTTCTTCACTTGCCATTCTGTGGAAAACACCTTCAGGAATTGCACCCTAACTGGACATTTTGCTTTTGAAATAATCTGGGTTTTCCAACAGACAGCTAGTTCACTTCTCCATGAGCTCTAAGAAGAGGCCAGCTCATCTCTTTCTCCTTGGCAGAGGTGGCAGGATGATGGACTCAGCATTCCAACCAGGAAGCTGCTCTTCAGAGCAGCTGGAGACCCCAGTGCATGTAATCTGAAAAGGCAAATAACGAGCTTTTCTTAATACATGTCTTTGAGAAAAAACATACCTCTAATCCCCACAGTCACATCACACAGTGAACACTACCGACATGTCATTTAAAAGCATATTTTAAAGAAACAGATTAAAAAATAGCATAGGCAAGAGGTATAGAAATCTGTAAGTGTAAACCAGCTACATCAGTAAAAGGTTGAATTCCCACAAATGGGAGAAGGGGAGCTTTCTACCAAGGCTAAAAACAAGTTCCTTGTGGCAGCATCTGGGAAAAACATGGCACTGCAAGGAATCTCGGTTCCCACGTCCTCAGCATGGCTGAGCAGCCACCCAAGAGATGGGGCATCACACACCTAATTCCATGAGGAAAAAGCCTACAAAGTAGAGATGTATAGTAAAGGGCAGGGTGGGAAAGAGTTCTGTTAATGCACTGGCAGGACAAAATTGGCATCCCAAATTATTTAGATCTTTATGAACCAGGAGACTGAGTTTGACCTCAGATCTCCCATGGCAGCAACCTAGGCACCAGGGCTGACCACCTTGGAATTTCCCTGTCTCAAGTTTCAAATCAGTGGAATGTACAGAATTGTTCAGGTCAGGAAGATGTTTCTTCCCCTCTTTTACTTCAATTTCAATAAAAAGTAAGTAAGCAAAAGCTTCCAGCCTGGAGACACTTTGAGTGTATAACATGTAAAGGTCTGTCTGGGACAAGAGAATAATTGAACACAGGGATAAGAAAACAGAGATGGGAAATCTGACCAACTGCAGATGTCAGAAAGGGGAGAAGGGTTACTGACCTATTTTTAATTTGTGAGAGTGTGAGCAGGCACAGCTGAAAAAGATGTCTGGTCTGCTTTCTGAAGAGAGTAATAAAACCCCATGAACAAGTGTGATACTGCATTTCCTTGTTTACTGAGAAATTAAGGCAGAGGTGGATATTCACATGACCTAATTGCTGATGCCTACAATAAGGTGTTCAGGTTCTCTGTAGGTAATAGAGTCAGATGCGCCTCCTAAGGGTCAGCCAGTTTATCTAAATTACACTCCTGCTATAAATCTCTTTCTCAATAGAGGAAGCATCTCTGTCTCCATTAATAATGCTTGACTTATGAATGTAATCAGTGCCAGAAGTTTGATGTTGTTAGTACTACCAGGTTGTCTTTTCTCTTTGTAGTGTCAGAGCTGTAGAGCAGGCTGATCTTTCTCTGATCTTTTCTAATGGTTTCTGTCTGCTTTCAAACAAAAGAAAAGCACAGGTTTCATCTAGTTTGTGATTACATATTAACACACTGCTACCAGATATGCAAACTGCAAACAGCAGTTTTACAAAAAAAGACAAGCTAAATATTAATGAGTATGACAAAGTCTTCTTCATGGGAGCCTACTCGCGGAAGGGGTGTGCAAGCACAGGGCATCAATGGTAGAAACCAGCAAGGCAGCAAGTCATTTTCAAGCCTAAAATAAAGATAAGAGCCAAGTGGAAACATACCCCATAAAACTTCTCCTTTAAGCTGCCTTCCTCCTAAGGAAAAACGGAGGTATTATCCTACCAAATGTTATAATGAAAAGTTCTGTAGCATTTTTATTGTTAAGGTTTCCTGTGTTAGAAAACAGTTAATTTTTTTCTCCTAGTTTAGTTTACCTAACACAAAAATATTTAAATATAGGAGAAGAAAAATGGAAAAGAAATGAATAAGAAAGGACTTTAAGCTCTAGAAACATTTTTTTCTGCAGTGAACTCAGAGTGACCGAAGTTCGTAACATAAGTTGAGCATGCAATATTTTCCACTGCTTACAGTTCCCTTCTGAACTTCCATTTTGTGGGAATACTCTTGGATCATTGCTGACCTGTCTTTGGAAAAGGCTCACTGTGTATTTTGGCTTGGCTTCCTTCCATTTCTATTCCTCTAAGTCTGTTCCCCATTTCAACATCTCTTATTGCCACATTGCCAAACACGTTACACAACCCCAGAGAAGCAATTTATAGGAATATTAGTAATTCAGCTGTGACAAAACAAGTGCTTTTCCCTTTTAACAGATCATTCTCTCCTGGGAATCATAGTTATGTAGCTGTTTGCTCCCTTGTTTACAGCATTGCACTGGATGTGGTATTTGAACAGGCAAACGACCCAAAGCAACATAAACCTCTGAAAGCCAACGCTCAGCAGCAGCTTTCAAAGCAAAACCTGGCTGGAAATATTCTGTGAAGACTTTTTCAACAGAGCCTGGAGAAGTCTCATAGACTAGTGTGTGACCTTCCTACAGCACATCAATCAAACCAAATTCATGTAAGAGAGATCCTGATTCGTTGTCCGTAGCCTGAGGCAGCACCATCCTGATGAGTCCTCAGCACCTAGGGAATGTAATCCATCACCAAGTACAGGGCACTCTTAAAATTCCAGCAGACACAAGGGTATGAAGCTGCATAACTAAGCCCAGAACTGGAATTGCCCATAAATTATAAAAAGCTTAAAAAGCTTTGACAAAAGTACTGAAATTCACAAGTATTGCCTGAACTTGTAAGCTCTGTTTACTAGAACACTGGCTCCCATGAGATACTCCAACAGGCCATCAGTTTGCTAGGTCAAAGACCTTAGTTTTCAGTATCTGATTGGAAAATTACATCAAGTTAAATGTCAGCTTCTCTGGAAAAAGACGGCCCCCTTTATGTGAGCTTAAAACTTGAGCTACATCAAGACCTTTTTATCCATCTATCTCACAAAACAAAAAGCTTCTGATTCATAACATGAAGCATGCTTTGCTGACCCTCAGTTGTTCTTTTTACCCTGTTTCAAATATTGCCACTCCTGCAGAAGAGCTTGTCAGATGGAGTATCTATCTGCCAGAGTTTACAGTCTGACACATTAATGTGAAATAAAATCACTGACTTTGAATTTATGCATTGTTTACAAGCTGCAGCTCAGGGTCACATTTATTTGTGCTTGACACTGACAAAGACCTCTGTAAAAAAATTGGTGGTGTGAATTAAGGGCAGTAATTTCTCAAGCCATCTCCATGAATTCAACCTTCAAGTCTACCATGATCACATTCATCCTCCATCATGCAGTTTATATAACCTAACACCAAACTTCAGTGGAGAACTGCAGTCAAGAGATACTCAAAACTCTCCCAGGAATGAGAAAAAAATCCAGCAAGACCATCTGAGCCAAGAAGCACAGCCAGGGGCAGAGCAGTGAGCTGCTGAGGCTGATGGCTTTCTGACACCTAGGCGGTGGTAAAGCAGGTCTACTAAAAGCAGCATGGCCACCCTCAGCTGTGACCACAAAAGGAGATGGTCTCACAGACACAAAATGACATTTTTCTATGTAAGGCTACCCAAACAATTCAACACAGTTTTCACTTGGTTCAGTATCAGAGTATATGTTTTCCTGAGCCAAACTGGTGAGCTCTACAATCTGCCAAGCATTGACACCACATATCACCACAGAGAGAACTTCATCAGAAAGACTTACTCAGATGCAGGCAGAAATAAATCTCTCTGTCACTGGTGCCACACAGTTACCAACAACATCCTCAGCCTGGGAACATGCATACAGAATAACACCCACACATGTATGCCTGGAGTGACAGATAGCATTCTCACCATGTGTCTGTCATTTCCTTTTGAAATTCTTGAGATACCACTGATGTCTTTTCTGGCTTCAACTAGTGCCAACACCTAGGAAAACATCACTGCATGGGCAGTGGGGCATTTAGCTGCTGCGTGGCACACAGTCAGCATGCAGTAATTGTCCAGCCAGCTTAACTGGACATTTCACCCATCACCTCCTCATCTGAGAGCGTGTTGTCCCTGGTTATGTGCAATTACTGCATGCATTTTGACCAGGGATCAGTAGGAATGTGTGCGTAGGGACAGTGTTTGGCATGATGGGCCCTGAGTAGCTTGAGGGATCCAGTCCAGCCTGGAGCAGAGAAAGCAGTTTGTTACTGCAACACTGGATCCTTGCACTGGGAGATACAAGCTTCTCTTTACTTGCCATCCCTTTCAGAAGTGAAGCATCAAAAAAAATTATTTTGTAACAATCTTATCAGTAAAACTGGGAGAAATGATGAAGCACAGGGCAGGGATGGGAGTGAGGGGCAGAGGGAAGCAGAAATGTCATAAACTGCTCCCCACAAGGCAGCCTAATTGTGTAATACACCCCCAGCTTGTAAATGTCAGCACTAATGAGTAGGTTTTCTCCTGCCTCTGCATTTTCCATCTTTCCAGGGCAGAACTGAAGGCTATGTAGGCAGTAACAAGGGAATGAGTAGGCAAACCAAGTGACAGATATTTGTCAAAAAAAAAAAAAAAAAAAAAAAAAGGACAGAAAATTCCCACATCCTCTTCAAGGATTTTAGTTGCTATAGAATCACAAAAATAGTAATAGGCTATAAAAGCACTGTAAACCACTAACATTCACTGTCTAACCTGAAGCAGGGTAAACAGGAGAAAAACACCAAGGCCAGATCTTGTGAAAAAGACTAAGGCCAGATCCACAAGCTATTGGGAGCTTTTGGGACAGAACAAAATAGGTTTGAGCCCTCCTGTCTGAACTTTCTGGGAAATAATAAAGTTAATGAAAAACTGTCATGTCCAAACTCAATACTGAGATTTACTGATGGCTGTGCCAGCACAGTATGATCTGTCAATTTGTTGGCTGCCCCCAGCAACAAATACTTGGACTTTCGCTAGCAAGGACATTTTAACCACATTCAGGATGAAATACATCCTAACATAACAGGACCTTATTAGATGTGTCATTGAGAAACAGGAATGATTTTTGGTTTCACCTTTGGTAAGGGGTGATGGTATAGCAAGACTATTTGCAGCATTTAGTTCTGTTCCAAGACACTTCTTGCATAATTAGTGCTCTTGCACTGTGAAACTATTCAATTTATACCTTCCCTAGTGAGAAGTGCCATGTAACCACAGCATTCAAATAGCAAGTAATAGTTTGATTGTCCATGCTTATATTTTCCATATTCAGCAGAGCAGATACTTTATTTCCATTAAATTTTCCAACCACTCTTCGTTCATCCATGACAGACATAAAAGAGGACAGTTAACTCATACATTTCCTGAGGCCACCTCATTGCAAAGCTCATTATCTAGATTCTAAAGAAACTTTCTCTGTTGCTCTGAAAAGTGAGGGAGAAAAAGTGTCAAATGAAAAATTCTATTTATTGCACCATCTATGGATTTGTGATAACAATAATGCAATTCTGTCCCCAAATCATCAGTTGTTCTTCCTGAGATGACTGACTTGAGAGCGTATACTCCTACTCAATGGTTTCTTTGCTTCCAAATAAATTCATAGCTTTTAGGTATGTTTGTCTTTCTGCAAGATCTCAATATCCTTAAGCAGTGACTAGACACAAGATTGCCATTTTCCAAAGAAGCCAATCCAGTGAGAGTTCACCTTCTACTCCTTTAAGTGCATTAACATAAACAGAAGAAAGACAGAAGATTCCCCCAAAATATATGGATAATACAAATCCACAACAGCAGGTGTTGGCCCTTGTGGTCCCAGGGACTGAATGCATCTGTTTACTTCTGCAGAGCTCTGATCTTGGGTAACTGAGGATCACTGACTTCACTCTGCCATTAAATCTCTGCCCTACCATGTTTCCACCAGCATTGTCCAACCCAAATATTGAAGAATTGTGATCAAAAAATACATATTTTAACTTGGTTTTTACTTATTTGCGGCCTATGTGACAATCTACTTTAATATGGATTTTGACTTCCTCTGAAAAAACATTTCTAACTCATTAAAATTACCCACACTTTAAAAACCCCAAAACAATCCAGCCCCAAAAAACTATCCAAAGATCCCAACCCCAAAACAGAAAAACAAACCAGGGAGGACAAGGTGAGCTTGCTGCCATTCACGCCTATAAATATTTGGTGGACACAAGGCCACTTGCTAACTGATTGCTTTGTACATTGTCTGCTTACGGCAGAGAAAGGGAATCAGAGAACACCAAAGAGCATTTGGTTAACAATTTTTCCCAATAACTTCTCCTGTTGGATAGTCCAAGCAACACCTATATGAAAAAAAAAAAACCCACATTAGTTTCTTGATAATATCTTATTGACAACTTAGCAGTTATATGTTCCTTTGGTAATTGGACTCTATGATACATTTGCTGCTTGAAAGAAATGATGGTAACTATACAAACCCATGCAAGATGGAATTTTAATCAGAAGTGGATTAATAATTTCCATCTTTGTTTTAGCAAGTCAGAAATGGGAGAGTTTTGTGCCAACCCAAAAAGGTATCATAAACTGAAGAATTGGAGCGTCAGGAATCAGAAATGGAGAAAAATTTATGTCAAAACATACTGTCTGAAGGTAAAAAGCTGATAGCAAGATTAACACTGTGAGGATTATGAAGCCCACACTGCAGAAATGCAAAAAAATGAGGTGCTGTTTCTATCCACCCCCCTTTTGTAAAATCTATATAATCAGGGAGTATTTCTCTCAGCTGGGTTAACAAAGCTCCAAATAAGATCTAAAATATATTCCTCAATTTCCTTCACTTCTGGATGAAGAGCTCACTTTCCCACCAAGCTAAAACACAAGTAGCTCAAGCGATCACTAGAGCAATGAAGCTTTTTTAGAGAAATGCAGCATTCAAAAAAGGTGAAAGGTATTAGTAGATAAGAAATAGCATTAATATCCTGTACTGTTGGTATTGCTTGCAGTCTCACAGGCTTGCAGAATGGAAAACTGGGACACTGCTGATTGAAGCTTAACTCACTTCCAGATGTAAGTTATTGTTTTTATCACCTGTATCTCAGGGGAGCTGTTGAATCAAATAGGCACTTCTCTCACAGGGAAAAAAGACACACTAGAGAAGTAAGAACAGCTATACTAGGCCAGACTACTGCATTTTCTAGCTCATTATCCTTTCTTGTCCAGAGACCAGTAAGAGATGCTGAAGTCAGACTATCAAAACAGGCTAAGCACACAGTGGTGCTTTGCCAGAATGCACTCCCAGCAGTCAACAGCTTCAGGACCTCCCAAAGGAGAAGCATATGCTCATGTGTACTAAGTGCTAATGGACTTTGCTTCCAAGAGTTCCTCTGGTTGCTTTTGAACCTGGGTCGAGTTTCGGTCCCCACAATGCCCTGTGGCAAAGGCTGCCAGAGCTTAGCTAGGCATCATGGAAGAAAATTCCCCTGCCTATTCTGAACTTTTCAACCTGTTTTTTCACTTGGCAGCATGTAACAGCAGTGGAGAAAAAGGTGAATTACTTTTCCCTGTCTACCTTCTGCTACTCTTTATTTGATAGCTCTGTGTCATACTCTTTCCTCCTAGTAATTTCTTTTTCATGATGAAGACCTGTAACCTATTAAGTCATGTCTTGGAAAGAAGCCACTCTGTATCTCTGATCACTGTTGCCTTTCTTTTTGTATCCCTTTTAGGAATGGAGGATTCATGAAGTGGGCACACCATTGACTCTTACAGCAGCACCACTATTTCTCCCATTTTCCTGCTCTATTCCATCCTTAACACTACCTAATACACTTTTTTCCCCTCTTTGATCCTCAGTGAGTACTCAACAGACATTTTGACAGAATCGTCCAAAATTACTCCAAAGGTCTTCTGTGATTGCCAATAGCTACTTCACAGCCTATCACTGTATATGTGACGTTGGGGCTGTTCTCCAAAGTGCACTACATTGCTTTTATCAACATTGAGTGTCAGATGGCATTTTATCACCCAGTTATGAAATGTGATCTTTTTACACCATTTTGTGGCAATCTCTGTTTATTCCCTCAAACTTCCTTTCATCACTGTCTATCCCCCTTTATCAGGTCACTCATGAGCAACCCAGGCAGCACTGGCTCTAACACTGATGGCCAGGAGATTGTAGTGCTCTCCTTCCCTGCAAAAATCCATTGTCTGTACCTACAGCTCAAGTGAGATCCAGTGTATAAAGAAAAACATTGTATGTAATTTTGTGTATTGCATACTTTGTACAGTGCCAACAAGCACATTTCCCTTAAATCCCAGGTCTTGTCTGAGAGCTTCATGCAGATGTCTTGGATATCATGGAGCATCCCAGGTGACACAAAGGGCTTATTTTTAGGCCACAGCATCAAACTCTTTGTTTCCTGCTTCTTAATGAATTGCAGACTCATATAAGAACACTCACATTACTCAGTAGTTTTTCTCCTTTTCAAGTGTTTGGCAAAAGCTGTTTTGGACATTCAGACCTACTATATCAGCTTTTCACACATGCTGGTAATTACCCTACAGAAGTCTCTAATAAATATCCACAGGATGAGATCTCTCTGGCAAGGCAATGATAATTCTGTATCATACCTTATTTGTGCATGTGCCTCCTTGTGTGTCTACTTTTGACCAAATTTCCTACAGTTTTCCTGATACAGATTTATTGGTTGCTAAGTCCCAAATCCTCCTGAAAATCTGTTATATATCAATTCAATATATTGAATTTCAATATCAATACATCAATTCGTATTGAATATATAATTTCAATATATTGAAGTCACACTTGCCCCTTTTTAATCATGTTGTACCAAGGCAGTTTTATGTGCTGTATATAAACTGAAGCAATTCTACTTCTCCACTAAATGTTGGTTCAACAATGCTGAATGAATCTATCTTAGCAAACAATAAATCATTAATTAATTTGTAACCCACCCACATGCCATGATCAGACCTGGACAAAAATGAGAGAAGACATGCTTCTAATCTTACTCTATAGCCCTTTTGCATTTAAAAGCTACAGCTATACCAGCTATTCCTCCTAAGGTATGCACAATCAGGAGTCGGCCAAAAATAAAGTTCTTTTGCTCCCATGGTTTATATCTAGTTCTTAATTAGAACATTCTGTGGCAGCAAAGGGATTTTTTGGATGACCTTTGCACTGGGGCTATACTGCTGTTGCCACATAAGGAAAAGGCTCTCACCCCTCACTGACATTTCTATGACAGCAAAACTTCTATAGCAGTATAGGCTGGACCTGTGTTTTAATACTTTGCCATGGCTGTCCCAAGGGCCACAGCACCATCTCAGCTCTCTGCAGCTCTGTGGCCCTGCCCCCAGTTTCAGTCCTCTTCCTGCATCTTTCCCTTTACCTGGGCTTTCAAAGGAAACCAGCCCCAGCTGCTCAAATATCTGCCACTGTGCCCACACTGGATACATACCATCAGTAAACAGGGGAAAGGCACTGTGGTATGGATCATATAACTGGATTTTCACTGGTGAGACAGAGGTGAAAGCTCCTCAGGGATGTTTAATTCATGAGTCATCACCATCATTAAGAATTCAAACCTTCCTGTAAATTCAAAATGTGAATAACTGTTGGAATTCATTAAACAATGTCTCCTTTTGTGTAATGAGCAGTAAAAAAAAATCATGTGTAAGAAATGGAATTTTACTATTTTGTAAAGCTGTTTTAGAGGAATCGTTGCTTTTGTCCATAAGGGAATCTATCACCAGATATAATTTTCTCCTTTATAGAGATCTTATTTCTCATTAAAATCAGAAGCAAAATCTCTTTATTCTGTACTTCTGAAATGATTTATTCACAGCCACTCTTCTGGTAAGATACTTCAATCTTGTGGTAATATTTAGACAAGGTCAGTTTCTGGCTAAACCTAATGTGTTGCTGTAGATTATTCCTATTCTTAGCCAATATCATATCATATAAATGTATTAGGACATTTTCCTGGACTACAAAATCTTTATAAATACTGGAACAACTACAGAATAAACAAATAGAAAGGCATTGCCTGTGGCTGACCTGTTATTTGGAGCTCTCTCTCAATTCCTTGACCTTCATTTTCAGTGTATAAAAACAAACCCAAGCATCAAAACCATACGGCTGTCACTTCCTCTAACGTTCTAACTCTAACATAACAGGAATGGAACAGAGCATGTAATGTGCCTTCACAAGCACCCCTGCATCAATGCACTCAGATCTGTATTTCATAGCTGTGTTTCACAGATCTCCATCAGGTCTAATGCCATTTTCAGCTTCCAGCCTTTGTTCCTTGCCTTCTTCATCACCTTCCCCAACAGAAGGAAAATCTAAGATGAAAGTCAAACCATGCTGACCGTTCAGTAGGTTTTTGTGGCTCACCTCTGCCTGGAAGATCCCTGTGCACAGGGATTAGTCTGGATTCTGCACAGCAGATCACAACAGTGTGAGAGTGACACCAAAACACCCCATCATTTAATGCCATGACCTACTTTCCTCCTTCAACATTTCTCACTGGGACTGGGGTTACTTCTGTGCTATGAGAAGTGGCAAGCAGCAGGGAGGGTGGGAAGAGACCAGACTGAATTTTTTAAGACTACAACACACAAAAGTCTTCAGAGTCAGATTGATGAAGATCTGCAAGTTTACCAGAGACCATTTGTGTCTCACTCTGCTCCTGCAGCACATTTTCAGGGACACACAAAATCTTCCAAGGTGCACCCAGAGAGCGAGGCCTAGAGCAGATGGGCAATGCCAAGTGAGTGGACGGCAGCTCCAGAGAGCTGCACAGCTGCTTCCCCAGTGTGAGATGTGCTTGGGGCTGCTGTGGCGAATCCAGGTGCCCAACAGCAAACCAGCCCACTTGACAAACACTGTAATACAGACAGGAGCATTTGGTGCTTCAGGTGGTACAACTCTCATTTCCCCCTCAGGATTTCAAAAGTTTATAAGATAATTTTCACCTTGGGAACACTATAGAAATATAGGTTATAGTGGCTGAAATGAAGCATTAGTTCAAGAGAATGAAATCAGAGATATTTTTGAAAGTGAAAATGGTTGACAGCATGCTATGGGAGGTTAAAAACCCCAAACAGCCATGATATGTGAATATCTCTGTGGGAGGAGTTGAGGACGAGGTAGGAGATTCCAGATAGGTGGATGCCGAAGCCTAAACATTACAAGGAAATCTGCAGATGTTTCAAGGTCTATCTCAATATGCAGAGCTCAAGCTATGAGTCTATATAACAGATGGCAGTTTCTGAGTCACTAAACATTATTATTTGGCAACAAAGTTATGCTGTCTCAACCATTTCTCATGGGATTCTTGCCACAAACTGCTGTGAAAGTGATGTGTGTTCTGTAGCATTCAACTGCAGAGTTTCTAAATCATTGAGCAGAGTTCCATATAACTGTAGACACAGACACATACATAAATAAAAGATCTAAAGTAAACTTGGCATAAATCAGTCTGAGTCAGAGAAATCAACACTGGAGTCCAGAGGCCCACAATTTTCTGTGTATTTCTGAATTATTTACGTCTGCACTTCATTACCTCCTAATAGATTAAATAATTAATTTTTTTAAGGAAGGTTTTGGAGAGATGTTTAGTAAATATGCAAGGGAATTATATCTCATCACGAAAGTCTGGCATTGAAAGTAGCTTTCTCTTTAAGATATTTGAATAAATAACAACCACACCCTATTCATAAATTGATTCCAATAGTGCCATTACGAGTATTTTATCTCCTACTCAACAAGCAGATAAAAGCTCAGAAGGCCAGATACACAAAAGTTTTTAAGTACCTAATTGCTTCCTGATTTCATTTAGTCTGAGTTTGGAGTGATTGGTGGGATTTAGGTACAGGATCTGGTCCTATGTATCTTTGCAAGGCTATTGGAAGTATTACTGTCCTGGTTACAGGATTAAGAAGCCCCAGCTCCAGTCTCATCCTCAGTTTATTAGGCTACAGCCTTTTCTCAATCACATCAAAAGAGTTAATAGAAATAGCACATGACCTTTCTGTGATAAGGCTTTTTATCACAGCAGCCTCCCAGAGAGTCAGTCTCTACTTTGCAGAGCTATTAATAGACAACATTCCTACTGGAACATAATTCCCAGAGTTGCATGCACAAGACATGCACCAAAACCTCATAAAGCAGCAAATGGATTACGCTCTGAATCAAAATAAATGAGCTGCTCACACTGCACAGTTAAATGTTCAATACAAGCTCTTATAAAACAGCTACATACCTGAAACCCTAAAGGAGACAGAAATGGTAGAGGGCAATTTGGGGCAATCCAGGGCAATGTGATTGTTATTTTCAAGTCCTGGTAACTCTCTTCTGCCCGTTACACATTTTATTTCTATCCTGTAAGGACTGTTGGCTAGGAATTGAAGGAAAACTACGAACAATTACAGCAGAGACTATTTAGAAGAGATCAGTGTTGTCTTCTTAAATCTGGGAAGTGGAAATACAGAAAAGGGGAAAGGATGGCTTCTCTTAAAGCTAAACAAACCTTTAGAGTTAAAGCACCTCTCTTTCAGAATATCTCTTTCCTCCTCCTCCTCCCATACAATGCCATGCACTTGAGTTAAAAGTCTGCTGAATGAAATGCTTCTTTCTCAGCAATATGCCAGTGATATCTTGAGCTGCTCATAATAGAAAGCAAAGCCTGCCAATATTTTTTGTAAACAAAGCCATTGCTCGTAGGCACTTATGAATCTAGAAAGTGATAACTCCTTTCAGTGCTGCCCTTTAAATTGTCATTTTTGCAGAAACCTGCATTTTTGAAAAATAAAACCAGGGCATAGAAAAAAGACATTATGGTCTGAGCTGGAAAAAACAATCTCCCTTTCCTCTAGGTTTTAGCTATCAAAACAGGGCAACAGAGCTTTGCAACCTTGACATTGTACACTAATGTCAAGGTGACTGCTATTATATCCTGTTCATTGTGCTAGGTATAATAAGGGACCTACTCCATCAGTACAGACAGTAGTAGTAGTTTAAGAAATGAAACAGTTCAAGAACTGTTAAACTACAGCCATAAATAAAGAGATGACGTGTGAACAATCGATGCTTGTGGACAATTAACATATAGGAAATTTCTGGATTTTGTTTTTTAAAGTTCATGGTTTTCCTTACTATTTGCTTTATGCATACCCCATTTTTAAATTGATCTGGTGATAATTAATAGACAAAAAGAAGGTCTGGCTGATTCAAGGAACAAAAAAGCTATTATATGGACAGCATCACAGCTTAATCTCCATTGCAAAAGTATATGGAGTGAAATCCTGCTCCTTCTGAAATGCACAGGAGTCTATCATTGAGTTCAATAGAGACAGGGTTTCAGCCATCAGCTGAAAGTATTTCTAAACTGTAAGATGGGGCAGCCAGCACAAAATCTTATTAGCTAACATCGAACAGTGTTTAGACAAAAGAATTTTCATATTCAAATAGTTTTGCTGTTGGAGGGGCTTGCTGTGAAGGCATATTAAACGCATTTCCAAAGTCAAGCTTTATGAGCTCTGCTTCTGTAACTGTGCAGATGTGCAGAAATAGATGCTGTTAGAGCTGGACCTTTGTGATCTTTTCTTTTCTTGTAACGTTTAGAACATGTCCCTGATTTGCAAGGTGTCCAACAATCCTAGAGTTGTCAAACATTTTTTGATTTTGTAGAGAAGCAGACAGTAACAGACATGAAATGCTCCCTAAGGATTTTATCTGCCCAAGCTTATTCCTCCTCCATATTTTGTGCTAAAGTAGTGATGTCCATGCCTCTCTGCTGGTATCCCACCTTGCACCTGAGCTTTGGCTAGAAGAATTATCAGCAATAGCTCTGCTTGTACAGACCTCACTTTTTTCTTTTTTTTTTAAACTGCTTTTTTTCCCAGCAATTATGAAGCAGGACAAAATATCAATGTACAGGCTTCAATAAATGCCTGAAGTCTAAAGAAATCTCTGAAAGGGATGAGTGTTTTCCTCCCATAAGGCAGACTACATAATCTGGAGCACATTCTATAGCCAAGTAATATGCTCCGTCTCACTTTAAGAGAGAAGTAGTGTAAAACCACCTCACCTTGTTTCACCACTACATGTTTTTACAGTTGTTCTGTTGCAGCTTCAAATGTTGTAAAATGCACCAGTTCAGTCAAGTGCTGCTTCAGCCTGCATGAAAACAGGCATAGGAAATTCAATACCCTTCTAGGGTTTTTTTTCCTTCCCGTCAGCCATCATTCCATCTCTTCATAAACAGCATCCAGATGTTAACAAACATACCAAACTTACTGGTTTTCAGTGGCACAACCTTTTTCTATTTAGCTGTTTCTATCTTTTTATCTGCAGCCTTTGCTGATTGTTCGTATTTCCAGCTTACCACAAAATATGCTGCATGAGCATCAACAAAAGAATTATTTTAATATGAACCAAAACAATACTATTTGCTTCCAATCCAGGGAAATAGAACTTTCATTTAAATTTATGTTCATTGGAGCTTTCACTAAATTTTTTTCTGGATGGGAAGTCAATGTGGAGCATCACTGAATGTTCCAGTTGGATTCCAATAGTGAACTTCTATTTTCAGAGTTCCAAACAACTCAGTTCCAAAGAGACTGAGGATCTTTTAAATATTTTTTGAAGTGTGCTTCATTTGGTAGAAAGTAAGTCCTCATGCCACAAACTACAGGTTTTAAGATCAATACAGGTCTGATAAGGTTGAGACGTGACAAAAGTAGAATATGCTATGCTTTGCACAGGCTTTGCAGCATCACTGAACACATTAATGCTTCTACACTTTAAGAAACTTTCTGAGGTAAATTTATGGTCATGCTGATCTGAAGGTTATTTTGGGTCTTTTCAAATGACAGTGAGAAAAATTTAAAGGAAATGCAATTATTTAGATAATGAAAATTTTCATTACAGTCAGGCTTTAGAGACACCTGTAAATTCTGAGACCTGTGGACTAGATTTTGCATCAACACTGTCCTTGGGTCAAAGGAGCTCCAATCCAGGTAAATGAGAGAGAAAAGGAAGAAAAACAGGACTAAGAAAGTTAAAGCAAAGTAGTGACAGTACTGTCTTTCAGCACAAGCCCTGTGCTCTGCTCCAGAGCAGCAAGCTAGAGGAAGAAAAAGCCATAGCAAATGTCTAGGTTACACTTCGCTGCTCATGCCACAGTTTCAGGGTTCCTACCTGTTTTTCTATGAGAGCATCTCACTTTCCCCAGAAAATTATTTTTCCCCCCCTGCAATCTAGAAAAAAACTTTTCAGCAACATGAAATGAGATTGCAATTCAAATGTAATAGATGCTCAAACAGGCTAGATAGATAAAGTCAGTTGTGACACAAGTGTGATTATGGGAAAGGCCTCCATAATTTTGTTTTTACATAACCAGTGCTCTACAGCTGAAAATTTATTTAAAGAAATACTGCATACAAAGTGATCACTGACTAAATGCAGCAAAGGACCAGATGCTGTTAGGTTACACTTCCCTGGACAGGCAGCACTGAAAGTTTGAACAGTATGGCCTCAATAAAAATGCAAGTTAAAAACAACTCCAGGCTGTAACCATGCAGTCGCTGCCTATATTCCTACCCTCATTTATGTAACAGTGTTTACTACTTTTTCTCCCCAGGAGTAAGATTTCAGATAATTACTCTTTTAACTTGCAGTCTCAAAACTCTGTTCTTTTCTTTTATAGAAAGACTCCATAAAGTTTGATTCTGTTCACTTCCTTTCCAATTACAAGGTCTTCTGCAAACTTGGTCATTTATACCAAAGAAACAGCTTCAAAGGAATCCCTATGAGAAAAAGTGTTTAGAGGTGATCAGCAAAGCCCATGAAGATATTCAGGGGCAAGATCCAGGTTTAACTTCAGCTACAAGGAAACATTGAGCTTTTGTTGACAAATTAGAATCAGAAACGGAGAACCCACAGAGAAAACCAGCAATGTTCAGAAAATTCTCTCTATCCCCATAGAATCATGGCTATAAACAGGAAAATCTCAGGACTTCTCAGCAAGATAGGCAAAACCAGATTTTGCCTCCTGGAAAAAGGAATTTGAACTTAAGTTGAACTGTTCCTACCACAGTAAGCAAAAGTGGGCACAAGTGGGATGCAGAGCCAAACTGCTGGGAGCCTTTGAAATTGGCTTGTTGCTGTCCTAAGGAGAGAAGGAGAAAGTTGTTGGTCCACAACAGTGAGTCGTACCTCAGATGCCCTATTGCTCTTCCTTCAGCACGAGCACCCTGGCCTTTGACAGCTCCCAAGGAAACAAACCAGGATTATGGCACTTTTGTTTCTTTACTTTGGTTTGAGCTTGGTTTTCCTCCCTAGAGCAACTCTGACAGACAGAGGGGAAGTTCTGGCTACCTATTGCATTGAGATTGTGTGCAGAAAGGTTTTGGTAGCAGGAGGGACTACAGGGGTGGCTTCTGTGAGAAGCTGCCAGAAGCTTTCCCTATGTCTGATGGATTCCAGGGCAGCTGACTGCAAGGTGGACCCACCACTGCTCAAGGCCAAGCCCATCAGCAATGGTGGAAGTGCCTATGGGATTACAGATTTAAGAAGGGGGAAAATCCCCTTTAACTGCAGACAGAGAGAAGAGTGAGAACATGGGAAAAAAAGACCTTTAGAGGTGACACTTAGTGGAGCCCCGTTGCCTTTTTGGTGCTTGATGAGCACTGGTTGAATCTTGTTTATTGTTGGAACCCAGGACACTCCTCTGGGTGCCCTGGATGGCCCGAGCCGCTGGCAGGGGTCTCTGAAACCCTGGCATGCAGCCAAAGACACGTGACGTTTCAATCTTAGCCCATGGAGCAAATTACCAACTCTGTATGAAGAATTACAAGCCACACAAGTTTAGGTAGCATAGTAGAGATAATCACAAAGCAAAGGGAAAAATTTCTGAGTGCTGTACAGGAGGGTTTTGACCTCTGTACAGTGGGGTTTGGATTTTGTACATGGGGGTCTGAGGCTCTAAGATAGAGGAAACAGGACATGCCTTGTCTTTCTTCCTTCTTCCTAGCCTCCATGATTTGGGTGATGTTGGCACTTTTAGATTGGTTTAGAATAGAAGCTGACTGTCTAACATAGGTGATAGCTATTGGAAGGGAATTGTAAATACAGTACACTTATTTTTTAGTATAAAAGATAGCACCAGCCTCGGGGGCAGGCAGAGTGAGTGTGCAGAGTGTGCCTCTGGCTGACCTGCTGAGCAGACTGCAGCAGCCCAGAAGAAAATCTTTAAGATAACACACAATAAACAACCTTGAGACCGGACAACAGAGGACTATTCAGTCTTTCTTTGAAGGCATGGGTTGGAGCAAAGACTTTTCCACCTTTCGGAGTCACCCTGACCTGGGGTAGACTCCGACATTGGCGTCTGCTGGGTGGGCTGGAGACTCCGACAGTTTATGGTACAAGTAGTAGTCTACCCCAGCACAGAAAGTCACTTTTCAATAAATCTATAGTTGGCCTGCTGTGTTCTGTACATGAAATTGTTAAGCCAGTTCCCCATTCTGTGTTATCTATTTCATATAAATGATTCATGAGGGTTGATTTGTTGGTTTGCTTTTTTTAAGAGTATGCAGTTATTCTACAAAGGATTATATAAAATATTCATGAGGTTCAGATATAATACACCTGCAGCGTGGTTGCATTACCTACTAAGTCTTACCTCAGTTGGACTGATTTTTTTTTTTTGGCTGTTTTCATGTTTCACTCTTTCAAGCCACATAACTTCTTAACCAAAGAAGTTAAGAAACTCAAGTCAATGAAGGCTGTTCAAAGCTTTTGCTTTTACTGATTTTACCCCTCTAGATATTCACAGATCACAAATCCTAATCTGATCAGAGCCAGATGGCATGAGTATGCCTAATCCATTATACTAAAGGTTTTGGAGGGGATTATTGAGACAGTAAAGAGCACACATAAAAGAAGAAAAGAAAAAAAATTTCTTCTTGTTTGCACTGAAAGAAACAAACCAGCACTTCAAATACACACAAAATTAAATAATTTAATGTAACAAATTCTTCTCTTTGTAGGAATGCCAATGTTTAATGAATAAACAAAGTAATGTATGTATAAGGAGACCATGAGATGATGATACAAATGAATGAGTTTTGCCAGACCCAAGTTTCATCTCTGCCTATCACTGCTCCCAAAGGAAACCAATTGTGCAGTTTTCATTCCATTAGGCTGATGTATTGCTTTTGCTCCTTCCAGAAAGGGGAAAAAACTAGACGCTTCACCAATTGAAAATAGTTTTGTTCTTAAAAAGTGATCATTTGGTTTGTCTACTTCATATTAGAATGAAGAACGGCCACCAGCCAATGGCTTAAGCAGTACTTTTTGATAAACTGAATTGCATAGTGATGCTAAATAATAGTAAATAAAAAATTCTAACAACGTTTTTGAAATAAACCCTGAAAAGGTTGTTACAGAGTGACCTGCAGTTATGAGGAGCTGAGGGAGCAGACTCACAATAGTTCTTTGTCTTAGGTGACAGAAGGATAAGGAAAATGAAAGACAGCTTTGAACAATTAATGCATCACTACCAATGGCTGTACAGAACCACAAATACAGCAACTTCCTGGCCACCTGGGAAGGAGGTGGAAATGCTGCTGAGCACATTGTAGCCCACCAATGCCCAATCCTCCCCAGCCTGGCAGGATTTGTGGCTTATTCTAGTGGTAGGCAGGGCTGTATGGTGCAATCAGTTCTCAAATACCCTGCACAGCCATTAACCCCATACACACCAGTGACCCCAATGCCATTGGAAAGAGACATTGGCTTCATTTAGTTTACAGGCCAGAAATCTTCATGCACCATTCAAAGACTGTTTGGTCTGAGTGGCCATCCTTTTAATGGCCAACACACGAGTAGCAGGAAAGAATAAAACCCTCTGTGCACTAGCTGCCTGCTCTTGAGTTTCAAATTTATGAACAGACTTCAGCTTATAAACACTCTCCACATACTAATTCTGGGAAAGATTTTTGGAATGCTGATCTGCAGTTGGGGTGGTAAAAGTCCAGCTTTTTATCAGTTACATAAACATTTATTTCTAATAAACTGTTTTCTGAATATGCATTTCTCTTTTTTTCTTTTTCCTACTTGCTGATGTTGATTTGGCACTGTTTTTATCTACACCACAATAACAGTGGTTCCTATTTTCATGGAAATTTTGCTTTCACATTTTTGGTAATAACAACAAAAAACCCCATACTGTTTTCCTGGCACTAATCAGCCCAATTTATCATGACTCCCGAGCTGACAAGTTGTGGCTTTGTTATGGGTACAGTTAAGCACATGCTTTTCAGTTAAGCATAATATTCATCCTGTCTCTCAGCTGGATTTCACTTTCAATATACACCACCTAAAATCTAGAACAGCTTCTTGTAACCACGATCGGAATCTAGCCCAGACAGTTAATTCAGGAAAGGAACACAAAAATACCACGATACTGTTCAATGTGACAGCATTATTGTAACACATTACATGCTAAAATGTTGTGGGAAAGAACCTGCAAGTAGGTTAAGACTTTCCACTTTGTGCTGCTTTGGAGCTTGGCATATACAAAGAGAGAGATCTGTCACACCAAGTGGGTGGCTGGAAGGTCAGCTCCCATATGTGGCTGGGCACATTCAGTAAGACCAAATTCCCTCCTGAAACGTACATGCAGGCACAGGGATTGGCACCACAGTTGTCCTACAACCCTCCTCCACAACTGCAGGCAGCAATTCTCACAGCAGCCCACACAGCTGAGGTGGGACAAAGGCCACAGCCTGACCTGTTCCAACCCTTCACTCACAGTTCTCAAGTACCAACACACAGACTAAGGTGATGTTCAGCCAACAAAAACTTGAGGCTATTTCTTACACCTCTTTTAGAAATCCTGCTACTCAAAATCCTGTGGGCAAGTGTGAAAAGTGACAGCAATAAAGACAATGAAGAAAGGTGTCCTCATGGTAAACAGCCCAGCCTACACCCACACTGTGAAGGATCTGTCAGTTTTCATGAGGCAATAAGAACTGGAGCTGTTTCAATTGATTCTTGCATCCTTGATGTTCCACATTACCCAAGAGCTCTGTTCTACTTTCTTTACTGGAACCTAACTTTATGTGATGCACCAGCACTTGCATTTCCAGCTCTGGCACAAAGCACTTCAACCTGCAGGTATCATCTGCTCCTCACTCTGCACTGAAAACATGCTACTGGTGTGCACATCGAGTTTGAGGTTACTTTTGAAACGCTTGTCCTTTACCTCAGCCAGAAGGCCAACTTACCTCACATCTTGTATCAGAAATGGGGGCCAAATACAACTCCCTGACACTCTAGAACTACTTCTATAATTTAGCAGTACTGAGCCCTTCCATAATTTAGTAGTACTGAGTACGACTCCACTAAGCTGGAAATCACCTGTGCTACTTGTACTACTTTGTAGGTTTTCCAAAATAGCTGAAAACAGGAGTTAAATGAATCCTAGATAGTGAGTTCAGACTCATGAACCATAAGAATTGGTAACAATTCTAGAAGGAATCATCCCACTTTGAAGCAAAACAAAGCTTATTCGTCCTCTCCATGTTTGATCAGCTGGGGCCACTCTGATTACTGTTGAGGAACTAGTAGGGAAGGAAAACCAGAGAAATCTCAGTATTATCATAGGGCTGACCAGAAAGGGAACCAAATTCCTTTATTACTCAACTTTAAGCAATTACAACCTATTCCCCCTTTTATTCTCCCTAACTGGTAATCAGCCATGACTTGCCACCCAAGAATGAAACTGCCCTATAAATATGTTACACACTAATAAAGGAATTTTTTTTTCCATCATCTCTATCCTCCTATTTTAGGAAGTTTGGTTTGGCTTTATTCCCCTGCATCCTTGCCAGCAAAATTTGTTTTTTTCCCTGACCAATCAATTCCTTGAGTACATTTCAATTTCTTGCCACGCTTCTCCCCCTTGCCTATTACACACCTACCATTTTGCACTCGTTCCTCTAATTATGGTTTCTATACTTTTCCCTGAAACAGGCTGCAATGAACTAAGTAACAAACAGCATTGCCTTAAATGCAAAACCAGTGTTTAATGAAGTAAGTGAACAAGGAGACAAACTCCAAGGAGACAAAATTGCAGCTACACAGCCCACACTGAGGAATGTCTCTAAATACTCATGAATAAACAACATGTAAGGGAAGTAAGGGCATTCAGTCAAGGAAGATGGATGAAGTAACAGTTTCTTCTGCAGTCTCAACTGCTTGGCATTTAATATATCATTGAGATGGCAGCAAGCCTTGGCTTTAGTACAGCTTGAGTCTGCAAGGATAACAGTTTGTACCTCTGCCTTTCAGGTGCCACAGTTACTCCTGCTCAGACAGAAGTGTGGGAATATTTGCAGGGTTTTGCCTCCAGAATGAAGGAAACAAATTATGGCATGCAATTGTCAGATACATTCCAAGGTTACACAAGTAAAGCCATATAATTATATTATTTATTGTTCTTTTTTCTCTAAATGGACACCAAGTAGCCTTGCACTTTGCTGACCAAACCTTCATCTTCTGCTCTAAAGAGGATCTTTGAACCTTCTGTTCAATAATACAACTCCTCAGCATATTGTAATGTGCCTCATATGAATACCAGCAGCTGAGTAACAGGTAAGGACCCAACACTGACATCTTATCTTCTCTTAGAGTTCGGCAGTTGTAAATATGGACAAAGCCAAAGTTACAAAATTAGGCAATGAACTTGTCACCCTGCCAGCATCCAACTGGAAGAAGCTTTCTTCTTGGAATACAATTTAAATAGATGTATGGATTCAATTAGCACCCGCCCAATATGAATGGTGCATAATTTACATTTACGTCAAGCTGCCCTATAAATCTGATAGCTTTACAGTCATCTGCCTGCGAGTACCTTAACTGCCATTCTGACTGACTGCCAACATGTTTTGGCTATTTATGCAGTGAGAAACAAAAGGAGCTCTTTTTTTGGTTCCTACGTCCTTTAATTTTAGTTTTGGAAAGAAAGCTCATGAATTTTCCCATCCTTCTTTCTCTGAAGTCTCTTTCAGAGGGAAGAAGAGGAAGGGGAGAAAGAATATGAGAAGAATAGCAGAAGGAGGAAAAAAATGTGAATGTCTCAAGCATGTCCTCATGTCTTTAAAATGCTAGGAAAAAGGATCACTATTTCCATTTCACTCCCCTCCTCCAGTTTCAAGCACTCTATGGGAGAGGAGATGATGACATTAAGAAGTGTATCAGGAACAGCTGAAGCAGGAATATTGACTTTGTCTGAAATATCAGATAGGTTTTCTCTCTCTGTGAGTTAGGAGTTGTGATGTAAAGCCCAACAATTTCCTTCTCCCTCTTCACTGCTTATAGGGAGTGTTATTTATTCCTAATGCACTATTTTGGGGGAAGTGTTTCTCTTTATTGATTCTCCAGAGATGTCTACTTATAGCCATATTTAAGTACCACTCATGTAATTTATGCACCTCTAGCATTAGTTGCTCTCTTCTTTTGTTCTCCAACTGATTCCAAGGAAAGCAAATAAGATAAAGGCACAGGGCAAACAACAGTTATTCACTGAGTGGCAAGAACTTTGGCAAAATCAATTTGAACATGAGACTCGCAGGGCAAAACTTTGTATGAAGATTCACTGCTGGGTCACTCACAAGAAGACATGAAAATGGATTTCAAATAATCCAAAAGATTTTACAGTAAGTAACCATCAAATAAACAACAACTGAGAACTGTTCCTATTAGTGAGTAATGCAGCAGAATATATCCTCAAAGGAGCCAGGAAAGATATGCTCCATGGCATTCTTGGCATGGGAACGTTGGCAGTTGAAAAGGTAGTTGTAGGGAAGGGTGGGGGCTTTTATCCCCTTTTGTCCTATACTCCTACAAAAAGAAAAGACCTTTGTTTTTTTTGTTTTTTTTTTTTTAAGTTGCCCTCTATGGTTCATTTCAAAGTGGTTCATATATTCCAGGGAAAAAAAACTTTGGGTGGAACAGTCACAGCCATAAGTCAGTAAATCTTCTCATTACAAACCATCACTTCTGAATTAGAGCTCAGATCTTGCAAAAGGTCTGTCCTATGATGAGAAGAAGCCAGGAGTCCTCCTGCTCCAGAAAAAAATACTTTGGGGTAAGGTTTTATTTCCAATCACTGCTTTGTCCAGATATCCAGAGGACACAAGTATACCCAAAGGAAAGCACCCAGCATGATTTCTGCCACCCCCACACCAAGTAGTGTGGTGTGTTCTGTAGCATACCTGGGACAGCAGCAGGACTTCCCAGGGTCACTGCTTCCACATCTGTTCTCTTGCACAGACAGTTTGCCACTCTCTACCCACAGCCCTTGTCAGATCCTCTTCTCAACCCTGAACTCAGAAGACAGAGGCTGTCAGATAAAGCATAAATCACCCTCTCACCTGAAGCTGCAAGTCTCAACCCTTTCATGAGGTAAGCACCTGAGCAGCGCCTTCAGCTGAGAGGCCACTACAGTAGCAATCAAATAATGTCAGCTCATTCAGCCCAAAATTCAGCAAAACCACATCTCTTGTCCCTTGCATGCCACAGGGTATTTTCTGATGTTCAAGGCTGCTCGCAAGGAGGCTTGATTCCAGAGTCTGGCAAAGCTGGCTGTCAAAATGATTGTCTGGGCATTTAGCCTACATTTTCCATTTGTATTTTTCATGTTAATACTAATTTATGCATATAAATCAGCTATATGTATCCATTAGCTTTTCTACATTTTAACAACCAAGTACTTCTGAGTGAATATTAAAGAGATGTTAATAACATGGCAAAGCTAATTAAACATTGAGCACATTGCTATGTAGCTAGCATTTTAAGGAGAACTACAGCTGCTGTGATGGGATTGCATTTATGTGCAAGAAAATACCCTTTTAAAATAATCAGAAATACATTATTCAGAAAAATACAATATCAAACTCTTTCAGCTGACATAATAACAAAAATTCTGATGGGAAAAAATCAAGCCATTTAACAATTGTATGAGAAAGTTTCAATTTATACAAGGAGGTAAGGCTTTTTCCTCATATGCCCTAGATGATTGTGGTTGCAACAATGCTATCTATTTATGATGGATCTGGATGAAGTAATCCAGTCTTAAATGGAACAAAAAGAGATAAACATGTATTAATAAAAGCACAGATAAAGTGCATCAGCAGATATGCCAAGGATCTCTCAGTTGTCAAATACAGAGACAGCAAGCATCTTTAGAGTTCAGTACATAGCTATTCTGAACGTTAACAGCAAGCACGGGCAGGCAATTTAAACAAAGACTAAAGCAGCAGGCAAACCATACTGCACTGCCTCAGCTGCCTCTCCTGCTAAGGATCCTGTAACATCATGTGAAAGTCTTATTCTCCTATTCTTGCTCATAGGGTAGATCAAAGCCTGAAATACAATTTTTCATATGAAATGTGATTGCCAACTCTACTTTAACTCTGTTCATGTAGCACGGCAAACTTCTATTTCTTTTTGTCATATCCATGTCAACCATTAATTCTAAGCCTTTCCTCTTTTACATTATAATGTCTATAAACACTTTGAAATCTGAAAATAAACCTAACTTATGATATAGCCTGTAGTTCTGCTCAAGTACCACAGCAGTTGTACTGCAGCTGTACTGACCCTGGCATCTCATATTGTGCCTTCCAATAGCTGTGCAAACTTCAGTGCATTTGCACAACTTAACACCTGCAATTTATGCAGCTCAGTAGACAAGATCAATATACAGTTGAATGCCTCCAAGCATCACTTAATCTAGGAAGAAATTATTAGTAAAATTAAGTATGAAAACCAGATATGACTGTATCCACAGAGGCGTCAGATCTGAAAAATGGCATAGTGGCTACATTAAAACGGAGAAAAGTCATAATTTAAAGCCATACTGGTTTTGAAGGAGAAAGCAAAACTTGCCTCTGTTACAGCAATGGCATATAGAAGGATAGAAACAGATCCCATGATCTCAGTGTTATTGAGACATTCTGAATTTTTGGATGATTAAAAGAAAAAATGAATATATTCAGTCAGGCTAACACACAGCAGACCCAGATTCTGCAAAATTGCCCTTGAAATAAGATGTTGGCACACTACATTTGAGCAAAAGCAGACTTTCAGAATGCGATAAAGCACTGTGCTATTTAGAACGGAAGCAACAAAGATTAGATGCAGCTAACTATGATGTCTCACATAAATAGAGTCAAGCAGGTTATATCCCAGCCTTTCAACAGCCTTCCCTCTTCCAGACAGTCTGTCATCCCTATGACATAATAGGGAAACCTCCAGATGGGAGAAACATTTTCCTATGATGATTTTTACTAAAGTCGAAAGATCCATTGCAGGGTTATTTCCACTGATTACCTCCCACAGGTCAAAACCAAGCAGTTAAGATGTGCATCTAAAATAAGTATTGCTGTCATATTCCCCAAGGCAGCAAAACATAAGGAAGATTTTGCCAAGATTAAAAACAAACAAAAAACTCCAACTAAGACCAAATGTCAACATGCAAAACCTGTTAAATGGTAGTCCTGCATAAAAAGACTGACATGAACCTTGCATGTCAAGATTTATGCTCCTTAATTTGAGTATTTGATTCCTGACTGAAAGATTTTCATAAATAGTGGTAGAGATGATGGTTTGCTTAAGCACAGCACCTTTTGCTGGAGAAAGCCACCCTCTACAGCCATGTGAGAAGAGAGTGCAGCTGCTGAGATGACATCTTGAGTGGATTGCAAGGATGGCATCTTCCACAGAAAAACAAGAGACAACAAATGAGGTCCCCACAGTTGTGACCTGCAGCCTCGTGAGATGATAGATGATGGGTGCTCAAATGACACATTTGTACGGAGTATTTGTCTTGAACATACAGAGAACAGAACCTAAAGACTTTAACCTGAACTACAGTCATCTTTATAATCCTCCCTCACTACATACTTGGCAGTGGATCTTCAGACCCTCTGACTTGAAACTAAACTAGAAAGCTCCCTGGCATGACATGCAGGAGTGCAGAGGAGCCAGATTTTATTTTCATCAGCTCCCCTCCTGAAGCAAGGCAAAAAAATCCATGTCCAAAAAGCAAGCATATCTCTTAAATGAGGTTAGAAATGAGGCAGATTGTTCCATCTAAAAAGTAGAAGTAGCATGGATGTCCCTAAGCTTAGGTGAAGCACTAGCAAAATAAGTGTAAAAAAATCATACTGTTAGAACCAGTTGATGTACTGTACCTACTCTCTCATTACAGAGTTAGTCAGCCAGAGCTCAGAGCAGGAGAAACAGACTAATTTTGGACATAAAGAGACACAGAAGCAATCTAGCAAGACTTCTTCCAAAAACACAGAGAGCCACTCAGTTGAGCAAGCTCATCTTTGATTCAAAGGCAACATGAGCAAAGATTTTTTTTTTTGTATTAGGAGAGAAAAAAATTTATATTTGTCTTTTGCTTTTGTGCAAAACATTAATAAAATGACCACACTGTAGCAGTGAGCCTAAATATCATTTTCATTAGAAATGTCACAACTATGTCTAACAGCAGGCTACAGCTCACCAAGTGTGGGTCGAAACCATTTGCAATAAATGTAGATATGTAACAAGTAATTCCCATTAGCCCCAATTAAGGACTTGGAGAAAAGTAGTGTTAAAATAAAACACCTACTGGGAAAGCTATAGAACGAGACTGTGATCCATATTTAGTCTTAAATTTAAAGATTCCAGAGGAGAATGGATGGTTGCCTGATGCAACTATTTGCTAGAAGGCTGAAAGCCAGAGTATCTGCACTGTTACAAATTTATGTTTGAGTTGGTGAGGATTTAGAGAGCTGTAAACAGGCAAGATGAACCCCTGCATCTGACTAGGAACCCCAAGAGCTCTCAGTGTCCTGGGAATGATTTTGTGCATATGAGTCACAAAACTCAAATACCTGTTTTTTCACAAGATATAGATAGCATTAAAATCGCACTGCAACTGAACTTGATGCATGGGAAAAAATCCTTATTCCCAAAAAAGTGTGACATAATCAGGTACAAGGCCATTCATTCTACAAGATGGGCAATAAGGCACCATGCCATGTCAGCTATCCACTCTGGTATAGCAGGGCATAAATGGACTTACCTGATCCAGCAGCAAGACGGCAAATGTTCCTAAGGAGACCAGAAGACCATACAACAAATAGCAGAGCATACCCCAGAGGCTGAGTGCAACAGGCCCTTAGGTTGTTCTTACATGTCTGGAATTCAGCATCACATCAATGTGGATATTACATTACTATCACTTACATGTTTGTTTCAAGATGCACCATGTAAGTACATTTTCAGTCTTAAGAAGACCTGGTGGGAACCGATCTCCTGTTGGGCAGCGTTTATTATCTGGGACTGTGATGTAGGGTGTAGCCCCAGCACAGGAGGAATTTTCAAGCTGTACAAGAGCCCTTGCTCTGCCTTGAGGGAGAGCCCCACTGAGCAATAAGTGATGGGAGACAATTATCCCTGTCCATTTCCACATGGCAAAGCACACAGGAACATTGTGGTAATAATTTCTGACAAACTCTGTACAACAGCAAATAGAGAAGAATATAAGAAATCACTTGCTTTGTTGTTAGGATAAATTCATTGGCAGAGCAGTCAAAAAGCAACTTGGAGACATGTCAGTGGTCTCCTACCTTAGGGAAAGCATCAGGGCAATAGAGATTTATATTTCAGAAAAAACAAACAAACACAAAACCAAACAAAAACCCCACAAAACAAAAAGAAATGGAAAAGCCAAAACAAAACAAAAACCTTAAAAACATGCCCAAGTGTAACACTGAGATGAGCATGGCAGAAGAACTGAAGGTATATTTTGCCAGACATAAGAACAGACCAGTTCAAGGTGATGTACAGAACATGATTTGGCTGGAATCTTGGAGTTTCCAGTTGGAAACCCAATTTCACAACCACTGAAAACAATGGAAAGACTTCCAAACACAAAGCTAGAGATGCAGACTGCATCCTTAATCAACACAAATGGGGAACAAGTTGGTAGATAGTATTTGTTTGCAACAAGGATTTCCAGGAAAATTTCCCTAAAAGAAGGAATTCCTTGCATGAAAATATTTTTCTTCACCATTATCATTTTATTTTGACTTAATTTGCCATTAGATTAACTTTAAAAGCACTACATCTCTGTGCAAACAGAATATATACCATGAAACATACATTCCTGTAGCTAGTTGCTCATTTCCAGATGAAAGCTTCAAAACTGTTTTCCTCACCATCCTTTTCTCTTTTTAGAATTAGTGACTTGACACAGTTGCACTGCTTGTAGTAAGCACCATTTCAAAGAGTGTTTGCCTTAATAAATCTGGACTTTTTATTAGTTTTGTAGATTGGGTACGGCTTAGTTGTGTTTTTGAGTCTTTGCTGTTTTCTCCAGAGAAACAGCAAACCCAGGAGCTGCCAACTCTGACAAGTCTTTGCGAAGCAGGAAAACTTCAAAACACATTTGACTAAACTGACCACATGAAATTGATACATTAACAACTTGGAAGAGAATAACTCTTACTCATACACAATTCAGATATTGCTGCAACATGACCTGTTTGGGCAGAAATATATGAAAGGTTGTTAAACATCCATTGAAAGAAGCTCTTGGCCCAGGACTCTCCATCAGCACTGCTGTACTAAACAGCTGTCTGTAGACATGTGGACATACATCAAGTGCCCAAAATGCGCACACAATATCCACAGCAGAAACCCTTGGCACCAGAAGGGAAGCACCCTCCAAATTGCCATCTCATCACCTCTGACCTGTACATTAGCATTCACCCTCATCTGACAGTAACACAGCTCCATCCAGGTTTCAGAGAAGCCACCCTTTGCACACCAGCCTCCTTCCACACTGCTACAAGCACTCATGCATGCACTTGCTTTGAACACAACAAGCCTGGCGACTGCTGGGTCAGAGGAAAAAAATACCAAACTAAACACTGTCGCTGCCTAGCACACCAAGCCACACCTTCAACAGCACTAGGAGAGGCCACCCCAGCAGTTTCAACACCCCCTTTCTATATTTAGCAAGCCAGGAAGAAGAGGGAAAACTGGCTCTGCAGAAGACTAGGGACGTTCAGCTCTGCAGGCAACACTTGACTTTTTAGCTTTCAACTACAACCAGCCATGGCCCATCATGGGACAGACCGGAATCATCTCTTCAGCTGTCTAACTGTAAAGCCAGCACCACTGGCACATACATGCTGATGTTTCACACCAGCTGCTGCCTAGGTTGCCACACTGCTATCACCCAGCGCCTGGATGGATAGAGCAGCTATGGATAGTAAGAATGATGTGTGATGGAGCATGGGGAGCAACAGTCCTTGACAGGATTCAACCTGTTTGTCCCTACTTTACATATTGCCCAATTCCAAACATAATCACAAGTCTCCCTCTGTGAGCCTAAAGGGTTGCCACCACAAAAACAAACACTATTTTCTGTTTACCACAGCTGTAGGCCTCAGACACATGGCCTAGCACCCTGTCACTAAACACACCCCTCACATCAACGGAGGCAACAGGTCCAAGTAAGTTTACTGCTGCTTTTTCCTTTGTTTGTAACTCGTTCTTCTGCCTCAGTCCTTCCTTGGCACAAAGCAGAGATTTAGCAATAGCACATGCATCTCATATTTCCACTGCCACAGGTTCAATAAGGAGCACAAATCACGGAGACAGATGTGTCATGGGTGCAAACCTCTGCCAGCCTGGGCTGCAATTTCTCAGTTTATGAATAGCTGCCTTTCTGACTTACAGACAGCGCTAGCATAAAGAAATACAAAGTATCCAGCATTATTTATTAACATTCATCGATGCCCTTCTGGTTTAAGGGCTGCCCTCTTAGCCACTGCAGGCATTTTTTCCACACAAAACGTTCAGTATTGGGAGGCAGTGGCAAGATCCTCACGTACCACAGGTTACTCACCACTCTACACCATGCCACAGGAGTGGAGCAGCTGAGGTAGCCTTGGAATCTGTGGATTTGCCTTAAGCTCAGTGGAAACAGAAGACAGCACGGGACAGTACATTTTAGCACACTTTTATATAAGTATGTCAGGAAATAGAGGAGATGACAGTCTTGTGGTAGTGATTACCATCTGCATGGGAGAGGAACAAACTGCACAATCCTCTGACCATTTGCAGGAATTATGCTTGTAGCATTATAGACCTAGGATTTCTTATTACAATCTCTGTATAAATTTTGTGATTTCACCATCTATTATCTAGTAATGTACTGCTAGAAGGAAATGTTAAAGCAACAGTATAGACGGTAGTGTTTTAAGAGGTGAACAAGTTTATCAGTAAGTTTGAAGGATTTAAGTGCCTTGTGAACATCACTTCTATCCATGTAAAAGCTTAAAAAATTACAGTGAACAGCAAGGAAATGATTACATATTGCAGGAGAACAATTAATACTTTGTAGATGTTAACAGCCACACTGAGCTATAATATCACAAGCTCTTTCCGCAGCACTCTGAAAGTCCTGGTTAGTGACCCCACATTTGGAAGAACCAATGGAGGATAGTAAACAAACCCCTACTATGTTGAGACATCCTAGCCATTTTGAGCTTCTTTGTAGAAAACACCTCTGCAAACCCATTCAATGAGTAAATTTTCCTTTTGGGGAATTTGTCATTCCCAGCTAAAGGAAGTTCATGTCAGTCAGTTCCATCTATGTCCGGCTGTTAGGTCACTTTCTTGTATAGCTTTGGAAAAGGGCCTCCTTATTCTGGCTATTACGATGTCTGATGCTACACAGCTCTAACTGGGGACTCAAGGTATGATATCCTGATCCAAGCTGGAAGCACCTACCCCAGAATGTGTCTCCTCAATTTGCTGTCCACAGTAACCCCAGCCTTTACACAACTACTGTTAAGGTAAGATTGGCATTGCAGGGTTGCTGTGTGAACATTTGACATAACACAGATTCTGTGTGGAGAAGGTAGAAATCTAAAGAGACAGAAATGTAGGAAATGCACAAGTAAGTGATCCACCAGCAAAGGCTAAATGGGAGGAGTAGGAAAGAGTCCATATCTCCTCATATCCTGCTTTTGTGCAGTTTCCAGGGCACTGTCACCATTTACTAGATCTTTCTGAAGCAAATTTCAAGGAATTTGCTAATTCTCTCTACCTTCCTCCATGTGCAGAGCACAACACAAGGCATATGCTGTAGTGTTGTTTACAGAGTAACAAGTAACAGAGCAGTCTGTGCAACTTCCAAAGGAATTCCTGGTTGCTTACTCTGCAGTTACCATTAATACCAATATGTGTTTCCTGGTTACCACTCCTTGCAGTGTTTATACACCAAGAACAATCATTTCACAGAAACCAAAGAGCCCAAATGAGTGCAGAGACAAGTTACCATACAACAAAAAACTTGGTGCATTACATTACCAGAAGAGAACAAAGCATTTTAAGTATTTAAGAAATATACAGAAGGTGTTACTTATATGAAGGTATATAATTCTTTAATGTTAGACAATGCCCACCCATTCATTTTTAAAATTAAGCTCTAAGAAGGTAATCTGAAAGATAAGTCTGGAATCTGCCCTTCCTACATGATTCTATGATTAAGATAAAACTTTGTGAAGTATTTGCAGGAAATCTCACAGTAACCAGCTACTTTTACACGGACAATAGCTCCTCCACCAAGAATTCATACCAGTCAAATTAAATGAGACCTTGCTTAAAGAATCCCATCCATGATCTATCAAAATACTGGTAGCAGTGAGACACTTTCATATCCACCTTATTAGGTTTTGGGGTTGTGTATTGTAAGCCACTACCTAATGTAAAGTTTATTTTTTCCTTTGCTAGTATTTCTGAGGTTTTTTTTCCCCCTACCCCCCTCAATAAAACATCAGAGGTGGAACATAGATTAGATAAGTCATATCTGAGACATTCCAGCATATTAGTTTGCTAGCCATTAGTAATCCGAATTCTGTGTTAAGTTCCCACTATAAAAGCAAAATGCAGGCAGATTTTGCCAAAGCTTGCTCAGATAAAGAGGGGATCCTTGAACTTCTTTGCAGGAGCCAAGCAAAATGCATTAGCTTGCACTCTCAGTATGTAGAGCCAAGGGGAAAACAGAGACCTAGCCTCATATATTGGCCTTGTGCCTTTTCCACACCATAAAATGACTAAGGCAACATGGAAGAAATGTTCTCTATGCCCTGCTGAAAGGTCACATTGTTTGTGTTCTCATTTCCAAAGGCCTTTGCTTTACTAACAGGCAAAAGTGCATTGCTTCTTTTTGGATTCCTGTATTATGTCCAGTGTTTCACTTCCTTAATTTGAAGTTTGAAAGCTTCCATACTGTCAAGGAATGCACTGAAAATGATGCTGTGCAAGAGGGTGAGAAAGAGAGTGAGGTGCAGTTTTATGTGCAATGTGATCTACAGAATTTCATACTGCATGCAGTAGGAATAAAAGTAGTCATTAGTGAGATGAGGTATAAATTTTACACTCCTGTAGTCAGTTACTCAGCTGATCTTTCCAGAATCTTGGAAAAGTGTACTGCAGCTATGCATATATATTATACTTAATGATGGCCATTAAGTCTGTGGTCACAAGATTCAGTCCGCCTTTTGCAGCTAAATTTATACTGCAGCCTCCCAGATTTTGTAATAGTTACTGACATGGTACAAAATAATATTCCTGTGGAATCATGACCCTGATTAGTAAAGGGGTAACTGCAGTCCCTTCTTCATCTTCATAGGTCCCCATGGGTTTATACTAACAATAAATTTATTTCAGTCTTTGAAGATGAAAGGCACTATAAAATGCACTTTATTAAAACCACTATAAAGACTTGTTATTTTTGCTTATATACCTGCTGAGTGATGGTTTCCAGAACACACACACACATGCACGCACTTTACCTTCAGGTTTGGAGAACTCCTCTTAAAATGTAAGCCACTTTTCCAGCTTTGGTGTACAGCTTCTTCATTGCTTCAGGACTATAGATCAGCCTTTCTATAACCC